>NC_135488.1:32552985-33152985 GCF_052094955.1 Ictidomys tridecemlineatus | reverse complement strand
CTAAATGGTCCAGGAAGGGACAGGTGCTGCACACACCAGCACTAGAAGTCATGAGTAAAGCCACGCACAACACACCTCATGCCTCCTGCTGCCAACAGCAAGGCTGGTGGGCACAGGGAACAGCTGGAATTCCCAGGCTACTGGTGGAAATCTGCAGCCTCACAAAGTTCACCACACGACTGGGTTCCCAGGTCTGAGGGCAAGGGGCAAGCACATGAGTCCTCAAGTGACCTGCACAAACACACTCATTCAGGAGGTCAAAATCCAGACACAGTCTACAGGTCTATTAGCAAGAGAATGGCTGTACAAATAGGGTCCTTCGCACCATGAACACCACTCTGACACACGAAGACACATGTCACCATAGGCCCTGCCCCAATGGAGACAAGCTTCCTCTGCTTGTGTTCAAGGGTCACCTATGTTGTGGTGGGCATACTGGAGGCTATCCCTCTTTTTCTGGTACCATACCTGCCTATTACGTTCAGGAACAAGTGGGAACCCTGTGGTGGAGGAGGTTCCAACAGGGGTCACATTCACATGAGGAGGCTCTAGCAGCCTAGTTTCTGAGGTGCTGGCCATGCTGTACATGTGACACCAGGTACAGACTCATGGAGAACAGTGAGGCTTCTGTTTTTCACTATCTGTAAATCACACTTCAAGAAGGTACTGATTTTTTTAAAAACCATGCTGATATACTATTCTCACCTAACAGATTTCTACCCCCACAAAAATCCAAGGGCAGAAGCACTGCTTTGACATGCTGTAGAAACAACATGAATTAGTTCTCATATTTCATGGCACCCAGGTCCATGGCTTCTCCATGGACATAGGACCTGCAGGCCAGGGGCAACTACCCAGTACACAAGTCCACCACCCTTCCCAGGCCCTATGGCCAGGAGTCAGGTAAATACGCTCCTAGGAGGAAGCTTCCCCCATGGGGCTGCACAAGGCAGGGCACCTAACAGAGAGGGTCAAGATGAAAAAAAAATCAAAGTCAAGATGAAGAAAAAGGACTCAGCACTTGGTGAGGAATCATTAGAGTATTGACACAACCTCACTCATGCCAGAGCCACCAAACTAACCCAGTCAGTCCTTAGAACACGGTAATTAAGGAGAAGAGCTGCCAGCATCCTTTAATGAGAGCCTCCAACAAATCGCTCAGCCAGTGATGAGGAGCAGGACAAAGACCTAAAGGGGCGGCTGAGATCATCAGGCAGCACCCAGCATCACCACCCCATCGAGAGGTCCCTTAAACGCTGCCGCGGGTGATGGATTAGACCTGGACGGGCCCTAATTGCTGTTATCTTCTCACACTTAACGTGAGGGTAGAACAGGAGGAATGGAGGGCCCGAGGACAGGGAGATACAGACAAAAATCCTGAGCCTGGTAAGCTGAGGGGAGGATGGCCTGAAGACAAAACGAGCCCCTGGAATTTGAGAAGTTCAGGGAAGAGGTGGCCGTGCATTCAGGACCTGGCTCCAGCCCCAGGGAAGCTCTCCCTTCAGAGCTCTGCGTGTGATGCTGGGCAACAGGGGGCTGATCACCGAGGAGGGCACTAGCCCCCGGGGAGGTGCTGCTGTTGTGTCACGGCCCTGGTGCTGGGGCTCATATTGGTCAAGACCCACAGAACTGTACACAGCAGAGTTTCACTCCTAGGAGATAAAAAGTAATCAGAATGAGGGCCCACTGAGGGGGAACACAAATGGCAAAAGCATTTCATAAACACAACCCTGCAAGGGTCATGCCATGAGGCCACCAGCTCTGGTCTTTCCTGCCAGGTTAGGGCAGAAGAATCATCCACAGGCATCTCTGTTGTAAAAGGATTGTTGTTCCCTGACCAAGAACAGTAAGCTGAAAGTTGGGAGTGTAGGTTTAGAAACTGCCTGTCTACAGAGAACAGCTTGATCCCAAGATGTCAGCACCCCACAGTCCCCCAAATAGCACCAAGCAAACATAGTGGCATGCACCAAGAAACCTGGGTCCTTCTGAAGTGCTCCAAGACCCTCGCCAAGGACTACCACAAAACAGTACAAGGGCCAAATGCACCTTCCTTCATCCCTCTCAGGGTCCTAACAGTAGGCCCTACAGAGATTCCCACCAACAGAGCAGGAACGGGAGGCACAAGGATGCCAACCAACTGAACCAAAACTACATAGGAGGCTGGGGGTGGGGCAGTGGTTGGAACCCCAGCATTCTAGCCAAGCTGGTCCTGTGATCATGGTTTTCTTGATTTTCAAACATGACAAATCCTTCACCTCTGTAAGCCTGAGATCCACTGGCAGTTAAAGATGCTGGTGTGGGGCTGTGTGTGACCACATTGTGTAGTGAAAGAAAGACGAATTTAACATCACATTCTTGAGTTCTTGCATATTAAGAAATCAACCAGTTTGCCTATTCCTTCTAATTGGTCCCATGGGCAGTCTACTGTGGGCAGGGCTCTAGGAGAAGATGGGGGCAATGTGGTCATAAGCTAAGAGATCTGGTTCAGACTTTATTGAAGTTCTTCTCCCCTGCAGAAATGCACACACAGCAATGGGCAGGGAGTGCTGTGAGAGCAAAGGGGCTGTGGCTCTGGTGCAAGAGGAACCCCGGTGACATCAGTGGGATCTCAGAACACACCTGTGCCTCATCATCCCTGCTGCTGAGCCTTCAGGAATGAACTGTCCAAACTCTCACAGTTCCCACTCATCCTGGACCCTGCAGCTCCCAAGGTCTCTTGCCCACCTACACTCACTCCATTCAAGCCCCTTAAATATGCTGAGTTCCATGAACCCCAGACACAACTTCTTCAGTGCTAACTTTTTAAAAAATTATTCAAAATATTTTTTTAGCTAGCCTGGTGGTACACAACTGTAATCCCAGCATCTTGGGAGGCTGAGGCAGGAGGATTGCGAGTTCAAAACCAGCCTCAGCAAAAGCAAGGCGTTAAGAAACTCAGTGAGGCCCTGTCTCTAAATAAAATACAAAATAGGGCTGGGGATGTGGCTCAGTGGTCAAGTGCCCCTGAGTTCAATCACCTGTACACTAAAATCAATCGATCTATCTATCTATCTATATCTTTTTTAAAAAGTTGTTAATGGACCTTTTTTAAATTTGTTTATATATGGTGCTGAGAATCAAATACAGTGCCTTACACATGCCAGGTAAGCACTCTGCCACTGAGCCACAACCCCAGCCCTACCACTAACTTCTAATGCCAATGAGTGTGCTCCAAGTTCAGGGGCGATGCTGCTGCCACCTGCAGTCTCAGACTCTCCAGCCTCCCCCAGCTGGCCTGCTACATCTCTCCTCCTGTCTACTGAGGCTCCTCTGCCAGCCTCACCTTGTTTCTCATGACCTTGACAGTGATGAGTGCTGGTCAGAGATTGTTAGCATGTCTCTCAACTAGGGTCACTCCACCTGTTTCTCAACTGTACTGGAGCTGCCAGTTTGGGAAAAACACCACTGTGCAGAGCATCCCCCATCACCACGTGGAACCAAGGGCACTGTGATGTCATGGCACCACCTGCCTCACCTGATGAAGGTGCTGTTGGTTCTCTGAGGTCAGTGGATGATTTTCCTTTCCTCACTCTGCTCTCTGGAAGAAGTGGGGAAGTCTAGCCCAGCAGGAGAGAGGGTACAAAGGGCCACCTCTGCCGGGGAGAGCACCAACTGTATTACCTGGGGTTCCTCACAAGCAGGGTGGGTCTCCAGCCCATCTAGTGACTCACTTATCATTCTCTTAACAGCATCTCTCACAGAGCTGCTGTTTAGTAAGGTAAACTGATCGCTTTTTCTCTTTTGCTGATTTGCTTCTGGGCAGTAACCAAAGCTCAGCACACAACCCAAGGCCATGCAGGTCCCTCCTGCCTTTTCTTCCAGATGATGATGACGGCAGGGCCTTCCCTGAGTGTTAACAAGGCAGTGCCTCGGCCCAAGCTGACTGTTCAGAAACCGCTGGCTTCTCGAAGAATATGAATACTTTTTGAATCAGTGCACTATTAAGAATTCTTCCTGAGGAAATAATCAGCAATCGTACAAGAAAAGATTTGGGGGCATATATTAATCAGAGTATTGTTTATAAGAGAGAAAAAACTATTCCTACCTAACAGTAAGAGTGTAACTAAATAACATATTCATAATGAGAATGGTTTACAGTCAAAAAGTTGTTTTTTGAGGTTTATTTTCGGTTCTGGGATTGAATCCAGGGCTTCATGCATGCTAATCACATACTCTACCAACCAGGCTGCACCCCCAACCCCAAAAACGTATGTTTTAAAAGAAATTTAATTTGGGAAATGTTCACAAAAGATTAAACAAAATAAGAAGACTCAACAAATAATGCACATAGTATTATATTTTTCCTAAAAACTACATCGGAAAAACACATTCTATATATAAATAAAAAGCAGGCAGAATCTAAGCCAACACATTTACAGTGGTTTTCGCTGGACAGGAGGATGATGGGAAACCTTTATTCTCATCTTTTCTGTTTGTTTCCTCTACATTGTCAAATGCTCTAAATGAAACTGGATTCCTTTTGTAATTGGACCCAAAAAAGGTTATTCAAATAAAATGCTGACATCCTTTCGCTTCCTTTCCCTTCCTCCCAGGTGTGAGGATGCAGCTGCAGGAACGTGGGGAAAGCAGACACTGAGAACCTGAGGAAGAACGCGGGCACCCCAAGGACGGTGCTCTGCTTCCTTCACCCCCAAAGCCACAGAGATAGCAGCAAATGCCCTACTGCTAACCAAAGGTGCCCAGATGAGGCTAAATATGAAAGGGTGAGGAACATTTGAGAAGAGCCCAGGAGAGAATATTCTGGAAATACATGCTGGGTGGCCAGGGCACACTTGGGAGAAGATATAAAAGAACGAGGCGTACACCATGGAACGGTCAAGTCTCACCCACATGAAGACACTAAGGCCAGAGGACTTCCAGGAATACAACCATGAAGCCCTTCCTCACAATGACCACCACAGCAGGCCACCCTGAGGCCAGAAGCCAGGCCAGACCTCTCAGGAAGGAGACGCTTGGTGGCTCAGTTGTGTTCCCTGCTCACCTTTGACTTCTTACATATGATACTTCAGTAAAATGTTAAGAAAATAGTTAATGCCTCAAACTGAAATGACATAAGCAGTAAGACATTCTACAAAATTAAAAAAAAAAATGTTTTTGCAAAGACCTAAAAATTTAAAAAGGAAGAGCACACATTCCTCTTATAGGATACCCCCCTTTTAATTTCAGGTAAGGAGATGCAAAGCAGGGCCAGCTTTGCCGCCTGGTGACAAGGGGAGGGATCAGGCAGGCCCAAAGCCACGGTCACTAGTAAAGGAACTTGTGGATGGAGAAGCGATGGGATTGGCACTAGCTGTCACTAGAAAACAATGTGAGCCAAAGGCTTGTGGGACAGCAGCAACACCCAGAGAGCAAGGCAGGTGTGCTTCCTAAGCCAGTGTGATCACCTGCCTGATGAATGAAAGGCACAGAGGTATGAACAGGTGAGACAGCCAGCAAAGCCAAGATGCAGGGAAGCACGTGGGGTGGGATGGGGCAGGAACCACAGACATATACACAGGAGTGTGCTGGAACTGCAGAACTACAGACACCATGACAAACTGAAGGGACAAGAAGCACAGAAGTGGCAGGGACACATCCCAAGAACCCTAATGAATGCCTGGAATCACAGAGGATACAGAACCCTGTATACACTGGTTTTTCCTTTGCACACATACCTATGATGGGATTTAGCTTATAGATTGGGCACACAGGGAGATTACCAACAGTAACTATTACAACAAGCTATAACAATATGCTGTACTCAAAGTTCTATAAACATGGTCTCTCCCCCACCAGGGATGATGTGAAAGGATGCAATACCCGAGTGAGGTGAATGACTAAGCACTATGGCCATAACTTTTGCAATCTGAGCTACAACAACAAAACTAGCACAAATTACTTTGCCTTCTCAATTTCACAGACAGAAGATTCATTCTTAGCGTAGATCAGTGCAACCTCAGCACATGACTTTTTTTTTCAGCATTTCCACCTTTCACTTCAAGGAAGGATTTGAGGCTTCTCTTTTTGGCATATTCTAAGCATCACTACTCTTGTACCATGGGCCATTACTAATGACATAAGTATTACTTGAACATAAGCACTGTGATACCGTGATAGTCAATATAAATACCCAGAAAGCTGCTAAATGACTTTCAGGTGAGTAGCATATACAGTATGGATACAATGGACAAAGATGTCCTTCCTATACAGCTACACAGGACAGAATGAGGTCTTGCTATGCTACCTGGAACAGTGTTCAACTTATAATTTATGAATTGTTTATTTCTATACATTTCCACTTACTATTTTCAGGTTGCAATAAGTGAAACTGCAGAGAGCAAAACTGCAGAAAAAGGGGGAACTACTATAACAATAAGATATTAACTGGCAGCTCTGGATATGTAAAAGGTCAACCAAAAGCAGGAAAGTGGTGGGCTGTATCTCCTCAAGGGCAGAAGGAAGAAGGAGAGAGCACATTGATGGAGATCCTGGGAAGATGTGCCAGGTGAGACAGAGTCTTGGGGCTGCTGAGATCAAATTCTTCTGAGCTCAATCAGGATTTAATTGTGTTCCAACATCTTAAAAGCAACAGATAGATAGGAGTGAGCAAGCACTGCTAGCAGAGCTGGCAGGTGGATGGGGCCAATGTGGCATAGCATTGCAGGTCTGCTCGTGATCTAGATGCACTCCAGGCACTGAGGGACAGCCACCAAGGGATTTGTCAACACAGGTATCCTAGTTGGCCAAACAAGGGTTCCAAGAGGAAACTCACTTGTAGAACAGGTCTTCCTGGGCGATGAGTTGGTTTTGACCCCTGGCCACTTGTATACTGAGACATGCCTCCCTATTTTAGATACAAAGAACCCTCGCCAAACCTGAATATGGTTCTGGTCTTCACACTCTGAAGGCCACATCTTTCCCTTTGCTGAATCTCATGGGGTTCTATACTTGATGCCCTCCTGGTTCCCTAAGTACCATCCCATCTTCTGTCCTATTCTGGGTTATGAGAAGGAGGCAGGAAGCCCCTTAGCAGGGACAGGAGGATTCTGTGAGTTTGGACATGGCTGCCGAAAACCTTCTTGCACATGTCTCAGGCAAACCAGTCAACTCAGGCCCCACCAAGGAGCCCACCATGGACATCAGGACATGGGTCAGTTTTAGGCTGCCTCTGCTCTCAGCCCTGTGCCCAGGTCAGGGCTGAGAACACAGACAAGGTACAGCAGTGAAGAGCACTCCTATCCTTGCTTCAAGGCATGCCCTGGGCCAGGTTGCTTCTCTTTTTTGAGCTTCAGGATCCTAAAGTGTAAACTGAGAAATCTTCACCCCTGGAACACCGTGACCTGGGCAGAGAGGGAACTTCAACCACAAAGTCATTCCACTCTGCTTCCATGCACAGCAGCACAGTCACCCAAGTTCTGAATGATGCAGCTGAGCTCATGGCAATATGGGGCTTTGCACTCTGGTGTGCGCACGTGTGTGCCTGTACATTCAGGCAGGTCAGTCAGGACAGTGAGTTATACTAAAGAGGACCTCCGCAATTGTACATCACTGTAGCCTGTGTATCCAGCACAGCTCTGATCACAGGGGGCGGGGGGGGGGCGGACAGAGTGTGCAAAAATATGTCCCACCCTCAAGGGGCTTCTACTCCTATGGGAAGAGAGATGGGCTGGCAAACACAAGTCACCCTGCCAAGGAGCTGTGAGAAAGGGACCACTTCACAGCAAGGAAGGACATAAGAAGACCAAATACATCATTTGCACACCTCCAGTCCTGCTGTCCCTAGGTGAGACAGAGAAATAGAAGAAAAGACAAATAAAGGGTTCAGAGAAGACCATTAGAACTGGACCCCAAGGCCAAGCTGGAATTTGCTAAGCCAGGAAAGTGAGCAAGGAACTCTAGGCAGAGGGGCGGGGGTTATAGCTCAGCTGGTCGAGTGCTGGCCTTACAGGCACAAGGCCCTGAGTTCAATCCCCAGTACACAAAAGGGGGTGGGGGAAAGAAGAACTCCAGGCAGAGGAAAGGTCAGGCAAAGAATAGAACACTTGGGGAGTGGACAGCCCTGCAGACGCACTGGACAGGGAGAATGTCAATGCCAAGGGAGCCAAGGGACCAAGCTGTGTCCCCAGGAACAGTGGACTCGCCAGCTTTCTAAGTGTGGTGGTGGCAGCTTTGCAACTGCCCTGCAAAGGAGCAAAGGGCCTAGAAGGCATAAGGTCAAGGCCACCCTCTCACCCAACATGAACATCCACCTGCCCTGTGCATGGCGCTCCTCAACTCTGACTGTGAGTTGAAACTCTGACCAACTTGCGCCAGTTCTTAAAGGGGACTGCTCTCCCCTCAGTGCTCCTGCCACCCCCACTTCATTAGTATTCAACAGCGACAGATTCCTCTCCTCTGCAGCCTTTTGTGCAATGGAGATAAGTAACATTTCTAATCTCTGCTATCTCCCAGCTGCGAATGTTAAAGAATTTTTTTCTTTTTATTTAAAAAATGAAATCTCATTTTAGATTTGCCAAAGTGACAGGCACCGATCTTTACTGCACTAACAATCTGCCACCCAGAGGCAGGAGCTGTGGAGGGAAGCAAGCGCAGGAGGCAGGGAGAAGACAGAGCGGAAGACCCATTCCTCCTCCCTACGAACCCCATCAGCCACACTCCAGGGGTGCACTCCTCCACGCCAGAGGGCAGCAGGACCACTGCTCCCAGTGAACAGCCTCCCCACAAGTTACCAGCCCATGGGGACAGCCTCCCAGGAAGCGCAGGCTGTTCCCCTACCCAGATCACTGACCACAGGCAGGGAGAAGTGGCCCCCAGTGAGCCACCACTTGACAGGAATAGAGCTCAGAAGAGCAGAGCGTGCCCAGGGGCCACACGAGTTCTCCACCCATGCACACTCTCATCTCCCTGTCCTTGCAGGGAAGCATCATTCTCATACTTCTTCGCCTTCAGGCACACGAAGCCTGACACAACTGGGGCCACCCATGCATGATGTGCCTGACACAGGCTATCACAGGTTAGGATGAGAGCGCGAAGCAAACCCCACAGCTGACAGAGCTGTAAGTACCATGCCGGGCCTACAAAGGCGAGAGCAGCGAGCCCGAGTTTTTCTAGTCAAAGCCATCAGGGGAAATGGCCTGCTTCTAAGCAGAGCCGCCACCTCCTCCCTGACCAGATCTCTGAGCCCTGATGTGTCCCTGAAGCCCTAAGAGAGGAGGCAGAATTTCAGACTCAAGGGAGGCATCCATTCAGGCGTTCTGACAGAATGTCCCAGCCAGGTCTTCTCAGCACAAATCACTTGTATCCCAGATCATGGTAAGGTGTGTCCCCCAGCCTGGCAGCATGGAGGCTGTCAGGGTAGCTCCTGCTCTGTGGGGTCACAGCAAGCCCAGCCCACGCAGCAGAGAACGCGCTGTGGCTGCTCCTGCCTGCATCCTCCCCAGCCCCTGCTCCGCAGCTCTCCTTGGCAGCCTCTGGATTCAATACCTCAAGGGCACGTCACCAGCAGCAGCTATCCCAGAGCCAGAGCCCTGGGGGCTTTCCAGGGTCCTGGATTCTGGCTGCAAAACAGAAAACTCCTTACAAACAATGGCATCCAGAACCGTACACAGCAAGCAGGTGAGAAACGGAAGCGGCGTATGACGGCTCAGCCTCGGGTCCTGGCTGCACACCACAACTTCATCTGAGCAACTTGTTCTGTTTTTATTATCATTTTTAAATAACTAATCTGGCCTTGAAGGGTTCTGGAAGGAGGGAGGACAAGAGGGAGCCCACAGGAAGCCCTAGAGGTTGAGGAGTGGCTGCTCTAGCCACCTGCCTGGGCGGTGGGCCTCGGCACCTCCCCAGCTCTCCTTCTCTGTCCGGACATGTCTGACAACTTGACACTGGTGTTAAAATTTCATCATTTATGTAACAGCCCAGTTATTAACTAAGTCTCATTTGCACGTGTCAGAGGAAGAGAAAAATCACCTAATTAACTACTTTCCCCACCAGCAATGGGAAGGAGGGGGGTGCTGCCAATTGTTTCCACTGCGTTCTTCCTACCTTCAGAAGCTCGCTCCCCTTTAATGGGAAAGATTTATAATCCTTGGTCATAAGGGACTAGAAAAATTCTCCTTCCAATTATGGGAATGTTAACTACATCAACTTCACTGTTGTCCTTTGGCTACAGGGTCTACCATCAAGAGGGGACACATCCACTGTGGCCTGGAAGGAGACAGGGAGCTGGTTCCTCCAAGTCTCCAGCTGGGAAGTGTGCACCCAGTCACTGAAAGACAGGGATGGACAGACACTGTCTCCTGTTTGTTTACCAAGTGAACAGCAGGTACTCTACTTGTCCACTAGCCCATCAGCTCTACCCAAACCACCACAGCTGCTTCTGTCATGACCGCAGCTCTTGAGCAGCACAGTACTGACACACTTGAAAACACAAGCTTCACATAGAAAGGAGGGTGGCCCACATGGGACTTTGTCAAGAGCATGGGCTTTACAGTCAGGAAGGAACCAGATGGAGCCCTGGTTCTTCCAGGGGGAGTGGGCAGATCACATCACCTGGCTGAACACGGGCTGAACATGGGATTCAGTCTGCCCAGCAGAAGAGGCTGAAGTAAGTTGAATAAGGTCTACAGCAGCCCTGGCACCAGGTCACATGAAGGGAGTTGTCAGCAGATACTGATCCCTGTCACCAGACCCACCATCAACAGCTCCACCCTCACACCAACACGGCTATCATCACCTTCATTGCCAATCATCACCACCGACACTGCCATCCTTACCACCACTACCACCCTCACCATAGTCACCACCATTTTCATCCTCACCACCATAACCCCTCACCATCATGGCTACCATCACTATCACCCTCAGCACTGCCGCCTTCACCACCACAGCTAGCACCATTATGTACACTTTTTATTCCAGGGACAATTTCCAAAGATGGTATTTTCACCTGTTCATTTCTCAATCCAAAGGTTAGGCTGAGAGGATGTGGCCAGGGGACTCCTCCTTACAGAGGAAGACTGGTGTACCAAGCAGATTACAGAGCTGTGCCTCCTTCCAGGACATCGGCTCCTCACCTTGGAGGAGACAACCTCATATTTCCATGAAGTAGCCAGCACCTGGGTCAGATGCTCGATCTCATTTGCACAGCTACCCCTGACTCAGTCACACTCTCCTGCCTAGGGCCTCTTGTGCTACTGATCCCTGTCCCTGGAACACTCTTCTCCATCCTGCCCTCAAAACCCCACAAAGGGACGCGCTGACTCATACTTCTGCACGCGACTTTCCCATACCTTCTTGGGAGATCACCCAACCACGCTGGGCCCCCAGCTGTAGCTTATGTCACACACACACCTGGGCTTGAGGACAAACCCTGTAAAGCCTTGCTCAGTGCTGGCTCTCTACTACAGCACATGCTCAGTGAGGGCAGGGGCATGTCTGTGGTGTTGCCTCAGCAGATGGAAGACAGCAATGTTTGAAGGATGTTTCTGTTTGAGAGGTCAGAAGGCTGGTCACCTCCCATGGTACTCACAGTGCAGCAAGACAGTAGAGGTGGATGGGCACTTGGGCACAGACCACCACCAAGAGGATCTGGAGATCCCTAAATGGGCTCCATGGCTCCAGTACTCTCTCAGGAGTTATGAACCCCAGAGAGAGAACATTTAGACCAGATTCCGAGGGACCAATAAGAAGACAGCAGCAGTAAGCTTCAGGCTGCCACACTGACAGCAGGTCCTGGCCCTCCTGCCCAGGATTCCTGTGGCACTATCGGACAGCCAAAAGCACTACATGCCCAGACAGATTGACAGTCTCACAGATGGTGCCCAGGACCTGGGAATATGGTGGAAGAAGAGAAAGGCCAGGGGAGATCACCACACACTCCTAAATCTGTCCACATGCCACCAAACATCCGCATCCTTTCAGAGGGAGGAAACAGAACCCACAGGAATGGAGCAAACTCTAAACATGCAGCCAGCATGTGAAATCACCCCACCAAAGTAAGAAGTGTGTGCTTCGGCTGCCTGAGCAAAACCAGCTACAATCAGATGGCAGCCACCAGAGCTTCCCAGGAGAGTAGGACAGGTGATACCTGTTATTACAGTTACTGTGACTTGACTACCAGAAACCCCAACTGAAACCAATGCAGGCCAATTCTCCACTTCGGAAACCAGGACAAAGGCAGGACAGAGAACAGCCAACTCCCACCCAGAGGCACACTCGGAGTCCCACCTAGCAGTGGTAGAGTCAGCTGACCCAAGTCACATCCCACAGGCTCCACAAGGCAGATGAGACAAACAGGATGGCAGCTTACACCCTGCCTCCCTGGCCTCAGAGTAGAGCCCATCATAGTCGAAGTGCCAACAGACCAGAGGGTAGGTCTGGCACGTGAAGGAGCCTGTTGCTTTAGATCCTCGATCCACATATCAAACACAACAGTGCCTCCAGGAGGCAGCTGTGGCGCTTGGCGACGCAGAAACTGCGTTCTCCCCGAGGAAAGGGGCTGGGACTCACACACAAGAGAATGAAATGCAAGCATTAAGGACAGCCACAGACGGGCTCTCTGTGGAGAACCCTCCCTGCAGCCAGCTCTTTACTCCTCATTAAATTCTTAACCTGAAAACATAACTGTTTTGTGCTGACATGTCTCATTCTGACACCCCTAATGCCTCCTCTGTGAAAGATGTCACTGCCAAATCCCACTTTAATTACCCAAGCTCAGGTCACATAAATCATCTCAGCTCCCAGTAGGCCAGGCCTGAGGCTGCCTCTGCTTCCAATACTGGATGCAAATGGCAAGGTTTGATCCCTGGGTTATGGAACCACCTGGAGAATGGCAAAGGGACCAGTCACCTCCCAGACAGTAAAGGACTATGTGCATTCAGTCTGGAGCCTGGGTCACTGCCTAAGGACAGAGCCTTGCCTTTCCCCAGGTGCTGGGCACAAGAGGGACGGACCCTTCAGAAAGGCCATCTGGTGGTGGGAAGCCAATTCTGCCCCTGCAGACTGGGCAGGCCTCACCATCTCTGAAACCACCCACAGGTCTCTGACTCACTGGGTATGGCAGTGATCAGACAGGGAGAGGAGGTCTCTGGCGACAAGGAGCAAGTTACTGACAAAGTGAGCAAACCTATGAGACAGGCAGCAAGGGTCCTGAAAGAGGAGGCAGGCGGGGTCTTCCCAACAGCAAGGGTAGAAGGCCCACCGCCACAACAGGGCCAGCCCCTTCTTGGCCTGGCTCTGGGAACAGGGCCCTCAGCTCTGGAACACCTCCAACTTGCCTCCACCAGACCAGCACACCTGGGTGAAAGCAAGGACCCTCCCCCACAGGGTCTACGTTCCCCATTGCCCCCTCCCTCTTTGTCCCCATAGGCACTATATTTTGGATGCTCCCAAGGTGAAGGCACTCACTCACACCCCCTCCCTCCCTTCCAGGCTCCCCCAACATACTCACTGCTTCACTCCCAACTTTAACCCTCCTGGGAACACCTGCCCAGCTACATGGGTTCTCCAGAGTTGCCCCTGCCCCCAGTTTAAAGCTCCTGGGGATGAAGTGCTGGGTTCCACTCTAAGGGGGAATACTCCCCTCCCCCTCCAGCTCAGACCACAGCCAGGAAGGCAAACTGGTCTTCAAGTGGCGCCCTTGGCAAGTCCTGCACAAGACATTTGGCACCATGTTCTAGAATATGGACTCCTTATTTGTAGCCTTTAGAGCCTCAGCCAAAACAAAAAGAGAAAGAGTCACTTTAATCTCCTTTTGCAGTTAATGAAACACTATAGCCAGACACAGTGGCACAGGCCTGTAATCCTAGCAACTCAGGAGGCTGAGGCAGGAGGATTCTAAATTCAAGGCCACCTTAGGCAATTTATTGAGACCCTGTCTCAAAAAAATTTTTTAAAGGACTGGAGGTATAGTTCATTGGTAAAGCAGCCCTGGATTCAATTCCCAGTACCAAAAACAAAAAACAAAAAACAAAAAACAAAAAACAGCTAGCCCCATGAGTTGACAGGAAGTATTTCAATCAGGACTTCTCTATTTGAAGACAGGCTCTCTCTCAGCTGGGGAGCTAGTTACCCCACAACAGGGGTCTTGATGGAGACCCCCACCCAAGCTCCAGCAGGGTACAGGTCCTGGGTAAGGTCTAGAGTCAGGACAAAGCCCTTAATCTAAAGAGAATTGCAGCCAATGCCCACAGCTGTGCATCTTCACAGAGGGCTGGCACTGGGGGTACCTGTGGGAAGTCACAAAGATGAGAAAGGGTCCCATGCACAGACCACCATATTCAATGGCTGGTATGGAAAGTCTCAAGGATAGCAAGGCACCATAAAGCTGTGAACAATGCTGGGCCCACACCCCTCCCCTCGAGCTGCAGGGAAGTCATGTGTTCTTTCCAGGCAGGTGTTGAGTCTTCACATGAAGGGACAAGTCAGAGTTAGGAACTCCCACTGGTTGGCAGTGACTGGTGATAAGAAGCCTGGCAAGAGGCAGCTGGGACAGTCAGGAGAGACAGCACACCTGGAGCAGAATGGACTGACACTGAGGACTCTCTAGCCACTACAGGGGTAGCCTCTGTCCCTCCAGCACAACCTTCTGAAGTACCAACAGTCTCTCACTGTGACACCATGTCCACATTCACCAATGAGCTTCTTGCTCCTCAACCCCCCAAAACTGCTTCTCTAGATTCCTCCTCTTAAGTAAACTAAGTCAATCACACGATTCCAATCTGCACATGGCTGAGCACCTGAGCCACAGAGCCCCAAGTCCCACCCACCTCATCACCCACAGTCTGGGTGCTGCTAGAACAGTCCTGGGCTGACCAGGCCACTGCTCAGACACTGCTTGCCCAGATGTTCTCCTCTGCCCCAGTTATCCTTCCTCATCTTACGCTTTCTGGACACCCAAAATACTTTTTCCACAATTTTCCTTGTTTTATTTTGCAGTGGTAGGGCTCGATCCCAGGGCCTGGAATGTGCTAAACACACTCCCTACCACTGAACTACACCACCAGCCCTTTAGTTGAGAACTCCTCTCTGTGGTTCTCTTTATGCTCTCGCTAGAAGGCGCTGGGGTAGGGTGAGGAGAGGGCAGAACATGGGCAGAACACAGCTTCTTGGCTGCCCAGACCTGCAGTTGGTGCCTGGGGCCTGGAGATACAGCTGGAACTGCCTGGGCTGCACCTTCAGCAGCCCTGCAGCCCTCCCCTGGATCGGGTCCTTGAGATGCTCAGAGGGACAAAACACCCATCCAGGTGGGCAGAAAACACCTATTTTAAGACATGCTGACAGAACTCCAAAGTAGATCATTTTAAAATACAGGCAAGCATTGGAGATTTTCATTATGTATGATGACATTTCTACGGAGACGGAACTTGGGGCCACAGCAGATCCATTCGGTGGGACTCGCGTGAGCCCTGCTCCCTATTCAGCCTGCACCTCATCAGTACACCAGCTTAATTGGCATTTCATCCCGCATTGTGTCTCCAAGAGGAGCGAGGGGCAATTATGGTGGAGAGCACTCCAGCGGCTCATCTAATTCCTGTCTTTCATCGCGTCAGAATGAGCACAGATGTTCCATTGGAGGACAGGGGGATGATGAGCGGCTTTCAAATGACACTTTTTAGTTTAAAACTTTATTTAAGATAAGAAGTTATTTAAGTGAAATTTACACACAGTGTCTTCTCCTTTGTTTTACTTGCTACAGGGCATTAACTTTCAAAGGCTGGTTCTGCTTAATTTGATTTTTCATTTTCAAATGAACATCTGTGTTTAGGTCTAAAAAGCTCTTTGTTTAAACATACAGAGCCAGAAAGGGCTGCACAAAGCCTCCTCTATGCGCACTTGATTACCAGGAAGGCCTGCACGGCAAGACCAGGGCTAGCAGGGTGGCATCGGAGAACTAGGAGAACTGGGTCTCCTTTCAGGCTGGGAACAACAATGACACCACAGGGACTGCTCAGCCCCAGTATCTCCTTCCTAGGGACAGATGCTCCCAAGAGCGGCTGCCAGGAGTTGATCCCCGTGATCTCCAGGAATCGGGCTTGACCAAATTCCATTCCTGTTTCCAACGGCACATGTCGCTGAGCTCCTGGGAGATGCAGAACCACCACGGGGCAGGCACCCCTGAGGCTCCCAGCCACTCCTGATGTGTCCACACTCAGTCCTCTGTCTCACTTCTTTGACTCCCACCAGAGGGCAGGCCTTGCCTTTCAGGCCCATTTTATATCCCTCCTGGACTGAGAAGTCTAGAGACAGCCCCCCAGGCCCACGAAGTCAGCTGCAGACTATGATCCCAAGGGCACACCACACAGATAAGATGCACCCGACTTTGCCACAGAGGGAACAGCACTGCCCTGGCAGGCCCCACAACAATCAACCACAGCAGGAGCCAGAGAACAGGGTCCCAGGACTTCACAAAGGTCAGAACTCATAGGCACCAAGGCAAAAGGCCTGAGGGAGCTGGGGACACTGCTGACCGCCTACACAGTGTTTTTACTTCAGCTTCTCAGGAATAAACCGGAGGCTTCTCTATGATCCTCTGGTTAACACGGGAAGTTTAGCACAGAGCCCACTGCGGCTGTGTGGGTCTAAATAGTTTTAAACACTTCTGTGTTTTTATAGCACTATATTTAGAAACCTCTAAATAAAACCCATGGAGAATGTTGCAATAATATACATTTTTTAAACTCACTAATTGAATGTTGCCATTACAAGTGCTATTTTGGACCATCTGCTAAATATGTAATTTAGGAATTAAGATTCATATCTTACAGGATACTAATTATCCTCTGAATCCATGTGGGAACTTTCTGAGCACACACTAGAAAAGTCCCACAGTTGGCAATAATATCCACCCTTGGTCCCACAGGCAGAGGTCAGGCCATTAACAGGGTACAAACATGGGCACAGCTCAGCCATGAAATCCACGATGCCCAGAGCATCACGGGCAAGGATGTCAGGAGTCCACACACCTTTCCAGCGCCAGGGGCAGTCCAAGCTGGGCTCATCAGCTGCGACAGACATTTCTGTGCATTAAGACTCAACCAAATTTCCTAAGACTTCCTCCTCTCCTTGTTGCACATTTTATCAAAGTGACACGGAAGCTTAAGGCCCACCTTGTTCCCATATACCAAGGCTTTAAAGATTCCTAAAGCCTCCTTCAGCTGCCAGACTACAAGGCTGACCATGCCGTCCTCCCCTGTAGCTGCACCCCAGTGCCTCATGAATGGGTACAACAAAGGACTGCAGTCTGACCTCGTGCTCCAGTGTCCCTGTGTACCTCTCAAGAGTCATGTCCCAGCAAGACCATGGCTGGGGCCTTGTGACTCTTGGGACAGAAGGACTGTCACCTCCCTTCCTATGAACCTCTACTTCAGTGATACAATCTGACAGGATGTCCCTCTGAAGCCAGCACCACGCTGACTAAAGCAGGCCCCAGCACCAGCTCAGACACACAGCCCAGGAAGTGCCTCTTCTGTCCTCAGGACAGGTGTGGCTTTTGGTCTCAAGTGTCTTCTGCTTGGCCCAAATGGAAATTCATCTCACAGGATACATCGTTTTGAAATTTTAAGACACTTTAAGATTCCATGATGTGGGTTTCCTTGATCAATAAATTCTGTTTCGGTACCATGACACACCACCTGACATGAGCCGCCAGGCCAGAGCAGTCCACAATGCCCCGGTGAGACACCAGGATGTCACCGGACCCTCCACACCTGTCTCCCACAAACAAGATTTCCAACACAACTGAGGGACTCGTGGAACAAGTAAACATTTCTCCAAACTGCACACTAGGCCCCTGAGTTTCTTCTTTCATCCCGTTCCCTCAAGTCCTGTGCACAACTAAAGGAAAGAAAAACTGAACAGGAAACAGCATAGTAAAGAGAGCAGAAGAGCCTTTCAGTCTGAAGCCTGTGGGGAGCAGAAAGGCTGTGCTTGGAGGAACAATAAATGAGAGAACAAGAAAGGAACAGGGGAGAGACGTCAACAGGGGGACATATTCAGAGACCCATAGTATGCATCTCATGCCACGCTGCTCAGTAGTGTCACTGTGCTGAGGAAGAAGACATGGGCTCAGAGACATCCAGCCAGCAGCCTCTGCCAAGGCTCAGATTCAGAGCCAGTATCCCCACAAGCCTCCTTCTCCACGGACTGGCTCCTGACGCACCATCTCAGATGCCAACACCTCCCTGTACCGGGAACATCTGGAACCATTGCTGCCCAGTAACTACTCTGCCCAGTCAGCAGCTGACACCTCTGCAAACTCCAGACAATGTCCCCTAACGTCTCATGAAAAGTGAAATAAATGAAATCGACCGCCAAGGAAGGCGAGGTGGTTGACGTACACGGAGAGGAAACGGAACCAAACCCTGGCACCTGAGACTGGAGCACGACGTAGGGATCCCACGAGAAAACGGGCTACCGCACAAGGAATGCCAGAGAAACCACTGCAGGAGAGCACGCCAGCCAGGGAGGGGCCGCGCACCTGGACACCCTCAGGCAGCACACACCTGGCCACGGCCACGACTGGCAGAGCAACCCAGAGGAGAGCACGTGAGAGCGAGGTGGAGTGGGGGTGCGAGAGCCGCACTCCCACCATAGCACAAATGCAGAAGGGCACGGCGGTGCCTGCAATCCGTCTGCAGTTTCTCCTGAAGTTAAAATGTGCCTGACCTGGCAATCCCACTCCTAAGTAGCTACTCAGGAAAATGACAAGGACAAGTCAGATGTCCTTCCACTGAGAAAGACACACATCCCACACAGCAAGAAGCACACATGCAGCGATAAAGGAGGACACGGCTGGGTTATGCAACCCCAGGATGGACCTCTCAGTGCTGTGTCAAGTGACAGCAGCCAGGCCCCAAGGACTCTATTCCATGACCCCACCTCTAAGCCACTGTAAGAAACGCAAAGCATGAGGAATAGACAGTGCCTCAGAGGGTGCCAAAGGGGGAGTGAGGTGGGCTTCAAAGGCACGCTGGGGCTAAGGAGCTGCTGGCTCTGAGGTGCGGGCTCACGCCAACAGAGGTGAACCCCCAGAAGTACAGATCAGGGACACCCACCATTTCTCTGTGTGTCTTAAAACAGAAACCAAATGGAAAAGACTCAGTGAAAGTCAAACTCTAAATGAGGAACCTAAGGCTCTGCCCAATGAGTAAGAGGACACGGAGCGGGCAGAAAGGGAAGCCCGGCAGCCCGTGCCGTCAGGCGGAGGCACACAAACACCACACTAGTCAATAACTTGTTTCTCCCAAGTTATAGATTAGCAATTCTGCAAAGCCTGTATACGCCAGAGTTGGACAAATAAGAAACATCTAGTGTGTAACGACAGCCTAGCTTCTCAGGATCAAGGACTGAAACTGCAAATAAGGAAGAGGGAAAGTAAGGACGGTCAGTGACACTGGAGGAGAAACAGGAACCAGGATGTGTTCCAGCCTCCTCACGCGCATAAGGCAGAAGCAGATGCAGACACAAACAGGGCTGCAGGCACAAGAAGCACACTCATGTCCAACAAGAGCCCACCAAGATCCAGGGCCACAAGCACCTGGATCTTGGTTGAAAACATCCCTTGTCAGCAAAAGGAATCAGGGATCTTTGTAAAGGTGGTTCAACCCAAGAAAGGGAGAGGGAAAATAATAATACAGTATAGGGCATCTCATGTTCCAGAAATTAAGAAAGTACTCAAAACTAAGGAGGGGAGCTCACAGGGCACACATCAACCTGCAGCCACAGGACTGGTTCCAGACGCAGCATGGCATCAGTGCTTAGCAAACAGATAAATAGGAGGACAACCTTCTTCCTCAAGGAATGCCAACTAAGAAATGAAGAAGAAATGAACAAATAGAAAACCACCACTGTAACATTCCAGTGTTAATTACTGAGGGTGAAATCCACCATGGATGCCTAAAACTGGTGGAGGAAATTTTGAGATGAAACAAGATATTTCTAGGAGTCGGGGCCACCCCTGTAATCCCAGCCACCCCACTGGGGAGGCTGAATGAGGATGATAATCACAAAGTTCAAGGTCAGGCTCGAAACAAAAAAGTGGAAAATGTAGCTCCATGGTAGAGAACACCTGGGTTCAAACTCCAGTACCCCAAAAAAGAAGAAACAGGATACAGTCTCAAAGAAGTTCTCCCAAGATACTTACTAAATACAAAGAAATAAAGCCCTAACCTTACAATTGACTCCCAGGAGACACTGCCTCCACCAAGAGACTCGGAGACTGCGACATGCTCTCTCGTGTATGTGGCACACTGAGAAGGCCACAACATCCCTTTCATGATTTCTATCCAAAAACACACCTCAATCTAATCATGGGGAAACATCAGACTTACTCCCATTGAGGGACATTCTCTAACACTCCTTCCTCACTGGCGTCCAGGATTCTAAAGCCTTAGGTCAAACTCTCCCTCCAAGTGCCCTGGCCGAGGGCTCCTAGATCCCCAGGGCTGCCTTGCATCCTGAGAGGAGCCAGGGTGCAGGACTCAGACTTGCCTTCAAAACCAGCCTCTCCTTCCCAAGGTCTTTGCCCTGTGCTGTCAGCTCCCTGAGGGCCTAGAGGCACCTCATGTTCTCATGTCCCTGCCCCTACCCAAGGCCCTGTCCTCTCAGACTGCCCTTCCCAAGTCCACAGGGGCCACTTGCGACCATTCCTTATACACTCTCTGGCCCCAAATCACTGCTCTCCCACTTATTCCCCACTGGCTACCACCCACCCCAACAAGCCCCTGGCTAGCGCACCCAACCACGCTTCAATGAGGAATGATTCCAACAGCACCACTCCCTTGCTCAGAACAACTCCTCCTAGACTGATAAGAAAGGCAGTGCTCCAGACAGACAGACCTCTGCACTAGCCTCAATCCCTCTCCAAGAAACCCTGAGCCTGAGGATCACAGCGCCAGGGCAGTGGGAGAGCACTGCCATGCAACACTGCCATCCCTGAGGCCCTGCGGGGCAGGGGTGGAGTTGTTCCTCAAGGCAGGGAGGAGGCACATGCAGGGCGGGCACTAGCAGGCTCCCAGGCCACGTCCCCAAATGCTCACACTCCCCACCTTAGAGCTTTACAACCCAGGAACCATGTCTTTGTGCTTTGGTTCCCAACAACACAACACCAAGCTTCTTTGAAACCCAACTGTCATCTGGCATCATCATTTCAAGAGATTTGTCAAGGAGCCTGTGCCAGGAGAGGCGGGCCTGAAGCAACAGAGGTGGAACAGAAGCGGCCTCCAAGCACAATGGAGACCAGGTCCAGTGGCAGGGAGGTGCCGCCTGCCAATGCCTCTGCATGCAAATGACCAAGGACAGAGCAGCCCTCTCCCACTCACAGGTACTGCAGTTCACCTGTGATGTGCCAGACACAGAAGCCAGCCTGAGGAGGCTGAGCCGGGAAGACAGAACAGCCTGTCATTGGCACTTCAGTCTCACTGGGACATGAGGTCACGAGCTGCCCACAAAGACTATGCAGCCACAGGACACAGGGTTCTGGGGGCTTCAAGAGCAAGCGTGACAATGGTGACAGTAGGACTCCTGCAGGAGCAATCATGCCCCAGCTCCATGGACACTCCAGAGACCACAGACTCCATTCTCAGAATGGACCTGGACTAACTGTCCCTGAGGGCCCTTTCAGCTGTGAGTCTCCTGATAAATTTGTCCCCACTGGCTGACTAGCTCCCTGTTTTCACCTCAGTTAAGAGGGCGAGGCCCACATGTGGCATCCGCCCTCCCACCTCGAGCCTTGCTCTTGACCCACAGCTTAGTCGGCACAAAGCACGCCATGCTCAGGACCCCAGCAGCCCCAGCAGAAAGCAGCAGGGACAAGGGGAAGCTGTGGACATACCACACTCCGTTTAGCCCTCGAAGCCAAGGAGCACTCACTCTCCTGCCTGGACCCTCCCTGACAGGGGCTGGCAAAGCTTCACAGCTCCACGCGGGCAGCTCATTAGCAGAAGCATTGATCTTCTTGCTTTTCAGGATAAGCATCTCCGAGCTCAATGTGGAAGGAGGAGGCACAGGATTACGCTGGGTATTAGGACAGTCCTAGAACTGTCGTCGGCAGGAGGCCATCCCAGACCCAAGGACGTCAGCCACCAGCACTAGACCCCCCGTTGCAAAAGGACAGCACAGGGAGGCCACTTAGGGAAAAGGACATCAAAAGTGGCATTTTCCAAAAGCACAAGGGTTGTCTCTGGCCACCTCCCTCACCGGACCCTGTGGCTTGTCCTCTGCTCACTCCCACACCCAGCACAGGCTGGGTAAGCACGACCCTAGCAGCAGGCAGCCAGACTGGCACAGATGGACACCCAAGGGAGCAGCAGGTGAGTCACAGATCACAGGAGAAGATGGGGAAAGTCAAGATATCCCCAGGCATTAAAAGACTGTCCTGGGTGAGACCAGAGAAATAGGGACAGTCTCATACATATAAATGCAGGATAAGGATTGACTTCTATGGGTTTAATTTTAAGCTAAATAAGCAAGAAATAGAGAAGAAATATATGCACATTTAGCTTCAACTTAGCTTCCTTCTGTTTTCATTGGCATGATGACAGGTCAGGAGAGGGACATTCGTGTTTCTCCAAGTTCCCAGCCTGCACCCCTAGGTTAAAGTTCCACCTCAAACACAGCGGCCTCCTGAGCCCAGCTCACCCATAAGAAAACAAGACCAGGAGAAGCCAGAGCAGTGCCACATCTGCACAAACAGCAGGGCCAGCAGCGTACCTTGCTCACAGGTGGAGGGTACACGGGCACTGTCCTGAGTCAAAGAGCTATCCACTGGGACTTGCTACTCACGTGCCTCACTGCGTTTTACACAAGATGGCTTAAAAAGGTTTTCTAGCTCTTTGACAACTGTCACTTAAAATGTCTAATCACTGAGTCCTAGAACCACAAGCCAGGGAATTGGTCCTGGCCTGCCTTGTTAGATGGAGGGAGATAGAGCATGGCCCTGGACTCACCCAAGGATGAGGCAAACCACTTGGTACCTGAGGAAAGAGGCATGGATGCAGACTGCCAAGGAGCAGCGCCATCAATGGGAACAAGCAGAGGTGGAGTGGGGGACATGCTGATTCCACCTGCACAAGGGAAGATGCAGATGCTCACTCAAAGCAGAAATCAGACATCCAGATCCAGAGCTGCATATCCACCCACCACTGGGTGGGCAGCTCCTGTCTCAAGCCATGCTACGCAGGCACCCTACACTCTGGTGAGAATGGTGGGCCACATGGCTGAGCACCTGAAAAGATGGATGAGGGGCTGGGGCTGCAGCTCAGTGGCAGAGCGCTTGCCAAGCACGTATAAGGCACTGGGTTCGATCCTCAGCATCGCATAAAAATAAACAAATAAAATAAAGGCATCTGTCCATCTACAACTACAAAAAAAAATGGTGGGGGGAGATGAATGGGTATGGTGTCAGCCCCCTATGCTGAAACTGGTTCATAGGGTAGCAAGAGAGCTTAGCCAGCCCAGCAGGTGAAACAAAACCCAACACACATGAACTCCAGAAAGCCTCGTGGCCACTGCAGGAAGCTGGTGGCAAAGGAAACCAGGCAAGGGCAGAAGGGCGGGGGCACTGCGCAGTCCTAGATTCTGCCTGTGGCTGAGGCTGTCCCAGCATGCTTTGTAGCTGTGTAAGGTGGACACAGTTGTACCTTTTTCTCTTGACAACCAGAGGAGTGACAATCATACCCTGGACTTTCAGGACTAAGGAACAGGACAGCACCCAGGAGGAGTCTGGCTCCTCCAAGGACGCATGGACAGAAACTTCAATCCCAGGGAGGGGCAGAAACCTCAGCGAGTGACAACTCCACGCAAAGACTGATGGGGACTCGGTACAAGGAAGCTGGTCTTGAGGCAATTAAGCCTACTTCAGAGTGGGTTTGGCAGACGGTACCAAATCGATACCCCCCTCCTGCATGCACCCCTGCAGGTGAGGAATCAATCAGCCGAGGCTTCCCAACCTGTTCCTGCTGAGCCAAGAATCAAAGCTGTTTACCATTCAGGCCTAGAGATGAATAAATAAAGCCACCAATTAGTCAGTACCCTTTGTCTCTCTGGCAAGAGCTTTTAGTTACTTCCAAAAAGTCACTGCCCCCATGAGGCCTTCCATTAAGGCACTAAGGCATGTTCAGGCTCAGGGGGGAAAAGAGGCAGGGTGGGCAGAGACCCCAGATGCAGTCTATAGTGGGGTGGGCAGTCCAAGCACATATTCCCAGGAGCCAATAGGAAGCCCCACTAGTTCAGACCACATCACCCCAAATCCTGGGCAAGTCCAACAGCCTGGCAATTCTGGGACCTGGCTTTCTGCCCCTAAGAGCTGAGTATTTAAACCTAACCCGGTGCCAGTTCCTATCCTCAGCTTCTCATTCAGCTCCCACTGCTGTGGCCTCCTTCAGCCCACCCTGTCAAATCATGACGCCATCACTCAGACAAAATGGCAGCATGTCCATCCCACCAGGGTAGTCCCTAGAGGGTCTGCACCGTCCATCTCACACAAAGATATCAGAAAACAGACAGAAACCCCACCATGACCTGAGGGCTTCTGCGCCAGGGTAGGTAGATGAGCCTGGGACCACACAGGGGCTACAGTGATGGTAACCAATGCCATCTGCTCTGAAGCCATGTGGGAGTGAGATTCACTCCCTCGATGCAGCTGGAAACAGAACCATGGGCAATGTATACACTGTTATTCTGGGCAGGCCACAAAACCCCTCGGGCCAGTTCTGAAAGAAAAACCTCAAGCCACCACCAATGCTCCTCTTGCTCTTCCAAGTCTAGGAACCAGGGCTCCAAAGGCCTTGTGACTTCAGCAAAACAGTCAAACAAAAATGGGGAAGACATCAGAGGTGGGCATGTGAATGTGGGTTCAGTTTGAGAACCCCAGGGAAGATCAGGCACCCCAGGGCTGACAGCACCAACCACCATAGTGGAGGGGTCGAAGAGTGACAGGAATTCAAAGACTCAAGCAGCACCAGTGGGAGGGTTTGTGGCCTTAAGGGGCACATAGAAGTGCCCTAGGACCAACCAGAAACAAGTGGCACTGAAGGTTTGAAAAGCAGAAGGCCCTCTGCAGGGCAGGAGGCTCCAGGGCCTCCCCCCTCCCCCAGCGCAATGCAGCCCAACCACATCACCATGCAACAGGCCGCCCAGGGCCCACCTGGCAGGAGCAACATCAGTCGGGGGAGCAACATCAGTCAGGGAAGCACCACACCCACCCCTCACTCAAGACACCCGCATTCATTCCATCTGGCATGGGCACCATAGCAGACACAAGAGCAAGGGAGGGTATCTCTGAACCCCACAGGTGGCATTGCACCAGAGGCATCCCCAGTGAGGAAGGCACACAAGGACCCCCTGGAACTTGAGAAAAGAGAGGCAGGGGTGAGTACAGGCCCAGACAGGTGAACCAGCACCCTGGGAGGAATAGGAACACCCACTTGCATGTCAGGTCAAGGGTGAGCAGGCCAAGGGCTATGGGGGTCCCTGAGGAAGGCAGGTATAACCGTCAAGCCAGTCCCAGGTGCTTCCTGTAAGCCAGGCACACAGCCAAGCAAGCATACCACATGCACAGCCTATCTAGTCCTCACAGGCACCTGAGAACTCCTGACACAGAAGAGCCTGCCACAGGAAAGGCACCTGGCTGGAAAGTCAGGACAAAGCAATGCCTAGAACCCGCCCAGTGGCCTAGACCACAAACCAGGGGCAGGGTGCCCACATGGGAAACCAAGACTGAACAGGAGCGGGCTGAAGAGAGGAAAGATGCAGGGCTATAAGCAACCTCAAGGGGGCCCAACTCAGAAAAGGTTACCTCCATAGTCAGCCAGGTGTCCCTTAGTGCTCTCAGCAAATGCTCAACTTGAAGAGGGCAGTCACCTACACAGTGCGGCACAGGGATTCCTACAGATCAGTGGAAGGGAGGAGGCATAACCTACCCTGGGCTGGACCCTCTGGTGAGCACCAAACCCAAGACATCCTGTGACAGCCCTTCACTCTGTCCACTGGCACCATGTGACACTTGGCAACATTTCAGAAAGCCAGGCAATTATGCCCTCCCCAGCTTGTGAAATGAGGTGCCACCTGTATTTTTAGGACAAGATTTTTGACATGGAGTTTCAAATATCCTCTGAATATTTATGTGTTTTCATCCTCCTGGATAAGCCAAGGGACTAGTTTGGCTCACTGGATTCCTCTACCCTAAGAAGCATCTACCCTGTCATGAAGGCTCGAGATTGATGAATATTCCCAAGCTTGGACGATAACTAGCTGCTGGCCATCTTGTTCCATGGAAGAGGAAGCACACTCAGGAGGAGTCCAGAGGCCAACCAGCACAAGTTCTCTAGAACACTCTCAAGACTGGACTGAGGCCACTTTCATCTCTAATAATGGCCTCCTGGGGTCTTTTGAAAAACACAAGACAATATTGAAAAAGACTCCTGACATTTGTCCAGCTTTACAATCTCAAGAAAATAGACTACCTGTAAAGCCAGCTCAAAGCATCTACTTAAATGTGAGCCAGCTCCCAGCTTCTAAGAGAGCAGCCAATTAGTGTGGGGCCTGTCGTCCCTTTGCCGCCTGACATTTACAACACTGTGGATGAGAAAAGCAGGCGGCGGTCAGCAAGTCCCAGGACAAGGGTAGATCCTCCTGAGCTGTTGTCCACAAGTGGGGCTGCCGACGGGCAGAGGAAGCAGTGGACACAAAAGCACAGGCTCAGCCATGGCCTTCACTGCTTCATGGCAGGGCTAGTACCTCAGGGTCCTCACCCAGGAAGTATGGATGGTACCTGCATGGCTAGATTCCTGTAGAGACCTAGCAGAATGGTGACGGAAGTATGCTGGAAACCAAGAATGGATACCCACAAGGGCTTACAGAGCACACCACCAACTGGAAACTTCTACCACCCAGAGGCTCCAGGGTCACTGGTCAAAGAAAAAAGACTTAACCTAAAAGATCAAGAAATATGCAGCTTCAAATTCCATTTTCAAATAAACACACCAGTGCTCTCAGACACCTGCCAAGGGACCAGATGTGGATTCCTTCTCACTGGGTACAATTCCTGGGAATAGCCCCACCCCTCTGAGCACAAGTCCTAGGACCCAAAGGTCCAGCTGCACCACAGCGGGGCCTGCTCCCCTCTCCAGCCAGGGGAGGAACAGGGCAAATGGAGCATCCTGGCCCAGCAGACCAGGCCACCAGACATAGCATGCACACACTACACCAAGTGTCCCCAGAACAGATGCAGAACTGTGCCTGACACCTCCTGGGTGGGACCCTGGGCCAGGATGGGGGAACCTCCAGGACTCTTCTAAAAACCTGAGGCACAAGATGCAAGGCATAAGAATCTCAGGGAGGTTTCTCAGGACTGGATGCCCTCACCACTCACAGGGCTAAATGTGCAGTTTAACCAGCTCCTGTGCAAGAAAGTGACCCAGCAATTGCTCGGGTTCTTTCAGGCCATCATCAGCAGTTTCAAGGCGGGTGCTCAACAACCCACTGATTCCGCTTGAGTTGGGCTTCCTCAGAAACAGACCTCAAGACCATGGCCCACTCCACACTGTGGGGCACGGCGGCTCTGTACCTAACAGAGTGCTTCAAACAATGGTGAGTTAGCAGTCAATGTGAGTGTTAACGCTTTAGAGCCAGTTATCAGACACTTCACGCCAAGGGCCTGGCCCTGGAAAGAAAACACACACTGGACAATCATACCCAAGTGCTCCTGAAGAAGATCCCATCACCTCTCTAGGAACTGCCCAATAGACAGCAGGCCATGGGCCTGTCATATTTGTCCCAGCAGAGGTTCACTCGGTACTGATGAGTGGGGCCCTGGCTCTTTGTGCCTGATGGAGCAACAGGGCAGGGCTGTCCCCACCCTCACCAGGCATGCCTACTGCAACAGGAGGCAGACAGTTCTGCAGCCATCAGGAGCAAGAGGAGGTATCCAGTGCAGCTGCAGGATAACGCCTGTGGTTAAGGCACCTGGGGCATGCAGTGGGGGATGGGGGGTGGCAGACAGCAGAAGAGGAGGCAGTTCTGAGATGTTTGTCAAGAATCTAGCACTCCAACCTGAAAGCGATGGAGAGTCAGCCTTTAAAAAAGCCACTCTGTCTATGGTGTGGAGGTAAGCAGGAGGAGAGAGCCAGGTGACCTAGCAAAGGTCAGGGGCAAAGACTGGAAAGACAGGCCAAGCCCCACTCAGTGCTAGTAAGTGCTGAGGAAGGGCAGAGAAATGACACTCAGGGGTCTAGCTTAAGAAGGGAGAAGGCAAAGAGTTCGTGGTCACGGTCACAGTCTAGAAGGAGTAATTGCAGCCTTGAGCTGCAAGGTCTGAGGTGCACAGGAGACACCCGGATCAACACCTTCACACCCAGTGAAGCCCATGCCACACTGAGAGAGTGCGGGAGGGCTCGCTGGTCACTGTGAGTTTCAGTTCCAATTTCTAGAGCTAGGATCAGGTAAAAGACCCCTGGGAATGACAAAATCTGGGGGACACTGGGTCCCCAGAATCCACTACCCATGTGTGCATATTGCAGGACAGAGAGAAAATAGTGACAGAGGTAAAAATGGACAGTCTGAGAGCCAGTCTGAACAGGCTCTAACCTCAGGCTAGAGTCTCCAACTTGTGAGAGACAGACTGGGCCTCCCTCTTGGAACACATGAAGATGAGGTGCTGACCTGCAGCAGCACTCAATGAACAAAGGGTTTGGGTCACACCCATCATCACAACACATCTGTGATAAACTCCAGTTTGTGATAAGCTGGAGTCTGGCTTGGCTGGCCCATAGTGAGTGCCCACACCAGCCATGGCAGCCGCTACACTCATGACTTCCCAATCCACGTGGCCTTCCTGAGGCTGATCACACCATTCCACATAGTCTTCATACTTCTCTGGTCCCAGAGAATTATTTCATGTTTCTGTCACTAAACTGCTTTTGTCATTAGTTGCTCAAGCACCTCTCATCACACCAACGGCTCTGTTTAAACCTGGCAGTCGCCCACATGGCTCCCTGTACTGGGCGGCTAAGAGGCCATGCCATGACAGAACACCAGGCAGCTCAGCACTCGTAAAACAAGCTGCGCATCAGCTGAAAAATCACAACAGCACAAGACCTGAAGGCTGTTTCTAAGAAAATGACCCTTCAGCCCTGGACAGCCTGATTCCACGAGGCAAACACCTGTGAAGGGAGCTGCCTAATCAGGAGGGCCTTGGCAGACAGAGCACCAGGCATGCCTCCCTCAGACCAGCAAGAGCCAACAAAACATGATCACCCTCTGTCAGAGAGGGCTGAAGGTCTGGCTTATCACCTCATCTACTGCAGGGTCCCTGGCATGGGCACCAGGTCAGATGCAGCTAGCCACCTTGTATGGACACTGAAATCAACTCTCTTTGCATGGGCCAGTCTACCAGCTTCTGCAGCCCCCTGTTCTCCCAACTCAGCAAGCAGGACCAGCAGCAGCTGGAGTTGCCCAGATCCAGATCCACCTGAACTCCCTGCAGACCCTCTGGTCACACCTGACTTCCCCAGGGCCCAGGAGTATGGACACTGCATTGCTCTACTCCAGCCTCACTCTTTCCTCCCATTGGTCAGGGAGGACTAAGTCCAGAAAAAAGGCCACTAGGAAAGGGAAACCAGGAGGTGCTGGTCTCCCTCTGAGAGAGCAAGTTGCCCAGCACCAACAACCTGACCAGATCAGGACAGCATGCCAACCCCACTCTGCCAAGCTTCAAGAGAAGGCCACAGTGGAGATCGAGACGAGGGACCCCTATAGAAGGGTCTTGGACTGGCCTTCTCTCCAGACCCAGAGCCTGGCCTCAGCTCATCAGTCTTAAAGAACCAGGACTGGAGCAGCATCAAGGCAACAATACTAG
Organism: Ictidomys tridecemlineatus; assembly: GCF_052094955.1. Taxonomy (NCBI): domain Eukaryota; kingdom Metazoa; phylum Chordata; class Mammalia; order Rodentia; family Sciuridae; genus Ictidomys; species Ictidomys tridecemlineatus. Next base: position 33,123,095 of record NC_135488.1, on the reverse strand, counting down.
CAGGACCCTCAGAGGCACTGCAAGCTGCCAGAGACACCTGAGCTGCTGGAGATGCCAGGCTGGGGTTGGCCAGGAGGTGGGGAGGGCAGGGAAGAGGTGGTCACCTGCCACAGGGGAAGAGCCAGGTACCCGGCTCTATGGAAAGCTGGTGTGCTATAACAGGAGGGGAAGGAAAAGGTTCCTCTCCATAAGACCATGTCACGCAGACAGGTCAAGTGCTGTTTCCAAAGGCTCCAAAAGGCTCCCCGGCGACACCCACGGCTGCCTGGCAACATCGCTGCCTTTGTGCGTTTGAATCCCTCACCTGCCAGTGACAACGATATTGAAGGACCTTACAAAACCCTCCGAATACCAGCCCAGGCAACTGCTCTCATGAAGGGAGGACACGTGGCAATCTGTCCCTCCAGAGGCCACTGTGAGGAAGGTGGCAGGCAACCCTCGACCTCCTACTGAGAGGAAGACAAGCAAAAGAGATGCATTGCTGGACTCGCGGGCTCCGGCTCTGCCCGGGATCAGGAAAAAAAATGCAGATCCGAGAAGCGGGATCTGCAGCCTGGGCTCGGCTGACAGCCTCCACCAGGGTCCTGTCTAGAGACAACGACGGTGCTCAACACATCCTCCACTGTCAGAGGTTAGACAGGCAGGAGGCAGGTCAACGGGCATAGCGGGACTCACAGCGCCCATGGGACATGCTGCCAGGGCAGCCCTGACAAGTCTGGAAAGCCATTCTTTTGGGGCTCAGCAGCAAGTGAACAAAATGTCTCACTAGGGGAAGGCAAGTCCCAGGATGGCTGACAGGTAAGCAGGCACCAAGAGCACAGGAGATGCTGCCTGGCAGTGACCTGCCCACCCCAGAAGCACCTTCTCACGGTCTGAGGATAGGGCTCCAGGGGAGCTGAGGAACAGAAGCTCCTACTAAGACCCCAAGGGACCTGCTCATCACCCCGCTGACTGGTCTCCAAGACTACCTCAGACTCTGTCTGTGAGACCCAGCACTGTGCCCCTACTCACAAAGCAGACACCCTCCCTCCTCCATGGTTTCCTGTTGTTGGTGGCTCTGCTCCCTTAGGGTAGAAGGCACATGGGAATATGTGTCTTGATTGAGCTTCCCAAGGCCAACCATGGCCATTGACTGCTACAGGCCAAGCAGCGAGCAGACTTCAGCTTGGTGGGTGATATGACTGGTAAGGGCTCAGCCCACCTCTGGCATCCTGTTTCTTACACTCACTCCAGTTCCCAGAAGATGCAAACTCCTGCCTCTGCCAGCAAAGCTCAGGACTCCTCTGGAAAAGGGCCTGACAGACAGCAATGAAACCTGAACTGCCAGAACAGAGAGGAGGAAAACTAAGTGCAGGTGGAAGCAGCCCTCTATGGGCAACACCGCCCACTGTGGCATCCTTGATGCCAGAGTGCTGGAATGCCAAATGTAGCACAGAACCCTGGAAGGTCACATTTAGTCTCGGAAAACAAACTTTTGAAGTTATTGTTAAATTAACACTAAGGTACCTTATACAGTAAATCATAAAAAGTCACAGATGCTTAAGATAGATCACAGAATGAAAACAAAAGGCCCCACTTGGGCAGCCAGGCAGGCAACTGGCTGGGTTGAGCAACAGAGTCCACTGACAGGCCATCAGCTCTGGCCTGGGCTGTGCAACTGTGCCAGTACTTCATGGGGCCAGAGAGGGACTTGCCCAGTTCCACAGGGCATCAGGCCAGCTCTCCAAACCTAGAACCCTTCCATTCTCTAACAGCCTCCCCCAAGAATTCTTCAGAGGTCAGTGAGTGAGTAGACTGGGGAGTCTGGAACTAAGAAGCGACTCCAGAGGCAGTTCTGTCTTGTGATCCGGATGTCTTCAAAAAGAGACCTGTGTCCCACAAACTGATGACTCCCTCTCTGAAACGCCACAGTTTCCAAACACACCCATGTGTCTGATGGCTCCTCCTGAACCTGGAGCTACTGACAGGAGAGGAGGACAGCAGCTCCCTTTGGGTCCTCACAACCAGCCAAGCACTTGTGGACATGCATCATAGTAGACACTCAGGCAAGGGGTATTTCTAGAATTCTCCTCAGATAACCTAGACCAAAGACTTAGAAACAGACAAGAGTTCCCAGGTCTGGCAACTCACAAGCCCCTCACAGCTCTAGCCCTTTATGAGAGGCTATATTAAAATGGTTTAAACACAATAAAATCTGTTAAATTTATAGCAAGAAAATATGGAAAGGCAGTAAAATTAGCAGAGCATAGAAATGAGAGGATACTAAACATCCCTGGTGCTCCAACAGAAGCGGACAAAAAGGGTACTAAATGGAAGGAATGAGGAATTTAAATAAATTTAAAATTCATAGTGCCACTTCCTCCTCCCTACTGAGCTGACCCCTGGAGACAGTTGTCCAGGCACAGCCACATTCTTGCTGAGGTTCCAAGTGTTCCCACAAATGTGCCACCCAGAGACTGGTCTGAACCTCCCTGCCTGCACAGCTAGGCTGCAGGCTGGGGAACTGTAGGGCCTCTTGGATACCCTCCTGTGCCGCCCATCTCCTTAAAGGCCCCAGGTGGTGCCCTTCACCCTAGCACTAGTGGCATCATGGGGCCAGGAATGCGGCAAAGACAGCTCCTCACCTCAGTACCTCGGGCCACAAAACAAATCTGCTTCCCCTGAGAAGGCACTGGCATTCACAGAAGCCAGCACTGCCACCCACACGGCCCAGGGACCCGCAGGTCGAAGGTCCTGGTCAGGATGGTCACTGTGTCTAGAGCAATTCTGGGGAAGAGTCTGCCCGTGCCGATGAGTGTCAGCATCAGAACCAACCACGCGACCCCTGGCGCTCAGCACAGCCTTCTCACTCCTCATGATGCCAGGGGAGTCTCACAGATAGGAGAAAGGACATATGGGCATCTGTTTCAAGAATCTGACCCCTGGGTAGCTCTTTCTCTAGCTCTGTCTTACCTGGAAACTGGTTAATTTTGTTTTACATTAGTAAACATTATTATTTAGAGAAATTTTAGGGTTACGAAACAACTGAATAGGAATTGGGGTCCCCTTCACCTCTAGCTGCTTTCCTCCAGTATCAACACCTTGCCTTAGTGGCCTATATTTATTACAGATAGGGAGCCAAAACAGATATACTGTTACTAACTAACGTCCCAGCAACAGCTTACACTGGGGTTCACCTTGTGTTATATACTCTATGGGCTTGGGCAAGTGTATAAAACATGCATCCACCATTAGAGTACACAGAGTAGTTTTGCTGCCCTAAAAATCCTCTGTGCTCCCCTCATTCACCCTTCCTTCCCTTCAACCTGACAACCACTGATCTTTTCCTGTCTCCACAGTTCTGCTTTTCCCAGACTGCCGCACAGTGGGGACCACACAGTGGGGACCACACAGTGGATGGCCTTTTCAGATTCTCTTCTTTACTTAGCAATATGCATTTAAAACTCCTCCATGTCTTTTCATGGCTTGATGGCTCATTTCCTTTTAGCACTGAACAATATTCCATTATCTGGGTGTGCCACAGTTTATTTATCCATTCACCTACTGAAGGACATCTTGATTGCCTCCAGGTTTTGGCAGTTATGAATAAAGCTACTACAAGCACTCGGGTGCCAGCTTGTATATGGACATAAGTTTTCAACTGATTTGAATAAATTCCATAGGGTGCAACTGCTGAATCATATAAATGATGTTTAGTTTTGTTTAAAAAAAAAATGGCCACTGTCTTCCAAAGCTCTATTCCCACCAATAAAATGTTCCTGTTTATTTACATCCTTCCCAGCATTTGGTTTGGTCAGTGTTCTGGATTTTAGCCATTTTAATCACCATACAGTGGTATCTCATTTTAATCTGCAATGTCCTGATGACATGTGATGCTCAGAGTCTTTTCATGTGCTTATTTACCATCTGTGTATTTTCTTTGGTGAGGTGTCTATTCAGATCTTTCACCCATTGTTTAGCTAGATTTCTGGTTAAGAGTTCTTCATGTAGTTTAGCTAATGTTCCTTTATGAGACATATCTTTTGCAAATATTTTCTCCCAGCTTGTGACTTTTTATTCTCTTAACAGTGCCTTCTGCAGAGCAGAAATTTTTAGTTTTGATGAAGTCTAGCTTATCAATTATTTGTTTCATGGATGGTGCCTCTGGTGTTGTATATTAAAAATCATCCTCAGGGCTGAGGTTGTAGCTCAGTGGTAGAGCGCTTGCCTTGCACATGTGAGGCACTGGGTTCGATCCTCAGCACCACATAAAGATAAGTGAATAAAATAATGGTATTGTGACCACCTACAAATACATACACACACACACACACACACACACACACACATATAACATCATCACCAAATAGCCAGATTTCCTCCCGTTACCTTCTAGAAGTTTTAGAGTTTTGTGTTTCACATTTAAGTCTTTGATCCATTTTGAGCTAGCTTCTGTGAAAGGTGGAAGGTCTATGCCTAGGTTTTCTTCCTGTGGTGTCCAGTTGTTCCAACACCATATGTTAAAAGGACTGCTCTTTCTCTGAGTTGCCTTTGCTCTGCTGCCAAAGTTGACTGTACTAGCGAGGGTCTATTTCTGGGCTCTCTAACCTGTTCTGGTTTGTTCTTTCACCAGTACAAACACTGGCTCCATGCCCAGTCTTGCAGTCGGATAGTGTCAGTCCTCCAGCCTCATTCTTCTTCAGGGCATGTGGCCCATTCTGAGCCTCCTGCTTGCCACACAAGCTTTAGAGTCTCTCACAAAATAACTCACTGGGATTTGGAACCTATAGATCAACTTGTGAAGAACTGATGGCTTCACAGTATTTAATCTTCCCTTGCAAAACATAAAATTCTCTCCAACTACTTAGATCTTTGACTTATTTTCATCAGAGTTTTTAAGTTCTCCTCATATAGACCTTGTATGTATTTGTATCCAGTGTGTCTGGTGCTAATGCACATGGTATTGTTTCTCATATCAAACCCCAATAGCTCCTGCTGGCATCCAGGAAAGCAGCAGACCTGTGCGCGTCAGCCCCACGTGTGACAGCCTGGATCGCTATGCTGCAATCTGAAGCACTTGTTAGTTGCATGAAGTTTGGTGATTGTTGTTGATTCTCTGGGGTTCTCTGCATAGACAATCATGTCACCTGTGAACAATGACAGTTTTATGTCTTCCTTCCCAACCTCACACCTTTTGCTTCCTTTTCCTGTCTTACTATATTAGCTGGGACTTCCAGTGAGCTACAGAACTGGAGTGGTGAGAGGGGACATCCTTGCCTTGTTCCTGAACTTGATGATGATGACTTTAATTTCTTATTTGATTCTAAGATGGAAATATTTGAAAAGCAGTAGGAAATTTGCTTCTCTACCACAACAACAACAAAAATCTGCCATGTAAGCAGTGCCAGTCACCTCTAAGACGGTGTGCATTCTGCAGCTCTAGAGAAGACTAACCTATGACTCACAGATGGCCCCACTGTGCCCCAGAGAGCACCTGAGGCTACCCAAGTCCTGGACTCCACAGAAATCGGAGGGGGTGACCCTCACATCCGGGAGCCTGGCCCACTGCTCCCCTGGAATAAGATCTTCTAAAGAAAAGCCACCCTGTTCCTATAGACTGAGCCACCCACCTCCAGCCACCCAGGCACTGCCTTATGGGCCTTTTCTCCTGGACAGCAGAAGTGCCTTCTCAGAAAAGCCAGGGGGGTCATCTTCCAGATGCCAAAAGACTGGTGACCTTGAATTCCAGATGGAGGGACACCACAAAATCCCTTCTAACTCAGGTCAGAAGTTTAAATAGGCACATCAGAGAAAAGTGTGATCTGCCTTAGGTGTGAGGGACAGTGGCCCTCCCTTTGGCAGTCGTCAGTCCACATGAGGACAAAGCTAAGCACTACCAAAGTGGGAGGGTCATTTGATGGCATGGGTACTGGGTCAGCCACCTGCACATCCGTAGGAGGCCAGAATTTCTTAACAGCCTTCAACAAGGCAGACCACCACGGCAAACCGGGTGTGGACAATCCCCTGCCTTCCCTTCAAGCAAACTCTGAGGAAAGGTACAAAAATATAAAACAAGGGCATTTTTTTTTCTCTGAACCTTGAAGCATTTTAAGAAAACACATTTCTCAAAACAGTGAATATTCTCAAGTAATAAATTGTTTTTAATGAAGTTATAAACTTAACAAATATTATTATAAGTGTTTTATTTTTATTTCTAAAAACGGTAAATGTTGTTGATGTGACCCCCACAAATAAAGCCTCTTTGTTTTCAATAACTGTTTAGCGTCAAGGCCCTGAGGCCAACACAGCAACACCGGTGAAGGGGAATGAGGGTGTCTATGGGCTCAGGGTCCATACTGCGTCTTCACCCACCAACTCACTCTGAAGAGGACCCGTATGCACTCCTTACAAAGAGGAAGGTCACAGAGTCCTGGCTCTGGACCCCAAACATCCTCATGGCATTGCCTCATGTAATCCTCCAGCAAGTAAGTGGGACCTGCGAAGCTCTGAATTCTGGAAAGCGCAGTCAAGAAGAGGACCCACAAGTCTACCTCTCCAGTCCCCAACGAGTCCTCTTGCCTACCCTCCCAAGCAAAGGCCACCCTCTGGTGACAGTCATGCTCTCTACTCAAGCTGGAGCCTCGTTCCCTGCCCCTGCAGTGATGTGCACACAGACAGCTGGCACTCACTAGCGCATGGGCCAAAGTCACAGTCATGGCTACATCAATGCCACTTTTTCTACTGACTGCTCGACTGTGTTTCTTGGCCCCAGTATTTTAAACAGGCCATAAAAACTGTTCTCATGACCCAAAGAAGTGACCCATCACTAAGCAAGCTTGAAAAAGCACCACCTGTAAGAGGCAACGTGAAGAGGGCGAGTACAGGCTTAGGAAATAGACAGCCCTGCATTTGGACACCAGCAGGAAGCAGCCCCATGACATTGGGGAGACCACTGTGGAACGAGAGGCTTGCTATCTGGCCCATAGAACTAGTGCAAGGACCCCAGTATGGTCATGTATGAGCTGCTGATACCCTGGGGGACCTAATAAACATGTGCTCCTATTCTTTCTCCAGTTTCACAACAGGATCCAGAGACCCCCTTGAAGTACTTGGCACCAACAGGAGCCCTGTGCCAGTCCTGACACTGCCCTCACATCTAGTCCACCCACAGACAGACAAACAGGCAGGCCCTGAGCAGGGATACGGGAATGGGAGGCCACAAGACAAGCACTGAGCGGAGGGGCTGGGTCCAACTCTATCAGCCCATCATGTCCCACCTCTAACGCCTCCCAGGGTTGATGCCACAAGACTAGTTTTATGCTTTCCCAAATAAAGAAGGAAAGCTTACTTAACTGCATGACAACATCAGAGAATGGCCACTTACACTCATACACTGAGAATCAATACAAGTGTTTTCCTGGGCTTGTTCATGGAAAGAGCTAGCAGCGGTGAGCATCACAGCTGAGGAGGAAGCTCTCTGGCTCAGGATTTATGAAGCTCAGTTACCAGGGAACTTGACCAAGGCTCACAAGAGGCACTAACTACTGGTGGATAATGCCCTTGGCACCATAGTACTGTGCAAATGTAAGAAGACCCAGGGCACCCACACCCTCAAGTCACCCCAGAAACTGCTCTGGCCTGTGCTTCCAGGGTACCACTGCTCAAGGCAAGCCAGGCAAGCAGTGCATGAGGGCAGCCACCCGAGGCCATGATGACCACAGTTATGATGCCAGCTGTCCTTTAAGTTTCTTTGTGTCAGATACTGTTGCTGGTTCCTAATCACAGAGCAACAGGAGACCTATGTCACACAGCTGAGAGCCCAGGACCACACCCCATGCTGTGCTCTAACCCCAGGCCACAGTACCCAGAAGCTTGAGGCTGAGATCAATGCGCAGAGCAACCAAAGATGCAGTAGCTGTCATGGGACCGGGCAGAAACACACCACAGCTTAATTTTTTTTTTTTTTTAAAGTTTTACAGTCAGTCAGAAGGGGCTGAGTTTTGCACAAGTTTCAAAAAAAGGGGACATCTCCTCCCCAGGGGAAAGCACTCTTCCCCTCAGGCACACTGGACAAGTCTGTCCTATTGCACAGTCTCTGTCCAGACCCCACGCTACCTGACATTTCTAGCGACCAGGCACATACTGACTGCAAAGCCCAGCCACAGATGTGTGTGCGGGCAGATCCTAAGCACATGGGACAAGAGAAGGAGGCTCCAGCAAGCAGAGGGTGAAAAAAAAAAAAGATTTTACTGACAAAACTGAAGGAAAGAACATCACATGGAGGGGACATAGGCACATAAAGTCTGTAGCATGAGATCGGGAAGGTCTTGTCCATAGCTAGTCTTCTGGCACGGCAGCTGTGCAGCTGGCCCTACCTCCACTCCAAAAAACCCACCCTAGTCACTGATCCAGCTGAATGCCAACTACTGATGTGACCCATACCTCCTACAGAGCTGCTCTTAACCTTCAAAGAAACCAACAGAGGCTGGGATGAAACCTTTGTTGCACGCAGGGAAACTAAGGCCAAGAGAGACAAGTGGGATCCAGAGCCAGCCTGGGACCAGTGGCAAGGACTACACACCTGCTCCTCTGGTAACAACAGCTGCTATTCCCTGAGCACTACTTGGTGCCAGCAGCCTCCACGACGACCCTCCCTTCCTCAACAGGCTTGACCTGGTTTTCCAGATGAAGCAGCAGCAAAGTGTCCAGAAGCACTTCTCATCTCAGGTTCCACATTCAGAAAGAAGCCCTAGAGCCCAGTCATGGCAGGCCCAGCCCCCGGACTCTCAAAGTCAACACTGCAGTACAGAAGGAACCAAGCAGCAGGGGAAGAACGATCTGGCTTAGCCTATCTGCCGGAGAGCATGGTCAGTGCTATGCAGATCGAGAGAGGACCAGGAGCCACATCCAAACAGGATCTCAAGAAGAAAGGTTCCAGGAACCTGGAGCACGCAGCACCTCTAAAGACAGCTGATTTCTCCCACATGATGGCCCTAGCCTGCGAACCACCACAGCAGCACCCCACCCCATAATGTGCCTGCCTCTGACCCACCCTGCTCCAGCCTCAGCTCCAGACATCCTGGGTCACAAGGGACAATCTTGCCTCCAGGCAGAGGTCTGCATCCAAGGCTGCCAAGCAGGGTGAGCTGCCTGTCCCAGGCCCAGCACGGAGGCACTCCTTCTATCTTTGACCAGCATGGCTGCCTCCTCTTGCTCTGGCCCACTGGGGTCCCGGCCCTGGGAGGTCAGATTCCCGAGAACCCTATGAGCCAGGTAAGGAAGCATGCCTGCACATCCAGGCAGGATGGAAAGGGGTGCTGTACGACAAGCCAGTACCAGGTTCTCTGCTCAGAGGATGTGACAGCAGCTTGGAAGCCAGTGTTTATCCCCTAGTGTACCAGACACCTAGTGCCTGGAGGAAGCCAACTCCCTATCCCCACCCTAGCACTGTAGGCCACATGAGACAAAAACCAGCAGCACTTACTAGCTTCTGGTGGTGAGAAGGTAACACTGCTCCATGGGGGTCCTTCAAGAGCCCAGCACTGTGCCCTATATTCCAATGGTCCCCAAAGACACAGCAAACCTATCTTATGGTTATAACTGCAGCTGAAAGAGCTGAAGACAATTTCAAAAACAGACTACACAGCTTGATTTTTCACTTTGCACGTAGTGCTTCTTGCTGCAGCTTCTTTAAATTTTTAACACAGACAAACTTACCTTTTTGTTTTCTATGGCCTCCAAGGTGTTGTGGGTTAATATTTGAGACAACAAAAAATAACTTCATGTTTAAAAAATAAATAAAATCAGTCTAGAGATCAGGGAAAATCTGCATTCCAGGTCTGATTACATCCATGATGTAGGTGGAGTCTCTTCCCTGTGCTTTGGTCTGTCCTCTGGGTTCTCTGAGGACTCTTCTGGTTTGACATCCATTGCTCAAACTCTAAAGCACCTACCTCTTGCCATGCTCCACCCACCAGCCAGGAGACCGCAACATGTTTCTGCAGGTTCAAGGCCTCTCAGCTTCTGTCCTGAGGTACCTAGTCACTCCCTGACTTGTGCTTGACCCACACAAGATCCAAGCTGGAGGCAATCCACAAATGTCAAGCTCCTCACCTGGCAAACACCAAAGGGCAAGGCTCGGTTGGCACCCAGAGATAATACTAGCAGCTGCTTGAGAAGCCCCAGCCTGTCCTGACCCATGGCCCTCAGAAGGATGCTGCAGGGAGAGGGGAGCAGGTTCCTCTCCCTTCTAAAAAAGAGGATCATGGCATGGAGGCTGCCTGATCTTTCAAAGCCCCAGCTGGTGGCAGCAGAGCAAGGGGGGTCTGTAGCCAGTGCAGGGACAACTGGTGACAGAAGCACCTCTAACAACAACCACCAGGAGGAGAAAGGAAGTGTTGGCATCACCACTTTCAAAATGATAAGCTTTATCTGCCTTGGACTTTTTTGTCCAAAAGAAGGGAAAGGGGTGGCATGGGCAACTCCTATCCCTAAGTCCAAGCAGGGGGCAAGGTCCACACCAGGAGAAGCCCTGAGGCTTGACAAGTCTTAGAGCCCAGCTGCAGGTGGGGAACATTGGGGGCACCACCAGCCTCTGCACTTGAGCAGGGCAGGACACAATGGCTCCCAGGATAATTTTCTATGGCAACTGCGACAGAACTAACCACTTTGAAAGTGACTGCGCTATGGGATGAATTTTTTCCAGTGCTTGAATAAAAGGGGGAGTTTCACATTTTATCCACTTCCACATCCCTTAACAATAAGAACTTATTTAAAAAGCCATGAATATGTAAATGCCATTTTAAATATGGAAATGCAAAACATGCAAAGCAACAGTCTGAGTGTGAAATATTAATGGCATTTTGCCTTGCCAAGGAGACAGAACAGGAGCTGGCTGAGGTGGCAGGCTCAGGAACCCTGGCCACCTCTGCTCCCAGGACGACAGAGAGTGGAACCCACCCAGTCACAGGAGGGCAGTGCCCCTGCCCTGAAAAGAAGCACGTGCATCCACCCATCATACACAGGGCCCAACCCCAGCCCACAGCTGACCTCCACCCCTACGGAGGCCAACCCAGGATAAGCCTCGACCTCACAGCTCATCCAAACAGACCCCATCCCCAGTGCCAAACCACCGGTAGGGCTTGTCCATGGGCCAGGCCACATGGACATGAATCCCGCCAAGGGTGTTGATGAGCCTACATTTTGCTCTGGAGCCTGGGATTAGCTTGACTCTCTCTTAGATGGGACCTGGGCTTGATCTCACGCTTAGAAACAGACAGCTACAGGCTGTAACAGGAAGACAACTCAGATAGAACCTATGACGAAGTCAAGGAGAGGCTTGCCACTATACAGGGTCACAGCCCCTCCTACCTAAAGAGTAGGCAACATAAGCCCCAGGTCCATGTTGCCCCCACCCTGCACTTGACTAGCACTGACCAAGAAAGCACTAGAGGACCAAGAAGGCACAGCACAGGATGGCAGTGAGAATAATCCCAGGGAGGCCCGTAAGACAGAGGTCCACTCACCTCGAGGACTTTCTGCTCCCTCCAATTGACAAAATGTAGAGGCTTGATACCAACCCCCTTGCTGGGAGGCCATGGAAAGAGGCTCTTGCTGGGAGAGAACAGAAGTAGCTTCGAATGCTGCAGGCACCATCTCACGTCCAATCTGAGCACTGCAAGCAGGTGCCAGCACTCTTCCAAACTGCTCCACATTGAGGCCTAAGGAAGGTCCACCTCCGCCACACAGCCAGCTACTGGGATAGTGCTACTGGGCTCTCTTTTCTTGCCAAAAGCCTTCAGCAAGAAGAGAGGGGCTAGAGAATCAAGAGGACAGGCAGACTACAGTGACAGGCCAGGAACCCAGGGTGTGCAGCACCTTGCAGTCTGGATGTTGGGAGGCATCAGCCCTGCCACAGCCACCAGGTGGGACCACACAGGTGTGGCTGCTCCTCATGTTCCCTTGAGCAATGCAGCCATGGGACACTCAATATGCTAAGGAGACAATATAAATGTGTGTGATGCAAGACAGCAGGCATGGGGACAGTCGGTCACTGGGTCTGTCCTACAGCAGAGGAAACCAACCAGAAAAGATGACTCTCCCAAGGGTGTACTGAGACTGACAAAAGCTGCATCACTGAGTTCCTGAAGGAGGCCAGGTGCCGTGCTCAATGGCCACACTCTAACCCCATCCTGGGAAAGACAGGGCCTGCAGGGCCCTCACCTGAGTCCCAAACCTGGCTAGTTCATCAGGCTGGGCACCACTAAGCCCGAGCTGCATTCTGCACTCGAGGCCGCCACTGGTCCCAGAGCAATCTGACCTGGGAAGCTAACACTGCCACACGGAGCAAGCAAATCAGTCACTGTCCAGGTAGCTCCTGGGAGACAGGCCTAGCATCAGTCAGCCCAGGTGCAAAATAGACTAGGCAAATACAGCCCTGGTCTTACCTACTGCAGCGCCAATGACAAGGGCCAGGAAAGGAGCAGGACAGAGAAGGATCACACAGGTCTCCACCACCTGCTGGAGCTCCCTCAGCTTCCTAGGAGGGGATCACAGAGTCTACTACCAGGAAGTGGGCAGCACCAGAGCCCAAGCCTCACTCCCAGGAGTGGCCCTCACATCTTTACACAACCTGGGCCTCCAAGCCTGACTGCACCGCAGGAACTGGCAGTTCTAGAAGACCCTAGCTAAAGCTAACAGCAGTAGGTGCTTCCCCATAAGACAGCCAACTCAGAACCATCAGATGTCACATGAGCTTTGGCACTGCACGAGGCGAGACCAGGGCCAAGTCGCCCAGTTGCTATCTTCACCTCTGATGCTACTTTCTATTTTGTTTCATGTCTTCCCCCCAAAATTCCAAGAGGCCAAGTGGACAGCAAAGCCCTTACGAAACAGGACACTGGGCCCTTCCTCTTGGGCAAAGCCACAGACCAGAGCAGAAGCAGTTTCCCAGGTGCATCTGAGGGGAAATGAGACAACTCGTCACCAAAGCACAAAGTAAAGCAGGAAAGCACATTCTCAAGCAGGACACCACGCTAGTAGTTCTAACCATTCACCAGCCACCAGAGGAACAAACAGGCTGGAGCAAACAGGCAGTGGGTAGCTGAGAGCTGAGAGATGCTACACAAAGGAAAGGAGCCACAGAGGCCAGTGCAGGCCAGCCACAGGAGACACAAGGTGCCAACCCACAAACAACCTCAGCTGCTGACCAGAACAGGCCATCCAGCAGCTGGGAGGAGGAAGAGTGGGCAAAGCAGGAGGAGGAGAGTGGATGACCCCACAGCCCACAGCCACTTTAACAAGGTCGGCCATACAGGAACCCAAAGGGTCACCCTCACTCTCATAGAGCTATGGGACCCCTGGGAGAAGAGTAGATGTTCATTTAGTCACCCAACAAATCTCTCTTGGGCATGGATTAGGCACAGGGGCCCAGTGAGCACAGTGCTGCACACCCCGAGTTCCCATTCTAACTGGGAAAATACACACACGGGTCTCCAACAAGCTAATGCCTGAGCAGAGACCCCCAAGAAAGTGAGCCAGGGCAGAAGCCCCAAGGCAGGGACAGGGCCAGCACACTCTAGACCAATATAACTACAGACAGAATCAGAAAGGCTGAAGGGACCAGCAGGTGAGGGCAGAGGTCACAGTGCCATGAAGAATCAGAGGATGTGTCATGGCTGTTGGCCTAGGGAGTGAGAGGGGGATGACCTATGAGCTCCCTTGCTGCTGCTGCTGCTGCTGCTGCTGCTGCTGCTGCTGCTATTGCAGGACCCTCTGCTGAGCACAGAGCAGCTCAGGAGGAGGCCACCAGAAGCTGACAAAGGGCTGCAGGGCAGGTAGTGTACCCCTCCACCAACAGAACCCAAATGACTTCCTGATGGCTTGGGTGGGGATGGGAGAAAGGCCAGAATAGTCAAGGAAGGGACAAAGTTCAAGGCCCATACTTCAGGAAGAACAGTCAGACCATTCACTTTTGTCATCTCAATGGCTCACTCTGCACTGAATATGGACCATGGGCCAGGACTACATTCTCACCAGAGTCACAGTGAGTAAGATGACTCAGGAATGGCCCTAGTCCAAGGGAGGCAAGTTAGACAAACATAAAAGGAAGGCAAACTTAATTACATAACATACATTCTAATGAAAAGCGTCATCTAGATGAGATCTGCAAAGGTCACAGAGGAAATAAAAAGCTAAGAGCTAAAGAGCGTAAGTATAATTAGGGGAGACAGGTTGGGAAGGCAGAGTCAAGGTGGGGCACGTGTCCAGAGAGTAAGGAGAGCAGTGTGGAAGAAATGGGGAATGAGAGGGGTCGGCAGTGCCAGGAGGTAGTGTGCCCACGCAGAACCTGTGCTCCCCACTAAGAGCCCTGGGAGCCAGAGAAGGGCTTAGTTGTGGGGATAACACACCTTGACTTTTAAAGGGTCCCTCAGGGGCTGGGGATGTGGCTCAAGCGGTAGCGCGCTCGCCTGGCATGCCTGCGGCCCGGGTTCGATCCTCAGCACCACATACCAACAAAGATGCTGTGTCCGCCGAGAACTAAAAGATAAATATTAAAAATTCTCTCTCTCTCCTCTCACTCTCTCAAAAAAATAAAAATAAAGGTTCCCTCAGACAGTTGCATGGAAAGTAAGTGGTAGAGAGGGCAAATATAGAAAACAGAGTCACAGATTCTTGTCATTCCAAAGAAAAGTGGTGACAGAAGCCTAGCATACATTCTTCAGGAGCATGTGCTTCATTCTCTAGGAGCATGTGCTTCCACGAGACGGAGAACCCATGAACCCCAGGAAGGATGGGATGCCAGTGGCCTGAGGGGACCTGGCTATCAGTGCCAACAGAGGGAACCATGGGCCCCAGACCTGGAAAGATTAAATGCTGGAGGCCTGTGGGGACTGGACCATCAGGGCAGACACCAGGGATAGGGTGCCAGGGGCCTGTGGTGACTGGGCCACTATAGATAAAGGTAGCAACATAGAAACCAAGGGTGTGGGATAGCATCTCTCTGGGGCAGGAGCATAAGTCAATGACTCTTCCTTCATTCAGAAGCAACTGAGCAGGGGCCAGCCTGTGCTAAGTATCAAAAATACAAAAGGGATCATATTCCCAGCACCTGCACTGAAGCAACAGGAGAGAGAGCCAGCCAGGCTTAATCTCCAGACTCCAGGAGGCGCCTGGCAACAGTCAGCACAGGGATGGCTATCAGCACGCCAAGTCACAGGTGGAGAGAAAGCCCTGTCTGCTGAGTCATTTCCTTGCCACATCCTGGAGAGGGGAAGTGTAGGCTTCTTGGGTGGTCCTCCCTGGGTTCACAGCAGGTCTCTGGCTCAATAGTTGGGACTCAAGACCAGCATCTCATGTAAGAGCTTGGCCTGGCACCATCAAGAACTGGTACAGAGCCCATGGGGAGCAAGTACCACTGTGTCTCTAAAACAGGTATGGTTGGGGGGCAGGGGAGTACTTTGAGGACACATGAAAACAACCCGTCAGAGACAAGCTAGCCTAACACCTTCTGCAGAAGTCAATTTACATTAAGTGCTATCAAAAGCCAAATGGACACCATGAAGGCCTCTTGTCTATGTCCTTGACGATCCAAGGTGCTAGCCTGTGCCAAGACAGAAACTGGTTTGATGAGCATGAGACCTGGCAGGCAGCAGCTGTGGGAGGCACTCCAGGCCACGCCATCACTGACTCTGTTCTCACCCACCATATCTCCCAAAGGAAATCCTACCCTCCCCACCTGATATGTACCCATCACCCAACCTGACACTGCTGCTGGCCACACACATTGATGTACCTTGTTGCCTGTGCCACCCACTGGGTACTCCCAGTTCTATACCCCAAACACTCGGTTCCTCAAACACTGAAGACAGCAAAAGACTACCATAGCAACGAGCCAACAGCTTGCCTGCTGCACCAAGCCCCAGGCTGTATCCTGTAGAGGGAACTTCACCCTCACAACCCCACCAGAGCCACCCTCACCATCGCCATTCTGAGAGGCAGGGAAAGGCTGATTAAATTGTCCAAGGACAAAGTGCTAAGATTCGAACACAGGCAGCCCATGTGTGGAGTCAGTGGGAACTGCTCACCATCACCGCAGGTACAACGTGACCCCCACTCAATGCTCAGAGCATGCAGCCCAGCACTCTGAATCTCATGTGCCTATCACTGGCTTTGCTGACTCTGAACAGCTTGAGAGCATCATAACTCATGGAGACATCGACTGACAAAGGTGACATGGTCTCATTAAACTACAAGACAGTTTAAAAGGATGGCTTAACTACTTTGAACAAAGAATAGTTGAAGAGCCATATTAAGAATTATGGCTGCGGCTAGGGATGTGGTTCAAGCGGTAGCGTGCTCTTCTGGCATGGGTGCGGCCGGGTTCAATCCTCAGCACCACATACAAAGATGTTGTGTCTGCCGAAAACTAAAATGTAAATAAAATATTTTTTAAAAAAAAGATTTGGGGCTGGGGACATGGCTCAAGCAGTAGCACGCTCGCCTGGCATGCGTGCGGCCCGGGTTCGATCCTCAGCACCACACACCAACAAAGATGTTGTGTCTGCCGAGAACTAAGAAATGAATAAAAAATTCTCTCTCTCTCTCTCTCTCTCTCTCTCTCTCTCTCTCTCTCTCTCTCTAAAAAAAAAAAAAAAAAAAGAATTATGGCTATAAGCCGGGCACGCCTATAATCCTAGCTACTCAAGAGGCTGAGGCAGGAGGATCGCAAATTCAAGACTAGCCTTGGTGACTCAGTAAGAGCCTATCTCAAATAAAAATAAAAAGGACTGGAGATGCAGGAGGATCGCAAATTCAAGACTAGCCTTGGTGACTCAGTAAGAGCCTATCTCAAATAAAAATAAAAAGGACTGGAGATGTATCTCAGCAATAGAGCTCTGGGAATTCTATTTCCAGTAAGTACCACTGGGTGGGGCAGGGGGGAACAGTATTATGACTATGATGACCTTAACTTACTCTCAGGAGGCAACACAGAAACCAGTGCCTAGTCAGGTAGTCTGCGATGTGGAGGGGATGACAACCTTCCACTGATTTACTCTAGTCTCTCTGCTACATAAGAACACATCTCCTCCACATGCTGCCTGGGCCCAGGCCCCAGGGAGGGGCAGGGAGGTGGCCCCAGGGGAAGGTGGCCCCAAAGCAAGTATACCAGCTCAGCCCATCCCAGGATCAGGAGGCTCTATGGACACCTAGGAGGGACAGCAATACAGGTGCTTCCAGCCTAGTCACCCTGGTAACTACAATTAAAGGCTCTTCTACAGAGGCAGAAAGACATGACCTTCCAAACTGCAGCCATCCCAGTGAGTGCAAGTCTGGGGCAGAGCAGGCAATACTTGATGGCTGATGGGACAAAGGCTCTTGAGCCCCAAGTGCCTGACCCAGCTAGCTGGAGTGGCCAAAACAGATAGGCAGGTACCAGCTCCCTGTGTCCACCATCCTCAGTTGCTTCTCTCCACTTGGCCTTAGAGCCAGCTCTGCCTTAAATCAGAATTGAGGAAGGTGACCAAGGCTTCAGCCCAGCTGGACAACACTGAGTGCACAGGATTCATCACCCCAGGCCCCAGTGAGGTAGAGAAACAAGTCACAAGGGCCTGGATGGTACATGCCAGGTGCTGTTCAGGAACCTGGGCAGCCTATCTGAACAGTGTTCAGGAACCTGGGTCCCACCCTCAAGTAAAAAGGGTCTGGATGGTATATGGGTGCTGCTCAGGGACCTGAGACATGAGCTCTGGAGAAAACGGGCTTGTGTTCAAGTCTTGTCTCCACTACTTCCTAGCACATCAACCCAACATTCAAGTGTCACATCTGCAAGCCGGGGTTTATCAACGTGACTGCTCCAGAGCTGTCTTTAAGGTTCAAGTCAGATGCTGCACGGGAAGAACTTGGCACAGACTTCGTTCAGGCAAATGCCATCGATACTGATTGCTCTCATAATCACCCTCGTCATCATCATGATTACAGACAGGAAGCAGAACCGTGGACTGTGGCAGGCCCTGAGAGGCCCTGTTCCCTCCACCACCCCTCTTCAAACCATAACCGTCATTTCTAGGAAAGGAGAGAACCCCCAAGTAGCAAGATCCCTAGAATTCCTGCACAAATTTCCCAATCTTAGTGGTTCAACATTCTCCAGAGCACAGCAACCTGTCACCCTTCAGGGTCTGAACAATGACTAGCATGGCCACAGTCAGCCTCCTGCTCGCCAGCAGAGCCAGGGGGTATGTAGTCAGGTCTGGGCCCCTGGGACCCCTGGACACTAGCAAGCCCCAGCAAGGGCAGAGGGTGCTTCAGGATAGCCCTTGGGGAGCTCTGTGCAAGGACAGTAAGCAGAGGATGCATCCAGACCTGACCACTCATTCTAAATGACTCACCTGTCCCCAGCCCCATAACTAGGAAGGATGTTATCAGACTCCAAGAACCAAAACCAAGACAAGGACAGCAAAAAGAGCAAGGCTCCTTCACTATAATCAGATTCCACCCAAAGAGGAAGAGGGTTCTGAGACAGGCCCTGGAGACCCATTCACATCCATGATTGTAGGGCCCCTGAGCAACGTGTCCAAAGATGGAGAAGAAAAGAAAAACAGAGTGGGCCTGGACTGGTGGTTCATGACAGGACTCACATGGAAATGAACACTCAGATCTCCTTAAAGCACTTCCTACTGCCAGAGCACAAAAGCCTTATGAGGTGTGTATGAACATGTTGCCCTTGCTCTGCAGAGTAAGAATCTACCTCAACCCCTGGCTGCACAGCCAGCCAAAGGACCTTTCTTTGCCACATGATCACTGACAGCCATGAGGCACCAGGTACACAGCCCTCAGAACAGCCCTACAGACAGACACTCCCTTTTGAGATAAGGAAGTGCACCGGAGTAAATCCACATCTACTCAAAGTAGCACCTTCCCACCTCCTGCCATGTAGAAGGACTCATAAAGCTTCCTGTCCCTTCAATGGCAGACATGATCAAAAGGAAGCACAAGCCCCACCATCAAGCTTTCCAGACCCCAGCTCTGTGGACTCAGAACACTAAGAGACAGAATTCCACGGTGGTGCACACCTGCAATCCCAGAAGTCAACAGGCTAAAGCAGGAGGACTGCAAGTTCAAGGCCAGCATGGGCAACTTAGGGAAACCCTCTCTCTAAATAAAAAATAAAAAAGGACTGGGGGTGTAACTCAGTGGCAGCAAACAGAAGCCCTAGGTTATATGCCCATCACCACAAAAAAAAATAGTAATAATGATTTCAGTCCAGTGTAGAGTTCAGAATCGTGCTGTACCAGTACAGCAGCCAGAAGCCACATGTGGCTCAATGCTAGAAATACTTTCTCATTCCTAGCTGGCTGGCGGCCAGCAGGTGGCTCTGGGGTACAACATCATTTGATCTTCCCTCAGCATCCATTAGTGCAGGATGTTCAATGTCCCTACACCTCATTCATACAGAGCTCAGGTCAGAGCCGTGCTTAGTGGCCGACCCTACTCAGAATTCTTCCTGCTGGGAGAGTCACAGCTCTGCCCGGAAACAGGCCAAAGTCTATTACATAACTACCGAGAGGCCAACAGAAGCCTGAACTACCGCAGCACAGTGAAACCTCAGGTAGGAGAGGGACCTGGAGGACCCGCTGACTCACTCTCTGATTTCCAGCTTCGCAGTGATAGACACCACGTTACTGAGACAGCACACACAGGAAGTAGCAGTCTTCTGTCAGATCGGCAAAGGAGGAAAACTAAGACACCCAGGTGAGTGCTGCTCAGGAATGAAGGGTTTCTGCTGCTCTTGGCAGAGCAACGCATGGGGTGATGCGCAACATTTGTCTTCTGAAGGCCAAGCTCCTGGAGATCTGCATGCCACCAACTGTCCTACTGCAGGAATTCATCATAAAGAATTAAGGACCATGCTACAAAAGTCTATGACAGGGCTGGGATTGTAGCTCAGGGATAGAGCACTTGCCTAGCATATGGGAGGCACTGGATTCAATCCCCAGCACCAAATATAAATAAATAAAATAAAGATACTGTGTCCATCTAAAACTAAAAAAAATAAATAAATATTTTTTTTAAAAAGTCTATGACAGCAGCATTTAAAATCCAGAAAGGGGGCAGATAAGGAGGAAGAAGAAAAACACCCAGCAGTGGGCCCGTGAAGTACAGGGTAGCCACAAAATGGCATATTAAAAAGCTACTAAAATGAGAGGAATAAATGTTCAATTCACAAGGAGGACACAATCGATGGCTTGGTGGCAAGAGTGGGTAAGAACACCTGCATGACGACGGGAGCCCAGGCCACTGGTCTGCACAGCCATGGGAAGCATGTGGACACAATCACACCCCATGACACTGTAGTCTCAGGTGGACCATGTGTCGGCTCTGCAATGACTACACATCACGCAAGGAGACAAAGCACACCCCAAAAAGCCCTTTCCAGAACCTATGACCACCTGCTGGGCACTTGCCTGGCATCTGTCTGACTCTACCACATTACCTCCTTCTCACCATCTGAATTTTTATCAAATTGCCTTTAAGAGATCCATGGAAACATACCAGTCTTACAAGGTCTCCATAAATACAATGGACACCTTCCACCTAAGGCTAACACAGTCAGCTCAGAACATGAGGGCAGAGGCCAAAGCTGGAGGAATCCAACTCAACAACCAAGGCCAGTGCCACCCTGCCACCTTTGCTTTATGATCTGTGAATAAACAAAAAGGCAGGACCTCTCAGCCCCAGTACACAAGTCTCAGCATGTAGGGTCTCAGTTCTATCTCCTGAGTACCAGAGGTCCCAGGTCACCCCCATGGGGAACTGTCCACCCCCATCAGAGTGGCAGCCTCAACACCTGATGGCTACCCACATCCTTCTCCCCATCCATCCCAACAGCATGGTTCTTGGCACACAGATCAAGCCAGGCAACAAGGTGCTCGCCAGCCCCATTCATAGCTAACACTGGGCTAGGGGCCATATCACATGTCCCACGTGAAGCCGCAGCATAAAAGGCCAACCCACAAAAATAAGTCAATCCTCAAAAAACATTCCAAGCAAGGCTGGGACAGCTGTGGGGCCTCATGTCCCTTCCCTGAAACACCACCACAAAGGCAACACAGCACTCACTCTACAGATAAGCATGGAGCACTGGGCACTTCCACAGGGTGCCCTGAGGCTCACATCTCCACAGGGTGCACTGACTCTCAGAGGAACTTAGGGCACCTCCTGGGAGGTGGACAGTGGGCCAGAAGTCTGCAGACCACCTACCTATGGCACAAGCTGCTTCCTGAGACACAGACACCATCCTAAACTGATCGAAAAGAAAATCCCCATTCACATCCACAAACAGAGGTGGTGTTGTGCTATATGCAGATGCCTCTCCACCTTTCATGGCTCTCTGGGTAGATACGTGAACTTGTGGCTACTGGTCAAAGTAGAAAAGTGCCTCATGGCTGGCAGGAGAAGGATGCCAGCGAGTGCCCTTCCCTTAACAGTCCATTCTGTTTCGTGGAGTGAAATGAAGAAGATGGAAGAGCAAAGTGTTAAAGCTTTAATTCCAAATCACTTTTCATGCCTGTTTCATCTGACAGTGGCTTTGAAAGCAAAAGGCAATCTTTATCATTTGAGCTTTTTAAAGTAATTGATGTTATTATGTCCAACATAACCAAATGCTTCTAAAAGCTGATTTTCAAAGTGACATCAGTCCCCAAAATAAGAAACCCTTCCTTCTGGCTACTAATAAATTATTAAAACACATCTGCACAGGAGGACAAGACTGAGGTTTAATAATCAATGGTGAAGAGGCTAGCTCCAGGCTCTCCTCACAGACTCACCTGCCAAGCAGTCAGTCCACCAGGACACCCAGGCCTCACACCATGGTCACTGCTGCAACTTCTCCCTGTGGCTCTGCTCAAGGCAGGAGCCCAGTCCCATGTGGTTTTACACCCGCTAGATGTAAGCACAAACCAGACAACTCCTAGCTCATGGTGGAACTCCATCTTTTCTATCACTGACTGGTCTAGGACAGGCACACAGCCCAGTTTTGGCCAGTGAGGGGCATTCTGCTGGATAGCAGTCCTAGAAAGATTTCCTTGTTCCAAAAAGACCCAAGAAAGAGGCCTCACCTTTCTGTCTCCTGACACCCAAACCTGGGCAGGAACTTCAAGGCCATAAGAGAAACCAGCCTGACCAGACAGCTGGCAAACAAACGGACCATAAAAAGCAGCGCAACCCGTTATTCTGGCCTTTGACTCAGTTTCTGGCAAAACTCTTGGGATCTTTCTAAAACTCTTGGGATCTTCTGGGTGGCAGGAAGTCCTTTCTTAGTAAGGATTTGGGTTTCTACTAATAAGGTGACTAGGACAGGCCCCTACTTAACTAGGATGGGGATGAGCACAGAAAGACCAGTGATTAGAGCTGAGAACTCTCAGCCCCACTCACCAGCCTGGAGAGGAGGACTAAAGACTGGGTTGAGGAAACTCTTAAACAGCAAGATTCGGGAGCTTCTAGGTTGGTGACCACAGAAGGGGCACAGCTGGTGAAAGCAAGGAAGCTCAGCACCTGACTCCTGCCCCATGCACCCTCCCATGTGGCTCTGCCTGAGCTGGATCAGGATAGTAAATAAGGCACTTTCCTGAGCTCTAGCAAGCCACTGGAATAAGTCAGACTCTATGTATGTATAATATGTCAAAATGCATTCTACTGTCATGTATATCTAAAAAGAACAAAGAAAAAAAAATAAAGAGGGGATCATGGAGCTCCCTGAATTTGTAATTGGACAGAGTAGGTAACCTGGGAACTAGATAAAAGGACTGGCATCTGCATAAACCTGCAAACTCTAAGAAATGTTGAAACTGAACTGAATCATAAGACACTGAGGTGGTGTCAAGACTGGAGAAGCAGAAAAGAACACAAATTTGGTGTCAGGAGGAAAAAACCCAACACCAGGCCCTGGGATGAGGTCCTGTAGCCACCCATCTCTGGGCCTCCTTTGGGGCTAAGAAAGAATGTGCTCGATGCTCAAGCCAGTTGGCCGAGATTTTTGTCACTTACAAAGGCCTCAGATGGTTGGCATACTCTGTAGGTCTTCCATGAGGGCACAAGTCTACACACTTGCATCCCCAGGGGCCAGGTTTCTACACTATGACAAGGTCATTCCAAGCCCACACACTGCTAGAAAGATGAGAATAGTCCTGATCCAAGCAGGGACCCCCAAGTCAAAAAGCCAAGCCACCAGGAAACCAGAGGTACATGTTGTCAGAACAGTCACAGTACCCCAAGTGGAGTCACACTACCATACTATGGGAACTTGGAGCTTCCAATCCCCCACCATCTCAAACTAAAAGCCACCCGCAAATGCCACATCTCACATGTGGTTTGAGTTATTCCCCAGGACTTCTCAGAGCAGCGGTATTAGGGTTAGAGCATAGCAGAAGGTCTTCAGGTTACACATGTACTGTCCTCAGAAAGGATCAAGGTAGTTGTCAGGACCCCTTGGCAAGTTCTCATGAGGGCTGTCATAGAAGGAGCACACCCAATGCTCTTCCTGGTTTCTTGTGTGGCAAAGTGCTCCCCCATTACACATATGCCCTACCACCCATGAGGTCCCCACCAGAGCCAAGCCAGGCCTTTTGATCTCCAAAATTATAAGCATACCTCTTTCTCTAAAAAGTACCCAGCCTCAGGTACACTGCTATAGCAATGAAAATGGACTACTTTACCCAGTGAGACAGGAGAGCACCCTTCTGCCTAAGCCCAAGTGCCCAGAACACATGCATCCCCACAGACACCTGGTCTACCTGCTGGCAATGGCACTGTTCTTCTCCTTCAGGGCAAGTTCTCGCTGTTGCAGCTCAACAACAAATCTGGAGAGGTCCTCTGGAGTCCTGAGGGATAAAGAACACACATTCAGTTCCATCTGTCCCCAGAAGTGGGCCTAATTCCACATCTGGAATAGAGGTCCAAAACCATGCCATTTAGAGACCAGGATGAGTAGTCTATCATGTGACCCATGAGTGAGGCAGAGAGCACTAACCACAGCCCGAGTCCAGCCACAGCCCACCACCAGCCATGCAATAGCAGCAGGCTACCTTCATAAGCCTTGGCTTTATTTCACCTATAAAAACAGGGTGACACATAATGGTGTCACCATGCCAAGGAAATGATATTCACAAAGTGCTGCCCAGTTCCTGGCATGGAAATGATGCACAACAGCTCCTATCTTTGCTTTTCCTCCAAAACAGCTGCATGCACACAGAGTTAAGAGTAGTAATGAGGGGCTGGGGACATGGCTCAAGTAGTAGCGCGCTCACCTGGCATGTATAAGGCACTGGGTTTGATCCTTCAGCACCACATAAAAATAAAATAAAGGGGCTGGGATTATGGCTCAGCGGTACAGTGTTCGCCTAACACGGGCGGACCCGGGTTCGATCCTCAACACCATATAAAAATAAAGGCATTGTGTTGTATCCATAAAAAAATAAATAAAAATAAAATAAAGATATTGTGTCACCTAAAGCTAAAAAAAAATAAATATTTTTAAAAAATAGAGCAAGAGTAGTAATGGCACAGCCCCACACGCGTGCTACTGCATGATTCTCAGAACTATTCCAGATTCACTATCCCAGTGGATGCAAAGCAGTCCTATTCTTTATGTTTCCATATTTCAATGAGGAAATGGAAATTCAGAGATGCCATCTGGCTTTCCACAGTCCACTTGGTCCATGAGCTTAAACTCAAGGTGAGCCACATCTTCTGACTAGTACACAGAAGAACATATCCCAGAACTCTTGGTAGCTTTACGAGTAGCATGACACACATGTGGAGTGCACAGCAAGAGCTCCCAACATGGCATGGTAGGTGGCACACAAGCCCAAGGCCAAGGACACATCTTGCTTTCCTCTCCACCCACCACAGCAAGCACAGGGCTTATGGGGCCATGTGGTATGAGCCAACCCATGGCTCTGTCCCCCAAAGTGTCCCTCCACCTCACTAAGTGGATATGAAGAGCCCCTGCAGGGATCATGGAGGCCATTACTCTGGCTACAGCAAAGCAGCTGTCCATGCAAGGAAGAACCTGCAACAAGCTACAAGGAGAGTGCTGCTGGCCACCCTCCACAGCAGTGGCCTTTCTTACTGCCATTTCTCAGGCCAACACTGAAGACACTATATAGGGGGAGACACTCACCCTGGGCCACAGAGTATCTGGGGTCCCCATGGGCAGGGCCCTAGCAGTGCAAGGTACAAGTAAGCCACCCTCACCATGGTTTAGACACTCAGGACTGAACTCTGTCCTCCTGAAGTTCCTATGCAGAAGCCCTATTCCCACAGGATGGGATTTGGAGATGGGACCTTGGGGAGGTGATAAGGGTTAGGTGAGGTCAGAACAGTGAGGGCCTCACACTGGGGTCAGCATCCTGATAGACACACCAAGAGACTGCTCAGTCTCTCTCTCCTGGCCATGCAAGGACACAGCACAGGCAGCAATCTGCAAGGTGGGAAGGGCCCTCACCAGAGGCGGAACACCAGCCTCCAGAACAACAGGAATAAACTCCTGCTCCGAGCCCCATCTGTGAATTTGTCACAGCAGCCCAGCCACATTGAGAGGCTGCTCCGGCAGAAGACACACCCAAGTGGGCCAGTAGCACAGACACTCAGGAAATGGCTCAGGCCCAGCGTGACTCCATCTAGACACCCAATCCACAAGCACAACTTCATGTTTCTAAGTACACAGAAAATAAGTAAGATGTATGGAACACCCTTAGAGAGCTTCACCCCAAGTTTATCTGGAGTTTACTTCCATGTCAAGCAGGGCCTAGTGATCGAGGCTGAGGGGTCTTTAACTTCATGCGCCTCTGTGAACTGCTTACAATGAGAATTCATGTACTACACGTATGAGTACAAACAAAAAACGAAGGAAAAGCCACAGCAGGCTCAGAAGGTGAGGAAAGACGCCAGAAGCTCCCAGGCTGGGGAGCAGGGAGCCTGGCCGATAGGGGGTGCCAAGTGCACACTGCTCAGCCCAGCAGAAGCCCAGACCGGGGCGCAGAGAAAAGGGCACACAGAAAAGAAGGGAGACAAACCACGAGAAGCCCTGGATTCAGAACAAGCTCAGGGCTGGGAGAAGAGAGCGAAGAACTTGGCCTCCTGTCGCCTGTCCTGAGCTCCACGTAAGGAGGTGAGTCCACGTTGAGCTGTGGATCATGGAGGATTTCTGCACAGTCACAGCCGTCATGCATCTCAAACCAAAGACCAGGGGCCCACACACCTCCAACTGGCAGGAAGAGTGTTTATTTTCCGGAAGCCTCCTGACCTGTGTGTGGTTAAAGCTACTCAGAGATGCTTACCCAGGGCGCTCCAGGGATTAGCTAAGTGCTTGTAACTAGAAGGAGTCACGCCAAGTGCCATTATGGCCTAAAAATAACACCGACAGTCCATTCTGAAACTTGCACTTCACAACTACAAAGTGGGAGGAATTTGAGGCCTCGGGAGCCTCCGACACAGAGATGACAAGAAAGTGACAGTTCCAACTGCAGCCCAGGCTGTGACACCTGCTGCGGAAAACTCTAGTTTCAGCTGTGAAGCCTTTCACATCCTAACGGGGGCTTTCAGGGAAAAAGTCTTTTTGTTCCATCTGCAGCTGAATTTTGACGCAAACTCAGCTGTGTGCAGAATAGAAGAGGGCTGGGGGATCATGCCCACTGCTCTACCCCTGAGGCAAAGGCAGTTGCAGCCACAGCTATTTTGGGGTCCTATAGCAGATGCCACAGCACTTTTGGAAGCCTAAGTGCCAGTTCCCCCAAGTCTGATAGACACCAGATCCAAAGGATACCGAAGCCTAAAGTGAATCAAGCACCAACAGCCACAAAACCAAATGAGAAGCCTTGAGCTTTCTCCCGAGGTGTTATTATTATATATTTTTTCCAAAAAATAGGAACCCGCAGGGCATAACCACCATATTGCTGGGGCTGGGCTTCAGCCAGGGCCCAAACAGAAAGGAGGGAACACAACACAAACAAGATAGGCTTTTTGTTTTTGCAAAAAGGATGCCAAAACAGGAATGAACGGAAAATATTAGACAGCAAATACTTTTGCTAAAAATCAAGGAAATGGCAAGAACTGAGGGCTGCGAACCCCTGCAGGCAGCCCAGACTTTTCTCAATAATATAACATAACTGCTTGGGAAAAGGGATGCAGGTCACCCCGATCTGACATTGATGTGGCTGATATGGGGTGCCCAGGACTGAGGAGAGGAACTACTGCTTTCCTGGGGAGGAGAGACTAACTCTAAGCAGTGCAGTGGCTTCACCCTGGGCCATCTCTGGCAGAGCCACCTGCAGGGGCTGTGGTCACTGCCTCCCTGAGTAGGAGGTCCCAGTCTGGTGTTGAGGTCATAGCTACCCAGACTTCAGGAGACTCAACAAAGGGCATTAGCCCACCTCACCCTTTGAGTACAGGGTTGCTCTGTAACATCCAGGCCTTGATAGACAAGGCCACTGACAAATCTTCCAGAGCACCCATTTCCCTCCAGCACAGAAGGTCACTCCAGCCCTGTGGACGAGCTGGTTGCTCTCTCAGGCACAGTGGCCTGCCATGCCTCCCTCCAGGCCCATCCAAGATCAAAGGCCCCCAGCAACAAAGGCTGGAAGGCCCTCCCTCACACCTCAAAAGGATTTTCAAATGGAAACAAAATCACATCAACTATCTGAGAAGGAGGGAGCGGCAAGCTGCTGCTTCTCAGACTTGCTGCCTTCCAAAGCCAACAGCACGGTCACACTCGGCCTCAGGACCTTCATGTCCCTTTTCCAGAATACTTTCCCCTAGATACCCACACACCCCACTCCTTCATCCACCTCTAGGTCACAGGACACCAAGTTTTCAGCTGGATCTCCCAAGCATCCTATCTGAAACTGTGGACCCCACCCCCCAGCTTCTCCCTGCATCCCTTCCGCAGCCCACCACCATCAGATACCCACTCTGCCTGTCAGGTTATCATCATTCTCCCTCAATTACAATGAAAGCTCCCTAAAAGAAGAGACAGTTTACATTTTGTTTGTTTTTTTTCACTGGCGCAATCACAGGCTTCCAGAAACGTATGTGAAATGAAGGAAAAATCATGATACCTTTCCAGAGCAATACCATGCAGCTCAGCTCTGAGAAGTGAGAACTCGGACCACTGGATTCTAAGTCCAGGGTTACTGATTAAATAAACTTCACCCACCCATACAACAGTATCTGTGTAAAATCAAAAGAATGCAGAATCTTTCTACATATTAAAATGAAAGATCTCCAAAATGCACTGCTAAATAAAAACACAAAAAAACAGAATGTAAGTGTTCTATGCTGTCATTTGTATGAAAGAAAAAATACACATTGTTGTAACTGAATTATACTCGAGGACGAAGAAGAAATAACAATGGCTTCCAGCAGAAGAGGACAAGAATGGCCTGAGAGATTTACCTCTAGATACCTTTAAAATGTATAAAATATTTTGTGCTAAGGAAACATATAAAAGCTATTCAATAAATAATTTCTCAAAGCTCAGCACTGTAATCTTGTACTGCAGAATCAGGTGCTAAATGAAAATTTTGTAAAAAGAAAACAAATTATTCCCACAGCAAATTAATGCATAGAAATCTAACTATGACCATTTACAACAAAACAATGATATCATTTCTTAAAAATGTTCAGCTGTGTATAGGTAATACCATAAACAGGACAATGATGTATTAGTGAAAGGCCTCCTACCTAAAATAATTAAGCCTGGCAACTGATCCCAAAAGGTGCTTGGTTAAGAGGGGAATGGAATGATACATGTGTTTCAAACATCTTAACTTAAAACATAAAAATACACAAGTATTCCCTATGCTACAAATGTCTTCTTCAAATACAGGTCAACTAGAGCTTTACCTTATATTTTTGCATAAAGCACACACACAACAAGTAACTCATGACTTTTAGGTTGGTTCCTTTGAAGTGGACACCTATAGTCTTCCTAGATTTTACAACTTTTCCTCTTAGTCTTTCATAGTCAATTTGTCTGATTCAACATCAATGTTTCAAGAATTTGTCTTTAAGACTTTGCAAAGGATCCACCTTCAAATTCAAAGAAATAAGACTTCTGTTACACTGAAGCAGCCTTCACAAAGTATGTAATGACAATAGCAATGGCCACCCTAAAACAGATGCCAGTGTGGTGGTGGGTGGAGGCCACACCTCTTGCCCCTAGCTTGAGTGTAGGCACATAGATGACTACCTGGGGCCTTTGAAGACAGACTTTTCCATATGAAATACATTTCAAACTTTTAAAAAGTTAAGAATGGGGCCAAGCACAGTGGCATACACCTGTAATTCCAGCAGCTTGGGAGGCTGAGGCAGGAGGATCATGAGCTCAAAGCCAGCCTCAGCAAAAGCAAGGTTCTAAGCAACTCAGCAAGACCCTGTCTCTAAATAAAATACAAAATAGGGCTGGAGATATGGCTCAATGGTTGACTGCCCAAGTTCAATCCTTAGTACCAAAAAACACAAAAGAAAAAGAAAAATTAAGAATGACTCACTGGTATGAGAATTATGGTGCTGCAGGATCTATCTGAATTTTCCAGAATTGAGAACAGAGTATATTGGTGAGAGCCATGTGTCAGCCATGTGTCCAGAGCTACAACTCTGCCACCCACACACACCTGCCCCATACTGCAGCATCTGGACCACAGGAATCATATAGAGAACAACACACACACAGATTACACTCGTTTTCAAAAAACAGACTCCACAAACCTCAGAAGCATTAAAAAAAAGGGGGGAGGGCGGTGGAACAGAGCTAACATCTTAGATTCAGAAACCAGGCCAGTGCTCAAAGTCTAACTCCACTGGCTATCAACTACATGGCCTCCAACCAATCAGCAGACCTCTCCAAGTCTCAACCCCTCCTCTGGAAAATGGATGTCAAAAGAGAGCCAGGCTTAGCAGTGAGACTATGCCCTGGAGTCAGCCAGGCTCAAGTTCAATTCCCATCCCAGCCCCAGCTTCCTAGTCCGTGAAATAGGATCATGTCTCCCAACCTGACTACCAAATTAGGGACATCCAGCCCTCTGTGAGCCTTTGTGATGATCTCTGTCTCTCAGACAGTGTCCAACACCACCCCTACAAACCTCTACCAGTTGCTTGGGCACTGATAGATGACAGGTTTATTGGTTCTAATAACAAAACAGAGAGAGTAAATCTGTTTGATGACAGAACCAGAGTCTAAAACCTCACAGAGAAGTAGAAAGAACAGGTGGACTGTAAGCGAGAAGTAAAACCCCTGCAGGGGGGCCAGAGGGCGGGGAGAATCAACTCTTAGAATATAATGGGAAGGACAACCCTGATTCACCAGCAGCACCTATGGACAGACTTGGGCATCCTGCATCTGAGGCAATCTCACTCAACAAATCCAGCAAGCACTGCCACATGGTGGTCTAGTCCCAAGCCCTGAAGAACTCTCTGACACACATACACAGACCTAGAGACTTCCCACCTGTTGAGGCAGGCAGGCAGTCACTGTGACGAACCCAATGTGCACTACATTCCCAAGGAAGACCAGCGGGGGAAGAGGACAGGTAACAAGAGTGAGGTGTGCAATCCTCACAGGCGGTCAGGAACCATGTCTGAAAAGGTAACACCTTCCACAGACTAAGCAACACAGAAGTGAGCAGTGCAAGCTCAGGGGGAAGAATTTTCAGAGGCTCCAGGTCAAGTGAAATTGAGTTGTAGCTGCAGGGTGACAGGAGAATTCCACCCAAAGAACTTCTTGGAGAGAGAAAATGTGTTGTCTCAAGGGGAACTGCACACACTCAGAGAGCCACACCCACACCTGTGTGGTTCACAGTATGCAAACGTGCAGCGCCACACTGGCAGGCTCAGGGAATGCTACAGACTCAGGTCTGACTGAGAAACCATCAACTCAGATGGCTCAGGAGTGACACTGCCTGGAAAAGCCAGGAGAGCGCTGCCACCATTGGGTCCACCTCCCTCCACCCCACCACCTGGATGCCACCTCTGTGGAGCTGGAAGAACTAGACCATGAGCAGCGGGCGGCAACATGGAGTGGGCACATGACCTTGGGAAGAGCAAATTCTGTACCCAGGTGACTTCACAATGAACCAACACCTTTAGCCTTGGCACAAAATTACAAATGTGTGGATTTCAGCTCTGCAGGATGGAACGGGGTGGAGATAAGGGCTCTGTGAGGTGGCAAACTCCCAACCCTGAGGAGGTGCAGCAGACTAGGGCTGGCTGTTGGAGGCAGGGCAAGACAGAGTGACTCTGGGGACCACAGGGAGGTGCACAGCGACAAGACGGAGCAGGAAGGGGGACCCTGCAACTGTGTCCTCACTCAGCTGTGGTTTTGCAGCTCCTCTGCCAGGTACTGGCCTCCCACCCCCTGCCTCGTGAGGTCCAGATCTCATCAGCTGTCCAAAGCCAGCAATGCGGCTTAACTGCTTCAGGCAAACGAGCCTCGTGGGTCCCCAGACACATGTAAATAAAATGAAGAAATTTCAAATTTATAGTTGCTGCCTTCGAATTCTTTCTCCCGGCTCAGGAAGGATTAAAAGGACTTCAAAGCAGCCTGGGTCCCAATTAAGCCAGTGTGACCACCGCAGGGATGCTGGAACACTCCTCTGATTAACAAGAGGCGTGCTTTGAACTGTTCGTGCTAAAAAAAGCTCTTAGAACCTCTCAAACAAATGCTGTAATTTCTCTCCCACTTCCCTCACTCTTTGGAAAAGTTGATCCTCTGAATGCTTTAAACATTCAGATAGCAGCTGGATAACAGCCCCAAACACAATTTCAGCGAGGAGCTCAGAACAGGAGCAGGGACAGAGGCCTTGCGCAACTGCCCAGAGGGCTGGGCTTCCAGGACAGCACTGGTGGCCTGAGACTACACAGTGTCAACACACTGCTATGCGGCCAGTGCAGCAAGGCTGGGAGAAAGGTCTGGGCAGAAGATCAGATTCTCCCTTCACCTGAGCCGAGGATCCCCACAACGTGGCCCTGGAGAACATCCTTGACACCTACCTGAGCAGTGCTGCACAAAGTACCCGCACAGAAATGGCCAGAGCTGCTGGAGACTGGGGTCAGTAGAACAGCAGAACCCTCCCTCCACATCAGGGGCAAGCTCAGCTCGTGGGGCTGAAGTGCCAAGGTAAGCCACAAGAGCTCAGAATAGGAGCCCATCTACTACCGACAGCAGTATCCAAGGTGCAAAGTGAAACAAGACGCCCCATACAGTGGTGATTCACTCTGGGCAATACAACTGTGGTTGGAAGTAAGCTTGGGAGCCAGTTGGGGACACCAATCACACTGTGACTTCAGAGATCCCAGCGCATGGTTCCTGACAGTCCCACTCTCACCGTGCCTTTAACATTAAGCATTAGGAAAGCCTTCCTCGAATACCTGAGGCCCAACTATTTTACCTCTGAGGATTTCTTTCAGGGAGAGGCAGGAGATCAGGGAGAACAGTGAGTTAAAAATCAAGTCAATCTGGCTGCTGGGGAAACAATCAAAGCAATGTGTGAACAAAGGACTTTACCGGATACAGAAACTCAGAATGAAGCCATCATTAGCGAGATGCTCTCTTTGAACTCACTGAGTAATAAAAGGAGAGAAAAGGTCTCAGAACTGTGGAAAAGCAAAAGCCACATACAGGCAGAGCTTAACTGTGATTGCAGGCTGGCCCTGAGCTTGCTGTGTGGCCCTGGGCTACTTACTTAACCTTCCTGAACTTTGGTTTATGCATCTTTAAATGAGAGTAATGAACTAGGATGCCACATCCTGATTTGTGATTCTCTCCAAAAACAAAAGCTGCCTAAGACTCTGTTCCCTCTGATTATATGAATGATGCGAGAGAACAAGACTCCAGGCAGAAGGTGTAGCGAGACCAAAGTCCTGAGGCAGAGCCACAAAAGGGGGACCCTGGGAAGGCTTAGACAGCAGGCCTGGGGCAGGGAGAGGCAGAGGGCACAGAGCACATGGGGGGGCTGCAGTCAGAATTCCAGATTTGATTCTAAATGGATAGATGCTTAGACTGCTCACCTCTGCGGCCATATTCTGGAGGTTTTGTAAAAGGAGATGAGCACCCAGGTTCACCCAAGTGCTACTAGTAGCAGGGAAAAGAAAACAACCCAAACACCCAGCAATGGAGAAGAGGGCAGGTGCGGGCAGCGAGGCTATGAAATGAGGACTTCACTGCAGGATGAGTGAAGACCACGAAATGGCTCTGCACAGAACTGCAGGTCCAGTGCTTCTCCTCAAGGCCCCTCGGTGCTGGAGTGCCGAGAGAGCTGCAAGTCCCAGAGGGAGATAGGAATTACCAGGTGGGCTCTGCACTGAGAAGGGTTTATAAATGGTGCGACAGCACTAGGGGAGGGCCAGGAGCAGTGACCTGAGAGAAGTTGAAGGGACAGAATCAACCGGGTGATAGGCAGACAGAGGAGGGGGATCAGGTACAAGACCAGGGAACTGGCTGGGCACAGCAATGGAGCCAAGCCCCAGCAGAGACCACAGGAGAACGGCTGCCCGTGGCCATGGCAGACAGTCACACAGGCGCTCAACAGCAGAACAGCTTCCTTTTTTCAGCATTTCCAAGATCACTGTTGGAAGACAGATAATTTGCCAAGACAGGCAGAACTCAACGGTGCCTCCATGGGACCCCGTGTAGCTCGCTGCTGTACTTTCAGGGGAAAAGAAAACTACAGAGAAGACTCTAAGAATCCCAACACTCACTTGAAAAGAAACAGCAAGTAGGACATTCACTGGGCCTCCTGAGGCCAGAGCTCTCTCTGTCCCCATTGTACAGATGAGCTTTGACAACCAGCCTGGGCCCACGCAGCCAAGAGGCAACAGCAAGAGCAAACCAGGCTCCTAAGCAGAAAGCCAAAAGGCCAGTCTGCCTTCCAGGACACTGGAACCAAAGTGCAGACACATGCGCATGCGCATGCACACATGTGGTCACTTTGCCCCCAAGAGCACCTCCTGGTTACAGGGGGAAACGCTTCAATGACACATGAACACGGCAGAAAGGCACTGCAGCTGAAGTGAGCAGTTACCAGGTTTGCCTGGTCTGGGCTCCACTGCTGTGGCACTTCCAAGGGCTCCAGTGAAAGAACAGAACCCACCCATCACACTGTAAAGGGCACATGCCACACACAGTGTGAGACCAGAGGAAATGCAGCAGACAAGTCAACGGAACCTGGGTTCTTAGATCCACTGCAGCCACTCTCCATGCTGAGCCTGGGCCGAGTGAGCACAGTCATGGAACTCACCCAGGGGCACCCCTGCGGCAGTGCCCTTTGTATATCAAACTGGCCTTTTTCAAAGAAAACAGGCACTGCTTTCCTCAAATCCAAGGGGAACTGCCAAATATAAGGCAGATGAAAGCAAGACAGATATTTTTTTCAGGACACAGAAAACCACTGGGCAGCTGCCAACTCCTGTGGAAACCTACAGGGTGTAGGGTCCAAGGCACCTCCCCCACCTCCAGGGTCTGAAACTCAACTAAATCCCAAAGCACATCCTTAGAGTTCTCAGTTACTGGCATGTTACAAACACCACCGGCCACATAGTGCCTCATACAACCCTCAAGCAGGAAGGACAGGGGTCCCATGGCTGCTGAATAGATGAGACAGCCGAGTCTCTGGGTGGCACATCACTGGTGGCTACTGAGGCAGAGTATGACCTAACTGTGAAGGCTGCTCTCACCAACCCACTAACCTGTGAAGCAGAAACAACCCTTACCAAGGTCCTACAAAACCATCCCAGCTTCATGGGATAGTGAAGGACGGGTAGAAGAGGCCAGAGGAGGCTTCAGAGGTCCTGATCTGCTTCTCTCCAGTTACCTGGAGGCCTCGGGTTAACAAAAGGTGGAAAGCAATGGGGTGTGAACATCACACTACTTGGGCTCAGAGGTGGGGGCTGCAGAGGGAGAAGGAATATCTCGTATGTCCCAGGTGAACAGGTGCGTGACGGTGCAACATGCCTGAACCCAGCTGCCCACCTGCTTACCCTGAGAGTGAATCATGGTAAATTTGTGGGCCTGGCTTCATGTAGTTGTCTCCCCAGCATCAGATGTTCTAGAAAACAAATAACTTAGGCCTCAAGAAGGCTGTGAAGGGCAGCATCCTGCAGACTTTCCAGCAATGCTGAGCCAGAATCATCTGCTTACTGCACTGCACAGCTCAAGGCCAGGAGTTCTCAGGAAGCTCTTTGTCTCCTCAAGACACAAAAGCAAAAAAAGGCCACATGAGGTATTTTGCATGATTCCATTTACTCAGCACCACTCAGCACCAGGTACCCAAACCTCACAAGAATTGTCTTGTTAATTCACACAGCCTGAGATGGCTGTCATTCCCCACATGACAACTACAAACTAAAGGCACAGTTCCTTGACCCTGGTGGGCAGTGCATTCAGGACCCAGCCTCAACCTTGGCGTGGTAAGCTGTATCCTTAGGATGGCTGCAAATTCTCCTTGCTGCATTTGCTTGCTGAGTCTGACATCAGCAAAGCCTACCTTCACGGGTAGCAGGGAGGACTAAGTTGGCACCACCAAGCTCAGGGCATTGACAGGCACCTGCAGTTGCTCACTATGCTGCATTTGACCCTCATGGCCCTGCAGGGCCAGGTCAGAGGGACACAGGCTGCAGTACCAGGCAACTCACAGAAACACTTGTTCAATAGTCTGTGCACACAGGAGGACCCAGGAGAGCAGACACCTAAATGTACACCTCTGGCTGCAATAGCAGCCCCTGCTGGCACCCCAACACTGGCAGTAGACTCTCCTTTCCTCCCATTTGTAGAGACATTTCTACCCAAGTGACACAGTAAAGAGTCAGCCTACTAGGTCTATCAGAGAACAGTAGCCCCTGCTGCCCTGTATCTCCTGTACCAGTTCCCTGCCCTCGCAGCACACACTGGAGTCCCCTAAGCCAAGCCCACTGGGAATGACTTCTCCTCTCAGACTGCACTGCAGCTTTCTTGAAGCATCACCTCCAACTTCCCAGGATGAACAGGACTTAGCTCTTGCTCCTCACCACTGTCCTCAAACCATGGGAACACCCCCCCCCCAATCACTGTTGTCAATGACACAGCTAAACCCCAAGACTGGAGATTTCTTGTCTGGTTCTAGAATCAATCCACTCGCACAGAGGCCATGTAGCAAAGTGTGATTATTTCCACTTCCTGCACTACTTTGTGTCTTCTCCAAAACTAATGAAGGTTTTTCATGTGCTGGTCTGTGTAGTTACTACCAATGCCCCCCTGAGCTCTGTGAACTATCAAATCTGCTCCCAAGATGTCAGAGATGCCAGGTTGTCTATCGGTTTCAGCCTCAAGCTGCCCCAAGGAGGACTGAAGACCCTCTGCCAGGGGCATGGGCAGCATCTCAGGTTCTTACTCCCATGGTTAGGAAGGTCCTGTCCCCTGCACGCAAGCCCTTCCTCTTCACCAGCTACTCACTCTTCCAATAGGAGCTTTCTGGAAAAGGATATGAGGGAGATACTTTTTTGAGACTTTATAAATCTGCTCTCCCACTGACTGTTAATCTAGGTTGAGTGCCAGGCACTGTGGCATGCGTCCATAGTCCCAGCACTGGAGAGGCCCAGACAAAAGGGTCTCAAGTTCAAGGACAACCTGGGCAACTTAGCAAAACCACATTGCTTAAAAAAAAAAAAGATGAAAATTCTTTTCCTACAAGCTCCTAAAGACATTGCTCTAGTCTCTACTAGACTCAGATGCTGCTGACAGGGTGAAGCCCATGCTGACTCCAGATAAATCTGTGTTCTACTCTCATCCTCTGAGAACTCAGCAGAGGGGCTTTGCCCAGCAGTCACAGCCTCACAACACGTGTCTTGGTGATGGCCTGCATTGCCGACTCTCATCCACTGACAGGCCCCTTCAGTCTTCAGCCCTGAGTTCTAGGGAATATTGGAACTGTTCCAAGGTCAAGTGCTTCCCATTTCTCTGCTGTACTATCTGAACGTGGTCCACCTGGATCGACCCTCACCTTCTGTTTTTCTCACTTCATCCTTTTGCTTTTCTTTCTGGGAAATTTCCTCAGCTTCCCAACACGTACGTTGATTTTCTTCCCACATCTGTTCAGTGTTGATTTCCCAGGGCTCTCCTGGTTCACCTAATGTTCTTCTTTCAGAGAATTCTTTGCCTGTTAAAATACCTTCTTTTATTTCTCAGGGGATATTTACAAAAGGTTTTTTCCTTCAAGCTTTGTCCTTGCGTAATTTCCATTTCCTCTAAGTTCCTTTACCTGGGCGCACCTCTCCAGGCACGGATCCAGCAGAGTTCCCCACACGAGAGCTGAGAGGTCTCAGCACCACTGCGTACTCCTTCTTGACATGGCCACGTTGTCTAATCTCTTGCTCAGTGGACAAGATCTATCTCCCAAGGCTCTGGACCAAGCAGGACAAGGGCTGGTACCTCAGCATCAGTCACATGCAGTTCGCCTCCTCCCCCAACCTCCAGGAAGCAGGCCACCCTCAAGAGCACTGTCACAGGGACAGCAGCATCACCCTCTGCCCAGGACCTTCCAGTCTTCATTGGGCTGGGCAGAGTAGCCTGGCCAGGGCACTGAGCTGGTGAGAGCCCTGGGGCGCTGCCCACCTTTCAGCTGACCAAGTCTGTCACAAATCATTCTTATTCATCGTTGTGGTCTGGAGGGGTGGGATGCTGCAGCTCCTGAGCTGTGGGAAAACTCAGCGGCATAAATCAAGTTGGCTCTCACCTCCCCCAAATTAGCACTTGGTTTTCTCAAGTCCATTGCCAACTCTTCTAATACATATTCTACCTTCCAAAGGACAGACACTGTTGCTTTCTTTTCTTTTTCCCTATTCACATGAGATTTTGCTCTTATTTGTTTTGGGGTACAGGGGATTGAACTCAGGGGTGCTGAGTTACATTCCTAGTCCTTTTGTCTTTATATTGAGATAGTATCTCACTGTTTCTCAGGCTGGCCTTGAACTTGTATTCTCCTGCCTCAGCCTCCCAAGTCACTGGGATTACAGGCATGTGCTACCATGCCCAACTGAGCTTTTGCCTTTTACAACAAACTCTCTTTACTGTTGTGGATTAGGTTTCAGGAAGATGAGAAACAGATGTGTATATCCAATCCACCATGTTTACCTTAGTTTCTCCCATACCCTTCTCTGCCCCCCAAATTGGTCCTAGGGGAAAAAAAAATCTGACAGCACAATTTCACATTGTACCAGTATGAGAAAGTTCAATGATCCATTTTCAGAACATAGTATTTAGCCATAACTAGGATGTAAATATCCAACTGTAGCCATTTTTATCTACAGCCCTTTCCTTTGCCCACCCTAATTTTAAAATTAGTCAAGTACAGAGATTGTAACCTCGAGCTCCTCCTGATAGGGCAAGGGGGAACACTGCATCAAAGATACAAGCAGGCAGACTGCCTATCCAAGTGTACTTGCTAGCCAGCTTCAGTGGCATGCCCTTCTGGCAGAAGTAAAGTCGCCTTAACCACCCCCGAGCACATGTTAAACTTCTTGCAGCACCTTGGTATTTCTAACACCAGTAAGCCTATTCCTTAGGCTTATGTGAAGACCACCCAAGGAAGGGCCCACACTGAACCTGAACCTGAACCTGACAAAGCTGAGGAATTCATGAAACAGGGGCTAGATCATTCCTTCTTCCAAGGCTCTGGTCCTTCCAGTTCTCAATGAATCCCACAATTACCTAAAAAGTATACAAAATAACCCAAGCAGAGGAAACACAGGTTAAAACCAAAGGAAATTTTAAAAATACAATGGAGAGCATTCACAAAGTCAAAATTCAGTTGTCTGAAAAAAAACTAGTAAAGCTGACAATGTCTAGAGATAATTATTACGATAAAGAGAAGACACAATGGCCAGTATCCGGACAGAAAAGTGGATGGCCATTACATCTGGCAATCCAGATGTACACATTAAAATCTCAGTTAAACATGAAGTCAGGAAGGCAAAGGAACCATTAAAGCAGGTTACTTCTGTCCAGCAGACCTGGAAGTTAGATTAAGAAATATCTACTTCTATATTATACCTTCCTATAATGTTTTTTTTTAATTGGTCCTAGGGGGGAAAAAAAATCTGACAGCACACTATTGTATTTTAAGTTGTTATGGAAGATTTCCTATATGTTGGAATGGCAGATCATTCTTTTTTGGGGGGGGGGTTGTAGATGGGCACAATACCTTTATTTTGTTTTATTTGTTTTTATGTGGTGCTGAGGATCAAACCCAGTGCCTCACACATGCAAGGCAAGTGGTCTACCAGTGTGCCACAACCCCAGCCCAGACAGGTCATTCTGTCATTCTTATTTTCTTAACTTTAAAAATATCTATTGTCTTTTTAAAATTTTCTATATTTTAAAAAAAAAAAAAGGATCCATAAAACATACAACAGTGAAGCAGGGAACGCACCCACCAAGTTCACCACCAAGAACCACTACCACTCAGCCTAATGCTGGTATGTCCTGAACAGTGGGTTACATTAAGAACAGGGAAACAGGGCTGGGGATACAGCTCAGTGGTAGATCACCAGTCCAGCATGCATGAGGCCCTGGGTTTAATCCCCAGCACCATGAAGAAGGGGGAAAAAAAAGAAAGAAAGAAAACAAAAGGCATAAAGATCAAAAAGATGCAAAATTGTCTATATCTGCAAACATCACTATTGCTTTCATAGAAATTATTTTTAAAAAATCGTTTCTCATCTATTAGCAGTTAATATCCTAAAGCAACATTTATAAACTTCTATTCAAAATAGCATTGGCAATGCAAAATACTTAGGGTTAAATTTACTGAAAGGTATGCAAGATCTCTTCATAAGAAGATATGAGAAAAACGATTGCTAAGTGAGTGGTGTTACAAGAGTCATAAGATCAGAAGAGACATCAGCCTTCTCAAGGCTGGACTGGCACAGGCAAAATGTTATCAGTGCATATTCCAGAATAGCACTTCAGCTGGGAGTCCCAGAGGTCCGTGATTACCTTCACATCCGGGGATCCATTTGAATCTCAGGGAAAGCACTAAGCAAAATTCTCAGGAAATAATCCAGTTAAGTTTTTCCATGTCAAAGACCACAAGCTCAAAGGTAAAGGTGCAATTTAAGCTATTATCTTCCTTTAATCAGAATCTAGCATCATATAGGCTGGGGGTCAAGGAGGGCAGCCTTTCAGATGAGGCTCTGATGTTCCATGAAAAAAAGTGGGGTAGGGGAGCTGGGGACTCCCCCAGCTTGCTGAATCTCCTCGTTTGATAGCCTTTCACATGTTCCTGGAATTTTTGTCTCAGTATTCTGTGTTTGTTGTACCTCAAGACTGTTTTCACTACAAAAATTATGTTCATCCATTTCGATGAATCAGACATTAACAACCATGAACTTCTTTGAAACAGGCTTAATCAGTATCCTTAGTGATATTATGTCTAATTTTTTAATTGCCTTTTTTTATCTTTGTTTTGGATGCCACAGAAACAACTCAATTTCCTCGTCACTCGTATTATTATTATTATAAAACCATATCAGACATTTCACATTTGAAAACTATCGGTAATAAATTACCATTGGCAGTAAGTCTATCATCTCTGGACATCTTCTGCTTCGCTCTAACAACACTTGCCTGGAAGTTCGGTGTTAACAGCAGACCAGGGCTCCCATGCTCAACAGAGAAGGGCACATGCAGAGGCTCATTCAGGCAAGGGATACCACAGGCCTCGGACAAGTGACACAGGGCACAGGCTGCAGAAGCAACACTAGACTATTTCCAGACACATCAGCAAACTGAGATAAGACTTCTGAGCTCTTTTTAGTCCAGAAGCACACGGTTTTAGGAGACTGTTAACCCAAGATGTAACCGAGTAAGAATTAATTATACAGAACTGAATGAACTAAAGAGGGAAATTTTATTGAGGTCACTTGTGGATGTTGGTTTTATGTTCTATTTTCTGGATACATAAGGGAGCAATTATGCTTTCTTCTAAAGCTTTTTAACCTACAACGAATTAGTGAATTCAGCTTTGATAAAAATAAAGGGAGACATTCTAAGTGGTATCTGACCCTTACTTACAGTCCAGAATTTAGGAGCCCTTCCAAGTCCCCCCACTGCCCCCCACTTTCCGTGGCAGCATGACTATTTGGACAGCTTGAACAAGAACCACTGCCTTCCCTTGAGTGCCACTGAGAACAACACTTGCTCAAGGAAGCACAGCAGGCTGCTTCTGAGGGTCCAAGATGGCTGCATTGAGACAGCCTTGACACCACTACCCCCCAGGAAAAACTGCCCCAGTGCCTTCTTCCAGGGTTCCAGCCTCACAGGAGGTAAGGGCACATTCTGGAAGACCAGAAACCTTCAGATATTTGGGAGACAACCAACAGGGTAATTCACTCAAATGTACAGAAATGGCAGCTGAACTGAGGTAAGGTCCCTAGCCTTGAGAGCCCAAACAGTGGCTTTTAACAATCCAAGCCAAGATTCCTATAAAGCTTTCCACAGGTCAATTTGGCAACTGACCAACTGCACAGACCTAGGATTTTTCAAAACCAAATAAAAGGCCTATATGCTATATTAATATTCTTAGTATACCTACATAAATACTAAGGTCAGATCTATTGAGATTTAGACTTACATTTCCTATCTACCAGCCTTCTTTTGTGACCTAGAATAATCTTTCCCAAGACTTATAACCACACAGAAGCAGGCAAAGTGAAAAACTCATATGGAGGGAAAAAGATGAGTTGGTCTCTTGTCTAACTTGCACATGGTTATTTCTAACTTTCATCACCTTTAAAAGCTATTTTACAATTTGGTAAATTCTATATTGCACAATGCAAATGATTATAGGCCTGAGGATATTGGACCGGTGACCCCAGTTTGGCAAATATTCATAAATTAGCTTCATCACGCCCTATCTGATGATAAATAAGCAGTACCTATAATTCTCTTTGGACCACTCCTAAGACCATACTAGCTTCCTCATTAATTAATAAGTAAAATATTTGACACCTTATAAATAAACAGATAAGCAGAACCCACAAGATCATTGTAAGACCATTATATTTTAAATTACAAAAGATTTCTGAGAAAAGTGAAACAAATAGAGAGGTATACCATAACCACAAATTGGAAGGATCAAGATTACAATGTCAATTCTCTCCAAACTGGCCTAAGAATTTAATAAAAACTGCAACAATGTTTTGTAGCTATCAATGACCTATTTCTAAATGTACACAGAAAAGCAAAGGAATCTAACAGTTGAACAATCTTAAAGGGGGAAAAAAATTAGGAGTCTTACACCAGCAGCTTTCAAAACAGCTAAAGCTCCAGCAACCTCGACAGAAACAGAGGGGTCTAAAGACAAACACACACTGTTGCAATGAGACAGGCTTCAGAAAGGGACCAGCGCATACAGCAGGTTTACCTGACAATAGTGACAAAAATACTCACTGCTATTCAAAAGGAGTAACTTCTCAAAACTAATGCCAAAAATTGATAAAAGTGGAGAGAAGAAATGAGCCTTACCCTAGCCTTGGGCCATAAGTAAGATGGATCATAAACTGTGTATAAAAGATGAAAAAGTAAAGCTTTGAGAAGAAAACATAAGAAATTAACTTTGCAATCATGAAAAGTTAAGTCCCTAAAGCACAGAAATCACTATCACAAAATAATAACAACAATAAACTGGATTTTATCAAAATCAAATATTTTTACTTCTCAAATAACACCAACCACGCAGGGAAATGGATGGCATTAGAGCAGATTATGCTAAGTGAAGCTAGCCAATCCCTAAAAAACAAACGCCAAATGTCTTCTTTGATATAAGGAGAACAACTAAGAACAGAGCAGGGAGGAAGAGCAGGAGGAAAAGATTAATATTAAACAGGGACGAGAGGTGGGAGGGAAAGGGAGAGAGAAGGGAAATTGCATGGAAATGGAAGGAGACCCTCATTGTTATACAAAATTACATATAAGAGGAAGTGAGGGAAAAGGGAAAAAAAAACAAGGGGGAGAAATGAATTACAGTAGATGGGGTAGAGAGAGAGAAGATGGGAAGGGAGGGGAGGGGAGGGGGGATAGTAGAGAATAGGAAAGGCAACAGAACATATCAGACACTAGTATGGCAATATGTAAAACAGTGGATGTGTAACCGATGTGATTCTA
Source organism: Ictidomys tridecemlineatus (assembly GCF_052094955.1). Lineage (NCBI taxonomy): Eukaryota > Metazoa > Chordata > Mammalia > Rodentia > Sciuridae > Ictidomys > Ictidomys tridecemlineatus. The sequence goes on along the minus strand of NC_135488.1, from coordinate 33,079,930 downwards.
CAATCTGTATAAGGGGTAAAAACGGGAGTTCATAATCTACTTGAATCAAATGTATGAAATATGATATGTCAAGAACTATGTAATGTTTTGAACAACCAATAATAAAATTTTTTAAAAAAAAGAAAGAAAAAAAAAAAAAAAAACACCAACCACTGCCAGGCGCAGTGACACACACCTATAATCCCAGTTACAGGAAGCTGAGGCAGGAGGATCACAAATTCAAAGCCAGACTCAGCAACTTAGTGAAAACCTCTGCAGCTCAGCAAGACCCCATCTCAAAAATAAATTAAGAGCTGCGGTGGTGGCTCAGGGGTAGAGCACTCGCCTAGCACATGTGAGGCACTAGGTTTGATCCCCAGCACCACATAAAAATAAATAAATAAAACAAAGGTATTATGTCTGACTACAACTAATAAATAAATAAATAAATAAATGTTTTTAAAGACCTTAAAAAAATTTCACAGTAGGAGCTTATTATGATCATTCACCCCTCCATAGAATAAATTTTTAAAAAAAATTTAAATGACTAAAACTGACAGAACCAACCTTTTAAAACTCTGCAAACTAACCAAAGGCTTACAGCAATTCAAGGAATACCAAAAAAGTCAAAAAAGTCAGCTGAAGCCTGAGAACACAGCTTCTTTTTTTTTTTTTTTTTTTTTTTTTGAGAACACAGCTTCGTGGTATCCTAGTTCAGTCCAGTCCCAGCACCCAGTCCAGATCCCCAAGGCAGCCTAGAAAAACCACAGCCCTCATTTCCAGGACAAGGGCTCAGGATTGGCATCACTCAGAACATCATTCCCAAAGGAGAGCAGCCCCTAACCTGTGAGAGACCCCACTGACAGCTCATCTTCATTTTCTCTCACTGGACTCAATGTAGGGCTACCAGCTCAGAGGACAGAGGGGACAAGACAAGGGAGAGAGGCGGCAGGTGATGAACAACAGCAGTTGCAAACAAAAAGTACATAAAGCCAGGTGTGGTGGCACACGCCTGTAATCCCAGCAACTCAGGAGACTGAGATGGGAGGATGGCAAGTTCAAAGCCAGCCTCAGCAATGGCAAGGCACTTAGCAACTCAGTAAGATCCTGTCTCTAAATAAAATACAAAACAGGGCTGGCAGGGCTAGGGTTGTGGCTCAGTGGTAGAGCGCTCGCTTAACATGCATGAGGCACTGGGTTCAATCCTCAGCACCACATAAATATAAAATAAAGATATTGTGTTCACCTATAACTAAAAAATAAATTAAAAAAAAAAAACAGGGCTGGGATGTGGCTCAGTGTTACAGGTGTATAACTGCCCAGTACCAAAAACAAACAAACAAACAAACAAAAAAAAAGCTTAAAAGAAAAAGTTGGGAAATGAGATGTGCACAGGAGATGGCAAAAGCTCCAGTATGCTCCCGGAATCCTAGGGGCCAAAGACACACACTGAGGCTGTGCACATGCTCAGGAGGGCCTGTAATGGCTCTTGCTCACCCACAGTCTCTGAGCCAGCAGGAGGTGCAGGTTGAGGCAGAGCTTCAATGGCCCAAGGTGCACCAGAGCCTCAAAGACGGTCATTTCAGGAAATCTAATATTCATTTTGAAACACATCTATAATGTGATAGACCTTAGTCTATCATTTACAATGAGCTTTCAGTCAATCATCAGAGTCAAATAAAAACTATCCATAGATTAAATAGATACTTACTGTCTGGTTAACTTTGTAATAATAATTTTCAAATGTGAAATACCTGATATGACTATGTAATATGAACAACACAATTACTGAGGAAATCCCAATGGCTTCTGAAACAAAAATCAAAAGGGAATTAAGAGACTGGGCATTTATACACCTGTAATACTAAACTTCCAGAGGCTGAGGCAGGAGAATTACAAGTTTGAGGTCAGCCCAGGAAATTCAGTTGATAGCTTGTTTCAAAATAAAATAAAGCTGAGTGTGGTGGTGCACACCCATTATCCCCGAGATTTGGGAGGTTGAGCCAGGAGGATCGTGAGTTCAAAGCCAGCCTCAGCAACAGTGGGGCACTAAGCAACTCAGTGAGATCGTATCTCTAAATAAAACACCAAATAGGGCACTAAACAACTCAGTGAGACCCTGTCTCTAAATAAAATACAATATAGGGCTGGGGATGTGGCTCAGTGGTCAAATGCCCCTGAGTTAATCCCCAGTACCCTCTCCCAAAAAACAAGAAAATAAAATAAGAACAAGGGTTGGGGATATAACTCTGTGGCAGAGCACTTACCTAGCATTTGTGAGGCCCTGGGTTCAATTCCCAGGACCCAAAGAGAAAACAAAAAAGGCAATTTAGAAATCTCCAAGGATAACAACTGTTAGTGGACTGTTCATTGCTAGTGAACAGAAATACAACTGATTTTAAAATACAAATCTTGTATGCTGGGTGCAGGAGCACATACTTGTAATCCCAGCAACCTGGGAGACTGAGGCGGGAGGATTGCAAATTCAAGATCAGCCTTATCAATTTTGCAAGGTCTTAAGCAATTTGGTGATACCCTGTCTCAGAATAAAAAATTAAAAGGACTGGGGATATGGCTCAGTGGTAAAATGCCTCTGGGTTCAATCAATCCCTAGTACCACAGAAGAAAAAAGAATCTTATACCCTACAACTCTACTCAAATTATTAGTTAAAACGTGTGTGTGTGTGTGTGTGTGTGTGTGTAAATTCAGGTCATCTACAAATGGAGTTTCCTTCTTCCTTTCCAGTCCAGCCGTCTTCCAGTGTCTTACTTTGCACAAAGGCCTTGGACAGCACCTCCAATCCTGTGCTGAACCAAACTAGCAAAGGTATCTTTTCTCTAGTCTTCATTTTTTTCTTTATGTTCCTCATACTGGATAATCTCAACTCATCTACCTTCTAATTTGCTAATTCCTTTCTCTCTGAGGCTTGTATCTGCTTTTAAGTTTGTCTATGGAATTTTCATGTCAGGTTGTATATATTTTAACTACAGAATTTGTACTTGGTTTCTTTTTATACTTTCTTTTCATTGATATTATATTTCTACTCACTGTTTTCCCCTCTCTATATACAAATTATACTTTCTTGGTTCTTTGGATGTCCTGAAATTTTTGTGGCAACTCTGGAGATCAACTCTGTACCTTCCCTGGGGTTTGTGGCTGTGGCTGCTAGTTTATTTTTTTAAACTAACTCTGTAATGGTGGCATCTCTGTCAAATGTAGCCACTGAAATATCCACTCAGTTAGGCTGTAAAAATACAAACTACAACCACAGTGAGGTACCACTCATGTCCATTCAGATAACTGTAATCAAAAAGCAGATAAAAACAAATGTTGATGAGGAGAAACTGGAACTGTCATGTACTGCAGGAAGGAATGTAAAATGGTGCAGCCACTGTGGAAAAGAGTTTGACAAATAAATACGCAGTTTCCACATGATGACCCAGCGATTTCACTCCTAGGGATATACTCAAGAGAACTGAAAATATATGTTCCTACAAGACTTGTACATGAATGTTCACAGCAGCATTGGTCAAAACAGCCAAAAAACAAAGCAACCAGACATCCATAGCTTATGAATGGATGAACCAAATATGGTTTATCCACAACATGGCTATCATTCAGCCAGGACAAGAAACGAAGGCCTGACCCACACCACAATGTGGAAGAACCTGGAAACACCACGCTGAGTGAAAGGAGCCATCCACAAAGGCCACATGTTATATGACTGCACTCCTATGAAATACCCACCACAGGCAAGTGCGTGCAGACAAAAACAGGTCAGCAGCTGCCCAGGGATGAGGTAACTTTGGGTATCATGAAAGTGATATCATAGAATCAGACTGCACTTACAGTTGTACAGCCTTATAAACACACTAGAGACTACTAAACCACATACCTTTAGTGTCCATTCTACAGATTATATATTATATTTCAACAAGAATTAAAAATTAAGAAAATGAAAAGGCAAACCACTCAAGTGAGAGTGTTGCCAAGACAAATACTTCGTAAAGGACTTGTACCCAGATAAAGACCACAAAGGAATCAATAACAAAAATAAAGCAACTCAATAAAAATACAAAAGACGGGCATGGTAGTGCACACCTATGATGCCATCTATTTGGGAAGCTGAGAAAAAGGGTCACAAGTTCAAGGCCAGCCTGAGCAACGTAGCAAGACCCTATCTCTAAATATAATTTTACTTTTTAAATTTTTATTGGTACATTATAATTATACTTAATAGTGGGCTTCATTACATCATATTCGTACATGCACACTCAAAATATAATTTTTAAAAAAGACCGGGGATATAGCTCAGTGGTAGAACGCCTACCTAGCATGGACAAAGTCTTGGGTTCCATCCCCAGGACCAGGAAAAAATAATAATAATAACTTTATAAAGACACAGGTATTTTCCACAGAACATACGCAAAGTCAATAAGCACAGGAAAAGGAGCTCAACACAGTCACTAAGGAACCAATCATCAGGGAAGCGTGAATTAAAATTCAAAATAGCTAGCATTTCAAACCACGGGAATAATTAAATTAAAAACTAAACAACCACACCAAATACTGATGAAAAACACTGTCATTGGATCTCATACACTACAGGAAAAGCATAAAATCACACAGCTTCAATGAAAACAGTTTGGCAGCTGCTTATAGAGTTGGACCCAAGCTTATTACTAAATGGTCTGGCAACTTTACTCCTATCTGCTGACTCAGGAGAAATGAAGACACCGTGTACATATCTGGATGCAAATGAACAGCAGCCAGATTCACAACAGCCAACAAACAGAAACAATGCAAAAATGGACTGAGGGCTAAGAAAGATAAGCGTATTCATACAATAGATGGCTATTCAACAACAAAGAAGAATGAACCACCCATACACCCCAAAATGGGGCTGAATTTCAAAAGTCTTATATGGAACAAGAGCACAGCCAGGAGGAGGCTGATGCAAGAGAGATGCCAGGTACTGACTTGGACATCTCTGAAACCCCACACTGGGAGCAGCCGCCCCACCCCACCCCCAGGCCTTGGCCTAGGCCCAGCCCCAGGCAAAAGAAGGCAGCAATTACAGGATGAACAGAGTGCCATCTTGACAGACAAAACTAATCCAAGGTACAGAAATCAGGACGGCCACATCACCTGGAAACAGGAACTGCCCGGAAGGAACAGGAAGGAGTAAGGGAATGCTCTGCACACTGCCTGAGGATGTGGCTTCCAGGTGGCATGTTTTCAACACTTGTCGAATTATAAACTTAGGATCACAGGATTTTTCTTTTTCACTGCTTGGAATTATCATCTCAATTCAAAAATTTAAAGAGGAATCCAGGCACAGTGGCACACCTGTAGTCCCAGCACTCGAGAGGGTGAGGAGGGAGGAACACAGCCCAGAACTTCAGGGCCAGGCAGGGCAATACAGTGAGACCCTGTTTCAAAATTAAATAAATATAAATACAAATAAAAATTTACAAGGAAATTGAAACAACCTCATTTGTATCTGTTTAAAGGCGGTACTGAATATCATGCTAAAACAGGAGAGCTGCCTCTGGCAACACAAGAGCATCGGCTGAAGTTATCCACATGCTTCAAGATTTCTGTGCTGTTTTTGTTTAGGTTTGTTTTATGACACTAAGGACAAAACCCAGTGCCTTGAGCATACTAAGCACAGACTCTACCACCAAATATATTCTCAGTCCTATACTTCAAGATTCCTGAAACTGGTTTCTTTAAAGCAGATGCCACCTTTAATCCCAGGACACGGGTGGGACCGGGACTTCATTCCCAAACATGGCAAGGTGTCCTCCACTCCACTCACAGGAGACTTCTACTACCATCTAAGTACAGATACACTGCTGGCCCAAGTCTTCCTGCCACATGGTTCAAGGGCACTTGGGCCTGGGTGGGAGTATTTCTGAAGCCTTATATCACAGCTGAACACTGTAGCAAATATAATTGTGGTTCCTAAGATAAATAAAAGTAGAATTACTATATCATCTCTCAATTCCACTTTTGGGCATGCACCCAAAATTCAACGTAGGATCTTGAAGAGGTATTTGCAAACCCATGTCAGATCATTATTCCTAACAGCTAAAATATGGAAGCAACCCAAGTGCCCATGGACAGATAATAGTCAGATAAATGTGGTATGTCCATACAATAAGTTATTCAGCCTTTAAAAGGAAAGAAATTCTGACACATGTTACAATGTATATGAACCTTGAGGGTGTGCTGCTAAATGAAATAAGCCAGACACAAAGGACAAATACTATAATTCCACTTCTGTGAGGTCACTAGAGCCATCAAAATCATAGTGACAGACAATAGAACAGGAGTTGGCACAGAGCTGGGAAATAAGTCTAATGTGTTTAGAATTTCCATTTTGTAAGATGAAAAGAATTCTGACGATAGATGATAGTGATGGTAGCACAACAATGTGAATGTTCTTTTTTTTTTTAAACATTTTTTTAATATTTTTATTTTTTAGTTATCGGCAGACACAACATCTTTGTTTGTATGTGGTGCTGAGAATCGAACCCGGGCCGCATGCATGCCAGGCGAGCGCGCTACCGCTTGAGCCACATCCCCAGCCCAATGTGAATGTTCTTAAGGCCACTAAACTTAAAAATGGTTAAAACAGTATATTTTGTTATATGTAAATTTTACCATAGTAAAAAAAAAATGAGGAAGGCATCATCTTCAATCTGAAAAAGAACATCTATCAGAACTCTGCAACTAACATCATACTTGATTTAAAAAAAAAAAAAAAAAAACTAAGCATTTCCCTGACAAAACAAAAAGCACCATTCTCACCACTTCTGGTTAAAACTGCACTGGAGGCCTTTTTTCCTGTGGAGCTGGAGATCAAACCCAGGGCCTTGTGTGTGAAAAGTGTTGCTGTCTACTGAGTTATACCCCAGCCCTTCTACTGAGGTCTTGGTGAGTACACAGGGCAAGAAAAAAACATGCAGAAAAAAATATTAAAAACTGATTTATAAATTAATTCAGCAAAGTAGCAGGATATGAAATCAATACCCATAAATCAAAGGTATTTCTATACATCAGTGATGAATTCTCAGAAAGAGAAATTAGGAAATCTACCCCATTCACAATAGCCTCAAAAAAAAAAAAATTCTTGGAAATCAACTTAACAAAAGAGGTGAAAGACCTCTACAATGAAAACTACATAACACTAAAGAAACTGAAGAAGATTTTAGAAGATGTAAAGATCTCCCATGCTTTTGAATAAGCAAAATTAATATTGTCAAAATGGCCACACTACCCAAAGCACTATACAGATTCAATATGATTCCAATTAAAATCCCAATGTCATTCTTTAAAAAATAGAAAAAGCAATCATGAGATTCATTTGGAAAAATAAGAGATCCAGAATAGCCAAAGCAATACTTAGCAAGAAGAGTGAAGCAGGAGGCATCACAATTCTAGGCCTTAAACTATACTACAAAGCTATAGTAGCAAAAACAGCATGGTATTGACACCAAAATAGATATGTATACCAATGGTGCAGAACAAAAGACACAGATACAAACCCACATAAATACAGTTATCTCATACTAGACAAAGTTGCCAAAAACATACATAGGAGAAAATACAGCCTCTTCAACAAATGGTGCTGGGAGAACTGGAAATCCATATGCAGCAAAATGAAACTAAACCCCTATCTCTCACCATGCAGAAAATTCAACTCAAAGTGGATCAAGGATCTGGGAATTAAGACCAGAGACCCTGCACCTAATAGAGGAAAAAGTAAGCCTAAATCTTCATCATGTTAGATTAGGCCCCGAATTTCTTAACAAGACTCCTAAAGTACAAGAAATAAAATCAAGAAATAATAAATGGGATGGACTCAAACTGAAAAGCTTCTTCTCAGCAAAAGAAATAATCAATGAGGTGAAGAGAGAGTCTACATTTTGGGAGCAAATTTTTACCACACGCACATCAGATGGAGCATTAATCTTCTCTAACTCCATCCATTTACCTGCAAATACCATTATTTTATTCTTTTATTGCTGAGTAATATTCCATTGTGTATATATGCCACATTTTTTTTATCCACTCATCTATTGAAGGGCATCTAGATTGGCTCCACAGTTTAGTTATTGTGAATTGTGCTGCTATAAACATTGATGTAGCTGTGTCCCTGTAGTATGCTGTTTTTAAGTCCTTTGGTATAGTCCGAGGAGAGGGATAGCTGGGTCAAATGGTGGTTCCATTCCCAATTTTCCAAGAAATCTTTATACTGCTTTCCATATTGGCTGCACCAATTTGCAATCCCACCAGCAGTGCATGAGTGTACCTTTTTCCCCACATCCTCGCCAAAACCAAATGCCGAATATTTTCTTTAACATAAGGAGGCTGATTCATAGTGGGATAGGGAAAGGGAGCATGGGAGAAATAAACAAACTCTAAATAGGGCAGAGGGGCTGGAGGGGAAGGGAGGGGGCATGGGGTTAGAAATGATGGTGGAATGTGATGATCATTATTATACAAAGTACACATATGAAGACATGACTTGGTGTGAATATACTTTGTATACAACCAGAGATATGAAAAATTGGGCTCTAGATGTGTAATGTATTCCACTGTCATATATAAATTTTAAAAAATGGTTAAAATGGTAAAAAAAAAAAAAGATAGAGCACTAATCTCCAGAATATATAAAGAACTCAAAAAACTTAACACCAAACAAACAACCCAATCAATAAATGGGCTTAGGCAGCACAATTCACAATAGCTAGACTGTGGAACCAACCCCAATGCCCTTCAATAGATGAATGGATTAAAAAAATGTGGCATTTATACACAATGGAGTACTACGCAGCACTAAAAAATTATAAAATCATGGAATTTGCAGGGAAATGGATGGCTTTAGAGCAGATTATGCTAAGTGAAGCTAGCCAATCCCTAAAAAACAAATGCCAAATGTCTTCTTTGATATAATGAGAGCAACCAAGAACAGAGCAGGGAGGGAGAGCAGGAGAAAAACCTGATTAACATTAAATAGAGTCATGAGGTGGGAGGGAAAGGGAGAGAAAAGGGAAATTGCATGGAAATGGAAGGAGATCCTCATTGTTATACAAAATTACATATAAGAGGTTGTGAGGGGAATGGGAAAATAAACAAGGAGAGAAATGAATTATAGTAGATGGGGTAGAGAGAGAAGATGGGACGGGAAGGGAGGGGGGATAGCAGAGGATAGGAAAGGTAGCAGAATACAACAGTTACTATTATGGCATTATGTAAAAATGTGGATGTGTAACCAATGTGATTCTGCAATCTTTGTAATGTTTTGAATAACCAATAAAAAATAAATAAAAATAAATTTAAAAAAATAAATGGGCTTAGGAGCTGAACAGACACTTCTCAAAAGAAGATATACATTCAATCAATAAATATATGAAAAAATGTTCAACATCTCTAGTAATTAGAGAAAAGCAAATCAAAACTACTCTAAGATTTCATCTCATGCCAGTCAGAATGATAGTCATTAAGAATACAAACAACAACCAAAAAAAATAAAATAAAATAAAAAGAATACAAACAATAATAAGTGTTGGCAAGGATGTAGGGGAAAAGGTACCCTCAACTTGGTTGGTGGGACTGCAGATTGGTGCAACTCTGGAAAGCAGTATGGATATTCCTTAGAAAACTTGGAATGAAACCACCATTTGACCCAGCTATCCCATTCCTCGGTCTATACTTAAAGGACTTAAAATCAGCATACTATAGTAACGCAACCAGATCAATGTTTATAGCAGCTCAATTCACAATAGCTAAACTGTGGAACCAACCTAGATGCTCTTCAATAGATGAATGGATAAAGAAAATGTGGAATATATACACAATATTATTCAGCATTAAATTAAGAGAATAAAATTATGGCATTGTGGGTAAATGGATGGAGTTGGAGAATATCATGCTAAGCGAAGTAAGCCAATCCCAACAAACCAAAAGTTAAATATTCTCTCTGATAAGGTGAATGCTGATCCAAAATGGGGGGTGGCATGGAAAAAATGGAGGAACTTTGATTAGGCAAAGGGGAGAGGAGGTGGCATGGGGGCAGAAAAGATAGTGGAATGAGATCAACATCTCTACCCTAGGTACATGTATAACTGCACACATAGTGTACAACCTGAGAAATGAAAAGTTGTGTTCCAATTATGTACAATGAATCAAAATGCATTCTGTCATACATAGCTAATTAAAATAAATAATTTTTTAAAAAGATGATTTATATGAAAATGCAAAAATCCCTAAAATGGCCAAAATCAATTTTGGGGGGAGGGGGATGGGTACTAGAGATTGAACCCTGGGGCTTTACCACTGAGACACATCCCCAGCCCTTTAGATTTTGAGACAGGTTTTTGCAAACTTGCTAAGGGCCTTGCTAAATTGCTGAGGCTGGCTCTGAACCTGCAATCCTCCTGCCTCAGCCTCCTGTGCCACTGGGATTACAAGTGTACGCCATCACACACAACACTAAAACCATTTTTACAGAGAAGAAAAAAAGGTGGGGGGCTTCCTCCAAAAGTTAACATGCTTATTTTTTAAATTACTATTAAGTTACAGTTATGACAAGACCCAGCAAAGGACAGACACGAGGACCAATAGAAAGAATAGGTTGCTGACAGACCCACGGACATGTGGCTCACTAGCTTCTATCAGGTAGCATAATTCAAAGAGGTAATAGACATCTGGATTGAAAAAAGTGACCCTCAACTGTCATCACATTGCACACAAAAATTAACTCAAAACAAACATAAAAGCTAAACCTAGAAAGCCTCTGGAAGCTTGAGTTTAACAGACACAAAAAGCAGAAACCATAAAAGAAATGAGCTGATACATCCAACTGAATGAAATTAAAACCTTTTACTCTTCAAAAGACACTAAGCAAATGAAAAGGCAAGCTGCAGCCTAAGAGAAAGCGCTCCCTACACCCCAGACAGGAGCCACCATTCAGGAATGTACTGCACCACCACCAACCAGACACAGGCCAAAGCCTCTGGAAGCCATATCCCCAAAGACGCAAGATGTCATAGAACACTCAGATGACCGGCACCACCAGTCACAGGGCCCAGGAGAAACACCACAGTGCAACACACCTCCCTCCCACAGAACAGCTGAAGACGGGAGAGGACAGGCCCAGGGTGGGGACCATGGACTCATAGGCGCTGGCGGAAGACAGAAGAGCACAGTCACTCTGGAAAAGGGTTAGGCAACTTCTACCACAGTTAAAATACAATGACCAAATCACCCAGGAGTCCCGCTCCTAGGTGACTTTTGAAAGATAGGAAAACGTGTACAAGGACATGTACATAAATGTTCACAGAAGCTTTATCAGAAGAGCAAAAGAAGGAATTAAAATATGATGGTACATCCACTCATTGTGAGGAGGAGAAAGCATGGGTCCAGGCGGCCACACTGGCAGGTGCTGTAGGAAACACCGAGCACCTGGATGAGGACATGCACCAAGATCCCGTCTCCACATAATTCCAGACAAAAGAACCACAGCAAGGGACAAACTGAGGGCAGGTAAAGCTGCGCCATCTGCTCCTAACTTAGCAATAGGAAAGCAGAGCAGGCGCTATGACTCCAAATGTGACACAGCAAATAACCATCTGTGACCCTGGAAATCCCATGTTCATCACACACAATGGCACAGGAATGAGCTCAGTCTTATTTAATAATCCAAATGTGATCCAGAATGAGGGTAGAGGCAGGGTGTTAATTATAGTCCCAATCTGGGGCTGGAGAGAGGCTCTAGAGATCAGGTACCCTTTCTCTCCTTAATTAAAGCTCTCAACACTGGGAAGCAGGAAAGAGTCCAGAGACACCATCAATGGGCAGAGCAGCCAAGAGAGAGAAAACAAGCTCAACCTCTTAAGGAAATGATTCTCCAGGAATCAAGTTTAAAAACAATTCTTCCCAAGGAAGGGTGGGGAGAAAAGCAGTCTTTCTCCCAGCCTCCCTCGTGCTCCCAACTAACGTCATGCCCCAAGGAAACAGGAGAAAAGGATGTCATTAATAAATTTATTTCAACTCTCTTTTCAATGGTGCTGAAAAGTATATGCAAATCCACCCATAATTAGGTTTAAAAATTCCATTTCATGGGATAATCAGACTTCAAAAAACTCAATTTTAGTTTTAATCAGATTTTAACAAGGATATTAAGTCCATTTCGTTTAGAAAAGGGAAAAACTGAATTTAACACAAAATGTATTCAAGCTTAGCCCTGGGAGATAATTAAATAAAATTAATTTGGCAAGGGTTTTCAGTAAATGGAAACGCTGCAAACAGTGGTTCATGTTTTTGATGGAAACAAAAGCAATTCTTACTGTACAGACAAATGTGAAGCTCATCATTCACCCAGGAGAGACAGGAAGACTGGAACTCCTCTCCCCAACCCTTAGCCACAGAGCTTAGGTGGCCTGCAAGGAAGAGACGGGGAAATGGTATGGCTTGCACCCTCCAGAAGAGACCCAGGACCATCTGCCCAGCATGTGGGGAAGAGTCTCACCAACAGCAGCAGGAGCTCCCGGCCAGCCCCTGCTCACAACTGGACATGCACCCCAGAGACCCACTGTCAACCCACTGGCGTGAGACAGACACTCCACACCCCAGCTCCAAGAGCCCACCCCCTCTTAGGAGAAACTTCTCCTTCCCAGAGGGCTCTCCAGGCCCAGAGCCCTCAAGGGCCTCCCACTCTCAGCTCCTAGAGCCCGGCATCGCAGTGCTGCATGGGCTGCCAATGTAGGAACCACAAATTCCTCTTCTCTATTGCATCTCAAACTCCACATCACACTGTAAGCTCTCAACAAATATTTGTTGAATAGAATGAATTTGGTCATCAGACCAATTCCTAAGAACTTAGCTATCAGAAAAAGACATGACAGAAATAAGCCTGACTCAAGTCTGGACAAGGGTTTTGCCCTTCAGAATTCTTCATGGAAAGGTGACAAATAACTGGTGTTCAGATAACTCCAGGTCCCTGCATGAGACTTCTGCTGCAGGTCAAGATTCCAGCCAGAGCAGGTGCTAGGGGCTAGTGCCCCCCCACCCCCGACACTGGACCCCTCTGAATCTACTCTCAGGCAAGGACATACCCTGACAGCATATTCTCCCCAGCCAAGAGAATGAAAGAAAAAAATCAGCAGGCTCGGGCCCTCAGGCCATACCTTCCCATGGACTATTTTGAGTTCTAGTTTTCCTTATTTTGCAGTACTGGGGATCAAATCCAGGGTCTTGCACATGATAGGAAAGCACTCTACCACGGAGCTATACCTCTAGTCCCCACTGTTTTGAAAATAAAGTTTTAGTACTAGGCACACAGCCATACCTGTAAAGTCAGTTACTCAGGAAGCTGAGGCAGGAGGTTCAAAGTAAGTCTGAACAACTTAGTGAGAACCTGTCTCAAAATTTTTTTAAAAAGTGCAGGGTGCAGTGGCACATGCCTATAATCTCCGCAGCTCGGGGGACTAAGAAAGAAGCATCGCTAATTCAAAGGCAGCCTCAACAACAGGGAGGTGCTAAGCAACTCAGTGAGACCCTGTCTCTAAACAAAACACAAAGATGTGGCTCAGTGGTCAACTGTCCCTAAACTCAATCCCAAGTACCCAAAAAAAAAAAAAAAAAAAATTTAAAACAGAGCTGGGAATATAGTTCAATGGTAAAGCACACATGGGTTCAATCCCCAGCAAGCAAAAACATAAAATTTTACAGCCACATCCATTCACACACTCTCTACTGTGGCTTTCAAACTAGGAAAACCAATGATCCTGTTTTGTCCTAGGCCACCGAGTTTCAGTGCCTGAAGTCCCGCCTCCCAGGCAAAAGTCGTTAGTTGGGAAAAGAAGGACGGCTGGTGGTCCCATTTGTACTACAAGTGCAGAGCTGTAGAGATTCTATTTCCACACAATCTTGAAAACTAGTCTGATAGACAAAAACTCGCCAGCTTCTGCCCTAAACCCATCCCATCACAGCTACCAACTGTTAAGTTACAAAAATACAAAAAGAAAACCAAATCTACTAAATGGATGAAACAAGGGAAAGTACATCTTCTATCATGAAGTCTTTGTACCCAAAGAATCAAGCAAGCTTTGGTCATTTGCAGATGACTTAGTAGCAACCCCTACTGGGATATCTACATCATTGCAGCTAAGCTGCAGTAAACAATAAAAATACCCCAACAGTAAGAAATACAAGCAATAGCTACCAGTGACTCCCTTCTTAACTCTAATTTTCTTTTAAGGCAATAAAAAAAAGGGGGGAGAGAAGCTTTGATTCACAGGAAACTACTCTGAAACAAACATGCTACGACTTGTCTATTCTAAAAGATGGTTGATACCTGCATTTTGTAATTGCAATCCCAATAAAAGACAAAATACTCCTGAGACCAAAGTGCAATAAACTCTAGCAATACAAAAAAAGTAAAAACTAGAAGGGGCAAATGGGAATACAGAGAATTGCGTGTCTAAATGTCTTCCACATAGACTCGTAAACAATTCCTATCAGCTCAGAGGCAGACATACAGAAGCTCACTGAAAAATTAACCGAGGTGGAAGCCTGCCCCTCCTTGCTTGTGGGAGGGCTGTTGATTCCATGGAACTGAAGAGGAGTGTGCACATAATAAAAAATTAATTGCTAATCTTCTACCTCAGCCGCCTCTGCGAACAAGACAGTATTGTGTTGCTGCCTCGGAAGTTAAACGCTTCCTCTCCCGAGTACTGACTCTTGCTCGACCGTGCAGCCTCCTGCACAGAGGTACAAGCCCAGGCCCTGCCGGGAGGCCCTCACCTCCAAGTGAAGGCTGGTGGGCCAGCCCTGCCGTAGGCTGGCAGGCCCTCCCTGCCAAGGTGCTGCTGAGCCCGCAGGTCTTCGAGAGCTGCCATCAGCTGGTGGGCTTCCTGCCACAGTGAGCTGAGTTCTGCTCAGGCTAACTGAATGGGCGGCCCCCAGCAGGAGTCTGAACATGCCAGCTTTGGGCTGATCAGCCACAAAGACACAGGACCAGCTGCACAGCACCATGCAGCCAGCAGATGGATGGAGGTTACTGAGGGCAGAGCCCACCATGCTCCAAACCAGCCAAGCAACCCAGCAAGGGTGCAACAGAGTCACTTGGATGACCTTGGGCCAGTTGGTCCCTTTCAGAACCTCTGGTTCCTCCCCTGTCAAGTAGAGGTATCAGAGCTGGCCCCGCCTAGTCCATCAAGCAAGTAGACACTAATTAGAAATGGGCTACACAACATTTCTCTAGAGCAACCACCACTGGGAACAGTGCTCATCTGCTGGCAAGTGAACACCACGTGAGTGTTCTGTAAAACACCTGCTTCCAGACCAGAGAAAATGCCTGGTCTCCAATCCCACCAACATCAAACCTAGCAAAGACACAACAGATCTCGCTTGGTTTATCCCCAACCAAGTAAGCTCTCCTGCAGTTTCCTCCACTCATGTGCCTCAAGAGGAGCCCCCTCATTCTTGGCACTTAGAAAAGCTATTTCTCCTGCTATGTGGGACCATGCTGTGCTCATGACCACATCCCCAGGGCTGCCCAAAGCCTGGCAAGTGGCAGGAACCCAAACAAATGCTCAAAAAATAGGAAAATAAGTGAGGTTTCCAAAATCACAGCGCTACCAACAGAATCTGTGGTCACGAGGGAGCAGGAGAAGAAATAAGACAGTCAGCGTCAGAATCATGCAGAAGTACAAAAAGCCCGGAACAGCCCCACCTCGACTCTTCAGGCCTCACCACCACCGACTAACACACTGCTCTTGCCACCAAGCCCTCTGATTGCACTACCTGTCTTCCCATGGCCACAGGACTGCTGCATCTGTAGTGAGTCAAACAACCTAGGACATCCAAAACAGGGCCTTGCCAAGCAGCAAGGTCTCACTCTGAGAAGCCAGGGAAGGGCCTCTGTCCAAACATCATGCATGAGATTCCCTGGCCAGAACCTTCTGTCAATCCCCATCACCTGCACTTGTCTGAACTCCCTGCACCACCCACAGTACCTTCCTGATGGATCCCTGCCTGCTTCCTGAGCTGCTTATACACCCCCACATGCACTGTGGTTACAACCATTTGGAACTACATAACATTTCCCAAACATACAAGTCTCTTAAGCCACTTACCCTGCCTGTAACGCCCACCTGGCATTCAAACATCACCCCTACTGGGAGGCACCAACTGATATTTGCTCAGAAACAAACCCTGACTTGCAGCTGCATCTCCAGCATCTAGGACAAGGCCTGCCGCATCCTGGATCTCAAGAAACACTCTATTATGGACAAAAGAAGGTCAAGCATCATGTGAGACATCACGATGCAATCCTGACCATCAATCTGAAGGCAAACCCCACTGTCCCCACAGACACCCACCCCCACCATACTAGCACCTGTGTGTGGGAACAGGATCCGCACAGGAGGACCTGGCAGGGAAGTGGAGAGCCTGAGGCAGACAGGATCCAGCCTGGTAATTCCACAGGCACTCTGGGGCTCCCTTGTGCCTGCAGGAACCTCTCCACCTCTGGTAGCAGTAGACAGTGGGAAGTGTTCACCAAGTCTCAGGTACAAACATAAATGCAAGAGGTTGCCCCTCAAATTCACCCTAGAGCCCCAGAGGAGCTGGATGTCAGCATGCCAAGTTTCCCCAGGAGGTTAACAGACTCAGGTGCTAGATGGACACAGACACCATTCAGGGTCTCAGCCCCTCCTGCTTAACCTCCAAAGTCACAGTTATAGCCCCCGCTTTGGCCCACTCACTCTACTTGGTCCACCCTGACCTTTGGCATCTCTCATTTTCAACAATGCAGGTAAATAGCAGGACAGGGAAGGAGATTCCTCTTCAGACTGAACATATGCACAAAGAAAGTCCATTCAAGGAGATATAGAGACTTTCTGAGGTGCTGGGTTCAGGAATGTCCCCAGGGCACCTTGCTGCCAGGGCTATTCTCACCCCAACAGGAGACAGTCACCAACAAACACAACAGCCACCACCTACCAATCACTCTGTAGACACCTGACGCATGCCACATGCTTAGATGCCATCTTCCTCCTACAGTCCAGAAACCAGAACCCAAGCCAGAGGCAGGTAAGTCAAGGCCTCTCCTCAGGCCCAAAGCACACTCCCACAACAAACCCTCCAAGTCTGCCCAGGGTATCTGCTCTCGCCAACCCCAGCTCCTTCACAGGCCTCCCATCACTCCTATTACTGAGCAAATAAATACCAGACACTCTGCTGTCCCCAAATAGCAGGACACATATATGCTTTCCAGAAGGCCCAAGAGCAACCAAGGTACTTTCAACATCCATGAGTACTTCCCCCTGGGTCCAGAGTGCAGGCCACAAATGCTGGGCCTTCTCCCAGGCTGTAAGATAGCCACTGTCCACGAGGCAGACACTGACTCACCCCGCCACAGAGGATTTCCCTCTTGCCCACTGTATGACATTCGCAGCAAGGCTGACAGTCACAGGCTCTCATGACCACCTGTCTGTCAGACCCTCTGGCTCCCTCCAGGCTCTTGCCCCTCTCTAACTCCAAGTAACAGAGTAACTGCTCCAATACCCCAGCCACCAGGAGAACAGAGAGACCATAGGATGCCAGTGGGCACAGACTAAGGACAGATACACTGTGGTGTGTGCAAGTTGAAGACAAGAGACAGGTCTTCCCTCCACATTCCTCCCTGCAGCATCCCTCTGGGCCAGAGCACACCTGTACGGTATCAGCTTGATGGTACCCCAACACACTTCCCTCTCAACTAAGACTCCTCACAGAACACCTAAGAAGAGATCTGTGTCAAAACAGTATCCCCAAAGTTGGGAGACTCTACTCCCGAAAGAAAACAAAATCTGCACAATAATCAAAAAAGTTCTCAATCCATCTTCTAGATACACCACAGGCTGCAGGACCTCCCAGGACTTCCTGCTCCTGAGTCCTGGTCCTGCAGGATGGCCTCTTCAGCTGCAGCCCTGTCTCTCAACAGAAGACCCAAGCTAACCCACCACTCATCTGCACACATCCCAACATCATGCTGGGCAAGAACCTGAACAAAGGGGTCCAGACCTGAAGGCAACTGTGCCTTCCAGACCCGGTCCCACAGTGCTGAGGCTACAGGACTTACCCCACGAACCTGCCACATCACACACTGGCACTGAAAATGGTAATCAATGCACACACCATGAACCTGACCTCCACAGACTGTGAGTTAGGTGGCTTTTCAGGCACAGTCTTCCTTTAGACTAGAGCATCCTCTGCAAGGACAGGGAGCACAGGCAGCAAAAGTCAAGGCAGAAACAGCACAGAACACAACACAAGAGGTCTGCTACAGACCCCTGTGTTCTCAGGTCTTCTGGGACCACTGAATTAGCCCCTCTTTTCTTCTTCAACAGGAATTTGCACTTGTCCACAGCACCACATCCTTGTCCATGTGGGTGAAGTGCAATTTTGGTTCAGTTCTGTCTGGGTGCCATCTGAGTTATTATGACAAAGAGCCTGTCAGAACTACCCCACAAAGGCCCCAGAAGGGAGGGTAGGCTCAGTTCAATCTGGGTACCTCTGTCTCAGTGCCTCAGAAAGCATGCCTCTAGGGATGGGGTGCAGCCCAGTGATCAAGCACTTGCCTTGCATGCACAGGCCCCGGGTACTATTCATAGCATGGCCAGCAGAAAGTGGGGAGGAAGGGTCATGCCACATCTGTGCCTCTACAGATGCACCAGAAATCATCACAAGTGGCAATTTGAGAGTGCCACCCCAAGGACCCCCACATCCTGAGTCCACAATGCCAAGATGAATGCATGGCTACCTATACAGACATATATCCAGGCCCAAAAAAGAACTCAATGCAGATACAAGGAAGGGCAGTGCTATAGTTTGGATCTTAAATGTCCCCTGAAAGAGCTCTGTTAAGGGCATGGACCTCAGTGTGGCACTACATGCAGGGGTGTGGAACCTTTAGAGGCAGGGTCCATTAGGAGGTCCTTAGCGCACTGGGAGCATGCTCTTGAAGAGGACTGTAGGATCTTAGTCTCTTCCTTTTCCTCTCCTTTGCTTCTAGGCAATGACACAAGTGGTTTCACTCCATCACAGGCTCCCACCATGATGTGCTGCCTCGCCTCAGGCCCAAAACAACAGGGCCAATTATTGGAGACTGGAACCTATAAAACTATGAACCAAGATAAACCTTTTCTCTTGGTAGGTTGATTATCTCAGGTATTTGTTACAATGAGAGAAAGCTCACTAAAGCAAGTGATCTACACATAGACACATCCAGGCCATAAAAAGAACCCAACACAGTATGGCTTGACCTCCTCAGGAATGCAAAGTACTTTAAACCAGAGTCCAATGGCACTAGGAAGAATAAGACAGAGAACTCCACTATGGTCACTGACAACAAAGCCTTCAAAGCCTCTGTATATCTCAATGTTCCCGCTGGTCAGCATGATGGGAAGCAGAAGGTCTCAATGAGAGTAAAGCTTCACTCAGGCCATGCATGATGCTGACTCAGCGCCACTGACCTGACCCGTGGACAGCACCCTATTCCACCCAAATCACTCCACACCTGCCCATGCTGTTTCCCACCATCCCTGTAGTCAGGTACCTCATTCACCTCATCCTCCTCCTTTTCATCCCTCAGGGATCCTCATCAGATAAGAGCTCCATGGCCTCAGCAGGCCCCACTGTCTGGCAAGAGCCTACACACAGAAGGCCTAGACTTCCTTCCTAAGATACCAGCAGCATTTCAGGCTGCAGAGCTTATGCAGAACAAGGCATTTTGCAGGTGTTCAAAATGTACATGGGAACTCGGGCTTCAGGGGCAGCTCAGAGCTCTGCACCCAGATCCAATGGAAACATCACAAAGGAAAATGTAGAGAACAAGAAAGACCACCAATGCCCTGCAACCTCTCAGACAGCCCTGTGCCTGCCATTTAAATAATCATTTCATTTCACAGCTGTTAGTACAAACCTACTCCCCGATATGTCTGAACAACAGACTCTTCTTGAAGGACAGCCTGCTCCACAGCACCAGCTTTCCACAGTGTACACAGTGGCCAGCCACCCTCCAACCCCTGCTACACCTCCCACCTGTCTCAGAAGGACCAGAACTTGATTCCCAGGCAGAACAATGCAGGGCTCAGGAGGCAGGGGACCTGGGCACCAGGTCTGGGAGGTTCAACAGCAAGGGAACATGTGCTCTGGCCAGGCAGGACAGCATGGGAAGCTGGGACAGGCAGGACAGCAAGAGCAGGACTTGTAGTTTCTGATGCAAGTGATGGCATGTTGTGAGGAAAGACACCATGGCTCAGGGCCCTGTGATCCAGGGTGACCCTCACAGCCTCAAGGCTTAAGGGGAAAGCCAGGCCTAAGACACTGGCCCTCTAAAGGCCACATGTCATCTGGAAGCTACCTGGGCACAGCCTGTGCTCAGCTGGCTTCAACTTTCTGTCAACTGCAACCACCACCACCACCACCCCCCACACACAGCTTCTCTGAATGAACTGACCCTTTCTCATGCTGGGTTCCAAGGCTCTCCGTGTTTTCCTGGGGCAGAGAGAAGTCTTAGGACCCTGCAGCTGACAAGGAAGAGCCAACAAGTGGCAGGACCCAGCAGGCCTGCTGAGGCAAAACGAACCTGGACACCTGAAATGCCACTGTACCTCCAATACAATCCCCTGGGAATCATCACAGCCTCCAAGAGCTAAATCCTTTTACCATCTGGCTTTAGATTTTATTATCTCAATTTAAAAGGAGACACAGTAGAAGAGCCCTATCTTCGAAATGTGGAGGAAAGCCCCAGAAAGAGCTTAGGGCACCAGGAACAAAACAAGAAGTATAAAGCAATTCCAGGTCAGAAACTCGCCCTGCAGAGTGCACAACTGTCTGGGCCACAGGAGGCGTCTCTCCTGGAAAGCTTCTCTTCCATGTTCCACCCTGCCACCACATCTGTTCAGGGTGTAGTACAAGCAGAGGGGACAGCCCCATCCCAGCCTGCCCAACTTAACCTGAATAAAATAGCCATGGCCTGTCTTTCTCCTCTTGAAGCCATCAGCACATCAGGGTGGCCACCAATGTCACGAGAACAGGCACCCAAACTTCACAAGGGGCAAAGAAGCAGATGGGCTGCCTCCCTGGGGCTCCCCTTGCTCTGCTTCCCACTGGGAGATGAGGGTTCCAGCCTGTACCACGCCTAACATATGAACACCCCTCTCCCTCTCCCAACACCAGTGAATGCCTGCTGTATGCACACACCAAGGCTCAGAAGACAAGGCCTACCTTTCAATCCCAAACAGCTAAAAGGACAGCACTTAAAGAAAGCCAACCAAACAGAAAGCAGCAAGCAACCAGTTCTACCACAGGAGAACAGGCTGACCTTTAAGGTGCCTGAGCCTGTGAGGAGCTGTCGACTAGCTCAAGAGGCCCTCAGTTCTGGGGCTCCTGGGTGTGGGGATGAGCCCATTACAGACAAGGGGCCTGAAGGTCCCTCCCTCACTATTTTGTGGGCTTGACAGGAAAAGCTCACAGTTAAGGACTCTTAACTTTAAGAAGAGAGAGCCCAAAAGAAAAGCAGGGGAAAGGGCCACAAGCACCCAGGAGTCGAACGTTTCTTTCCTCTTTTTCTGATTCTGAGCCTCAAAGAAAACCAAGCCAAGACCAGTGACAAAGGGCCAAGACACCTGACAGCTCACCCACCTTCCCAAGCACCAACAGAGCTCCTTGCACTAATCAACCCAAAGCCCTGGTAATTATGTACCATGAACACACAAATCAGGGTAACGACAGCATCCCGGCGGGTCAATTAGCTCCTTCCTTAGAAGGAGACCACGCACTCCCCCTTGCTGTCCTTCTAATTGGTCTCACACATCAGGGAAGCAGGTCCCCAAAACCTGACATCTGGCCAGGCTACAAATGTTTTGGGAAAATGTCCAGGTCAGCACTTGGAGGTTCTCCACTGACTCCTGGTGACGGGTCAGCAGTTTCAGGTGGTCACAGCTGCCAGGCTTCAGAGCTGACATAGACCTCCTGCTCTCCATCCCCCTACACCATCAACCTCCACACCCTCCTGGGTTCCCAGCAAGCCCCATGCACCTAACAGGTATGATGCCCACCAGCGGATCTGAAAAAAGGCCAGGCTCAGGCACAAAGGGACAGGGCCAGGAGCCAAACCACAGAGGTATCTTGGCCACAGGCAAATTGTTCTCTCTGTAAAGCAGAGACTTGACTACAAAGGGACCCGACGCTCGCTCCATGCCCTTTTTTTTTGAAAGAGAGAAGAGAGAATTTTAATATTTTTTTTTTAATTTTCGGCGGACACAACATCTTTGTTTGTATGTGGTGCTGAGGATTGAACCCAGGCTGCATGCATGCCAGGCGAGCACTCTACTGCTTGAGCCACATCCCCAGCCTTTTTTTTTTTTTTGAGAGAGAGAGAATTTTTTTTTTAATATTTATTTTTTTTAGCTTTTCTGCAGACACAACATCTTTATTTGTATGTGGTGCTGAGGATCGAACCCAGCATCGCACACATGCCAGGCAAGCGCGCTACCACTTGAGCCACATCCCCAGCCCCACTCCATGCCTATTTAATAAGGCTCTTCTCTCAATAAGAATCGCTAAATCAATTTTTTAAAAAGCCAAGCCACTGAAGATGCCTGCTCATCTCACTTTGTTGTGACTTGCTCCGAATCTGCTAGAACCTTCCAAAGCACATTACCCCAATTAAGCAATGAGACTCACATATGATGATTGAAATGTACAGCAGTTTTGAAGGGCAATTTGGCACGAGCTATCAATTTCAAATGTGCATATGTTTTGAACTAAAAATTCTGCTTTTAAGAATTCATCCAACCAACACAGCGCTGCTGATTGGGGAAAAACTGGAAACAACCTTACTGTCTCCTCAACAGAGGACTGAAGGTAATAAGAGTCCATTCATACTATGGAATCCTGGGTAGCTCCTCACTGCAGGCACCAAAATACAAAAACTAGGTGAAAAACAGATGCACAACAAAACAGAAAAAGCCCCACCTAAAAAGAAGAAATGCACAAACAGCAAGCTGCACCTTCGCATGCTTCTAGAAAGACAGATGAGAAAGTTATCAGGCATTACCTGGAAAGATGGACAGGGAAACTGTCCCTTCTACTGTTGTGTGATTGGCATCCGTGAACATTAGAACACAATGTCCCAGGGCTAGGAAGCTGGCAAGGACAGCCACCCCAGGATGAGCTCCCCTGGTGGAGGTGACGGATGAAGACCACGCCATACTACTCATTTTAGCCACTCACATTTGCCACATGACTGTTTTTGATTTTAGGCAATCATGCAAAATTGCCTTTCTGCAGCCGACGCCTGGACTCCACATTGCCACTACTCATCCAATGCCACTTCCACAGCACTAGTGCCCTAAGCCCCAAAGACCCAGACAGACTGAGGAAGCCTGGCACTAAAAGCCGCCCAGGAGGTTCAGGCTGCCATGGCCTTCAACAAGCTAAGGGACAGACTCCTTCCCAAAACAAGGCTGACTCTAAACAGCAGCTCCATCTTCTCTCCAGTCCAGTCCAAGTAATCCCCAAAGGCTTTCCAACATACAAATCAGCTTCTTCAAGGCCTCTCTTATACCCATTTTAAAGCTGCAGCACCGCAAGTCCTGACTTGCACATGCCCATGCAGGCAGCACCTCCCTCACGCTAGAGTATTCCCAGCACCCTAAGACTCCCTGTGCTCTCAAGAGAAATCTGGCCTGCTTCCGGTCACTACAGGTCAGCGTTGCCCTTTCTAACACTACAAGTAAATGCAGCCGTACAGTCCAAGCTGAAGTTCCTTCTATCAGCCAGAGGCTCACACATGCTTCTGCGCTCCTCACTGTTGGGTGGCCTTCCACTGTGTGGGCAGCCCATGGTACACTCTCCTCTCTCCTACCGACAGGCAGGACAAAGCTCCTAGGACATCCTTGTACAAGCCTTCGCGAAGTCATGCTTTCATTTCTTTTGGGTAAATATCTAAAAGTAAAATCACTGGGTCATGTTCTAATTGTAAAAATGCTGCCAAAACATTTCCAAAATGGTTGTACCATCTCCTAGTTCCAAAAGCAATGTTTACAAGGTCTGGTTGTTCCCCATCGCTACCGACAGCTGGGAGGGCCAGTGTTTCTATTTTTGGGCAGACTGTTGGGTACGTAGTGGTATTTCAACATGAGTAATTTGTATTCCCCTAATGACAAATGATGCTGAGCGTCTTCTCACTGTCCTTATTTACCATGCATATATCTTCTCATGTAAAGCATCTGTTCAAACTCTTTGGCCCTTTTTAATCTGGTCATCTTATAGATTCATAAGTATTATTTGTATGTTCTGGATACAAGTCTTCTGTTGGGTACACGTATTACAAATATTTTCTCCTAGTCCATGATCTGCTTTTTTTACTTTCTTGTGTGTTTTGAGAGGTTTTTAAATTTTAATGAAGTCTAATTTATCGAATTTTTTCATGTATAATTCATGCTCTGTATGTCCTAAGAACTCTTTGCCAAACACAGAAGTTCTAGCTTTAATGCATAGGTATGTGGCCCACTTTGAGTTAAATCCTGTGTTCAGTGTGAGGTGAGTGTTCAGGCTCACACCACAGACACACTATTGTTCTACAACCATTTGTTGAAAAGATTATTGTTCTCCCACAAAATTCTTTTTTTTTTTTTTTTTGAACCAGGGATGGAACCCATGGGCACCTAACCACTAAGCCACACCCCCAGTCCTTTTTTGTATTTTATTTAGAGACTGGTCTCACTGAGTTGCTTACGGCCTCACTAAGTTGCTGAAGCTGGCTTTGAACACACAATCCTCCTGCCTCAGCCTCCTCAGTCACTGTGATTACAGGTGTGCACCAGAGCCTGGCACCTCCCACTAAATTTTTTTTACAATTTCCACAAAAATCTACTGATACTGCATTCTAGAATTATTTCTGAATTTTCCACTCTGTTCCACTGAGTTACCAATACGATACTCTTTTAACACACTACATTTATAGCTAGCCTTGAAATTGGCCAATATAAGCCCTCTACCTTTTTTTGAAATTGTTACAGCTAGTCTAGGTCCTGAATGTTTTGATATGAATTTTAGAAATCAGTTTATTGAGACTGTGCTGAATACAAGGATTAATTCAAGAGAACTTCCATCTTAACAATATTGGCTCTTCTAATACAAACATGATCACTCCATGATGCTGTGGAACATATTTGGTCTTTCTCACTGTCTCCTGACTTAAGTTCCTAAAACCCTTGAAATCTCCAGAGGGATAATGGTCCTTTGTATGCTAATGAGACAGCTGGCCACGGGCTGCCCTAGGAAACTTCAGGATGAGGCACTTCACCAGAAAGAGCAAGGCAGGGGCTGGGGATGTGGCTCAAGTGGTAGCGCACTCGCCTGGCATGCGTGCGGCCCGGGTTCGATCCTCAGCACCACATACAAACAAAGATGTTGTGTCCGCCGAAAACTAAAAAATAAATATTAAAAAATTCTCTCTCTCTCTCTCTCTCTCTCCTCTCTCACTCTCTCTTAAAAAAAAAAAGAAAAAGAAAGAGCAAGGCAGGATGTCAAGCTGGCACTCACCCTCCACAAAGGAGAGAGCAGCAGGAGGTAGCTGGCCACAATGGTCAATGATGCCATCGATTATGCCTACAGAGGAAGGCCCCCCAAAAACCACAGAGCTTCCAGACAGCTGCACAACTGAAGGTTCCTTAGCCTTTTACCTGGGGGAATCTGACACTAACTCCAAGTAGACAGTGTCTGAACTGAACTGCAGCCACTCACTGGTGTCCATGGAGGACAGCTTGCTGTGTGGAAAACCACAGCTGGTATCGGAGTGCTGTGCTGAGAGCACAGGGAGTTTATTTTTTCCTCTTATGGTTTCTCTCCATTTCCCTATATTATTAGGTCATCTTTAATTACTGTCAGCTGCATCTTATGGGTTCCAGAGTGCAGATCTTAAACATTTTGTTAAATTTATCCCTAAGTATTTTACATGTAGATTGTTTGTTTTGCAGTGCTGAGGATGGAACCCTGGGCCTTCTACATGCTAGGCAAGTGCTCTACCACTGAGCTACAACCGCAGTGCCCCCCTCTACCCCTCACTCTTTTTTTTAAATACAGGGTCTTGCTACATTGCCTAGGCTGGCCTCAAAACTGTGATCCTCTTGCCTCAGCCTCTGGAGTAGCTGAGATTATAGGCATGCACCACTGGGTTCTGATGTTATTGTAAACAGTACAACACAAACAGTATTTCTAATGGTTTGCTGCTAGTACACAGAAATATAATCTATTTTTGTATATTGTTCCTGCATTCTATGACCCTCTTAACCTCTCTAATTGGTCCAGGTACTTTTTTGAGGGGCAGGAGTAATACAGGAGATTGAACCCAGGGGTGCTTTTACCTCTGAGCTGAACCTCCAGAGTTTTTGTTTGTATGTTTGTTTGTTTGAGAAATGGTCTCACTAAATTGCTGAGAATGGCCTTGAACTTGCAACCCTCCTGCCTCAGCCTCCCTCTGCCTGGCCCTAGATACTTTTTTATTCACTCCTCAAGACTTCTGACATAAATAATTATGTTGTCTCCAAATGGAGACAGTTTCATTTGTTCTATCCAGCTTGTCTAACCTTTTCTTTCTCTTACCTGATTGCACAACGAGGACATTCAGTACAATGACAGCTCTGCCTCGTCCCCATGTCAGGGCAGTGGTCAGTCTATCAATATTATATTCATTGTTGTTTTTCACAAATGGCTTTTATCTGCTTATGGAATTTCCCTTCTTTTCCTAGCTGGCTGAGAGTTTCAATCATAATTGTTAAATTTTCACAAATACTTCTGTTCATCTTGAAATGTGTCAATAGGATTTTTCTATTAAAATAATTTATTAATTAATCTTATTCAAATCATTTTCTAAAAAGTAGCACCCTTGGGTTCCTAGGATGGACTCCACTCTATCTTTCCTACCAGCCCGTCTCTACGATTCCATCAGGGCCCCAGGCAGTCCTTCCTGGTCACCACCGCCTCCAACTGTGCACTTTCCATACTTCAAGTCATTCCCTAGACAGACAGAGCTCTTGAAAGACCAAGTTCATCATGTTGCCACCCCACACTGTGCTGAATCCTTCAGTAAACTCTCAAAGCCCCTCAGGATGAGGATATCATGCTTACATGCTTCCTAGCACCAATGCTCTCCATCCCTGCTGGGTCACAGGTCCCTGTCACCCCATGCCACAGCATCACACACACATTGCCATTTCCTCCCTCCCTGGGACTCTCAGGAAGCCTAATCTGCACCTAGCCCATGTGATCCTGTGCACTGGATACATCCTCATATGACAGACACAGTACCTCAGCCCAAAGTGTCTTCCTCATGGTTTGTGCCAAAAGACCCACCCCAGCCAACTCATCCAACTCACCCAACCATCTCTCCTAATATCTCTGGGCTTTATTTATCTTACTTTATTTCATTTTATTATATTTTTGTAGTTGTAGATAGACAGCATGCCTTTATTTATTTTTATGTGGTGCTAAGGATTGACAACCCCAGTGCCTCACACATGCAAGGCAAGCACTGTCACTGAGCTACAGCCCC
Source organism: Ictidomys tridecemlineatus (assembly GCF_052094955.1). Lineage (NCBI taxonomy): Eukaryota > Metazoa > Chordata > Mammalia > Rodentia > Sciuridae > Ictidomys > Ictidomys tridecemlineatus. Next base: position 33,052,328 of record NC_135488.1, on the reverse strand, counting down.
AGTCCCAGCCCTGGCCTTCTCAGACATAAAAAATCCCAAACTGGGAAGGTGATCACTGTCACATTATAGAGAACTTGATGTTAAGCCAGAGTCTAAAGCCACACATCCCCTGACAATCTCAGGAAAGCCAGACCTCAGTTCTCAGAAGAGCACCCACACTGATAGTACCTGCTTTCAGCACCAGAAGCACACAGACCCCAGAGGGCTCAAGACCCCTAGAGAGACTCATCAAGGACATGGCAGGCACTTGACAGGGGAGAGCTGCTGCCTGCCCCCTCAACCCACCCCAGAAATGGCAGAAACTGGGACAAAAGAATCCTTGCACCCTGGTCAGTCAGACCCCTGGTATTAATGAAAAAGTCTGTATAGGAGGGCAAATGGCCCAAGGACAGGCTGCAAAGGGTACCCACAAGGCTCGGAGAGGAAAGTCAGATCACCAAGGGGGTAGTGCCACCTAGTGGTGGCTGGAACCCATAGAGCCAGCGACAAACACGCCCCAAAATCATGGCAGAGCCTCAGCCTAAATGTCAGAGACCAAAACCCACTCCCACACAGTCTTCCTCAGTGACAGCTGGCTGACCATCTCAGGTCCCTGGATGGATTTCAAGTGGTGGGTCCCTAAACTGGTACTGAGTCGTGTGTCTTTGCACAAATGTGTAAACATGCAAATATGCAACTGCTCCTGCAAAGACCCCAAGTCAGAGCACTGGGCTTCAACTGTTCCCTGCTCCCCTGGTGCCCATTCCCGACACCAGCTTCAATCTCAGGAAGTACAAAGCTCTGCCGAATCACCCACCCTACAAAGAAAGCCCTAATTACTGCCCAAAACCTGCTTCCCCAGAAAAGAAAAAAAGCCAAAATCCTCATCATGGCAGTTCTCAAGGTCACCCCAATATTAAGTCCAGCCTTTGGGGATGCTGACCTACTAGGTCTGAGCTTAGCCCAGGAATCTACTTTCTCCAAACTCCAGATGATTTTTTTTTTTTTAACACAGGGTCTCACTATGCTGCCCAGGCTGGCCTCAAACTCAGGGGTTCAAGAGATCCTGCTGCCTTAGCCTCTCGAGTAATAGACTACAGGTATTCATCACCACATCCAGTTTAAGTGGAGAAATTATTCTCTTCTTTTTTGGTGCTGAGGATCAATCCCAACACCTCATGCATGCTAACGGCACCTTTCTGACACTGAATTGCACCCCAGGGCCCAAGCTCTAGGTGACTCTGATGAAGGGCCTCATCTAATGCAGCTGATCTGTATGCCAGACCTACAGGACAAGCATAACCATGGCCCTCAAATCACCTGAGCTCAAAGCCTGCCCCAAGAAGGTGGGTGCTCAGACAGCTGGGTGGCAGTGGGGGGGTGGGGGGGGGCAGGAATGTAAGCAAGTAGCACAGAGGCTTCCAAGATACCAGGCCCCCACAACAGCCCAAAGAGAACCAGGCACAACACATGAAGCAGGAGAAAGACCTGCCCTTCACAGATGTCCCCCAGCAAGGGAACCTCAGGAGCCCAAGGGTCCACCACAGTAAGGATGGCACCCCTCTGCCTTCCAAAAGGACAGTAACACCTTGAGGCATGTCCTAGGGATGCGATTTGGCTCTACTTCACAAGCACTGAGTGGAAGAAATACTGTGCTCATTTTCAGCCATGATAAGAGGGGCCTAGAGTGGTGTGGCCCCTGGTAAGGGTCTCACTAGCTAAGGGGCAAAGGTCAGATCCACTTGCCCTAGATGGGGACACACAGTGCCCGCAGTGCCCACTCCTTCTTCCTGCCCAGCCCCAGGATGGCAACAGGCACCACCGCCAGGGACTTGGGACAATAGGAAGAACAACACACATAGCATGTGGCCTCCCAAGAACCAGCCCGCCCTCATGCCAGCCACAAAACAGGGTCCCCAGACAGAAGGGATGGGTCCAAATGGTTCAAGGAGCAGCTGGACATTCCAACCTGGACAGAGAAGTTGGTGCCATTCTGGTCAGAATGGCAGCCAGACACATCAGTTCTACGTATCTGACTGATGCTAGAAGCTGCTGGCAGACCTCTCCAACAGAGCCAATCAGGCACAAGGGGCTTCTTATCTCCCTTACAAGAAATGTAAGAAATGGAGATGTGTCGGGTGATCAGAGAAGCTCCAAGACCCATTTGGATACCTAGCAAGTTCAGAGAACAGGAGGAAACAAACAGCATCAGCCCTGCTGGGCCAGCTCTCCATGAGCCCAGATTCTGCAGGTGGAGTTCAAGAGGAAACAGCAGCCTGGTCTGTCCTCTGTGACTTCTCAAGACAAAAAGAAAATCAAGAGGCATTGTCAAGGAACAGAACTGAAGCCAACATTGCCAATCAGAAGGTGGCAGATTCCAGAGCCAGCAGTCGATGTATAATTATAGTAAGTCTCAGTCCTCACTTTCCCAGAGCAGCAGGAAAGACACCAGGAAACTGCAAGTTTTACAATCCCCTGAGCAAATAAAACAAACGGCTCCTTAAACTTCACAGGCCTGTGTTCTGGGGTCCAATGACTCATTCAAAAGGATCAATCCACACTCTCCCTGAGACTTAGAACACATCGGGAACTGAGAAGGGGGAGCTGGACCAAGGCTGGGAGGCAATCAATCTGCAGAGGGCCACAGCAGCTAACAGGCAGAGGACCACAAAGCCAGTGCTGTATCAGATGAGCAGTGGTACCCAGAAAGACGGGACAGAAGACAGATGGGACTGGTAACAGGAACAGCTCTGCCCTTTGTATGTGTCAGAACATGATGGCCAGCAGCTCCAACATGCAGCCCATTCTGAATCCCTCCACCCACCCACTGGCAATGAGCTTGGCACAGACAAGTTACAGAGGCTGCTCCAGGGGCCCGAGTAGGACAACATCCACTATCATGGCTTAACCCTAAATCCAGTTCATCCCCAACCTCTCAGGTTACAATCACACAAAAGAAATTATTTCTCCCAAAGCAATTACTTCCTGGGCATGTACAGAGTCCTCTAACAAAGTCTGACAATGCAAGGCAATCGGACAGTTGCCCCTGCTCTGCTCAAGGACATCTGGTTTTCAATGAAGGCATTACTGAGACTTAGACAAGAAGAGTCCATCAGTTCCCTTGCCCTACCACTGTGAAATGCCTCACTAAACACAGGCAGGGTGAGTCCAAAGCTCCTACCCCTATTTGGAAAGGACTCTGAACAAAGAGGCAGGGCTGCCTTGTCAATACAGAAGCCAACTACCCAGAGAGGTAGGGATGGGGGACAGCGCCCACCTACCTGAGGTCTAAGCCCATGGTGTGGTCCAGATTCTCCCAGCTTTGCAGCTTCACCAGCAGCCTCTGAAAAACAGTATAGGCAGGTCTCCTATCACCATGTGTCAGACAACTGGCACAAAAACACTATGACACAGACACTAAGCCCCCAATCTTAGGGAAGAATCTGCCCCTTATCTCTGAGCTCAGATGTGTGGCTGCTCCAAGGATGCACCAAAGCAATCAGGCTATTATTCCCAGCTGTTGAAGCTATGCGGCATACAGCTCATTCCTTCCTGGACCTGTATATCCAAGTGTGAATCCAGCAAGCTACAAGGAACATGAGGGTGCAAAGGTTTTGCAGTCTCTTGTGCCCAGGGTGCAGATCTGGGCAGCTGAACCCTAAGGACTCACCTCTCCCCTCTCCCAAGTACCTCTCAGGATGCCAAGCCCCAGACAGATGGACTCAGTCTAACAGACAAATTTTCCCCAATCCTATGGCAGACTAGGACCAGCAAGCCCCAAGAGAATGGGCCTGTTCAATGCTGGCCCAAAGCCCAGAAAGTTGCCCTTCTGGAATTGAAGCAATTGAAGGAAGAACCACTTGGATTTGACCTCCTGTCACCTCCTCCCATAACCAGCTGAGTGCTACTACAAACCATTCATTCGAGTATTTCCAGATCTCCTCTATGTACCAAGCACATGCTTGGTTATTAACTTTCCTACAGCCAGTGCTGGTCAAGTTACTATGCACCAGGCCCTGCTCTGAAGACTTGACATGAGGCAGACACTGTCACTATTCCTCACTCTGCAGATGAAGAGACAAACAGGTTAAGGAACTGGCCCAGAGTCAAAGAGCCAGCAAGCATCCACAGAAGGACTTCAAACTACAAGCAATGTAATTCTAAACCCCGAAATCTTAAAACAATTTCAAAAATAACTATGTCCGGAGAAAAAAGAGAAGAGCAATTGGCTGACAGTTGTCTTTCCAATACACTCCTACAGAAGCTACCTCTGAGGAGGAGCTGCCCTGGAAGGCCCCACTGATGGCAAACAGCCGCAGCAGCTGCTCAGAGGGCTCCATGGCCCCAAATGGCTCTGAGCTGTCTTGAAGCTCCAAAAAAGGACAAAGAGTGCTCCCCAGGTCAGGAAGTAGCCAGTGTAATTCAGGGCGGCCAAAGATGGTTAAGATGGTTGGAACAGTGGCTTGGAGCATGTCAGACAAACCAGGGTAGAACAGCAACAGAGTGACTCAGGAGAAGCAGTAAAAAGGACAAAAACTCCAAGCAGGAGCCAGGAATCCTTAGCTCTGGTCCAAACTCACTGGACACTGACCCTCCATTTCCTCCTCCAACCACAAGGTGACTTTCCAATACTGTACAGCAATGGCATTTTCCCACACAGCGTCACTGGTAAGTTACAATGACAGATCAGAAGAAAACACCCAGCATGGCTCTCCATCACGTCCTCACATGTAGGCACCGTGTGCCATTTCCTTGCTGGCACACCCTCTGTGCCAGTCCTCTATAGCCTTGAGTTAAACTGCATAAACTCAGTGGCTTCAACATAGTTTCCTACAATACTTAAGCCTAAAATCCCACTTAGTTCTCACTGAGCTAAAATTCATGTGTGGGCCAGCTGCATTCCTTCTAGGGGCTCCCAAGAGAATCCATCTATTGTCTTTTCCAGCTTCTAGGGCTGCCCACACCTGTTGCCTTTACCCTCACAGCTGGCAATGGCAGGCAGGTCTTCCTCTCCTACTTCCTTAGACCATGCAGCCCACCTGACAACCAGGATCCTCCCCCACTGCAGGCCAGCTGATTAGCAGATTCAACCTTGTCACATGCATTCATAGGTTCTGGAATTAGGACATGGACCCCTTGAGGGCCATTGTTCTTCCTACCACACTGCCATGACAATAAGTACATTACAGGTAACCAGCTATTGCACAAGATGGAAATGGCCAGAGTCCTCTGGAGAGGGCTAAGGACAGTCCCATAGGCATGGCTTGCCCACTTGAACCCTTACCTCCTTCTCCAGTTCTAAGTCAACCAGAGTTTCCTGCATCTTCTCCTGGCGGCCCAGCCTCCTCTGAAGTCCCTCCAGCTCCTCTGTGAGCAGCCCGTTGGTCTCCCTCATCTCCCTGCAAGGCCAGAAACTGTCACTCCCACAGCCACATATACAGGGGACAAACCCACCCCATGAACCCCAGTCGCATCTGGAAGCAGCTGGGCCTCATCCCAGCTCCTCACCGCAGGTGTGCATTGTCTTCCCGCAGCCGCTTTAGCTCCCGCTCCATCCTGGGAAGCCGCAGCAGCTCAGACTTCATGCTCCGCACCACGGCAGCATCCTGCTCCTGCAGACACAGTTTCTGCTCCAGGTCCTGACAGAGGCAGGCAGAGAGGAAGAAAGGAAAGAAGAGTGAGCAGCCAGGGGACACCTAGGAAACGCAAGTCTCAGCTAAGTGAGAAGCCAGTCTGAAAAGGCACATGTGGTGGCTTCCGCCTGCAGGACACTCTGGAGAGAAGAGAAAGATGGGGCAGTGAGATAGCAGTGGTCCTCAGGGGGAGGAGGAAAAGCAAGTGGTGCTCGGAGGGCTGCAAGACACTACAATGGGGGACACATGTCAGGGTGCATCTGTTCAGAATGTGGCCCCCAAGGGTGAACTCCAGTGTAGCCTGTGGAGTAGGTGATGAGGAGTCAATGCGGCTTAGTCAACTGTGGTAATGATCCACTTTGAAGCGGGTGCTAACTGTGGGGAGATGATGGTGGGAGACAAGGGGTCTGGAAATCCTCTTATATTCTCTTCCATTTGGCTGTGAACCTAAAACTTTTCTAAAAAATAAAGTCTACTCATAGGAACCACAAAGTTCCTCTGCTAAATTATAACAGTACCAGAACCTCGGCAATCTCCCTGGATTAGGCCCCAACCCCAGATCCCTCCTGAGATTGCACCTGATGTGATTCTGGCTGTGTCCTCTTCAGCCACCTCTAGCCCTGCCCATTTGTGCCAGCATCCATCCACACCACATAAATGCATCCATCCATCTGGTTCCTCCCAGACTTATTTATCCAGAAGGAACCACTGGCACACCTGGACCAAAGACACTCAACAAGGACATAACGTTCTCATTACATGAAGTCACTTCTGCACCAGCAGCACTCCTGCAGCAACTGAGTCCATTTCAACTGCAAGAACAGACTTCTTTGCAACGTCTGTCACCTTAGGACTCAACAGAAGCACACTGGCATTTAGTGACAATCACCAAACAGGCTGAGTACAAACAATATCCAAATTGGTCTATCAATAAGTGCCACTAAAGCCAAGCACAGCGGTGCATGCCTATAATCCCAGCCGCTCACGAGGCTAAGGCAGGATGACTGCAAGTTCAAAGCCAGCCTCAGCAATTTAGTGAGGTGCTAAGCAACTCAGTAAGACCCTGTCTCTAAATAAAATACAAAATAGGGCAGGGGATGTGGCTCAGTGGTCAAGTGCCTGAGTTCAATCCCTCCTACACCGACAAAAAAAATAATAATAAGTGTCACAGAGTCCAGCTCTGTAAGGGGCTAAGTCAAGAGGCAGAGGCAGAGTGACACAGAATACAAATCAGGCAAGCAAAGACTGAGAGGTGGGCTAAGGGTCATAGAGGGAAGGACAAGGTTCAGGAGAAGCTAACCAAGAAGGTGAGTTGTGGGGGGCAAGTGGGGGTGCCAAGCAGGCTGGCAGCCAAGGAGAGCAGGAGCAAAGCGCACAACCTGCCCAAGCAGGCACAGTGGAAAGCTGTAGGGAGCCATGGCCACGGGTCTCCTGAAGGGCCTGGTTGTTACTCCAAAGGCAACAAGAGGCCATGGAAGGGATCTCAAGGCATCATCTTTCTGGCAACACCCTCCACAGTGAAACATGTGGCCTGAGCTCCCATCAGATGGACCTGGCCTGGGGACCCATTTCAGTGACTCTCCAGTATGTGACTATGGGCAGGGTTTCAACTTTTGTAGGTCTACTTTGTACCATCTCCAATGTCACTTTTTCCTTGTGTTTCTAGTGGGCCTTTCTTCACTAGGACACAAGCTTCCTGGGAGCAGAAATGGTTATTTCAGGGCTGGGGATGTGGCTCAAGAGGTAGCGCGCTCGCCTGGTATGCGTGCGACCCGGGTTCGATCCTCAGCACCACATACAAACAAAGAAATGGTTATTTCACTCACCTTGGCCTCCTGGCAGCCAGCACAGTACCTAGAAGATAGGACAGTGGCTAATATCCACTGAGGGCATCTTCAGCTCAGAAAGGCCTGCAAATAGTGGGTGGCAGAAGGGCTAAGACCACCCCTGAGATGCCTGCAGGACACACACAAGGTTGACACAGAGCAACCCACCTTAATCTTCTGTTCTTGGTCTGTTCTTGCTTCTTGGCTAGCCTGAAGTTCCTGAATTTTCTGATTAACTTCCTGACATTTCCTGTTCAGAGAAGAGTGCATGACATGAAGGAACACCTTAAGAATACTCTCAGCCTAAGCTCCTGGCACAAACAAGGCCACTACAAGGGTACACCCAGGTCCTGGAGTAGCCCCTGCAGTGGCTCTCATCTGGATGGTGCTGCCGTGGATGAACATCGGCCACTGACAGCACCCCACAGTTCTTCACACACTGCTCACCCTCCACCAGTGATCACCAGACCTGATGCAACCACAGAAAGGACCCACTCAGACCTGATCACCCCTCTCCCCAAGAAGCAAAAAACTCAGATTACAGCTGGTAAGGGAAGGGTTAACTCCTCAGGAGAGAACCCAAAGCCTCCTGACCACACCATCCTCTAGATTTTCCCACATCTATCTTGCTTACCATGTCCCCCAAACCTAAAATGTCCTTTCCCATCAACAGCCCACACAAACTCAAGGGACGTCTTGCATGTTCTTCAAAACCTAGCTCAGCATAAGATCTTCTCTGGAAGCCTGCTCTGAAAAGGTGTGCCACCCTGAGAAGGAGGAGCTGCTGCCCTCATCCTGGCTCAAAAACATTTAAAACACCCCCTATCCTAGCACTCAGAATCCCAGTTTCAGAGGCCTTGTGTCAGTCCCTCCTGCAGCCTGCGGTGAGAAAAGCATCCAGGGCCTGGCACAGACACAGAGGCAAAGCCCCGCATCCCCAAGCTCCTTTTCCCTCACCTGAGCTGCAGTTCAAGCTGCTCCTTCAGCTCCTGCTTCTCAGACTCCAAGCGCTTCACCTGCACCTCCTGGTCCATCAAACTCCATTGCAGCTCTGAGACACGACCCTTTAACACATTGATGGTCTGAAAGGAGAGGGGATTCCAGGTGGCTCATGGATGCAAACGTAACTTCCCGGCAAGTTACAGTGAAAGGAAGAGCCATCACTTCCTGCCTGTTACCATGGGGTGGGAACAGAGCCCACCCCTGCGGAGCCTACACCTGGGTAAATGAGACAGACACTCTCAGAAGTATTGCAGGCCAGAACCCTGGGTCATAGTCCCCACAAGCTGACAGACAGATCTGGGTTACAACCAGGCCCTCGAGGAAAGCTAGTCCTGGGACTCCCAGAGCAAAGCTGCCACTAGCCAGAATGGGCCTAGCCTCTCAGGCCTGGTGGCCTCTATACCCCTTATCCTAGGCCCACAGTGTCCCTACACCATGCATCCACCTTAGCCTTCCCTCCACTCTTTGGCTCTCATTATGCTCTCAACCCAGAATTCTTCCTCTACCCATCCTCACACCACAATTCCAACCATCAGTAAGGATGCAGCACTCCCAGGCCAGCAAGGTGGTTTAGAACCAGCTGGGTTGGCTACAGTACTCAGAAAGAGACAGTCCCAGAGCAAAACCAGCAGGGCCCATCCAGCAGCTTCCAGGAGGGACAAGTCCACCTGACACCACAGAATAGGCATGTGAAGGAACCACCACTCTTTGCTCTGACATCACCTCATCCACCACCAACCCCTTCCTGAGGGAAAGAGCATGCTGGTCAAGCCAACACAAAAAACCAGCCCTGTTCCTTGTCATGCAAACTAACACAGCCTAAATTCCACCCTAGGGAGCCCACACAGAGGGCAAGACAGTGGGTCCAGCAACCTCACCACAGTAAGTCACACTGGGTAGAACTGTAGGGGGCAAGGGGTCTCCCGAGGTGGCATCCTCTGCAGAGAAGCCACAGCACTCCTTTCTTTTTCCTGAGAACTGTACCCAACCCAGGACCCAGGGAAACACACTGGTGCTATTCAAAGCATGACCCTCTAGGGGACACACATGGGGCACCCCATACTCAACAATCTGTATGGTTCACTTTATCACAAGAGTGAGCACCACAGTGGGACTCAAAAAACAACAGAGGTGCCAGGCATGGTGGCTCACGCCTATAATCAGAGCAACTCAGGAAGCTGAGACAGAAGGATCAAAAGTTCAAGGCCAGCCTCAGCAATTTAGCAAGGCCCTAAACAAGTGAGACCCAGTCTCAAAATAAAAAATAAAAAGAGCTAGGGATGCCCTAAGGTTAAACCCCCATACCAAAAAAAGAAAGAAAAAGAAAAAAGAAATGGAGATATTAAAAACACATCCACTGGGCTGGGGTTGTGGCTCCATTGTAGAGTGCTTGCCTAGCATGTGTGAGGCACTGGGTTTGATTCTTAGCATCACATATAAATAAAATAAAGATCCATCAACAACTAAATATATATATTTAAATATATATATATATTAAAAACACACACACACACATCCATCAATGGCCTGCTGAGTTCAGTAAACATGCACTGAGCACTAAGCACTACACCAGAGCCAGCCTGCCCTGATGGAGGACAAACATCCTGGGGAAAGTCAGACCATCAGCAAGTAAACAGATAAAACGGAGAACTTCAGAGTGGCAAGTAACATAAACTGGGGCACTGTGATAGGAGATGGCAGTCAATGGGGAAGACCTATGACTTTGAACTGAGTGATGAGAGAGGGCTTCTCTGAGGACATGGCCCCACTCAGGACCACCTCTTCTACCCTTCACTGAAGTGTATGTATAGCTCCCTTTGACCACAGAACAGCGACACAGCCCAAAACGCAGATCCCAGGGCCCACAGAGAGCCCACTTCTCCAGAAGCAGGAGCCAGCTTCTCTGGAAGCTGATCACATCTCCTCTCCTGCCAACACTCACTTCAGAAGACAGATGTGAGAACAACCTTAACATGCTCCCCAGTGCTGCCAAGGCAAAAATAACCTACAGCCCGCTCCTGAGGATCTATCAAGTGGAGAAAGCCACATGGAGACAGAATACCAATGATGCGACATGGTGTTTCCCCCCTCCTCAGGCGGTTCTCATCTGTTTCCTCTCGGCACCTGTGATCTTGAACACCACAGAAGAGGGACAAGGAAGGTCAGAGGAGTCCAGTACCCACCAGCACTAAGCTCAGGCTGTCTCTACAACATACATAGCTGTCCCTGAGACTACAGTTCATATACATCCTGGTTCAAAGGCAGTCTCTGATGCTGAGAGATGCTAAAAGACTTCGCTGATAATCAAAGAAATGCAAATCCAGAGGCACCTACTTACATCTTCTGGAAAAAAAGAAAAAAGTATTTCCAGAATATACCACCATCTACGAACAGTGAAAGCTACAGCAATACTAGATACTCCGTGGTGGTTATCAACACAACCCAGCAACTAGCAACAACCACCACAGAGCTATGACTGGGTCTGCCACCCTATTCCTCGGGTCTGTCCAAACAAAACATAACAGAAATAAACAGAGTGCATGCACAAAACTGCCTGTCAGGGAGCTATCGGGGCAAACACAAGGAAACCAAACACTGGAAAAAGGACAAAAATGGATTAGCCAACCATTAAAATTCATATTTACAAAGAACAAAAAAGGGCTCCACTTACTAACTGAAAATCACAGAATGGAAAATTAATTTATTTACTCTGATTATGACCATGCAAAAACGACAGGTGCACATGTGAGGAGCATAGTTTAAAGGATGCCTCTTTGCTACTAGGTGAAGTAGGGAGGTCACTTGTTCTTTTCCCTTGGAAAATGGCTGAAGGCAAGAAAGCAAACCCCAGGGCCTGCATGCAGGCCCATGCTTACCTCGCTGGCTGTAGCCAGGCCATCCTCCTTTTCCCGCAACTGCTGGCTGGCAGCGTCCAGGCTCTGTTTGCACAGCTTATGGCGCTCCAGTTGCTCTTGCATCTTCTCCTCGGCCTCAGCCTCCCGCTCCTGAAGCTGCCGAATACGCGCCAGGAGCTCCTGGTTGCGGTCAACCTCACGCTATGGAGAAGGAAGATCATGGCAAGAGAGAGTTGAAATCCCAAAGGAGTATCAGGACAAGGACACTCCAGACCCGACTTAGGCCATTCAGGCCCACAGAATAGCCAGACAGAACCATCAGCCAAGTCCCCAGCAAAACCAGGTGAAAACCTGGGACTGGGATGGCAGTGCCAGTGCTTCTGCCACAGTAGCATAACAGTTCCCACTGAAAGAAACCAGGGCCCTTGGAGGGCACTCAGCATGGATGACACCACACACTCATTAAACTGACTGCTCAGTGATGAGCAGGGATGAGATGGAGCATGGAAAATGTAAAATTCAGAATCGACCTTGGAAAAAAGCTGAGCTTTTGCAGCACCAGCAGATCTTGTCGAACTACACTCAGGCCATCATTAAAATGAGTCTGCACTTCCCAACGAGCCAATGACTGGAGCAGGGACAGGTGGAAGTCAGCCTGCAAACGGAACCATTTACAGGGGAGCTAGATCTGCCATAAGTGTATCTGATCACGTGGCCCTTCAAAGATACCACATATCATTACCCTCAGGGAGGCCATGTTGCTTATGCTGGTGAGGAAGGGATAGAACTAGGACACATGCCACTGTGACAACTCATGAGGGCCTGAAGGGTTCACCTTCAGACCCTGAAAAAGGACCAGATAGTAGGAATCAGATCCCAAGAAGAAAGATGGTGAGTGCCACCCACCCAGCACCCTGCCTTCTAGCTCAACCAGCCTGATTCAGCAGGAAGCTGCCAGCACCAGCTCCCTCCTAGGACCACCAGGAACTTCCCCCAGGTCCTACTCAGAGTAAACGCTTATGCCACCCTTTCCTAGGACATTCCAGCCCAAAAAGCACACACATAGGTTTAATAAAAGCACACACATAGGGCTGAAGCTTTATGGAAAGACGGCCAATCTCCACCACAAGGGGACTCAAGGGGATGCAACTTCAAGTGCAGCCTCTAAAATAGCCAGGGGACCCTTTTGCTAGACAGAATAAGAATCTTCCATTAGGGGACTTGGAGGTATAGCTCAGTGGTAGAGCACATGAGTTCTACATGGGCCTGATCCTAGCCCCCCAAAATAAAGAAACTGCTCTGTCAGCCCAGGGCCCTCCCACACATCACTACTGCACTGCCAGTCAAACACAGATGAGGAGCCCAGGTAGGCTTTCAGACCCTAGGTCTTACCACCATTTTCAGGAAGAGGAGTGCCTGTCCTCCACACTCACCTACCAGCAACCTGGCAGCCCCTGAAAAAACAATGTAGAAGCCAAGACTCCAGGGACAATCTGAAAACAACTAATTTCCATGGCTCCCGGGGCCCCTCAGCATGTCTGTGGTCATGAAAAGCTTCTCAAGTTCTCAAGTTTGTCACTCTGTGCCCCTGAGCTTTAACAGACCCTGCTGCAACTCCTCACTCAAATGCTCTTAGGTACCCACAAGGCACCACCAAATGTGCCAGACATTGGAGATCCAGGGCAGGCACACAGGCCCTACCTTCAAGGCATTTTGCCCAGAGAAACTCCAATAGTTCCAGGGCCCATCCTTCTGCCTGAGAGCCAGGACCATTTCCATTAGCACTGCATATTCATACAGTCCAAGGGCCCCTGGTATTGTCTGTCCACTCAACAAATGGCACTTCAAAGTCTTGGCTCATGAGCCCAGACAGCACACCAAGGCAGGAATCTACATTCCTGGCTCTAACAGTCCAATTTGCATTACACCCTGGAGGAGATCTACACAGGGACAGGAAACTGTGAGTACATGTATACACGGCAAGTGGGGGCCAGAAAAGAAAGGAAGGAAGGCCTGAGAGATTCCCTGGTCTGTGGCATTGGCTGAATCTTGGCAGCCTTTTCACAACTGATCAGCACTTAGTGAAAACCTGGCAAAGGACTGTTAATCAAAGCGATGCCGACAGAAGGTTCTTGGACTGAGCCTTCCTGGAGTTGCAAGGCTGCACTTTCCTGCTGTCCTGGGAAGCCAAGAGCAAGCACAGCAGCGAGAGTAGGGCACTTTCCTGAGGTCCTACAACCACCCTGGTGAGACAATTCAAGCAACTCAGTAATGTTCTAAGCCTGTCACCCCTGCACCACTTGGTAGATCTGCCAGATCTGCATTCCAATTTCTCCAGAGAACAGAGGAAACCAAGACACCCAGCAGATTTGTTGGCACTGTGGCCTCACTGAGCAGTAAACACAGCCAGAGAATCCCCACTTTGTGGCTCTCCCCATATCAAGCCACCCTTCTCCAGCACAGCTAACATGGACCCACCATAGGTATCCTCAGAGGAACAACCTGGCAATCCCCATGCAGAGTGCCTCAGTTGGCCCTGGCTGGTTCCTGACTTCTTACAGCCTGGTAAGCATGCATCCAGCCTATTGTCCCCAGAGGCTGATTGGACAAACACTGCCCACCTGGACCCACCTCGTAGTTCCTGGCACTGGTGTTGGCTGCCCGCTCCAGCTCCACTCGAGCCCTCTTGTGACTCAGCTCCATCTGCATCTTCTCCCGCTCCACCTGGATGAGGTAGGACTTCGAACGGATCTGCTCTGCTCTTTCCTCTAACTGAGAAGGTCGTACCCAAAGAGAAAGAAAATCCTCAGCAGCCACATCAAACAAGGCAAGTTGCTCCGCTCAATGCACCCCAAGTGCCACTCCAGCAAGGTCTTGGTCCCCAGGTGGGAAGTGGGTGAGAGGCAACAAGCAAGGAAAGATTAAGAGAATCAGAAGGAGACACATTTTAAGATGACAGTGGGTGAGCTTGTTCTAGGAAAGAAGGTGTGTTCATTTCTATAGCTGTATAATAAACTGCCACAAACTGGACAGCTAAAAACACCACTCATTAACAGGCGGTGGGCTCTGCAGATCAGAAGTGCAGACATGTGGCTGGGTTCTTTGATAAAGGTCTCTTAAGACTAAAATTAAGGCAGTTGGCAGGAACCCCTAGCTAGCCCACCAGTGAAAGACAAGATCCACTTCTCAGCTATCTGTCAGTACCTGGAAGCTGCCCACCCCCCTCACCACATGCCCTACTCCCTCCCCTACTGAGTCCAACTCTTCTGACTCTAACATCTGGACTCAATCTTTTTAAGGGGCTCATGTGATTAGATCAGAAACCCAGGGAACCTCCCCAACTTAAGGTCCACTGATTGATTGGCAACATTAATTAGATCTTCGAAATCCCACTGCAACAACACCAAGTTAGAATTCAATTGAGTAACCAGAAGGTTAGAGTCTACGATGGGGCCAGAATTTGGGGGCCACTTTAGAAGTAGGCCCACAAGAGATAAGTACTTGCAGGTGATTCAAGCCTCAAAGGGCCCCAGAGGACATGCCCACAGTCTCTCAGAGTCACTGTTTTCACTGGGACCAAAGCCTTGCTGCCTGGAACCTCCCAAACATTTAACCTACACAGACCCTTGAGCTGAATCAGAATCACTTCTAGACACATTCTCAGGAGGCTCACATACACATTAAAGTCTGTAAACCACTGGGCTAGCATGGACCCCTACAGGGGCAAACTTGCCCCAGGGGACACTTAGCACTGTCTGGAGACACTTCTGATTGTTACAGAATGGAATTAGTAGTGCTGCTGCCCACCGATACACAAGGGCAGAAGCCCAGGATTGTTGCTAAACATCTGACAGTGCCCAGGAAAGTTCTGCAAAAAAAAAAAGTGCCCAGCCCCATGCCAACAGTGCCCACAGGGTGAGGGCCCTGGCTAAAGCAATGCTCCTCCCCTGGCCCTCCCACCTGGGTTCTTTCTTTATTCTTATTACATTTCACCTCATTGTAACTCTGACCTGTTGATATTTGGAGGTTCCTAAGTTCATTCTTCATACTCACTAGCCTTCTCATTCTTAACTCTGTCTCAGAAAGCCAGAATCTCTTCGTCTATAGGGATGTCACCACACAGGGACCAAGGGCACCATACTTGCCCGCCGGCTATGTGTCAAGAACAACTTAAAACTTTCCTTTGTGTTTAAACAACACTGAAGTTTTCTAATACACTCCCAACTAAACACTCCCAACTAAAACAAGGGCTAAAAAGAGGGGCAGGCACCTGGCAGACAAGACACCCCATCTATCTTTGCCTCCAAATTCCCCAGATTGTCCTCAGGTCCCTCACTACAACTCAGGGAGCCTTGAAAGGAAGAAAAAGAACCATGCCTGGCATCCAGGGCAGGACATGACCAGAGTCAGGTCCCAGACAGGTCTGTAATCATGATTCCTACCTACCTTACTTGGGTACAGACTGATCACTGATCCCTACCTGAGGAAGTCTGTAACAGTAAACAATGGGGACCTCCAAGGTCCAATTCTGATTAAAAAATCCCATGATTTTCCTTTTTTTTTTTTTTTATATCAGGGATTATTGAACTCAGAGGCACTCAGGCACTGAGCCACATCTCCAGCCCTATTTTGTATTTTATTTAGAGACAGGATCTCACTGAGTTGCTAAGCGCCTTGCCACCGTGAAGCTGGCTTTGAACTCACGGTCCTCCTATCTCAGCCTCCTGAGCCACTGGGATTACAGGCGTGCGCCTCGATATCTGGCATACATTTTCCCATGGATTTTGACAAGCTAAATTTCCCAGACATTTGCATCATTAACATTATACCACTTTTTAAAATCATAGCATTTTTTAAGACCAAAGTTACCAATTTATTTTGCCAGAAATCAAAGATAATAACCACCTATTAACACTGCCTCTTCATAAAAGTGGTGGTACACACCTATAATCCCAGTGACTCAGGAGGTTGAGATAAGAGAACCTCCAAGTTCAAGGCCAGCCTCATTAACTTAGTGAGACCTTGTCTCAAAATTTAAAAAACGGGGGGGGGGGGGCGGGGGGGGCGGCGCCTGGAGGGGGCTAGATGTGCTCAGTGAGAGAGTGCTCCCTGAGTTCAATTCCCAGGTTACACAAATTTTTTTTTTTTTAAACCACAAAAAGTATAATAGGTCTAATCTCAGAATAATGACCCAAGAAAGGGCAGTGTGCAGCTCAGTGCTCTAACTAACAGTAATTCCATCACTGAATAAACCACACAAACACCATCCTTTTTGCCAATCAGTACATGAGCCTTACCTGGTTCAGTTGACATGGGTCACAGAATCCAGAGCACATGCAGAGTGGACAAGAGAAAGATAGACACAAGCAGAGAAGACCGAGAGGAGGATGGTACAGCAATGGTGCAGTGACAGGGCTCAGGCAAGGCCAAGACACCACTTCTTTCCTTGGGGGCCCAGATGTCCCAGCCCAGAATAGGACTAAGCCCATGATTCTCTAGGGCCTGAAGTCCTTCAGGAGACCTGAACCCTTTGCAACTATATCCATAGTGAGCATTCTCAAGAACTTGGAATCAGAGAAAACTGCAAAAATCACAGGATCTGCAAATTGCCCCCTATAGGCTAAAACAGAATATCCAGTCCCTCCGCTTATTGCCCTGGCTTTCTCACTAGGCTGACTAGGCGACCAGGTGCCTGTGTTTACAATACAGCCTCTCTATGTTACATCTTCAAGGGGACAGTATGCTCATAATTCTGGCACCCATGCTCCTACGCAGTTGGGTTTTGTCCTCAATTAAATGAATAGACTGGCTTTTTGGCATCCATGAATATATCAGTATGAACCCACAGCTATGCACATGTCCACTCTTGGGGTGCTTATGAGGCAGGCCTTTAACCATGACAGTTCAGGGCAGGTCCTGGTCTCCAACTAGCACCCCAAATGATAAATGCCCAGGATGAGATCTGGAAGACCACAACTGGCCTCTAAGCCTACCTAATACTCACCTACCTCAATTGTGTAGAACTTGAACAGGCCCCACCTGAGCCTAGGTGTCTTTAACAGAGACCCCACCCAGCCTTTCACCTGCATGCTCTGCTGGTACTGCATCTGCAAAGAACCTGGGGCACAGGTAGACACATCCAGACCAGATCCTCCCTCTACTCGCTGAGAAATGAAGTTGTTCAGAGATCTCAGGGTAGACAAGACAGTGGTGTTCTCCCCCAGGTCTTCCATGGTCACTTTCCTTCTGGGAGAACAAAAAAAGTCAGAGTCAGCCTTTCCACAGATCATCAGATGCCACCATCAGCAATGCTTCTAGACAGCCCTAATGCCTTCTCAGAGCCCACCAACCACTTTCTTCAAAGGAAACAGAGAGTACACGCCACCAATTTACCAAGAGGAAAAGAGGCATAAAAGCATGCAAACCCCAGGCTCAGTCATCTCAATGACTCAAGAGGTTGAGATTGGAGAATCACAAGTCTGAGGCCAGCCTCAGCAATTTAGTGAGATCCTGTCTCAAAATAAAAAGAGCTGGGGATATAGTTCAGTAGCAAAGTGCTCGCCTCGCATGCGCAAGCCCATGAGTTCAATGCTCAGAACTGGGGGAAAAAAAACAGTCACCAAGTCACTATTTGAATACTGGCCAACAAAACAAATGGACAGCCAGCTCTCTAGAGAAGATGCTTAGCAGCCCAGTAGCCTCTGGGAAATCAGAAACAAAGCATGCAACAGCATGATAAAGGCAATGGTGGGCACAGGAACACAAGTGTGATTTCATATTAACAGCAACAGCAGTAAGTGCCATCACTCCCTCCAACCAAGTCCCAGAGAGGAGGCATCCCACATGTACCCAAATGGTAGACTGTGCAACGGTCACCTCACATTTGACCAGCACTCTGCTTATACATTAGAAAACAACAGCTCAATCTTCAAAACAAGTTGGTGTATTCAGTCTTCTTAGAAATTTTACAGATGATGAAACTGAAGCTTCGGAAAGGTACAGAACAAGACTGGGGTTGGGGTTGTAGCTTAGTGGTAGAGCGCCTACTTACCATGTGTGAGGCCCTAGGTTCGATCCTCAGCACCACATAAAAATAAATAAATAGAATAAAACTATTGTGGAAAAAATAATTTAAAAAAAGATACAGGGGCTGGGGATGTGGCTCAAGCAGTAGCGCGCTCGCCTGGCATGCGTGCGGCCCGGGTTCGATCCTCAGCACCACATACCAACAAAGATGTTGTGTCCGCCGAAAACTAAAAAGTAAATATTAAAAAGAAAATCCTCAATAAATAATGCTGCAGTAAACTTGGGAGAGGAGGTATCTTTAAAAAAAAAAAAAAAAAAAGTACAGAACGGCTGGGTGCGGTGGCACACACCTATAATCCCAGAGGCTGGGGAAGCTGAGGCAGGAACATCACAAGTTCAAAGCCAGCCCCTGCAACTTAGCAAGCCCTAAGCAACTTATCAAGACCCTGTCTCAAAATAAAAAATAAAAAGGGCTGGTGAAGTGGCTCAGTGGTAATGAGCCCCAGTACCAAAAAAAAAAAAAAAAAGGTACAGAAGAGATCAGAAGCTGGGTCTGATTAGTCTGAAGGTAGCATGCATTCCACAAGCTCATGTGTAAAAGAACTGCTTCCTCAACACCTGTGCTTCCTACATGTCATGCCAGCTGCCACCAGCCAAAAGGTGTGGAACATCCCACGTACATTTATGGCCAAGAGGCTTGAACTCCCCCCACAGGCACATACTATTTCTCCCCTTAGGAAGGGGCAGTGCTAGTTCATTTCCCTTTGGTATCAGAATGAAAATACACACAAACCCCTTTAAAAACATTTTTTTTTTGATTGGGTGCTCATAATCTTAGCTACTTAGGAGACTGAGGAAGGACTATCTCAAGTTTGAGGCCAGCCTGGACAACAAAGCAAGACCCTGTCTCCAGAAGAAAAAAAATAATAACAATAACTTAGCTTGTCTCCAAGTTTCTGACTTAAAAGAACCTTGAGAATGGAGTCGATCTGCGCTTTCAGTGCTGTGAGCCTGGTAAACCCAGGCAGGAAACAGGCTCTACCCTCCAAGCCCAAATCTATTTTCCAAGTTCAGACCAGAGCCACACTTTCCATCCTCTTCTCCAAACACCATCCCCTGAGAACTGACCCATTAATATACTAAAATGAAAAGAACACTGTATTTTCAACTTCCTGGAACCAGGCTACTCCATCCACACCATACACACCTGAGGCTCAAAACCTTCCAGCCACCTGAAGGTGGAACCCCCAACACCTCTGGACAGCCCCTGATATGGGAGTCAGGAGCATACTACCCTTCCAGCCTCAAAAGAGAAATGGCAGAAAAAATTTAAATAAGTGACCAAGATCCAGGCAAAGTGGTGCAAGCCTGTAATCCCAATCATTTGGAGGACTGCAAATGCAGAGGCCAGCCTAGGCAACTTAACAAGACCCTCAGCAATTTAGCGAAACCCTATCTCAAAAAATGAAAATGGCTGGGGATGTAGCTTAGTGGTAAAGCGCTCTTAGGTTCAATCTCCAATATCAAAAAAATAAAACTAAAAGTAAGAAGTGTCCAAGAAAACTCACTGCCCTGATCCCCTGGTGAATCCTGCCTTCTTCTCTAAACACACACTATCCCCGTCACTACCCCAAAGAGCTGGACTCTGGGCACACGGTGCCTCCAGAAGCCAACAAGATGCCTGCTTGGCCAGTGCAGACAGCTGGGGCGGCTCAGGGGGACAGCAGTCACCACTTCTCTCCACGCGCAGTCTCTAGCTCCCTAGGGGCCTCTTGCCAATGGATGCTCAGAGGAGCCACAGCTGCAACTTGACTGGCCCAGATCACTAAGAGCGGCTAGGGGGCGAGTGCAGGCGGGGGTCTCTCAGGCAAAGCGCTTACAGACCCCGTCATGACAGGGGCAAGGACAGGTGGTGAGGGTAGACCAGGGGTCTCCAGAACAGGGCTACGCGCAGACCCCAACAGAACGACGGACCCTGCTAGGACAGCAGGGGATGCGCCCCAATCTCTAGCGGTGCGAAAGGGACGTGGGGTCTCCAGACCGCTGGAACGTAGGGGGCGGCACCCGCGCCGACTGCGGTCAGCCCCGGGCCAGGGCCCTCTCTGCCCCGCCGCCCAGCCCCGCCGCCCAGCCCCCAGGATCCTGAGCCCGCAACCCCGCGCCTAGCCCGCCACCGCTCACCTCAGTCGCCTGCTCGCGCTTGCCTCCGCTGCTCGGATCTCCCTCCGCTCCCCCTGCGCCCACTTATCGCGAGATATGAGCCGGCGCTCTCGCGAGACCGACTGAAGGCCCACCGTAAAGAACCTAGTCTGCGCGCCTCACCCCCTGGGGCTCCGTGTCCCCACCCGGAGCCGCCCACTACTGTTACAAAAAGCAGAGGTTGGAAATTCTGGTGTAGAAGGACCATTACGGAGAGCAGAGTTTGGAGACTGCGGTACAGAAGGACTGTTACACAGAGCAGATCTCGGAGACTGGGGAGCAGCAGGACTGTTGCAGAGTACCAAAGTTGGAGACTGGAATGGAGAAGGAATGTTACAGAGAGCAGAGTTTGGAAACTGGAGTTCAGAAGGATCTTACAGAGAGCAGAATCTGGAGACTGTGGTGCAGAAGGACTGTTGCAGAGAGCAGAAGTTGGAGATTGGGGTCCAGAAGGATCGTTTCAGAGAGCAGATTTTAGAGACTGAGGTGCAGATGGACTGTTAAAGAGAGCAGAGTTTGGAGACTGAGGTGCAGAAGGACTGTTACAGAGAGCAGAGGTTAGATACTGGCGTGGAGAAAAATCATTGCAGAGAGAAGAGGTTGGAGACTGGGGTTCTGAAGACCTGTTACAGAGAGCAGAGGTTCGAGACTGGGTTGCAAAATTCCTGTTACAGAGAGCAGAACTTGGAAACTATTCTGCATAAGGACTTTTATAGAGAGCAGAGTTTGGAGACTGGTTGTCAGAAGTGTATTACAGAGAGCAGAGGTAGTAGACTGAGGTGCAGAAGGATCGTTGCAGAGAGCAGAGTTTTTAGACTGAGTTGCTTAAGGAGTGTTGCAGAGAGCAGATGTTGGAGACTGGTGTGCAGAAGGACTGTTGCAGAGAGCAGAGGTTGGAGACTGTGGTTCAGAAGAATCTTTGCAGAGAGCAGAGGTTTGAGAGGTGTAGAAGGATCCTTGGAAAGAACAGAGTTTGGAGACTGGGGTGCAGAAGTATGGTTACAGAAAGCAAAGGTTAGAGACTGGGTTGGAGAAGGATTCTACAGAGAGCAGAGGTTGAAGAATCAGGTGCAGAAAGACTGATACAGAGAGTATATGTTGGAGACTGAGGTGCAGAAGTAATGTTGCAGAGTACAGAGTTTGGAGACTGAGGTGCAGAAGGACTGTTGCAGAGAGCAGAGGTTGGAGACTGAGTTGCAGAAGGACTCTTACAGAGAGCAGAGCTTGGAAACTGAGGTATGGAAGGACTGATACAGAAAGCAGCGATTGGAGTCTGGGGTGCAGAAAGACCGTTAGAGAGAGCAGGGGTTTGATACTGCAGTAACGGAGGACTGTTACAGAGAGCAGTGGTAGAAGACTGGGGTACAGAAGTACTGTAGTAGAGAGCAGATGTTGGTAACTAAGGTGCAGAAGGACTGTTGCAGAGAGCTGAGTTTTGAGACTGGGGTGCAGAATGACTCTTGCGGAGAGCAGAGGTTGGAGACTGGGGTGCAGAAGGACTGTTACAGAGAGCAAAGGCTGGATGCAGGGTTGCAGAAAGATCTTACAGAGAGCAGAATTTGGAGACTGAGGTACAGAAGGACTGTTGCAGATATCAGAGGTTGGAGACTGGAGTCCAGAAGGATCCTTGCAGAGAGCGGAGTTTGGAGACTTGGGTGCAGAAGGAGTGTGGCAGAGAGCAGATATTGAAGACTGGGGTGCAGAAGGAATGTTGCAGAGAGCAGATTTTAGAGACTGGGGTGCAGAAGGACTGTTACAGAGAGCAGAGGTTGGAGACTGAGGTGCAGAAGGACTGTTACAGAGAGCAGAGTTTTGAGACTTGGGTGTAGAAGGACTGTTACAGAGAGCATAGGTTGGAGACTGGGGTTCAGATGGATCTTACAGAGAGCAGAGTTTGGAGACTGGGGTTCAAAACGACTGTTGCAGACAGCAGGTGTTGGAGATTGGGTTGGAGAAGAATCGTTTAAGAGAGAAGAGGTTGAAGACTGGGGTGCAGAAAGCCTGTTACAGAGAGCAGAGGTAGGAGACTGGGTTGCAGAAGTCCTGTTACAGAGAGCAGAAGTTGGAGACTGTTGTGCAGAAGGACAGGTACAAAGTGCAGAATTTAAAGCCTGAGTTGCAGAAGGATCTTACAGAGAGCAGAGTTGAGAGACTGAAGTGCAGAAAGACTGGTGCAGAGAGCAGATGTTGGTAACTAGTGTGCAGAAGGACTGTTGTAGAGAGCAGAGGTTTTAGACTAGGGTGGAAAAGGACTGTTGCAGAGAGCAGAGGTCTGAGACTGAGGTGTGGAAGTCCTGTTACAGAGAGCAGAGGTTGGAGACTGGGTGCGGAAGGATTGTTATAGAGAGTAGAGGTTGGATAGAGGGGTGCAGAAGCATCTTACAGAGAGCAAAATTTGGAGACTGAGGTGCAGATGGACTGTTGCAGAGATTAGAGGTTGGAGACTGGGGTGCAGAAGGATCGTTGCAGAGAGCACATTATGAAGACAGGGTTACAGAAGGCCTGCTACAGAGAGCAGAGTTGGGAGCCTGGTGTCCAGAAGGCCTGTTACAGAGAGGAGAGGTTGGAGACTGGGGTGCAGAACGACTGTTATAGAGAGCAGAGTTTGGAGACTGGGTTGCTGAAGGATCTTACGGAGAGAAGAGTTTGGAGACTGAAGTGCAGGTGGACTGTTACAGAGACCAGTGGTTGGAGACTGAGGTGCAGAAGGACCATGCAGAGAGGAGAGGTGTCAGACTGAGGTGCAGAAGGACTGTTTCAGAGAGCAGAGGTTGGAGACTGAGGTGTAGAAGTACTGTTAGAAAGAGCAGAGTTTGGAGACTGAGATGCAGAAGGACTGTTACAGAAAGCAGAGGTTGGAAGTTGGGGTGCAGAAGGACCGTTACAAAGACAAGAGTTTGGAGACTGCGGTATAGAAAAACTGTTACAGAGAGCAGAGGTTGGAGACTGGGGTGTAGAAGGAATGTTACAAAGAGCACAGGTTGGAGACTGAGGTGCAGAAAGATAGATACAGAGAGCAGAGTTTTGAGACTGGTGTTCAGAAGGACTGTTATAGAGAACAGTGTTTGGAGACTGGGGTGCAGAATGATCGTGCAGAGAGCAGAGGTGTCAGACTGAGTTGCAGAAGGACTGTTACAAAGAGCAGGGGTTTGAGACTGAGGTGTAGAAGGACTGTTACAGAGATTAGAGTTTGGAAACTGAGGTGCAGAAGGACTGTTACAGAAAGAAGTGGTTGGAAATTGGCATGCAGAAGGATGGTAGCAGAGACCAGAGTTTAGAGACTGCGGTATAGAAAAGCTATAACAGAGAGCAGAAGTTGGAGACTGAGGTGCAGAATAATAGATACAGAGAGCAGAGGTTTGAGACTGGGTATTAGACGGATCCTACAGAGAGCAGAGTTTGGAGAGTGAAGTGCAGAAGGACTGTTACAGAGAGTAGAGGTTGGAGACTGAGGTGCAGAAGGACTATTGCAGAGAACAGAGTTTGGAGACTGAGGTGCAGAAGGATTGTTACAGAGAGCAGAGTTTGGAGACTGGGGTGCAGAAGGAATATTGCAGAGAGCAGAGGATGGAGACTGGGCTGCAGAAAAAAATGTTGCAGGGAGCACATGTTGGAGACTGAGTTGCAGAAGGACTCTTAGAGAGAGCAGAGGTTGGAGACTGAGGTGCAAAATTTTGTTACATAGAGCAGAGGTTGGACACTGGGGTGCAGAAGGATCGTTGCAATAAGCAGAGCTTAGAGACAGGGGTTCAGAAAGATCTTACAGGGAGAAGAAGTTGGAGACAGAGTTGCAAAAGGACTGTTGAAGAGATCAGAGGTTGGAGACTGGGGTGCAGTAGGATCATTGCAGAGAGCAGAAATTGGAGACTGGGGTGCAGAAGGATCGTTGCAGAGAGCAGAGTTTTGAGACTGGGGTGCAGAAGGACTGTTATAGAGAGCAGAGTTTGGAGACTGAGTTCCTGAAGGATCTTACAGAGAGCAGAGGTTGGAGACTGAGGTGCAGGTGGACTGTTACAGAGAGCAGTGCCTAAAGACTGGGGTGCAGAAGGATCGTGCAGAGAGCAGAGTTGTCAGACTGAGGTGCAGATGAACTGTTACCGTGAGCAGAGGTTGGAGTCTGAGGTGCAGAAGGATAGATACAGAGAGCAGAGTTTTTAGACTGGGTTTTAGAAGCATCCTACAGAGAACAGAGGTTGCAGAGTTAAGTGCAGAAGGACTGTTACAGAGAGTAGAGGTTGGAGACTGAGGTGCAGAAGGACCGTTGCAGAGAACATAGTTTGGAGACAGAGGTGCAAAAGGATTGTTATAGAGAGCAGA
Organism: Ictidomys tridecemlineatus; assembly: GCF_052094955.1. NCBI lineage: Eukaryota > Metazoa > Chordata > Mammalia > Rodentia > Sciuridae > Ictidomys > Ictidomys tridecemlineatus. The sequence continues at coordinate 33,027,491 of NC_135488.1, read as the reverse complement.
GTTTGGAGACTGGGGTGAAGAGGGACTGTTGCAGAGATCAGAGGTTAGAGACAGGGGTGCAGAAGGACTGTTGCAGACAGCAGAGGATGGAGACTGGGCTGCAGAAGGAATGTTGCAGAGAGCCAAGGTTGGAGACTGAGGTGCAAAATCCTGTTACATAGAGCAGAGGTTGGACACTGCGGTGCAGAATGATCGTTGAAATAAGCAGAGCTAGGAGACAGGGGTGCAGAAGGATCTTACAGAGTACAGAAGTTGGAGACTGAGTTGCAGAAGGACTGTTGCAGAGATCAGAGGTTGGAGACTGAGGCGCAGTAGGATCATTGCAGAGAGCAGAAGTTGGAGACTGGGTGCAGAAGGCCTGTTACAGAGAGCAGAGTTTTGAGACTGGTGTGCAGAAGGCCTGTTACAGAGAGGAGAGGTTGGAGACTGGGGTGCAGAAGGACTGTTATAGAGAACAGTGTTTGGAGACTGGGTTGCTGAAGTATCTAACAGAGAGCAGTGGTTTGAGACTGAGCTGCAGGTGGACTGTTACAGAGAGCAGTGGTTGTATACTGGGGTGCAGAAGAATCGTGGTGAGCAGAGGTTTCAGACTGAGGTAAAGGTGGACTTTTACAGAGAGCAGTGGTTGAGACTGGGGTGTAGAAGGACGGTTACAGAGAGCAGATTTTGGAGACTCAGGTGCAGAAAAACTGTTACAGGAAGCAGAGTTTGGAAATTAAGGTGCAGAAGGACCGTTACAAGAGCAGAGTTTGGAGACTGCGGTATAGGACTGTTACCTAGAGCAGAGGATGGAGACTGGGGTGCAGAAGGACTCTTACATAGAGCATAGGTTGGAGAGTAAGGTGCAGAAGGATAGATACAGAGAACAGATTTTGGAGACTGGGGTGGAGAAGGAATGTTATAGAGAGCAGAGTTTGGAAACTGGAGTCAGAAGGATCTTACAGAGAGCAGAGCTTGGAGACTGTGGTGCAGAAGGACTGTTGCAGAGAGCAGACGTTAGAGACTGGGGTCCAGAAGGATCATTGCAGAGAGTGGAGTTTGGAGACTGGAGTGCAGAAGGAGTGTTGCAGAGAGTAGATGTTGTAGACTGGGGTGCAGAAAAAATGTTGCAGATAGCAGAGGTTGGAGACTGAGGTGCAGAAGGACTGTTATAGAGAGCAGAGTTTGGAGACTTGGGTGTAGTAGGACTGTTACAGAGAACATGGGTTGGAGACTGGGTTTCAGATGGATCTTACAGAGAGCAGAGTTTGGAGACTGGGTTTCAAAAGGACTGTTGCAGAGAGCAGATGTTGGAGACTGGGGTGAAGAAGATTCATTGCAGAGAGAAGAGGTTGGAGACTGGAGTGCAGAAGTCCTGTTACAGAGAGCAGAAGTTGGAGACTGTTGTGCAGAATGACAGGTACAAAGTGCAGAGTTTAAAGACTGGGTTGCAGAAGGATCTTACAGAGAGCAGAGTTGGGGGACTGAGGTCCTGAAGTACTGTTACAGAGAGCCGAGGTAGGAGACAGGGGTGCAGAAGGGTCATTGCAAAGAGCAGAGTTTTAAGACTGAGGTGCAGAAGGACTGTTGCAGATAGCAGATGTTGGTAACTAGTGTGCATAAGGATTGTTGTAGAGAGCAGAGGTTCGAGACTGGGGTGGAAAAGGACTGTTGCAGAGAGCAGAGGTTTGAGACTGATGTGCGGAAGTCCTGTTGCAGAGCGCAGAGGATGGGGACTCAGGTGCAGAAGGACTGTTACAGAGAGCAGAGGTTGGATACAGGGGTGCAGAAGCATCTTCCTGACAGCAGAATTTGAAGACTGAGTTGCAGATGGACTGTTACCGAGAGGAGAGGTTGGAGACTAGGGTGTAGAAGGACAGTTATAGAGAGCAGAGTTTGGAGACTGGGTTGCTTAAGGATCTTACAGAGAGAAGAGTTTGGAGACTGAGGTGGAGGTGGACTGTTACAGAGAGCAGTGGTTGGAGACGGAGGTGCAGAAGGACCATGCAGAGAGGAGAGGTGTCAGACTGAGGTGTAGAAGTACTGTTAGAAAGAGCAGAGTTTGCAGACTGAGTTGCAGAAGGACTGTTACAGAAAGCAGATGTTGGAAATTGGGGTGCAGAAGGACCGTTATAAAGACCAGACTTTGGTGACTGCGGTATAGAAAAACTGTTACAGAGAGCACAGGTTGGAGACTGGGGTGTAGAAGGAACGTTACAGAGAGCACAGTTTAAAGACTGAGGTGCAGAAGGATAGACACAGAGAGCAGAGTTTTGAGACTGGTGTTCAGAAGGACTGATACAGAAAGCAGATGTTGGAGACTGGGGAGCCGAAGGACTGTTGCAGAGGACAGAGGTTGGAAACTTGGGTGCTGCAGGACACTTGCAGAAAGCAGAGGTAAAGTCTGGTTTGGAGAATGAATGTTACAGAGAGCAGAGTTTGGAAACTGGAGTGAAGAAGGATCTTACAGAGAGAAGAGGTTGGAGAGTGTGGTGCAGAAAGACTCTTCCAGAGAGCAGAGGTTGAAGACTGGGGTCCAGAAAGACTGTAGCAGAGAGCAGAGTTTGAAGACTTGGGTGCAGAAGTACGGTTGCACAGAGCAGAGGTAGGAGACTGGGGTGCAGAAGGACTGTTGAGGAGAGCAGAGGTTGGAGACTGGAGTGCAGAAGGACTGTTACAGAGAGCAGAGTTAGGAGACTGAGGTTCAGAAGGACTGTTGCAGAGAGCAGATGTTGGAGATTGGGCTGCAGAAGGACTGTTGCAGAGAGAAGAGGTTGGAGACTGGGCTGCAGAAGGACTGTTGCAGAGAGCATATGTTGGAGACTGGGGTGCAGAAGGACTGTTACAGAGAACAGAGGTTAGAGACTGGGGTGGAGAAGAATTGTTGCAGAGAGAAGAGGTTGGAGAATGGGGTGCAGAAGTCCTGTTTCAGAGAGCAGAGATTGGAGACTGGCTTGCAAAAGTCCTGTTACCGAGAGCAGAGATTGGAGACTGTTTTGCAGAAGGACGGTTGCATAGTGCAGAGTTCAAAGACTGGGTTGCAGAAGTATTTTACAGAGAGCAGAGTTGGGAGAATGAGGTGCAGAAGGACTGTTACAGGCAGCAGAGGTAGAAGACTGGGGTGCAGAAAGTTCGTTGAATACAGCAGAGTTTTCAGACTGAGGTGCAGAAGAACTGTTGCAGAGAGCAGTTGTTGGAGACTTGGGTGCAGAAGGACTTTTGCTAAGAGCAGAGGTTGGAGACTGGGGTTAAGAGGGATGGTTGCAGAGAGCAGAGGTTGGAGACTGGTGTTCAGAAGGACTGTTAAAGAGAGCAGATTTTGGAGACTTGGTTTTAGAAGGATACTACAGAGAGCAGAAGTTAGCAAATGAAGTGCAGAACGACTGTTACAGAGAGTAGAGGTTGGAGACTGGGGTGCAGAAAAACTGTTGCAGAGAGCAGAGGATTGAGACTGGGGTGCAGAAGGACTGTTGCAGAGAGCAGAGCTTGGAGACTGGGCTGCAGAAGGACTGTTCTAGAGAGCAGTGGATGGAGACTGGGTTGCAGAAGGAATGTTGCAGAGAGCAGAGGTTTGAGACTGAGGTACGGAAGTCCTGTTACAGAGAGAAGAGGTTGGAGCCTTGGATGCAGAAGGACTGTTGCAGAGAGCAGAGGTTGGATACAGGGGTGAAGATGGATCTTACAGAGAGAGGAATTTGGAGACTGAGGTGCAGAAGGACTGTTGCAGAGAGCAGAGGTTGGATACAGGGGTGAAGATGGATCTTACAGAGAGAGGAATTTGGAGACTGAGGTGCAGAAGGACTGTTGTGGAGATCAGAGTTAGTAGACTGGGGTGCAGAAGGATCATTGCACAGTGCAGATTTTGGAGATTGGGGTGCAGAAGGCCTGCTACAGAGAGAAGAGTTTGGAGACTGGCGTGCAGAAGGCCTGTTATAAAGAGGAGAGGTTGGAGACTGTTGTATAGGTCTGTTACCAAGAGCAGAGGTTGGAGACTGGGGTGCAGAAGGACTCTTACATAGAGCACAGGTTAGAAACTAAGGTGCAGAAGGATAGATACAGAGAACAGAGGTTGGAGACTGGGGTTCAGACAGACTTATACAGAAAGCAGAGATGGAGACTTGGGTGTAGAAGGATCGTTACAAAGAGCAGAGGTTGGAGACTGGGGTGCAGAAGGATCCTTGGAGAGAGCAGATTTTGAAGACTGGGGTGCAGAAGGCCTGCTACAGAGAGCAGAGTTTGGAGACTTAGGTGCAGAAAGACTGTTACAGAAACTAGAGGTTGGAAATTGTGGTGAATAAAAACCATTACAGAGACCAGAGTTTGGAGACTGCGGTATAGTAAAACTATTACAGAGCGCACAGGTTGGAGACTGGGGTGCAAAAGGACTGTTGCAGAGACCAGAGGTTGTAGACTGGGGTCTAGAAAGATCGTTGCAGAGAGCAGAGTTTGGAGACTGGGGTGCAGAAGGACTGTTGCAGAAAGCAGAGGTTGGAAGCTAGGGTGTAGAAGGACTGTTGCAGAGACCAGATGTTTGAGACTGAAGTGCAGATGGACTGTTGCAGAGAGCAGATGTTGGAGACTGAGGTTCAGAAGGACTGTTACAAAGAGCAGAGTTTGGAGACTGAGGTGCAGAAGGACTGTTACAGAGCAGAGTTTAGATACTATGGTTTAGATTGATCTTACAGAGAGCAGAGGTTGAAGACTGGGGTGAAAATGGACTGTTGCGGAGAGCAGAGGTTGGAGACTGGGGTGCAGAAGGATCTTACAAAGAGCAGAGGTTTGAGACTGGGGTGCAGATGAACTGTTGCAAGGAGCAGAGGTTTGACACTGCTGTGCAGAAAGATCGTTGCAGAGAGAAGAGTTTGGAGACTGGGATGCAGAAGGCCTGTTACAGAGAGCAGAGTTTGGAGACTGCGTTACAGAAGGACTGTTACAGAGAGCAGAGATTGGATACTGGGGTTCAGATGGACTGTTACAGAGGACAGAGGTTGGAGACAGGGGTGCCGCAGGACCCTCGCAGAAAGCAGAGGTTAGAGACTGCGATGGAGAAGGAATGTTAGAGAGAGCAGAATTTGTAATCTGGAGTGCAGAAAGATCTTACAGAGAAAGCGGTTGAAGACTGGTGCAGAAGGACTGTTGCAGAGAGTAGAGTTTGGATACTAGGGTCCAGAGGATCGTTGTAGAGAGCAGAGGTTTGAGACTGGGGTGCAGAAACACTGTTTCAGAGAGCAGAGGTTGGAGACTGGGGTGCAGAAGGATTGTTGCAGAGAGAAGAGGTTGAAGACTGGAGTGCAGAATGACTGTTGGAGAGAGCAGAGATTGGAGACTGAGGTACAGAAGGACTCTTAGAAAGAGCAGAAGTTGGATACTGGAGTGCAGAAGGACTAATACAGAAAGCAGAGTTTGGAATCTGGGGTGCAGAAAGACCGTTACAGAGCAGAGGTTGGAGACTGCAGTACAGAAGGACTTTTGCAGAGAGCAGTGTTTGGAGACTGGGGTGCAGAAAGACTGTTACATCAAGCAGAGGTTGGATACTGAGGTGCAGAAGTCCTGTTACATAGAGCAGAGGTTGGTGACTGTGGTGCAGATGGATCATTGCAAGGAGGAGACTTGGAGACAGGGGTGAAGAAGGATCTTACAGAGAGTAGATATTTGAGACTGAGGTGCAGAAGGACTGTTTCAAAGATGAGAAGTTGGAGACTGGGTTGCAGTAAGATCATTGCTGAGAGCAGAGGTTGCAGACTGGGGTGCAGAAGGTCTGCTACAGAGAGCAGAGTTTGGACACTGGCGTGCAGAAGGCCTATTACAGAGAGGAGATGTTGGAAACTCGGGTGCAGAAGGACTGTTATGGACAGCAGAGTTTGGAGACTGGGTTACTGAAGGATCTTACAGAGAGCAGAGGTTTGCGACTGAGGTGCAGAAGGACTGTTACAGAGAGCAGAAATTGGAGACTGAGGTATAGAAGGACTGTTACAGAGAGGAGAGTTTGGAGACTCAGGTGCAGAAGGACTTTTACAGGAAGCAGAGTTTGGAAATTGGGGTGCAGAAGGACTTTTACAGAGAGCAGAGGTTGGAGACTGCGGTATAGGACTGTTACCGAGAACAGAGGTTGGAGATTGGGGTGCAGAAGGACACTTACATAGAGCACAGGTTGGAGACTGAGGTGCAGAAGGATAGATACAGAGAACAGAGGTTGGAGACTATGGTTCAGACAGACTGTTACAGAAAACAGAGGTTGGAGACTGGGGTGTAGAAGGACCGTTACAAAGAGCAGAGTTTGGAGACTGCGGTACCGAAGGACTGTTACAGAGAGCAGATCTTGGAGACTGGGGTGCAGAAGGACTGTTGCAGAGGACAGAGGTTGGAGACTTGGGTGAAGAAGGAATGTTACAGAGAACAGAGTTTGGAAACTGGAGTGCAGAAGGATCTTACAAAGAGAAGAGGTTGGAGACTGTGTTGCAGCAGGACTGTTGCAGAGAGCAGACGTTGGAGACTGGGGTCCAGAAGGATCGTTGCAGAGAGCAGAGTTTTGAGACTGGGGTGCAGAAGGACTATTCCAGAGAGCAGATGTTGAAAACTGGGGTGCAGAAGGACTGTGGCCGAGAGCAAATTTTAGAGACTGGGGTGCAGAAGGACTGTTACACAGAGCAGAGTTTGGAGACTGAGGTGCAGAGGGATTGTTACAGGGAGCAGAGTTTGGAGACTGGTGTGCAGAAGGAGTGTAAGAGAAAGCAGAGGTTGGAGACTGGGGTTCAGATGGATCATTCAGAGAACAGAGTCTGGAGACTGGGGTGCAAAGGACTGTTGCAGAAAGCAGAATCTGGAGACTGTGGTGGAGAAGAATCGTTTCAGAAAGAAGAGGTTGGAGACTGGGGTGCAGAAGGCCTGTTACAGAGAGCAGAGTTTGGACACTGAGTGGCAGAAGTCCTGGTACAGAGAGCAGGGGTTGGAGCCTGTTGTGCAGCAGGACTGTTACAGAGTGCAGAGTATAAAGACTAAGTTGCACAAGGATGAAACAGAGGGCAGAGTTGGGAAAATGAGGTGTAGAAGGACTGTTACAGAGAGCAGAGCTAGGAGACTGGGATGCAGAAAGGTCGTTGCAGAGAGCAGAGTTTTCAGACTGAGGTACAGAAGAACTGTTGCAGAGAGCAGATGTTAAAGACTGGAGTGCAGAATGACTGTTGCAGATAGCAGATGTTTGAGACTGGGGTGCAGAAGGACTGTTACAAAGAGCAGAGTTTGGAGACTGCGGTGCAGAAGGACTGTTACAGAGAGCAGAGGTTTGATACTAGGGTTTAGAGGGATCTTACAGAGAGCAGACGGTAAAGACTGGGGTGCAAATGGACTGTTGCAGAGAGCAGAGGTTGGAGACTGGGGTGCAGAAGGATCTTACGAAGAGCAGAGGTTTGAGACTGGGGTGCAGTTGAACTGTTGCAAGGAGCAGAGGTTTGACACTGCTGTGCAGAAGGATCGTTGCAGAGAGAAGAGTTTGGAGACTGGGATGCAGAAGGCCTGTTACAGAGAGCAGAGTTTGGAGACTGCGGTACAGAAGAACTGTTACAGAGAGCAGAGGTTGGAAACTGGGGTTCAGATGGACTGTTACAGAGGACAGAGGTTGGAGACTGTGGTGCCGCAGGACCCTCGCAGAAAGCAGAGGTTAGAGACTGCGATGGAGAAGGAATGTTAGAGAGAGCAGATTTTGTAAACTGGAGTGCAGAAAGATCTTACAGAGAGCAGTGGTTGGAGACTGTGGTGCAGAAAAACTGTTGCAGAGAGTAGAGTTTGGAGACTAGGGTCCAGAGGATCGTTGCAGAGAGCAGAGGTTAGAGACTGGGGTGCAGAAACATTGTTGCAGAGAACAGAGATTGGAGACTGAGGTGCAGAAAGACTGTTAAAAAAAGCAGAAGTTGGATACTGGAGTGCAGAAGGACTGATACAGAAAGCAGAGGTTGGAGTCTGGGGTGCAGAAAGACCGTTACAGAGAGCAGAGGTTGGAGACTGCAGTACAGAAGGACTTTTGCAGAGAGCAGTGTTTGGAGACTGGGGTGCAGAAAGACTGTTACATCGAACAGAGGTTGGATACTGAGGTGCAGAAGTCCTGTTACATAGAGCAGAGGTTGGTGACTGTGGTGCAGATGGATCGTTGCAAGAAGGAGACTTAGAGACAGGAGTGCCGAAGGATCTTACAGAGAGTAGAAGTTTGAGACTGAGGTGCAGAAGGACTGTTTCAAAGATGAGAGGTAGGAGACTGGGGTGCATTAGGATCATTGATGACAGCAGAGGTTGGAGACTGGGGTGCAGAAGGTCTGCAACAGAGAGCAGAGTTTGGAGACTGGCGTGCAGGAGGCCTATTACAGAGAGGAGATGTTGGAAACTCGGGTGCAGAAGGACTGTTATAGAGAGCAGAGTTTGGAGACTGGGTTGCTGAAGAATCTTACAGAGAGCAGAGGTTGGCGACTGAGGTGCAGGTGGACTGTTACAGAGAGCAGAGGTTGGAGACTGAGGTGTAGAAGCACTGTTACAGAGAGCAGAGTTTGGAGACTCAGGATCAGAAGGACTGTTACAGGAAGCAGAGTTTGGAAATTGGGGTGCAGAAGGACCTTTACAGAGAGCAGAGGTTGGAGACTGCGGTATAGGACTGTTACCGAGAGCAGAGGTTGGAGATTGGGGTGCAGAAGGACTCTTACATAGAGCACAGGTTCGAGACTGAGGTGCAGAAGGATAGATACAGAGAACAAAGGTTGGAGACTATGGTTCAGACAGACTGTTACAGAAAGCAGAGATGGAGACTGGGGTGTAGAAGGACCGTTACAAAGAGCAGAGTTTGGAGACTGCGGTACCGAAGGACTGTTACAGAGAGCAGATCTTGGAGACTGGGGAGCAGATGGACTGTTGCAGAGGATAGAGGTTGGAGAGTCCGGTGGAGAAGGAATGTTACAGAGAACAGAGTTTGGAAACTGGAGTGCAGAAGGATCTTACAAAGAGAAGAGGTTGGAGACTGTGTTGCAGCAGGACTGTTGCAGAGAGCAGACGTTGGAGACTGGGGTCCAGAAGGATCGTTGCAGAGAGCGAAGTTTTGAGACTGGGGTGCAGAAGGACTGTTCCAGAGAGCAGATGTTTAAGACTGGGGTGCAGAAGGACTGTGGCCGAGAGCAGATTTTAGAGACTGGGGTGCAGAAGGACTGTTACACAGAGCAGAGGTTGGAGACTGAGGTGCAGACGGACTGTTACAGAGAGCAGAGTTTGGAGACTGTGGTGCAGAAGGACTGTTACAGAGAGCAGAGGTTGGAGACTGGGGTTCAGATGGATCTTTCAGAGAGCAGAGTTTGGAGACTGGGGTGCAAAGGACTGTTGCAGAGAGCAGAATCTGGAGACTGGGGTGGAGAAAAATCGTTGCAGAGAGAAGATATTGGAGACTGGGGTGCAGAAGGCCTGTTACAGAGAGCAGAGTTTGGAGACTGGGTGGCAGAAGTCCTGGTACAGAGAGCAGAGGTTGGAGACTGTTGTGCAAAAGGACTGTTACAGAGTGCAGAGTTTAAAGATTGGGTTTCAGAAGGATCTTACAGAGAGAAGAGTTGGGAGACTGCGGTGCAGAAGGACTGTTACAGAGAGCAGAGGTAGGAGACTGGGATCCAGAACAGTCATTGCAGAGAGCAGAGTTTTCAGACTGAGGTACAGAAGAACTGTTGCAGAGAAGAGACTTTGGAGACTGCAATACAGGAGGACTGTTACAGAGAGAAGAGGTTGGAGACAGCGGTGGAGAAGAAGTGTTTCAGAGTGCAGATGATGGATACTGGTGTGCAGAAGAACTGATGTAGAGAGCAGAGTTCAAAGACTGGGGTGCAGAAGAACTGTCGCAGAGAGCAGAGGTTGGACACTGAGGTGCAGAAAGAATGTTACAGATAGCGAAGTTTGGAGACTGGGGTGCATAATTACTGATAGAGAATGCAGAGGTTGAGTCTGGGGTGCAGAAGGACCGTTATAGAGAGCAGAAGTTGGAGACTGTGGTTAAGAAGGACTGTTGCAGAGAGAAGAGGTTAGAGAATGGGGAGCAGAATTAAGGTTGCAGAGTTCAGAGGTTGGAGACAGAGGTGCAGAAGGACTGTTACAGAGAGCAGAGTTTGGAAACCTTGTTGCAGAAAGACTGATACAGAAAGCAGAGTTTTGAGACTCTGGTGCAGAAGGACCGTTACAGAGAGCAGAGGTTGGAAACTGGTGTGAAGAAGGACTGTTGCAGAAAGCATAGGTTGAAGACTGCGGTATAGAAGGACTGTTACAAAGAGCAAAGGTTGTAAACTGGTGTGCAGAAGGACTGTTGCAGAAAGCACAGGTTGGAGACTGAGTGCAGAAGGATAGATACAGAGAGCAGAGGTTGGAGGTTGGTATTCAGAAGGACTGATTCAAAAATCAGAGGTTGGAGACTGGGTTGCAGAAGGACTGTTACAGAGAGCAGAGGTTGAAGACTGCGGTACATAAGGACTGTTACAGAGAGCAGAGGTTGGAGACTGGGGAGTAGAAGGACTGTTGCAGAGAACAGAGGTTGGAGACTGGGTTGCAGCAAGACCGTTGAAGAAAGCAGATATTTGAGACTGGGTTGGAAAAGGAATGTTACAGAGAGCAGAGTTTAGAAACTGGGGTGCAGGAGGACCTTACAGAGAGCACAGGTTGGAGACAGGTGTGCAGAAGGACTGTTGAGGAGAGTAGAAGTTGGAGACTGGGGTGCAGAAGGATCGTTGCAGAGAGTAGAGTTTGGAGATTGGGATGTAAAAGGCCTGTTACAGAGAGCAGAGTTTGGAGACTGGGGTGCAGAAGAACTGTTACAGAGAGCAGAGTTGATAGATAAGGTAGAAAAGGATCTTACAGAGAGCAGAGATTGTAGACCGAGGTGCAGCAGGAGTGTTACAGAGAGCAGAGGTTGGAGACTGGGGTGCAGAAAGCCTTTTACGGAGAGCAGAGTTTGGAGAACGGCTCCAGAAGGACTGTTACAGATGTCAGAGTTTGGAGACTGGTTTGCAGAAAAATCTTACAGAGAGCAGATGTTGGAGACTGACGTGCAGAAAGACTGTTGCAGAGAGCAGGGTTTGGAGACTGGGGTGCAGAAGGATCATTGTAGAGAACAGAGGTTTGATACTGGGGTGCCGAATAACTGTTACAGAGAGCAGAGTTTTTAGACAAGATTGCAGAAGGATCTTACAGAAAGCAGAGATTGTAGACCAAGGTGCACAAAGACTGTTAAAGACAGCATATTTTGGAGACTGGGGTGCACAAGGATCGTTGCAGACAGCAGAGTTTCCAGACTGATAGGCAGAAGGACTGTTGCTGAGAGATGTTGGAGACTTGGGTGCAGAAGGATCGTTGCAGAGAGCAGAGGTTGGACACTGGGGTGCAGAAGTACTGTTAAAAAGAGAAAAGGTTTAAGACTTGGGTGCAGAAGGATCGTTGCAGAGAGCAGAGGTTGGACACTGGGGTGCAGAAGGACTGTTGCAGAGAGCGGAATTTGGAGACTGAGATGCAGAAAGACTGTTACAGAGAGCAGAGTCTGGAGACTCTGGTGCAGAAGAACCGTTACAGAGAGCAGATTTTGGAGACTAGGGTACAGAAGGACTGTTGCAGAGAGCAGATGTTTTAGACTGTGGTTCAGAAGAACTGTAGTAGAGAGCAGAGGTTAGAGAATGGGGTGTAGAAGTAAGGTTGCAGAAAGCAGAGGTTGGAGACTGACATGCAGAAGGACTGTTACAGAGAGCAGAAGTTGGAAACAGTGGTGCAGAAGGACTGATAAAGAAAGTAGAGGTTTGAGACTGGGGTGCAGAAGGAACATTACAGAGAGCAGAGGTTGAAGACTGCGGTACAGAAGGACTGTTACAGAGAGCAGAATTTAGAGACTGGGGAGCAGAAGAACTGTTGCCGAGAAAAGAGTTTGGAGACTGGGGTGCAGCAGGACCGCTGTGGAATCAAGAGGTTGAAGACTGTGGTGGAAAAGTAATGCTACTAGAGCAGAGTTTGAAAACTGGGATGCAGAAGAATCTTACAGAGAGCAGAGGTTTGAGACAGGGGTGCAGAAGGACTGTTGAGTAGAGGAGACATTTGAGACTGGGTTGCAAAGGATCATTGCAGAGATCAGAGGTTGGAGACTGAGGTGCAAAGACTGTTACAGAGAGTAGAGGTTGGAATCTGGGGTGCGGAATAACTGTTACAGAGAGCAGAGTTTTTAGACAAGGTTGCAGAAGGATCTTACAGAGAGCAGAGATTGTAGACCGAGGTGCAGCAAGACTATTAAAGAGAGCAGAGGTTGGAGACTGGGGTGCAGAAGGATCGTTGCAGACAGCAGAGTTTCCAGACTGAGGCGCAGAAGGACTGTTGCAGAGAGCAGATGTTGGAGACTTGGGTGCAGAAGGACTGTTGCAGAGAGCAGATGTTGGAGACTGGGATGCAAAAGGATCATTTCAGAGAGCAGAGGTTGGACACTGGGGTGCAGAAGGACTGTTACACAGAACAGATGTTGGAGACTGGGGTGAAGCAGGACTGTTGCAGGGAGCAGGTGTTGGAGACTTATGTGCAGAAGGACTGTTGCAGATAGCAGATGTTGGAGACTGGGGTGCATAAGACTGATATAGAAAGCAGAGGTTGGAGACTGGGGTGCAGAAGGACCATTACAGTGAGCAGAGTTTGGAGACTGCAATACAGAGAGAAGAGTTCTGAGACTGGAGTGGAGAAGAACTGTTTCAGAGTGCAGATGTTGGAGACTGGGGTGCAGAAGAACTGTTGCATAGAGCAGAGTTTGGAGACTGTGTTGCAGAAGAACTGTCCCAGATCACAGAAGTAGGAGACTGAGTTGCAGAAAGAATGTTACAGAGAGCAAATGTTGGAGACTAGGGTGCATAATTACTAATAAAAAAGCAGAGGTTGAAGACTGGGGTGCAGAAGGACCGTTACAAAGAGCAGAGGTGGCAGGCTGCAATACAGAAGGAATGTTACACAGAGCAGTGTTTGAAGACTAGGGTACAGAAAGACTGTTGCAGAGAGCAGATGTTATAGACTGTGGTTCAGAAGAACTGTAGTAGAGAGCAGAGGTTAGAGAATGGAGTGAAAAAGTAAGGTTGCAGAGAGCAGAGGTTGGAAACTGTGGTGCAGAAGGACTGATACAGAAAGCAGAGGTTTGAGACTGGGGAGCAGAAGAACTGTTGCAGAGAATAGAATTTGGAGACTGGGGTGCCACAGGACCGGTGCAGTATCCAGAGGTTGTAGACTGTGGTGGAAAAGAAATGTTACAGAGAGCAGAGTTTGAAAAATGGGATGCAGAAGGATTCTAAAGAGAGGTTGGAGACAGGGGTGCAGACGGACTGTTGAGGAGAGCAGTGGTTGGATACTGAGGTGCAAAAAGACTGTTACAGAGAGTAGAGGTTGGAGATTGGGGTGCACAAGGCCTGTTACAGACAGCAGAGGTTGGAATCTGGCATGCAGAATAACTGTTACAGAGAGCAGAGTTATTAGACAAGGTTGCAGAAGGATCTTAGAAAGAGCAGAGATTGTAGACCTAGGTGCAGCAGGAATGTTAAAGAGAAAAGAGGTTGGAGACTGGGGTACAGAAGAATTGTTGCAGAGAGCAGAGGTTTAAGACTGAGGTACAGAAAGATCGTTTCAGAGAGCAGAGGTGGAGACTTGGCTGCAGAAGGACTCTTACACAGAGCACACATTGCAGACTGGATTACAAAAGGAATGTTGCAGATAGCAGAGGTTTGAGACTGGGGTACACAAAGACTGTTGCAGATAGCAGAGTTTGGATATGAGGTTCTGAAGGACTGTTACAGAAATCAGAGTTTGTAGACTGGGGAGCAGAAGGACTGATACAGAAAGCAGAGGTTGGAGACTGGGGTACAGAAGGACAATTACAGAGAGCAGAGTTTGGAGAATGCGGTACAGAACGACTGTTACAGAGAGCAGAGGTTGGCAACTGGAGTGCAGAAGGAGTGTTGCAAAGAACAGTGGTTGGAGACTGAGGTGCAGAAGGACTGTTACAGAGAGCAGAGTTTTTAGACAAGGTTGCAGAAGGATCTTACAGAGAGCAGAGTTTAACACCGAGGTGCAGCAGGACTCTTAAAGAGAGCAGAGGTTGGAGACTTGGGTGCAGAACGCCTGTTATGAAGAGCAGAGTTTAGAGAAGGGCTCCAGAATGACTGTTACAGATGGCAGAGTTTAGAGACTTGGATGCAGAAGGATTTTACAGAGAGCAGATGTTGGAGACTGAGATGCAGAAGGACTGTTACAGAGAGTAGAGATTGGAGACTGAGTTTCAGAAGGATCGTTGCAGACAACAGAAGTTGGAGACTGGGGTGCAGAAGGATCGTTGCAGACAGCAGAGTTTCCAGACCGAGATGCAGAAGGACTGTTACAAAGAGCAGAGGTCGAAGACTGAGGTGAAGAAGGACAGTTACAGAGAGCAGATGTGGGAGACAGGGGTGCAGGACTGATACAGAGCAGAAGTTGGTGACTGAGGTACAGAAGGACTGTTACAGAGAGCAAAAATTTGAGACTCAGGTGCAGAAGGATTATTGCAGAGAGCAAAGTTTTCAGACTGAGGTACAGAAAAACTGTTGCAGAGAGCATATGTAGGAGATTGGGGTGCACACGGACTGTTGCAGCGAGCAGAGGTTGGAGACTAGGGTGCAGAGGGATTGTTGCAAAGATCAGAGGTCGGAGACTGGGGTGCAGAAGGCCTTTTACAGAGAGCAGAGTTTGGAGACTGAGGTGCAGAAGGAATGTTACAGAGAGCAGAGTTTAGAGACTGGGTTGCAGAAGGATCTTACAGAGAACAGAGGTTGGAGATTGAGGTGCAGAAGCACTGTTACAGAGAGTAGTGTTTGGAGACTCAGGTGCAGAAAGACTGTTGCAGAGAGTAGAGGTTGGAGACTGTGGTGCAGAAGGATTGTTACAGAGAGCAGAGGTTAGAGACTGGGGTGCAGAAGAACTGATACAGAAAGCAGAGGTTGGAAACTCGGATGCAGAAGTACCCTTACAGAGAGCAGAGGTTGGAGAATGCAGTACAGAAGGACTGTTACAGAGAGCAGCGGTTGGAGACTGGGGTTGAGAAGGACTGTTGCAGAGAGCAAATGTTGGAGACTGGGTTGCAAAAGGACTGTTGCAGAGAGCAGAGGATGGAGACTGTGGTGCAGAAGGACTGTTGCAGAGAGCAGAGTTTGCAGACTGAGTTGCAGAAGGACTGTTACAGAGGGCAGAGTTTGGAGACAGTGGTGAAAAACGACTGATACAGATAGCAGAGGTTGGATACTGGGGTGCATAAGGACCCGTACGGATAACAGAGGTTCAAGACTGCGGTACAGAAGGACTGTTACTGAGAGCAGAGGTTGGAGACTGAGGTGCAGAAGGACTTTTGCAGAAAGTAGAGGTTGGAGACTGAGGCACAGAAGGATTGTTACAGAGAGCACAATTTGGAGACTGGAGTTCAGAAGGCCTCTTGCAGATAGCAGAGGTTGGGGACTGGGGTGTAGAAGGACTGTTGCAGGGACAAGAATTTGGAGACTGGGGTGCTGAAGGACTGTTGCAGAGAGCAGATGTAGGAGACTGAAATTCAGAAGGACTGTCACAGAGAGAAGAGGATGGAGACTGGGGTGTAGAAGGATTGTTATAGAGAACAGACTTTGGAGACTGTGGTGCAGAAGGGCTGTTACAGAGAGCAGAATTTGGAGATTGGGTTGCAGAAGGATCTTACGTAGAGCAGAGCGCATTGGTTGGAGACTGGGGTGCAGAAGGATCATTGCAGACAGCAGAGTTTCCAGAATGAGGTGCAGAAGGACTGTTACGGAGAGCAGAGTTTGGAGACTGGGGTACAGAAGGACTGTTGCAGATAGCAGAGCTTGGAAACTGGGGTTAAGAAGGATTGTTGGAGGGAGCAGTTGTTTGAGACTTGGGTGCAGAAGGACTTTTGCAGAGAGTAGAATTTGGAGACGGAGGTGCAAAAGGACTGTTGCAGATAGCAGAGGTTGGAGACTGCGGTACCGAAAGACTGATACAGAAAACATAGGTTGGTGACTGAGGTGCAGAAGGACCATTATAGAGATCAGAGTTTGGAGACTGCAATACAGGAGGACTGTTACAGAGAGCAGAGTTTGGAGACTGGAGTGGAGAAGAACTGTTTCAGAGTGTAGATGTTGGAGACTGGTGTGCAGAAGAAATGTTGTAGAGAGCAGAGGTAAGAGACTGAGATACAGAAAGACTGTTACAGAGAGCAGACTTTGAAGACTGGGGTGCAGAAGGACTGATAGAGAGAGCAGAGTTTGGAGACTGGGGTGCAGAAGGCCTGTAATAGAGAGCAGAGGTTGGAGACTGGGTACAGAAGGGCTGTTACAGAGAGCAGAGTTTGGAGACTGGGTTGCAGAAGAATATTACGTAGAGCAGAGTTTGGAGACTGTGGTGCAGAAGGATTGTTACAGAGAGCAGAGGTTGACGACTGGGGTGCAGTAGGATTATTGCAGAGAGCAGAGGTTGGAGATTGGTTTGCAAAAGGATCTTTGCAGAGAGCAGAGGTTGGAGACTTGGGTGCAAAAGAACGGTTGCAGAGAGCAGATTTTGAAGACTGGGATTCAGAAGGACTGTTACTCAGAGCAGAGGTTGAAGACTGGAGTGAAGAAGAACTGTTGCAGAGAGAAGAGTTTGGAGACTGGGGTGCAGAAGGACTGTAATAGAGAGCAGATGTTGGAGACTGAGATACAGAAGGACTGTTATAGAGGGCAGAGTTTGGAGATTGGGGTGCTTAAGGACTGATATAGAAAGCAGAGGTTGGAGAATGGGATGCAGAAGGACTGTTTCAGAGAGTAGATGTTAAAGACTGGGGTGCAGAAGAACTGTTGCAAAGAGCAGAAGTTGGAGACTGGGGTGCAGAAGGATTTTTGCAGGGAGCAGAGGTTATAGACTGACATGCTGAAAGACTCTTGCAGACAACAGAGGTTAGAGAATGTGGTGCAGAAGGACCGTTGCAGAGAGCAGATCTTGGAGACTGAGGTGCAGAAAAATTGTTACAGAGAGCAGAGGTTGGAGACTGGGGTGAAGAAGGACTTTTACAGAGATCAGAGTTTGGAGACTGGGGTGCAGAAGGATTTTTCAGAGTGCAGAGGTTGGAGACTGCGTTGCAGATGAACTGTTTCACAGAGCAGAGGTTTGAGACTGGGGTGCATAAGGACTGTTACAGAGAGCAGAGTTCCGAGACTTTGTTGCAAAAAGATCTTACATAAACCAGAGGTTGGAGACTGAGGGGCAGAAGAAATGATACCCAGAGCAGAGTTTGGATACTTTGGTGCAGAAGGACTGTTGCCGAGACCAGAGGTTGGAGACTTTTGTGCATAAGGACCGTTGCAGAGAGCAGAGGTTAGAGACAGGGGTGGAGAAGGAATTTTACAGAGAGTAGAGTTTGGAAACTGGGGTGTAGAAGGATCTTACAGAGAGCAGAGGTTGGAGACTGGGGTTCAGAAGGACTGTTACAGAGAGCAGAGGTTAGAGACTGAGTTGCAGAAGGACTGTTACAGAAAGCAGAGTTTAGAGACTGTGGTGCACAAGGATTTCTGCAGAGATCAGAGTTTTCAGACTGATGCACAGAAGGACTGTTGCAGAGAGCAGATGTTGGAGACTGGGGTGCAGAAGGATCGTTGCAGAGAGCAGAGGCTAGAGACTGGGGTGCAGAAGGACCATTGCAGAGGTCAGAGTTTGGGAACTGAGGTGCAGAAGGATTGTTACAGAGAACAGAATTTGGATACTGGGGTGCAGAAGGTCTGTTTTAGAGAGCAGAGGTTGGAAACTGGGGTTTAGAAAGACTGTGGCAGAGAGCAGAGGTTGGAGACTGGGGTGCAGAAGGACTGCTACAGAGAGCAGAGTTTGGAGACAGGGTTGCAGAAGGATCTTACTGAGAGCAGAGGTTG
The DNA here is from genome assembly GCF_052094955.1 of Ictidomys tridecemlineatus. Classification (NCBI taxonomy): domain Eukaryota; kingdom Metazoa; phylum Chordata; class Mammalia; order Rodentia; family Sciuridae; genus Ictidomys; species Ictidomys tridecemlineatus. The sequence continues at coordinate 33,009,585 of NC_135488.1, read as the reverse complement.
GAGACTGAGGTTGAACAAGACTGTTACACAGAGCAGAGTTTGGAAACTGGGGTGCAGAAGGATCATTGCAGAGAACCGAGTTTTCAGACTGAGTTGCAGAAGGACTGTTGGAGATTACATAGGTTGGAGACTGGGGTGCAGACGGATCTTTGCAGAGAGCAGAGGTTTGAGACTGGGGTTCAGAAGGACTGTTACAGAGAACAGAGTTTGGAGACTGAAGTGAAGAAGGACCATTGCAGAGTGCAGAGTTCGGAGACTGCCATACAAAAAAACTGTTACAGAGAGCAGAGGTTGAAGAATGGTTTATAGAATAACTGTTTCAGAGTGCAGATGTTGGAGACTGGGGTTCAGAAGATCTGTTGCTGAGAGCAGAGTTTGGAAACTGGGGTGCAGAAGAACTGTCGCAGAAAGCAGAGGTTGGAGACTGAGGTGCAGAAAGAATGTTACAGAGAGCAAATGTTGGAGACTGGGGTGCAGAATTACTGATACAAAAAGCAGAGGTTGAGACTGGGGTGCAGAAGAACCGTTACAGAGAGCAGAGGTTGGAGACTGTAGTACAGAAGGACTGTTGCAGAGAGCAGAGATTAGAGAATGGGGTGCAGAAGGACTGTTACAGAGAGCAGAGGGTAGAGAATTGGGTGCAGAAGTAAGGTTGCAGAGTTCAGAGGTTGGAGTCAAAGGTGCAGAAGGACTGTTACAGAAAGCAGAGGTTGGAATCCGTGGTTCAGAATAACTTATACAGAAAGCAGAGATTTGAGACTGGGATGCAGAAGGACCGTTAGAGAGAGCAGAGGTTGGAGACTGCGGTACAGAAGGACTGTTACAGAGAGCAGAGGTTTGTGACTGAAAAGTAGAAGGACTGTTGCAGAGAACAGATGTTGTACACTTGGTTGCAGCAGGACCGTTGAGGAAAGCAGAGGTTGTAGACTGGGTTGGAGAAGAATGTTACAGAGAACAGAGTTTGGAAACTGGGGTGCAGATGGACCTTACAGAGAACAGAGGTTGGAGACTGGGGTGCAGAAGGAGTGTTAAGGAGAGGAGACGTTGGAGACTGGGGTGCAGAAGGACTGTTGCAGAGAGCAGATGTTGGAGACTGGGGTTCATAAGGATCATTGCAGAGAGCAGATGTTGGAGACAGGGGTTCAGAAGGACGGTTGCAGAGAGCAGAGGTTTGAGACTGAGGTGCAGAAAAACAGGTGCAGAGAGCAGAGGAGGAGTCTGGGGTGCAGAAGGATCGTTGAAGAGAGCAGAAGTTGGAGACTGAGTTGCAGAAGAATCGATGAAGAGACTAGAGGTGTAGACTGGGCTGCAGAAGGATCCTTATAGAGAGAAGAGGTGGGAGACTGCGGTGCAGAAGGACTGTTACAGAGAGCACAGCTTGGAGACTGGGGTGCAGAAGGAATGTTGCAGAAAGAAGAGGTGGGAGACTGGGGTGCAGAAGGACTGTTTCAGAGAGGAGAGGTTGGAGACTGAGATTCAGAAGGATTGTAAAACAGAGCAGATGTTAGAAACTGGGGTGAAGAATTATGATACAGAAAGCAGAAGTGTGAGACTGGGGTGCAGAAGGACCGTTACAGAGAGCAGAGGTTGCAGACTGGCGTGCAGAAGGACTGTTTCAGAGAGCAGAGTTTGGAGACTGGGGTGCATAAGACCTGCTACAGAGAGCAGAGTTTTGAGGCTGAATTGCAGCAGGACTGTTACAGAGAGCAGAGTTTGGTGACTGAGGTGCAGAAGGACTATTACAGAAAGCAGAGGTTGGAAATTGGGGTACAGAGGGACTGTTACAGAGAGCAGAGGTTGGAGACTGCGGTATAGAAAGAGTGTAACAGAGAGCAGAGGTTTGAGAATACGGTGCAGAAGGATTGTTACAGAGAGCAGAGGTTGGAGACTGGGGTGCAGAAGGATCTTACATAGAGCAGAGTTTGGAGACTCAGGTGTAGAAGCACTGTAACAGAGAGTAGAGGTTGGAGACTCATGTGCAGCAGGACCATTGCAGAGAGCAGAGGTTGTAGACGGAGGTGCAGAAAGCTTGTTAGAGACAGCAGATGTTGGAGACTGGGGTCTAGAAGGACTGTAGCAGAGATCAAATGTTGGAGACTAAGGTGTAGAGGGACAGTTACAAAGAGCACAGGTTGGAGACTGGGGTGCAGAAGGACTGATACAGAAAGCAGAGGTTGGAGACTCGGGTGTAGAAGTACCCTTAAAGAGAGCAGATGTTGGAGAATGCAGTACAGAAGGACTGTTATAGAGAGCAGAGGTTGGAGACTGGTGTGCAAAAGGACTGTTGCAGAGAGCAGAGAATGGAGACTGGGGTGCAGTAGGACTGTTGCAGAGAGCAAAGTTTGCAGACTGACTTGCAGAAGGACTGTTAGAGAGGGAAGAGTTTTGAGACTTTGGTGCAAAACCACAGATACAGGAAGCAGAGGTTGGATACTGGGGTGCATAAGGACCCTTATGGAGAACAGCAGTTGGAGACTGCGGTAGAGAAGGACGGTTACAGAGAGCAGAGGTTGGAGACTGGGGTGCAAAAGAACTGATGTAGATACCAGAGGTTGGAGCCTGGGTTGCTGAAGGGTCGTTGGAGTGAGCAGAGTATGGAGACTGGGGTGTAGAAGGACTTTTCCAGAGAGCAGAGTTTGGAGACTGGGGTGTAGAAGGACTGTTTCAGAGAGCAGATGTTAGAGACTTGGGTGCAGAAGGACTGTTGAATAGAGCAGAGTTTGGAGACTGAGGTACAGTAGAACTGTAAAAGAGAGCAGAGCTTGGAGACTGGGGTGCAGAAGGATTATTGCAGAGAGCAGATTTTTCAGACTGAGGTACAGAAGAACTGTTGCAGAGAGCAGATTTTTGTGACTGGGGTGCAGAAGACTGTTGCAGGGAGCAGAGTTTTGAGACTAGGGTTCAGAAGAATCGTTGCAGAGAGCAGAGTTTGGAGACTGGGGTGCAGAAGGATTGTTGTTGCGAGCAGAGTATGGAGACAGGGGTGTAGAAGGACTGCTACAGAGAAGAGAGGTTGGAGTCTGAGGTGCAGAAGGACCATTGCAAAAAGCAGAGGTTGGAGACTGGGTTTCAGAAGGATCCTACAGAGAGCAGAGTTTTGACACTGAGGTGCAGAAGGACTGTTGCAGGGAGCAGAGGTTGGAGATTGGGGTGCAGAAGTACTTTCGCAGAGAACAGAGGTTGGATTCTGAGGTGCAGAAGGACTTTTACAGAGAGCAGAGGTTGGAGACTGGTGTGCAGAATGACTGACACATAACGCAGAGTTTTGAGACTCTGGTGTAGAAGGACTGTTACAGAGAGCAGAGGTTGAAGACTGCAGTACAGAAGGACTGTTATAGAGATCAGAGGTTGAAGACTGGGGTGCAGAGGGATTGTGGCAGAGAGCAGAAGTTTCAGAGTAAGGTGCAGAAGGAGTGTTACAGAGAGCAGAGTTTGGAGACTCTGGTGCAGAAGGACTGATACAGAAAGCAGAGGTTGAAGACTGGGGTGTAGAAGGACTGTTGCAGAGAGCAGAGTTTGGAGACTGGGTTGGAGAAGGACTGTTGCAGACAGCAGATGTTGGAGACTGAGTTGCAGAAGGAATGTGGCAGAGAGCAGAAATTAGAGACTGGGGTGCATATGGACTATTGCAGAGAGCAGAGATTGCAGACTGAGGTGCAGAAAGCCTGAAACAGACAGAAGAGTTTTGAGAATGTGGTGCAAAAGGACTGATACAGAAAACAGAGTTTGGAGACTGGGGTGAAGAAGGACCCTTACAGAGAACAGAGGTTAAAGACTGCTGTACAGAAGAAGTGTTTTTGACAACAAGGTTTGAGACTGGGGTGCAGAAAAACCATTTCAGAGAGCAGAGATTAGAGACTGGGGTACAGAATGATTTTACAGAGAGCAGATTTTGGAGACTGGGTTGCAGAAAGACTGTTGCAGAATAGACGTTAGATACTGGGGTGCAGAAGAATCGTTGAAGAGAACAGATTATGGAGACTGGGGTATAGAAGGACTGTTCCAGAGAGCAGATTTTGGAGACTGGGGTGCAGAAGGACTGTTGCAGAGAGCAGTTGTTGAAGACTGAGGTGCAGAAGGACTGTTTCAGAGAGCAGAGTTTGGAGACTGGGGTGCAGAAGGACTGTTACAGAGAGCAGGGGTTGGAGACTGAGGTGCAGAAGGAAAGTTACAGAGAGCAGAGCTTGGAAACTGGGGTGCAGAAGGACTGTTGCAGAGAGCAGTTGTTGAAGACTGAGGTGCAGAAGGACTGTTTCAGAGAGCAGAGTTTGGAGACTGGGGTGCAGAAGGACTGTTACAGAGAGCAGGGGTTGGAGACTGAGGTGCAGAAGGAAAGTTACAGAGAGCAGAGCTTGGAGACTGGGGTGCAGAAGGACTAATACTGAAAGCACAGGTGGGAGACTGGGGTCAAGGAGGACCCCAGAGAGCAGAGGTACGAGACTGCAGTACAGAAGAACTGTTACAGAGAGCAGATTTTTAAGACTGTGGTACACAAGGGCTGTTGGAGAGAACAGAAGTTGGAAACTGGGGTGCATAAGAACCGTTGCTGAGAGCAGAGGTTGGAGACTGATGTGCAGAAGGATTGTTACAGAGAGTAGAGTTTGGAGACTTGGGTGCAGAAGGATCTTTCAGAGAGCTGAGGTTGGGGACTGGGGTACAGAAGCACTGTTGCAGAGAGCAGAGATTGGAGACTTGGGTGCAGAAGGATCGTTGCAGAGAGAAGAGGTCGGAGTCTGTGGTTTACAAGGATCGTTGCAGAGAGCAGAGGTTTGAGACTGAGGTGCAGAAGGACTGTTACATAGAGCAGATTTCGGAGTCTGGGGTGCAAGACTGGTACAGAAATCAGATGTTGGAGCCTGGGGTGCAGAATGATTGTTGCAGACAACAGAGGTTGGAGACTGGGTTGCAGAAGGACTGTTGCAGAGGGCAGAGGTTGGAGACTGGGATGCAGAAGGACTGTTGCAGAGTACAGAGGTTGAAGACTGGGGTGCAGAAGGATCATAAAAGAGAGCAGAGTTTTCAGACTGAGGTGCAGAAGGACAAATTCAGAGAGCAGATGTTAAAGACTGAGATGCAGAAGGACTGTTACAGAGAGTAAACGTTGGATACTGAGGTGCAGAAAGACAATTGCAGAGAGCAAAAATTGAAGACTGAGGTGCAGAAGGCCTGTTACAGAGAGCAGAGGTTGGAGACTGAGGTGCAGAAAGACTGATACAGAAAGCAGAGTTTGGAGACTGGGGTGCAGAAGGACCATTACAGAGAGCAATGGTTGGGGATTGCGGTGCAGACGAACTGTTACAGAGAGCAGAGGTTAGAGACTGGGGTGCAGAAGGACTGTTGCAGAGAACAGAGGTTGGCGATGAGGTGCAGAAAGGCTGCTACAGGGAGAAGAGTTTGGAGACTGGGATGCAGAAGGACTGTTGCAAAGTACAGAGTTTGGAGACTGGGGTACAGAAGGACCGTTGCACAGAGCAGATGTTTGAGGTTTGGATGCAGAAGTCCTGTTAAAGAGAGAAAAGGTTTTAGACTGGGGTGCATAAAAACTGTTACAGGAAGCAGAGTTTGGAGACTGGGTAGTAGAAGGATCTTACAGAGAGCAGAGGTTGGAGAATGACGTGAAGAAGGAGTGTTACAGAGAGCATAGGTTGGAGCCTGGGGTGCAGAAAGACTGTTACAGAGAGTAGAGTTTGGAGACTTGGGTGCAGAAGGATCTTTCAGAGAACTGAGGTTGGAGACTGGGGTACAGAAGCACTGTTTCAGAGAGCAGAGTTTGGAGACTGAGATGCAGAAGGACTGTTACAGAGAGCAGATTTTGGAGACTGGGGTGCAATACTTATACAGAAATCAGATGTTGGAGCCTGGGGTGCAGAATGATTGTTGCAGACAGCAGAGGTTAGAGACTGGGTTGCAGAAGGACTGTTGCAGAGAGCAGAATTTGGAGACTTAGGTTCAGAAGGACTGTTACAGAGAGCAGAGGTGGGAGACTGGGATGCAGAAGGACTGTTGCAGAGAACAGAGGTTGAAGACTGGGGTCCAGAAGGATCGTGGAAGAGAGCATAATTTTCAGACTGAGGTGCAGAAGGACAAATACAGAGAGCAGATGTTGGAGACTGGGGTGCAGAAGGGCTGTTGCAGAGTGCAGAGGTTAGAGACTTGTGTACAGAAAATCTGTTTCAGAGAGGAGATGTTGGAGACTGGGGTTCAGAACGCCTGTTACAGAGAGCAGAGTTTGGACAAGGGGTGCAGAAGAACTGTTACAGAGAGCAGATTTTGGAGATTGGTTTGAAAAAGTATCTTACAGAGAGTAGAGGTTGGAGACTGAGATGCAGAAGGACTGTTACAGAGAGTAGACGTTGGATACTGAGGTGCACAAGGACAATTGCAGAGAGCAGAAGTTGAAGACTGAGGTGCAGAAAGACTGTTACAGAGAGCAGAGGTTGGAGACTGAGGTGCAGAAGGACTGATACAGAAAGCAGAGTTTGGAGACTGGGGTGCAGAAGGACCATTACAGAGAGCAGAGGTTGGGGATTGCGGTGCATAGAACTGTTAAAGAGAGCAGAGGTTAGAGACTGGCATGCAGAAGGACTGTTGCAGAGAAAAGAGGTTGGCGACTGAGGTGCAGAACGGCTGCTACAGGGAGCAGAGTTTGGAGACTAGGATGCTGAAGGACTGTTGCAAAGAACAGAGTTTGGAGACTGGGTTACAGAAGGACCATTGCACAGAGCAGATGTTGGAAATTTGGATGCAGAAGGCCTGTTAAAGAGAAAAAAGGTTGGAGACTAAGGTGCATAAGGACTGTTACAGAAAGCAGAGTTTGGAGACTGGGTATTGAAGGATCTTACAGAGAGCAGAGGTTAGACAATGAAGTGCAGAAGGAGTATTACAGAGAGCATAGGTTGGAGACTGGGGTGCAGATGGACTGTTACAAAGAGTAGAGTTTGGAGACTTGGGTGCAGAAGAATCTTTCAGAGAGCTGAGGTTGGGGACTGGGGTACAGAAGCACTGTTGCAGAGAGCAGAGATTGGAGACTTGGGTGCAGAAGGATCGTTGCAGAGAAAAGAGGTTGGAGTCTGTGGTTTAGAAGGATTGTTGCAGAGAGCAGAGGTTGGAGACTGAGGTGCAGAAGGACTGTAACAGAGAGCAGATTTTGGAGACTGTGGTGCAAGACTGATACAGAAATCAGATGTTGGAGCCTGGGGTGCAGAATGATTGTTGCAGACAGCAGAGATTGTAGATTGGGGTGCAGAAGGACTGTTGCAGAGAGCAGAATTTGAAGACTGAGTTTCATAAAGACTGTTACAGAGAGCAGAGTTTGGAGACTTGAGTGCAGAATGACTGATACAGAAAGCAGAGTTTGGAGTCTGGGGTGGAAGAGGACAGTTACAGAGAGCAGAGGTTGGAGACTACAGTACAGAAAGACTGTTAAACAGAGCAGAGGTTGGAGAGTGGGGTGCAGAAGGACAGTTACAAAGAGCACAGTTTTGAGACTGGGGTGAAGAAGAAATGTTGCAGAGAGCAGAGGTTGGAGACTGGGGTGCAGAAGGTCTCTTGCAGAGAGCAGATTTTAGAGACTGGGGTTCAGAAGGACCCTTACAGAGAACAGAGATTGGATACTGCGGTACAGGAGGACTGTTACATGGATCAAAGGTTGGAGACTAGAGTGAAAAATTACTGTTGTAGAGAACAGAGTTAAGAGAGAAGGGTGCAGATGGACCATTGCAGATAGCAGAGGTTGGAGACTGGGTTTCAGAAGGATCATTCAGAGAGCAGAGTTTGAACACTGAGGTGCAGAAGGACTGTTGCAAAGAGCAGAGGTTGGAGATTGGGGCGCAGTAGGACTGTTGCAGAAAGCAGTGGTTGGAGTCTGAGGTGCAGAAGGACTGTTAAAGAGAGCAGAGTTTAGAGACTGGGGTGCAGAAGGACTGATACTGAAAGCAGAGTTTGGAGACTGGGGTGCAGAAAAACCGTTACAGAGAGCAGAGGTTTGAGACTGAAATACAGAAGGACGGTTACCGAGAGCAGAGGTTGGAGACTGGGGTGGAAAAAGACTGTTGTAGAGAACAGATTTTGGAGACTGGGGTGCAGACGGACTGTTGCAAACAGCAGAGGTTGCAGAGTGAGGTGCAGAAGTACTGTTACAGAGAGCAGAGTTTGGAGACTGTGGTGCAGAAGGACTGATACAAAAATCAGAGGTTGGAGAATGGGGTGCAGAAGGAACCTTATAGAGAACAGAGGTTGAAGACTGCAGTACGGAAGAACTGATGTAGAGAACAAGGTTGGAGACTGGGGTGCATAGGGACCATTGCAGAGAGTAGACATTGGAGTCTGGGCTGCCGAAGGATTTTTGCAGAGAGTAGACGTTAGAGACTGGGGTGCAGAAGGATTTTACAGAGAGAAAAGTTTGGAGACTGAGGTGGAGAAGGACTGTTGCAGAGAGCAGATGTTGGAGACTGGGGTGCAGAATGACTGTGCATAGTGTAGTGTTTGGAGACTGGGGTGCAGAAGGACTGTTGCAGCGAGCAGAGGTTGGAGACTGAAATACAGAAGGACTGTTACAGAGAGCAGATGTAGAAGCCTGGGGTGTAGAACGAGGGATACAGAAAGCAGAGTTTAGAGACTGGGGTTCAGAAGGACCGTTACAGAGTATAGAGGTTGGAGACTGCGGAATAGAAGGACTGTTAAAGAGAGCAGAGGTTGGAGACAGGTGTGCAGAAGGATATTACAGAGAGCAGAGGTTGGAAACTGTGTTGCAATAGGCTATTGCAGAGAGCAGATGTTGGAGACTGTGGTTCAGAAGGATCGTTGCAGAGAAAAGAGGTTGGAGACTGAGGTGCAGGAGGCCTCTTACAGAGAGCAGAGCTTGAAAAATGGGGTGCAGATGGCCTGTAATATAGAGCACAGTTTGGAGACTGGGTGGCAGAAGGATCTTACAGAGAGCAGAGGTTGTTGACTGAGGTGCCAAAGGAGTGTTACAGAGAGCAGAGTTTGGAGACTGGGGTCCAGAAAGATCATTGCAGAGAGCAGAGTTTTCAGAATGATGTTTAGAAGGACTGTTGGAGAGAACAGAGGTTGGAGACTTGGGTGCAAAAGAATCGTTACAGAGAGCAGAGAGTGGAGACTGGGGGTTCCAAAGGACTTTTTGAGAGAGCAGAGGTTGGAGACTTGGGTTAAGAAGGACTGTTACAGAGAGAAGAGTTTGGAGACTGAGGTTCAGATGGACCGTTGCAGAGAACAGAGGTTGGAGACTGCCGTACAGAAGGACTGTTACAGAGAGCAGAGGTTGGAGACTGGGGTGCAAAAGAACTTTTTTAGAGAACACAGGTTAGAACTGGGTTGCAGGAGAATCGTTGGGGCGAGCAGAGTATAGAGACTGAGGTGTAGAAGGACTGTTGCAGAGAGCAGAAGTTGTAGACTGGGGTGTAGATGGACTGTTGCAGAGAGCAGATGTTAGAGACTTGGGTGCAGAAAGACTGTTGCATAGAGCAGAAGTTGGAGACTGAGGTGCAGAAGGACGGTTAGGGAGACCAGACGTTGGAGACTGGGGTGCAGAAGGACTTTTATAGAGAGCAGACGTTGGAGACTGGGGTGCAGAAGGATCGATGCAGAGAGCAGAGTTTGGAAACTGGGGTGTAGAAGAATCGTTAAAGAGAGCAGATTCTGGAGACTGTAATGCAGAAGTACTTTTACAGAGAGCAGAGGTTGAAGACGGGGGTGCAGTAGGAAATTGACAGAGAGTACATGTTGGAGACTGATGTGCAGAAAAACTGTTGCAGAGAGCAAAGTTTGAAGACTAGGGTGCAGAAGCAGTGTTTCAGAGAGCAGAGGTTGCAGAATGAAGTACAGAAGGACCCTTACAGAGACCAGAGTTTGGAGACTGCGGTACAGAAGGACTGTTACAGACAGCATAGGTTGGAGACAGGTGTTCAGAAAGATCTTACAGACAGCATAGTTTGGAGACTGGGGTGCAGAATGACTGTCGCGGATAGCAGAGGTTGGAGACTGGGGTGCAGAAGGCCTGTTACAGAGAGTAGTGCTTGGAGACTGAGGTGCAGAAGAATCATTGCTGAGAGCAGAGTATTCATACTGAGGTGAAGAAGAAGTGTTGAAGAGAACAGAGGTTGAAGACTGTGGTTCAGAAGGATCTTTGCAGAGACCAGAGTTTGGAGACTCGGGTGCAGAAGTACTGACACAGAAATCAGTGGTTGGAGACTGGGGTGCAGAAGGCCTGATACAGAAAGCAGAGTTTGGACACTGTTGTGTTGGAGGACTGTTACAGAGAGCAGAGTGTGAATACTGGGTTGCATAAGGATGTTACAGAGAGCAGAGGTTGGAGACTAAGGTGCAGAAGCACTGTTACAGAGAGAAGTGTTTGGAGACTGGGGTTCAGATGGACCGTTGCAGAGAGCAGAGATTGGAGACTGAGGTGCAGAAGGATTGTTACAGAGAGCAGAGTTTGGAGACTGTGGTGCAGAAGGACTGATACAGAAAGCAGATGTTGGATACTCAGGTGCAGAAGGACCCTTACAGAGAGCAGAGGTTGGAGACTGAGGTGCAGAATGACTGTTGCAGAGAGCAGAGGTTGCAGACTGAGTTGCAGAAGGACTGTTACAGCGGGCAGAGTTTCAAGACTTTGGTTGAAAACGACTGATAGAGAAAGCAGAGGTTGGATATTGGGGTGCATAAAGACCCTTACAGAGAACAGAGTTGGGAGACTGCGGTACAGAAGGACTGTTACAGAGAGCAGAGGTTGGAGACTGGGGTGCAGAAGAACTTTTGTAGAGAACAGAGGTTGGAACTGGGTTGCAGGAGGATCATTGTGGCGAGCAGAGTATGGAGACTGGGGTGTAGAAAGACTGTTGCAGAGAGCAGAAGTTGTAGACTGGGGTGTAGAAGGACTGTTGCAGAGAGCAGATGTTGGAGAATTGGGTGCAGAAAGACTGTTGCATAGAGCAGAGGTTGGAGACTGAGGTGCAGAAGGACGGTTAGAGAGACCAGACTTTGGAGACTGCGGGGCAGAAAAACTTTTACAGAGAGCAGACGTTGGAGACTGGGGTGCAGAAGGATCGTTGCAGAGAGCAGAGTTTGGAGACTGGGGTGTAGAAGGATCGTTAAAGAGAGCAGATTTTGGAGACTGTAATGCAGAAGTACTTTTACAGAGAGCAGAGGTTGAAGACGGGGGTGCAGTAGGACATTTACAGAGAGAACATGTTGGAGACTGATGTGCAGAAAAACTGTTTCAGAGAGCAATGTTTGGAGACTGGGGTGAATAAAGAGTGTTTCAGAGAGCAAAGGTTGCAGACTGAAGTACAGAAAGACCCTTACAGAGACCAGAGTTTGGAGACTGTGATACAGAAGGACTGTTACAGAGAGCATAGGTTGCAGACAGGTGTTCAGAAAGATCTTACAGACAGCATAGGTTGGAGACTGGGGTTCAAAAAGACTGTTGCGGAGAGCAGAGGTTGGAGACTGGGGTGCAGAAGGCCTGTTACAGAGAGCAGTGCTTGGAGACTGAGGTGCAGAAGAATCGTTGTTGAGAGCAAAGTTTTCAGACTGAGGTGCAGAAGGACTGCTACAGAAAGCAAAGGTTGAAGACTGGGGTGCAGAAGCCCGGTTACAGAGAGCAGAGGTTTTAGACTAAGGTGGAGAAGGACTGCTGCAGAGAATAGAGGTTGGAGACTGAGGTGCATAAGGAGTGTTACAGAGAGCAGAAGTTGGAGACTGGGGTGCAGAAGGACTGATACAGAAAGCAGAGCTTGATGACTGGGGTGAAGAAGGACTGTTTCAGAGAGCAGAGGTTGAAGACTGAGGTGGGGAACGACTGTTACAGATAGGAAAGTTTGGAGAATGTGGTCCTGATGTACTGATACTGAAACCACGGTTGAAGACTGGGGTGAAGAAGGACCCTTACAGAGAACAGAGATGGGAGACTGTGGTACAGAAGTACTTTTACAGAGAGCAGAAGTTGGAGACTGGGGTGCAGAATAATTGTTGTAGAGAACAGAGTTTGGAGACTGGGGTTCAGAAGGACCATTGCAAATAGCAGAGGTTGGAGACTGGGTTTCAGAAGGATTATACAGAGAGCAGAGTTCGGTCACTGAGGTGCAGAAGCACTGTTGCAGAGAGAAGAGTTTGGTGATTGAGGCACAGCAGGACTGTTGCAGAGAGCAGAGGTTAAAGTCTGAGGTTCTGAAGGACTGTTACAGAAAGCAGAGTTTAGAGACGGGGTGCAGAAGGACTGAAACAGAAAGCAGATTTTCGAGACTGGGGTGCACAAGAACCGTTACAGAGAGCACAGGTTGGAGACTGCAGTACAGAAGGACGGTTACAGAGATAAATGGTTGGAGAGTTGCGTGGTAAACGACTCTTGCAGAGAGCAGATTTTGGAGACTGGGGTGTAGAAGGACTGTTGCAGCGAGCAGAGGTTTAAGACTTGGGTGCAGCAGGACTCTTGCAGAGAGCAGAGGTGGCAGAGTGAGGTGCAGAAGCACTGATACAGAGAGCAGAGTTTGGAGACTGTGGTGCAGAAGGACTGATACAGAAAACAGAGGTTGGAGAATGGGGTGCAGAAGGACCCTTACAAAGAGCAGAGTTTGGAGACTGATGTGCATAAGGACTGTTACAGAGAGCAGAGGTTGAAGACTGGTGTGGAAAAGGAACGTTGCAGAGTGCAGTGTTTGGATACTGGGTTGCAGAAGGACTGTTGCAGAGAGCAGAGGTTGGAGACTGGGGTGCAGAAGGGCTGTTACAGAGAGCAGAGGTTGGAGACTTGGGTGTAGAAGAACTGATACAGAAAGCAGAGGTTGGAGACTGGGGTGCAGAAGGACAGTTGCAAAGAGAAGAGGTTGGAGACTGGGGTGGAGAAGGACTGTTGTAGAGAGCAGATGTTTGAGACTGGGGTGCAGAATTACTATTGCAGAGAGCAGAGGTTTTAAACTGGGGTAAAGTAGGACTATAGCAGAGAGCAGAGCTTGCAGACTAAGGTGCAGAAGGACTGTTAAAGTGAGCAGAGTATGGAGACTGTGGTGCAGAATGATTGTTACAGAGAGCAGATTTTGGAGACTGGGGTGAAGAATTATCTTAGAGAGAGCAGAGGTTGGAGACTGGGGTGCAGAAGGAGCTTTGCAGAGAGCAGAGGTTGGAGATGAAGTGTAGAAGGACTGTAATATAGAGCAGAGGTTGGAGACTGGGGTGAAAAAGGACTGATACAGAGAGTAGAGTTTGGAGACTGCGGTACAGCAGGACTGTTACAGAGAGCAGAGTTTGCAGACTGTGGTGCAGAAGGATTGTTTAAGAAAACAGAGGTTGGAGACTGGTGTGCAGAAGAATTGATACAAAGAGCAAATTTTTGAGACTAGTGTTCAGAATTACTGTTACATAGAGTAGAGGTTGGAAACTGGGGTGCAGAAGGATCTTACAGAGAGTAGAGGTTGGAGACTAGGGTGCAGAAGGACTGTTGCAGAGAGCAGAGGTTGGAGACAGGGGTGTAGAATGATCGTTGCAGAGAAAAGAGTTTTGAGACTGCGATGCAGAAGGCCTGTTAAAGAGAGCAGAGTTTGAAGAATGGGGTGCAGAAGGACTGTTATAGAGAGCAGAGTTAGGAGTCTGGGTGGCAGAAGAATCTTCCAGAGAGCAGAGTTTGGAGACTGAGGTTCAGAAGGAGTGTTACAGAGAGCAGTGGTTGAAGACTGGGGTCAGAAGGATCGTGCAGAGAGCAGAGGTTTCAGACTGAGATGTATAAGGACTGTTACAGAGAGCAGAGGTTGGAGACTGAGGTGCAGAAGGAGTGTTATAGGGAGCAGATTTTAAAGACTGTGTTGCAGAAGGATCTTACATAGAGCAGAGTTTAAAGATTGAGGTGCAAAGGATTGTTGCAGAGAGCAGATTTTTCAGACTAAGATGCAGAAGGACTGTTGCAGAGAGCAGATGTTGTAGACTGGGGTGCAGAAGGACCGCTACAGGGAGCAGAGGTTGGAAACTGGCTTGCAGAAGGCCTGTTACAGAGAGCAGAGATTTGAGACTGTTTTGCAGAAGAACTGTTGCAGAGAGCAGAGTTTGGAGAATAGGTTACAGAAGGACTGTTGCAGAGAGTAGATGTTGGAGACTGTTGTTCAGAAGGACTGTTTCAAAGAGCAGAGGTTAGAGAATAAGGTGCAGACGACTTTTGCAAAGAGCAGAGGTTGGAGACTGAGGTGCAGAAGGACTGCTACAGAGAGGAGAGGTTGAAGACTGTTGTGAAGAAGGACTGATAAAGAAAGCAGAGGTTGGAGACTGGGGTGCAAAAGGACCTTTACGGAGAGCAGAGTTATGAGACTTCAGTACAGAAGGACTGTTCCAGAGACCATAGTTTGGATATTGGAGAGCAGAAGGACTGTTGCAGAGGACAGAGGTTGGAGACTGAGGTGCAGAAGGACTGTTATATAGAGAAGAGGTTTGAGACTGTACTGCCGAAGGACTGTTACAGAGAGCAGAGTTTGGAGACTGGGTTTCTTAAGAATCTTACAGTGAGCAGAGGTTGGAGACTGAGGTTCAGTTGGACTGTTACAGAGAGCAGTGGTTGGAGACTGGGGTGCAGAAGAATCTTGGAGAGCAGAGGTTTCAGACTGAGGTGCAGAAACACTGTTACAGAGAGCAGAGGTTGGAGGCTGAGGTGTAGAAAGACTGTTACAGAGAGCAGAGTTAGGAGACTGAGGTTCAGAAAGACTTTTACAGAAAGCAGAGGTTGGAAATTGGGGTGCAGAAGGACCATTACAGAGAGCAAAGTTTGTAGACTGCGGTATAGAAGGACTGTTACAGAGAGCAGAGATTGGAGACTGGGGTCCAGAAGGACTGTTACAGAGAGCACAGGTTTCAGACTGAGCTGCAGAAGGATCTTGGAGAGCAGAGGATTCAGAATGAGGTGCAGAAGGACTGTTACAGAGACCAGAGGTTGGAGACTGAGGTGTAGAACGACTGTTACAGAGAGCAGAGGTTGAAGACTGGGGTTCAGAAAGACTGATACAGAAAGCAGAGTTTGGAGACTAGGGTGCAGAAGGACCTTTACAGAGAGCAGAGGTTGGAGTCTGCATTACTTAAGGACTGTTACAGAGAGCAGATATTGGAGACTGGGGAGCAGAAGGACTGTTGCAGAGGACAGATGATTGTGACTGGGGTGCCCAAGGACACTTGCAGAAAGCAGAGGTTGGAGCCTGGGGTGGAGCAGGAATTTTAGAGACAGCAGAGTTTAGAAACTGGAGTTCAGAAAGATCTTACAGAGAACAGAGGTTGGAGACTCTGGTGCAGAAGGACTGATGCAGAGATCAGACATTGGAGACTGGGGTCCAGAAGGATCATTGCAGAGAGGAAAGTTTGGAGACTGTGGTTCAGAAGGACTGGTGCAGAGAGCAGAGGTTGAAGACTGGAATGCAGATGGTTCTTACAGAGAGCAGAGGTTGGAGACTCTGGTGTAAAAGGACTGTTTCAGAGAGCAGAGGTTGGAGACTGGTGTTGAGAAGAATCGTTGCAGAGAGAAAAGGTTGGAGACTGGGGTCCAGAGGCCTGTTACAGTGAGCCGAGGTTGGAGACTGGGTTTCAGAGGTACTGTTACAGAGATCAGAGGTTGGAGACTGTTGTGCAGTAGGACTGGGACAGAGTGCAGAGTTTAAAAACTTGGTTGCAGAAGGATCTTACAGAGAGCAGAGGTTGGAGACTTAGGTGCAGGAGGACTGTTACAGAGAGTAGTGTTTGGAGACTGGGGTGCAGAAGGATCGTGCAGAGACCAGAGGTTTCATACTGAGGTGCAGAAGGACTTTTACAGAGAGCAGAGGTTGGATACTAAGGTGAAGAAAGACTGTTACAGAGAGCACAGGTTAGAGACTGAGGTGCAGAAGGACTGTTACAGAGAGCAGAGTTTGGAGACTGAGGTGAAGAAGGACTGCTACAGAGCAGAGGTTGCAAATTGGGGTGCAGAAAGACCAATACCAAGAGCAGAGTTTGGAAACTGCGGTATAGAAGGACTGTAACAGAAAGCAGAGTTTGAACACTGAGGTGCAGAAGGACTATTACAGTGTGCAGATGTTGGAGACTGTGGTGAAGAAGGACTCTTACAGAGAGCAGATATTGGGGACTGGGGTGGAAAAGGAATGTTACAGAGAGCAGAGTTTGGAAACTGGGGAGCAGAAGGATCTTACAGAGAGCAGAGGTTGGAGATTGATGTGCAGTAGGATTCTCACAGAGAGCAGAGTTTGAAGACTGGGGATCAGAAGAACTGATAGAGAAAGCAGAGATTGGAGTTTGTGGTGAAGGAAGACAGTAACAGAGAGCAGAGGTTGGAGACTGCAGTACAGAAGAACTGTTAAAGAGAGAAGAGGTGGAGACTGGGGTGCAGAAGGACTGTTGCGGAGAGCAGATGTTGGTAACTAGGGTGCACAATGACTATTGCAGAGAGCAGAGGTTGGAGACTGGGGTGCAGTAGGACTGTTACAGAGAGAAGAGGTTGGAACTGTCGTGCTGAAGGACTGAAACAGAAAGCAGAGGTTGGAGACTGGGGTTCAGAAGGACTGTTAAAGAGAGCAGATGTTGGAGACTGGTTTGCAAAAGGACTGTTAAAGAGAGCAGAATTTAGAGACTGGGGTGCTGAAGGACTGTTGCCGAGAGCCGAATTTGGAGAGTGGGATGGTGAAGAATTGTTACAAAGAGAAGATTTTGGAGACTGGGGTGCAGAAGGACTGTTGCAGAGAGCACATGTTGAAGACTGGGGTGCAGAAGGACTGTTAAAGAGAGCAGTGGTAGGAGACTAGAGTGCATTAGGATCTTACAGAGAGCAGAGGTTGGAAACTCGGGTGTAGAAGGACTCTTGCTGAGAGCAGAGGTTGGAGACTGGGGTGGAGAAGAATCGTTGAAGAGAGAAGAGTTTGGAGACTGGGGTTCAGAAGGCCTGTTACAGAGAGCAAAGGTTCGAGACTGGGTTGCAGAATTCCTGTTATAGAAAGCAGATGTTAAAAACTGTTGTGAAGAAGGACTGTTACAGAGAGCAGAGTTTGGAGACTGGGTCGCAGAAGAGTGTTACAGAGAGCAGAGGTAGGAGACTCAGGTGCAGAAGGACGGTTACAGAGATCAGAGTTTGGAGACAGGGTTAGTCAAGGATCTTACAGAGAGCAGATTTTTGAGACTGAGGTGCAGAAGGACTGTTACAGAGAGCAGAGGTTGGAGACTGAGCTGTAGAAGGACTGTTGCAGAGAGCAGATTTTGGAGACTGGGGTGAAGAAGTTTTGTTGCAGAGAGCAGAGATTGGAGACTAAGGTGCAGAAGAACTGTGGCAGATAGCAGAGTTTGGAGACTGGGGTGTAGAAGAACTGTTGCAGGAACAAGAATTTGAGAAAGCGGTTCTGAAGGACTTTTGCAGAGAGCTGAGTTTGGAGACTTAGATGCAGAAGGACTGTTACAGAGAGTAGAGGTTGGAGACTGAGGTACAGAAGGATTGTTACAGAGAGCAGATGTTGGAGACTGGGGTGCAGAAGGACTGTTGCAGATAACAGAGTTTGGAGACTGGGGTGTAGAAGGACTTTTGCAGGCAGCAGAGATTAGAGACTGGGGTGCAGAAGGACTTTTGCAGAGACCAGAGTTTGGAGACTGCAGTACAGAAGGACTGTTACAGAGAGCAGAAGTTGGAGACTGGGGTGCAAAAGGATCATTGCAGAGAGCAGAGTTTGGAGACTGGGGTGCAGAAGGATTGTTACAGAGAGCAGAGGTTGGAGACTGGTGTGCAGAACGACTGTTGCAGACAGCAGTGCTTTGAGACCGGGGTGCAGAAGGACTGTTACAGAGAGTAGAGTTTCGAAACTGAGGTGCAGAAGGCTCGATGCAGAGAGCTGAGTTTGGAGACTGAGGTGCAAAAGGACTGTTGCAGAGAGCAGAGGTTGGAAACTGAGGTGCAAAAGGACTGTTACAGAAAATAGAGGTGGGACATTTGGGTGCAACAGGCCTGTTACCGAGAGCAGAGGTTGGAGACTGGGGTGCAGATAGTTCGTTGTAGAGAGCAAAATTTTAAGACTGGGGTGCAGAAGGATTGTTATAAAGAACAGAGGTCGGAGACTGGGGTGCAGAAGGATTGTTAAGGAGAGCAGAGTTTTCAGACTGGGTTGCAGAGGGACTGTTGCAGAGAGCAGAAGCTGGACACTGGGGTGTATAAGGACTGTAGCGGAGAGCACAGGTTCACATTGGGGTGCAGAAGGACTGTTGATGAGAGCAGAGGTTGGAGACTGGGTTACAGAAAGACTGTTAGAGAGGCAGAGTTTAAAGATTTGGTGGAGAAGGTCTGTTGCAGAGAGAAGATGTTGGAGATTGGGGTGCAGAAAAACTTTTGCAGAGAGCAGAGTTTGTAGACTGTAGTGAAGAAAGACTCTTACAGAGAGCAGGTGTTGGAAATTGTGGTGCAGATGGACTGATACAGTAAGCAGAGTTTTAAGACTGGGGTGCAGAAGGATTGTTGCAGAGAGCAGAGTTTGTAGACTGAGGTGCAGAAGCACTGTTACAGAGAGCAGAGGTTGGAGAATGGGATGCCAAAGGCCTGTTACAGAGAGCAGAGGTTGGAGAATGGGGTGTAGAAGGACTTTTGCAGGCAGCAGAGGTTGGAGACTGGGGTGCAGAAAAACTTTTGCAGAGAGCAGAGTTTGGAGACTGAGGTACAGAAGGACTGTTACAGAGAGCAGAGGTTGGAGACAGGGGTGCAGAAGGACTGATACAGAATGTAGAAGTTGGAGACTGGGGTGCAGAAGGATCCTTACAGAGAGCAGAGGTTGGAGATAGCAGTACAGAAGGAATGTTACAGAGAGCAGAGGTTGGAGACTGGGGTGGAGAAAAACTGTTTCAGATAGTAGATGTTGGATACTGAGGTGCAAAAGAACTGTTACAGAGAGCTGAATTTGGAGACTAAGTTGCAGAAGGATTGTTGCAGGGAGCAGATTTTGGAGACTGAGGTGCTTAAGGACTCTTGTAGACAACAGAGGTTGGAAAATGGGGTGCAGAAGAACCATTGCAGAGAGCAGAGTTTGGAGACTGCAGTACAGAAGGACTGTTGAGAGGTCAGATGAAGTACAGAAAGACTGTTGAGAGGTGAGATGAAGAAGGACTGTTACAGAAAGCAGAGTTTGTAGACTTGGGTGCAGAAGGATCATTGCACAAAGCAGAGTTTTCAGACTGAGGTGAAGAAGGACTGTTTCAGAGAGCAGATGTTGGAGACTGGGGTGCAGAAAGAATTTTGCAGAGAGCTGAGGTTGGAGACTGGGTTGCAAAAAGATCGTTGCAGAGAGCAAAGTTTGGAGACTGGGGTGTAAAACGATTGTTACAGAGAGAAGAGGTTAGAGAATGGGGTACAGAAGGACGATTGCAGAGAGCAGAGTTTGTGGACAGATGTGCAGAAAAATAGTTACAGAGATGAAGTACAGAAGGACTGTTTAGAGGTGAGATGAAGAAGGACTGTTACAGAGAGCAGAGTTTGTAGCCTGGGGTGCCGAAGGACAGCTGCAGAGAACAGAGGTTGGATACTGGGGTGCACAAGGGCCGTTGCAGAAAGATAAGGTTGGAGACTGAGGTGCAGAATGACTGTTACAGAGAGCAAAGTTTGGAGAACGGGGTGCAGAAGGATCTTACAGAGAGCAGACGTTGGAGACTGGGATGCAGAACGATCGTTGCAGAGATCAGAGGTTGGAGCCTGGGGTGTAGAAGGACTTTTGCAGAGAGCAGAGGTTGAAGACTGGGCTGCAGAAGGCCTGTTACAGAGAGCAGAGTTTGGAGACTGGGTTGCAGTAAACCTGATACAGAAAGCAGATGTTGGAGACTGGGGTGCAGAAGGATTGTTACAAATAGCACAGTTTGGAGACTGTTGTTTAGAAGGATTCTTTCAGAGAGCAGAAGTTTCAGACTGAGGCTTAGAAGAACTGTTACAGAGAGCAGAGGTTGGAAATTGGGGTGTAGAAGGACTGTTATAGAGAGAAGTGCTTGGAGACTGCCATACAGAAGGATTGTTACAGAGCAGAGTTTGTAGACGGGGTGCAGAAGGTCCTTTGCAGAGAGCAAATTTGGGATACTGGGGTGCAGAAGGATTGTTACAGAGAGCAGAGATTGGAGACTGGGGTGCAGAAATACAATTACAGAGAGCAAAGGGTGGAGACTGAGGTGCAGAAGGACTTCTACAGAGAGCAGAGTTTGGAGACTGAGGTGTAGAAGGACTGTTACAGAAAGCAGAGGTTGGCAATTGGGGAGCAGATGGACTGTTACAAAGAGAATAGGTTGGAGACTGCGATACAAAAGGACTTTTACAGAGAGCAAAGTTTGGAGACTGGGTAGAAGAAGGATCGTTGCAGAGAGCAGATGTTGGAGATTGGGGTGCAGAAGGACTGTTGCAGACAGCAGAGTTTGGAGAATTGGGTGCATCAGGACTTTTGCAGAGAGCAGAGTTTGGAGACTGTGGTACAGAAGGACTGATACAGAGATCAGAGGTTGGAGACTGGGGTGCAGAATGATCGTTGCAGAGAGCAGAGGTTGGAAACTAAGGTGCAGAAGGATCGTTACCCAGAGCAGATTTTGGTTCCTGGGGTGTAAAATGACTGATACAGAGAGCAGTTGTTGGAGACTGGGGTGCAAAAGTACTTTAGCAGAGAGAAGAGTTTGGAGACTGGGGTTCAGAAGGACTGTTGCAGAGAGCAGAGTTTGGAGACTGGGGTGCAGAAGGAGTGTTGCAGAGAACAGAGTGTGGAGACTGGGGTGCAGAAGAACCGTTGCAGAGAGCAGAGGTTGGAGAGTGAGGTGCAGAAGCATTGTTACAGAGAGCAGAGGTTGGAGACTAGGGTGCAGAAGGACTGTTGCAGAGAGCAGTTGTTGGAGAGTGGAATGCAGAAGGATCATTGCAGAGAGCAGAGGCTGGAGACTGCGGTTTAGAAGGACTGTTGCAGAGAGCAGAGGTTGGAGAGTGAGGTTCAGAAAAATCGTTGCAGAGAGAAGAGGTTAAAGACTGAGGTGCAGAAGGCCTGTTACAGAGAGCATAGGTTGGAGACTGGGGTGCAGAAGGATTGTTTCAGATAGCACAGTTTGGAGACTGGGGTGCAGAAGGATTGTTGCAGACAGCAGAGGTTTAAGACTGAGGCTTATAAGGACTGTTACAGAGAGCAGAGGTTGGAATCTGAGGTGCAGAAGGACTGTTACAGAAAGCAGAGGTTGGCAATTGCAGTGCAGAAGGACAATTATAGAGAGAAGAGGTTGGAGACTGTGGTATATAAGGACTGTTAGAAAGAGCAGAGTTTGGAGACTTTGGTGCGGAAGGACCGTTTTAGAGAGCAGATGTTGGAGACTAGGGTGCAGAAAGACTGTTACAGAGAGCAGAGGTTGGAGACTGAGGTGCAGAAGGATTGATACAGAGAGCAGAGGTTGGAGACTGCGGTAAAGAAGGACAATTAAAGAGAGCAAAGGTTGGAGACTGAGGTGCAGAAGGACTAATAGAGAGACCAGAGGTTGGATACTGGGGTGCAGAAGGACTGTTACAGAGAGGAAGGGTTGGAGAAAAGGATGCAAAAGGATCTTACAGAGAGCAGAGTCTGGAGACTGGGGTGCAGAAGGACTGTTGCAGAGAGCAGAGGTTGGAGACTTAGGTTCAGAAGGATCGTTGCAGAGAAAAAAGTTTGGAGACTGGGGTGCAGAAAGACTGTTATAGAGAGCAGAGATTCGAGATTGGCTTGCAGAAGAACTGTTACAGAGAGCAGAGGTTGGAGACTGGGTTGCAGTAAGCTTGTTACAGACAGCAGAGTTTGGAGACTGAGGTGCAGAAGGACTGTTACAGTGAGCAGAGGTTGGAGACTGAGGTGCAGCAGGATTGGTACAGAGAGAAGAGTTTGGAGACTAGGTGTAGAAGGACTGTTACAAAGTGCAGAGGTTGGAAACTGTGGTGCAGAAGGATCGTTGCAGAGAGCAAAGGTTGGAAATTGAGGTGCAGAAGGATCGTTACAGAGAGCAGTGGTTGGAGACTAGGGTCAGAAAGACAGTTACAGAGAGCACAGTTTGGAGACGGGTGTAGAAGAAATGTTGCAGTGAGCAGAGAATGGAGACTGCGGTACAGAAGTACTATTACAAAGAGCAGAGGGTGGAGAGTGGGGTGCAGAAGAAATGTCACCTAGATCAGAGTTTGAAAACTGGGGTGCAGAAGGATGTTACAGAGAGCAGAGGCTGGAGTCTGGGGTCAGAAGGACTGTTGCAGAGAACAGACGTTGGAGACTGGGGTACAGAATGATTGTTGCAGAGAGCAGAGGTTGGAGACTTAGGTGCAGAAGGATCGCTACAGAGAGAAGAGTTTGGAGACCGGGGTGCTGTAGGATAGCTACAGAGAGATCAGGTTGGAGACTGGGGTGCAGAAGAAATGTTGAAGAGAGCAGTGGTTGGAGACTGGGGTTCAGAAGAACTGTAGCAGAGAGCAGAGTTTTGAGACTGTTGTGCAGAAGGACTCTTGCAGAGAGCAGACGTTGGAGACTGGGATGCAGAAAGATCGTTGCAGAGAGCAGATGTTGGAGACTGGTGTGTAGAAGGACTTTTGCACAGAATAGAGGTTGGAGACTTGGGTGCAGAAGGACTGTTGTTGAGAGCAGAGTTTGGAGACTGAGGTGCAGAAGGACTGTTATAGAGAGCATAGGTTTTAGACTGGGGTGCAGAATAACTGATACAGAAAGTAGAGTTTGGAGACTGGGGTGCAGAAGGACTGTTAAAGATAGCACAATTTCGAGACTCGGTTGCAGAAGGATCTTACAGAGAGCATTTTGTAGACTGAGATTCAGAAGGACTGTTACAGAGAGCAAAGTCTGGAAACTCAGGTGCAGTAGGATTTTTGCAGAGAGCCGAGTTTTCAGACTGAGGTGCAAAAGGACTGTTTCAGAGAGCAGATGTTGGATCCTGGGGTAGAGAAGGAATGTTACAGATAGCAGAGTTTGGAGTCTGGGGTGCAGAAGGATCGTTGCAGAGAGCACAGTTTGGAGACTGGGGTGCAGAAGTCCTGTTACAGAGAGCAGAGGTTTAACTGGGGTTCAGAAGGCCTGTTACAGAGAGCAGAGTTTGGAGACTGGGTTGCAGAAGACTGTTACAGAGAGAAGAGTTTGGAGACTGGGTGCAGAAGGCCTTTAACAGCGAGCAGAGGTTGGAGACTGGGGTGCAGAAGGACTGTTACAGAGAGCAGAGGTTGGAGACTGAGGTTCAGAAGAACTGTTACAGAGAGCAGAGTCTGGAGACTGGGGTGCAGAAAAACTGTTGCAGAGAACACAGGTTGGAGACTGGCGTGCAGAAGGACAGTGTCAGAGAGCAGAGTTTGAAGACTGGGGTGAAGAAAGAATGTTACAGAGAACAGAGTTTGGAAACTGGGGTGCAGAAGGATTTTACAGAGAGCAGAGATTGAAGACTGGGGTGCAGAAGGACTGTTACAGAGAGCAGAGGTGGGAGACTGAGATGCAGAAGGACTGTTACAGAAAGCAGAGTTTGGAGACTGGGGTGTAGAAGAATAGTTGCAGAGAGCAGAGTTTTCAGACTGAGGTAAAGAAGGACTGTTTCAGAGAGCAGAGGTTGGAGACTAGAATGCATAATAACTATTGCAGAGAACAGAGGTTGCAGACTGAGGTGCAGAAGGACAGATACAGAGAGCAGAGTTTGGAGAATGTGGTGCAGAAAAATTGATACAGAAAGGAGAGGTTAGAGAATTTGGTGCAGAAGGACCCTTGCAGAGAACAGAGTTTGGACACTGAGCTGCAGAAAGACTGTTGCAGAGAGCAGAGGTTGGAGATTGGGGCGCTGAAGGACTATTGCAGAGAACAGAGGTTGGATTCTGAGGTGAAGAAGTACTGTTACAGAGAGCAAGGTTGGAGACTGGGGTGCAGAATGACTGATACATAACGCAGAGTTTGGAGACTGGGGTGTAGAAGGACCGTTACAGAGAGCAGAGGTTGGAGACTGCAGTACATAAGGACTGTTACAGAGAGTAGAGGTTGAAGACTGGGGTGCAGAAGGATAGTTGCAGAGAGCAGAGGTTGCAGACTGAGGTGCAGAAGGACTGTTACAGAGAGCAGAGTTTGGAGACTGTGGTGCAGAAGGACTGATACACAAAGCAGAGGTTGGAGACTGGGGTGCAGAAGGACCCTTACAGAGAACAGAGGTTGAAGACTGCGGTATAGAAGAACTGTTGTTTAGAACAAGGTTGAAGCCTGGGGAGCAGAGGGACCATTGCAGAGAGCAGAACATGGAGACTCTGGTGCAAATGGAATGTTAAAGAGCAAAGAGTTTGGAAACTGGTGTACGGAAGTATCTTCCAAAGAGCAGAGTTTTTAGACTGGGGTGCAGAAAGAATTGTGCGGAGAGCAGACGTTGGAGACTGGGTTGCAGAAGGATCGTTGCAGAGAGCAGATAATGGAGACTGGGGTATAGAAGGACTGTTCCAGAGAGCAGAGGTTGGAGACTGGGGTGCAGAAGGACTGTTGCAGAAAGCAGTTTTTGAAGACTGAGGTGCAGAATTAAAGTTACAGAGAGCAGAGTTTGAAAACTGGGGTGCAGAAGGACTGAAACAGAGAGCAGAGGTTGGAGACTGAGTTGCCGAAGTAAAGTTACAGAGAGCAGAAGTTAGATACTAGGGTGCAGAAGGACTGATACAGAAAGCAGAGGAGGGAGACTGGGGTGCAGAAAGACCGTTAGAGAGAGCAGAGGTTGGAGACTGCAGTACAGAAGGACTGTTACAGAGAGCAGATGTTTCAGACTGTGGTGCAGAAAAACTGTTGCAGAGAACAGAAATTTGAGACTGAGGTGCATAAGGACCGTTGCTGAGAGCAGAGGTTGGAGACTGTGGTGCAGAAATATTGTTAGAGAGATTAGAGTTTGGAGACTGGGGTGCAGCAGGATCTTTCAGAAATCAGAGTTTGGGACTGGGGTGAAGAAGGACTGTTGCAGAGAGCAGAGTTTGGAGACTGGGGTGCAGAAGCATCCTTGCAGAGAGTAGAGGTTGGAGACTGGGGAGCAGCAGGCCTGTTACCGAGAGCAGAGGTTGGAGACTGGGGTGCAGAAGGCCTGTTACAGAGAGCAGAGATTGGAGACCGGGTTTTAAAGGACAGTTGCAGAGAGTAGACCTTGGAGACTGTGGTTTAGAAGGATCGTGTCAGAGAGCAGAGTTTGGAGACTGGGGTGCAAAAAGACTCTTACAAAGAGCAAAAGTTGGAGACTGGGGTGAAGAAGGCCTGTTACAGAGAGTAGAGTTTGGAGACTGGTGTGCAGAAGTACTGTTACAGAGAGCAGACTTTTGTGAGTGGGGTGAAGAAGTACTGCTGCAGAGAGCAGAGGTTGGAAATTGGGGTGCAAAGACTGGTCAGAGATCGAAGGTTGGAGACTGAGGTGCAGAAGGACTGTTACAAAGTGGAGAGGTTTGAGACTGGGGTGCAGAAGGATCGTTGCAGAGAGCAGAGGTTGGAAACTGAGGTGCAGAAGGATCGTTGCAGAGAGCAGAGGTTGGAAACTGAGGTGCAGAAGGATCTTTGCAGAGAGCAGAGGTTCGAGACTGGGGTGCAGAAGCATCGTGAAAGAGAGCAGAGGTTGGAGACTGGGGTGCAGAAGGACTTTTACAGAGAGCACAGGTTGGAGACTGGGTGCAATAGGAATTGGGCAAAGAGCAGAGGTTGGAGACTGAGGTGCAGAAGGACTGTTAAAGAGAGCAGAGTTTAAAGACTGGGGTGCAGAAGGACTTATAGAGAAAGCAGATGTTGGAGACTGGGGTGCATAAGAACCGTTACAGAGAGCAGAGGTTGGAGACTCCGGTACAGAAGGAGTGTTACAGAGAGCAGAGTTTGGAGACTGGGGTGCAAAAGCACTGTTGCTGAGAACAGATGTTGGAGACACCGGTACAGAAGGAGTGTTACAGAGAGTAGAGTTTGGAGACTGGGGAGCAGAAGTACTGTTACAGAGAGCACAGGTTGGAGACTAGGTGGAACAAAAATTGGGCAGAGAGCAGAGGTTGGAAACTGAGGTGCAGAAGGACTGTTAAAGAGCACAGAGGTTAAAGACTGGGGTGCAGAAGGACTTATAGAGAAAGCAGATGTTGGAGACTGGGGTGCATAAGAACCGTTACAGAGAGCAGTGGTTGGAGACTCTGGTACAGAAGGAGTGTTACAGGGAGCAGAGTTTAGAGACTGGGGTGCAAAAGCACTGTTGCTGAGAACAGATGTTGGAGACTCCGGTACAGAAGGAATGTTACAGAGAACAGAGGTTGGAGACTGGGGAGCAGAAGTACTGTTACAGAGAGCACAGGTTGGAGACTGTGTGCAATAGGAATTGGGCAGAGAGCAGAGGTTGGAGACTGAGGTGCAGAAGGATTTTTAAAGAGAGCAGAGGTTAAAGACTGGGGTGGAGAAGGAATTATAGAGAAAGCAGATGTTGGAGACTGGGGTGCATAAGAACCGTTACAGAGAGCAGAGGTTGGAGACTTTGGTACAGAAGGAGTGTTACAGAGAGCAGAGTTTGGAGACTGGGGTGCAAAAGCAGTGTTGCTGAAAACAGATGTTGGACACTCCAAAACAGAAGTAGTGTTACAGAGAGCAAAGGTTGGAGACTGGGGAGCAGAAGTACTGTTACAGAGAGCACAGGTTGGAGACTGGGGTGCAGAAGGACTTTTGAAGACAGTAGACATTAGAGACTGGGGTGCAAAAGGCCTCTAAAGAGAGCAGAGGTTAGAGACTGGGGTGAAGAAGGCCTATTACAGAGAGCAGATGTTGGAGACTGGGGTGCAGAAGCACTGTTACAATGAGCAGAGTTTACAGACTGGGTTTCAGAAGGGTCTTACAGAAAGCAGAGGTTGAAGACTGAGGTACAGAAGGACTGTTACAGAAAGCAGAGGTTGGAGACTGGGGTGCAGAAGGATTTTGCAGAGCAGACTTTTTAGACTGAGGTACAGAAAAACTGTTGCAGAGAGCAGATGTTGGAGACTGGGTTCACGAAATCTGATGCAGCGAGCAGAGGTTGGAGACAGAATGCAGAATGATTGTTGCAGAGAGCAGAGGTTGGAGACTGGGTTGCAGTAAGACTGTTACAGCGAGCAGAGGTTGGAGACTGGTGTGCAGAAGGATCTTACAGAGAGCACATTTTGGAGACTGGGGTGCAGGAGGACTGTTGCTGAGAGCAGAGGTTGAAGAGTTGGGTGTAGAAGGACGGTTGCAGAGAGCAGAGGTTGGAGACTGGTGTATAGAAGGACTGTTGCAGAGAGAAGAGGTTGAAGACTGGGGTGCATAAGGACTGTTGCAGAGAGCAGGTGTTGCAGAGTGAGGTGCAGAAGGACTGTTACAGAGAGCAGAGTTTGGAGACTGGGGTGCAGAAGTCTTGTTACAGAGAGCAGAGGTTTGAG
Organism: Ictidomys tridecemlineatus; assembly: GCF_052094955.1. Taxonomy (NCBI): domain Eukaryota; kingdom Metazoa; phylum Chordata; class Mammalia; order Rodentia; family Sciuridae; genus Ictidomys; species Ictidomys tridecemlineatus. Next base: position 32,982,209 of record NC_135488.1, on the reverse strand, counting down.
ACTGGGGTGCAGAAGGACTGGTACAGAGAGCAGTGGGTTTCAGAAGCATCTTACAGAGAACAGAGTTTGGAGACTGAGGTACAGAATGACTGTTACAGAGCGCGGAGGTTGGATACTGGGTTGCAGAATGATCATTGCAGAGAGAAGAGTTTTCAGACTGAGGTTCAGAGGGACTGTTCCAGATACCAGAATTTGGAGACTTGGGTGCACAAGGACTGTTGAAGAGAGTAGACGTTGGAGACTGAGGTTCAGAAGGATCGTTGCAGAGAGCAGAGTTTGAAGACTGCGGTGCAGAAGAAGTCTTAAGGAGAGCAGAGTATGGAGAATGGGGTGAAGAATGCCTGTTACAAAGAGCAGATGTTGGAGACTGAGGTGTAGTAGGATAGTTGCAGAGAGCAGAGGATCGAGACTGGGGTGCCGAAAGACCGCTGCAGAGAGCAGTTGTTGGAGACTGAGGTGCAGAATTATGGTTACAGAGAGTAGAGTTTGGAGACTGGGTTGAAGAAAAACTGTTATAGCCAGAAGAGGTTGGAGACTGGTGTGCAAAAGGATGTTACAGAGAGTGAAGCTTGGATACTGGGGTGCAGAAGGAATGTTGCAGAGAGCAGAGCTTGGAGACTGGGAATCAGAAGGACTGTTGCAGAAAGTAGAGGTTGGAGACTGAGGTGCAGGAGGACTGTTACAGAGAGCAGAGTTTGGAGCCTGGGGTTAAGAAGGACTGATAGAGAAAATAGATGTTGGAGACTGGGGTGAAGAAGGACCGTTATAGAGAGCAGAGGTAGGAGACTCCGGTACAAAAGGACCGTTATAGAGAGCAGAGGTAGGAGACTCCAGTACAAAAGGACTGTTACACAGAGTGAGGTTGGAGACTATGTGCAGAAGGAATGTTGCAGAGAGCAGAGGTTAGAGACTGCAGTGCAGAAGTCTCATTGCAGAGAGTAGAGTTTGGAGACTGGGGTGCAGAAGGCATCATACAGAGAGCAGAGGTTGGAGACTGGAGAGCAGAATACCTGTTAGAGAGCAGAGTTTGCAGACTGGGTTTCAGAAGGGTTTTACTGAAAGTAGAGGTTCGAGACTGAGGTACAGAAGGACTGTTACAGAGAGCAGAGGTTGGAGACTGGGGTGCAGAAGGATTGTTGTAGAGAGCAGAGTTTTCAGACTGAGGTACAGAAGAACTCTTGCAGAGAGCAGATGTTGGTGATTGGGGTGCACAAGGACTGTTGCAGTGAGAATAGGTTGAAGACTGTGGTGCAGAAAGATCATTGCAGAGAGCACTGGTTGGAGACTGGGGTGCAGAAGAACTGATACAGAAAGCAGAGGTTTGAGACTGTGGTGCAGAAGGCCTGTTACAGAGAGCATTGTTTGGAGACTGGGGTGCAAAAGGACTGTTACAGAGAGCAGAGTTTGGAGACTAGGTTGCAGAAGGATGTTAAAGAGAGCAGAATTTTGAGACTGAGGTGCAGAAGCACTGTTACAGAGAGAAGAGGTTGGAGACTGAGGTGCAGAAGGACCGTTGCAGAGAGCAGACTTGGAGACTGAGGTGCAGAAGGATTGATACAGAGAGCAGAGGTTGGAGAACTGGGTGCAGAAAAACTGATACAGAAAGCAGAGGTTGGAGACTCGGGTGCAGAAGGACCCTTACAGAGAGCAGAGGTTTGAGACTGTAGTACAGAAGGACTTTTACAGAGAGCAGAGGTTGGAGATTGGGGTGGAGAAGAACTGTTTTAGAGAGCAGATATTGGAGTCTGTGGTGCAAAAGGACTGTTGGAGAGAGCAGAGGATAAAGACTGGAGTGTAGAAGTACTGTTGCAGAGAGCAGAGTTTGCAGACTGAGTTGCAGAAGGACTGTTATGGCGGGCAGAGTTTGGAGACTGTGGTAGAAAACGAAAGATACAGAAAGCAGAGTTTGGATAGTGGGGTCAATAAGGACCCTTACAAAAAACAAAGGTTGGAGACTGCGGTACAGAAGGACTGTTACAGAGAGCAGAGGTTGGAGACTGGTGTGCAGAATAACTGTTGTAGAGAATAGAGGGTGGAGACTGGGGTGCAGAAGGATCATTGGGGGGAGCAGAGAATGGAGACTGGGGTGTAAAAGGACTGTTGCAGAGAGCAGAAGTTGAAGACTGGGGTGTAGAAAAAGTGTTGCAGAGAGCAGATGTTGGAAACTTGGGTGCAGAAGGATTGTAGCATAGAGAAAAGGTTGGAGACTGGGGTGCAGAAGGATCGTTGCAGAGAGCAGAGGTTGGAGACTGGGTTGCAGAAGGATTGTTAAAGAGAGCAATATTTGGAGACTATCGTGCAGAAGGACTTTTACAGAGAGCACAGGTTGAAGACTGGGATGCAGTAGGACTTTTACAGAGAGCACAGGTTGAAGACTGAGGTGCAGAAAATCTGTTGCAGAGAGCAAAGTTTGGAGACTTTGGTGCAGATGGGGTGATGCAGAGTGCAGAGGTTGGAGACTGAGGTGCAGAAGGACCCTTACAGAGACCAGAGGTTGGAGACTGCTTTACAGAAGGACTGTTACAGAGAGCAGAGGTTGGAGACAGGTGTGCAGAAGGATCTTACAGACAGCAAAGGTTGGAGACTGGGGTGCAGAAGGACTTTTGCAAAGATCAGAGGTTGGAGACTGGGGTGCAGAAGGATCTTTGAAGAGAGAAGAGTTTGGAGACTGGGTTCAAAAGGCCTGTTACTGACAGCAGAGTTTGAAGCTTGGGGTGCAGAAGGCCTGTTACAGAGAGCAGTGCTTGGAGAATGGGGTGCAGAAGGTCAGTTACAGAGAGCAGAGGATAAAGACTGGGTTGCAAAAGAATCTTGCAGAAAGCAGAGGTTGGAGACTGAGGTACAGAAGGACTGTTACAGAGAGCAGAGGTTGGAGACTGAGGTGCAGAAGGATCGTTAAAGTGAGCAGAGTTTTCAGATTGAGTTGCAGAAGGACTTTTAAAGAGAGCAGAGGTTTTATATTGGGGTGCAGAAGGCCTGTTACAGAGAGCAGAGATGGGAGACTGGGGTGTAGAAAGACTGTTGCAGAGAGTAGAGGTTGGAGACTGGCGTCCAGACGGACTGTTTCCGAGAGAAGAGTTTGGAGACTGGGGTGGAAAAAGACTGCTGCAGAAAGTAGAGTTTGGAGACTGAGGTGCAGAGGGACTGGTATAGAGAGCAAAGGTTGGAGACTGGGGTGCAGAAGGGCTGATACAGAAAGCAGACGTTGGTGATCTGGGTGCAGAAGGATTGTTGCAGAGAGCTAAGGTTTAAGACTGGGGTGGAGAAGAACTGTTTTAGAGTGCAGATGTTGGAGACTGTGGTGCAAAAGGACTGTTGGAGAGAGCAGAGATTGGAGACTTGGGTGCAGAAGGAGTATTGCAGAGAGCAGAGGTTGCAGACTGAGGTGCAGAAGGAAAGTAGAAGAGAGCAGATGTTGGATCATGTGGTGCAGAAGGACTGTTTCAGAGAGCAGAGTTTAGTGACCGGGGTGCAGAAAGACTGTTGCAGAGAGCAGAGGTTGCAGAATGAGGTGCAGGACTGTTATAGGGAACAGAGGTTGGAGACTCGGGTGCAGAAGGACCATTGCAAAAAGCACAGGTTGGAGACAGGGTTTCAGAAGTATCTTACAGAGAGCAGAGGTTAGACACTGAGGTGCAGAAGGACTGTAGAATAGAGCAGAAGTTGGAGATTGGGGCGCAGAAAGACTGTTGCAGAGAGCAGAAGTTTGAGTCTGAGGTGCAGAAAGAAAGTTACAGAGAGCAGAGTTTGGAGACTGGGTTCAGAAAAACTGATAGAGAAAGCAGAGTTTGGAGACTGGTTTTCAGAAGGATCTTACACAGAGAAGAGGTTGGAGACTGAGGTGCAGAAGGACTGTTACAGAGAGTAGATGTAGAAGACTGAAATGCAGAAAGACCGTTGCAGAGAGCAGAGTTTGGAGATTGAGGTGCAGAAGGACTGTTTCAGAGAGCAGAGTTTGGAGACGGGTGTAGAAGGACTCTTGTAGAGAGCAGAGGTTGAAGATTAAGGTGCAGTAGGACTGTTGCAGAGAGCAAAATTTGTAGACTGAGGTGCAGAAGGACTGTATAAGAAAAACAGAGGTTGGAGACGTGGGTGTACAAAAACTTTTGTAGAGATCAGAGTTGGGAGATTAAGGTGCAGAAGGACTGTTGCATAGAACAAAATTTCGAGACTGAAGTGCAGAAAAACTGTTACAGAGATCAGAGTTTGGAGACTGGGGTGGAGAAGAACTGTTGCAGAGATCCTATGTTGGAGACTGGGGTGCAAAAGGACTGTTGCAGAGAGTAGAGGTTGGAGATTGGAGTGTACAAGAACTGTTTCAGAGAGCAGAGTTTGGAGACTGGGTTGCAGAAGGACCATTGCAGAGAGGAGATGCTGGAGACTGAGGTGCAGAAAGATTGTTACAGAGTGCAGAGGTAGGATACTGGGGTGCAGAAGGACTGACCAGAGAGCAGAGGTTGGAGCCTGGGGTGCAGAAGGCCTGTTACAGAGAGCAGAGTTTGGAGACTGAGGTGCTAAAGGATCGTTACAGAGAGCAGAGTTTGGAGACTGAGTTGCAGAAGGACTTTTACAGAGAGGAGAGTTTGGAGACTGGGGTGCAGAAGGATTCTTACAGAGAGCAGACGATGGAGACTGGGGAGCAGAAGAAGTGTTACAGAGAACAGACTTTGGAGATTGGGGTTCAGAAGAACTTTTACAGAGAGCAGAGGATGGAGACTCGGGTGTAGAAGGCCTGTTAAAGAGAGCAGAGGTTGGAGACTGAGGTGCAGAAGGATCATTACAGAGAGCAGTGTTTGGAGACTGCGTTACAGAAGGACTGTTATAGAGAGTAGAGCTTGCAGACTGGGTTTCAGAAGGAATGCCACAAAGAGCAGAGTTTGGAAACTGGGGTGCAGTAGGATCTTATAGAGACCAGATGTTGGAGACTGACGTGTAGAAGGATTGTTACAGAGACAGAGGTTGGAGACTGGGGTGCAGAAGGACCATTACAGAGAGCAGAGTTTGGAGACTGCGGTACAGAAGGTCTGTTACAGAGAGCAGAGTTTGGAGACTAGGGTGCAGAAGGACTATTGCAGAGGAAAGGTTTTGGAGACTTGGGTGCAGAAGAAATTTTGCAGAGAGCAGAGGTTGGAGACATGGGTGTAGAAAGACTTTTACAGACAGCAGAGATTGGAGACTGGGGTGCAGAAAGATCTTACAGAGAGCAGAGGTTGGAAACTGGGGTGCAAAGGACTGTTGCAGAGAGCAGAGGTTGGAGACTGAGGTGCAGAGGGTCGTTGCAGAGAGAAGAGGTTTGAGACTGGGGTGCAGCAGGCCTGTTACAGAGAGCAGAGGTTGGAGACTGAGGTGCAGAATGATAATTCCAGACAGCAGAGTTTGGAGACTGACGTGAATAAGGATCCTTGCAGAGAGCAGAGGTTTGAGACTGTGGTGCAGAATGATCGTTACAGAGAGCGAAGGATGAAGAAGGGGGTGCAGAAGGACAGTTACAGATGGAGACTAAGGTGCAGAAGAAATGTTGCAGAGAGTAGAAGGTGGAGACTGCGGTGCATAAGGACTGTTGCAGAGAGCAGAGGTTGGAGACTGAGGTGCAGAAGGACTGTTACAGAGAGCAGAGGTTGGAGACTGGGGTGCAGAAGAACTGATACAGAAAGCAAAAGTTGGAGACTGGGGAGCATAAGGACCGTTACAGAGAACAAAGTTTGAAGACTGCTTTACAGAAGGACTGTAACTGAGAGCAGATGTTGGAGGCTGTGGGGCAGAAGGACTTATGCAGAGAACAGAGGTTGGAGACTGGGGTGCAGAAGGACCATTGCCAAGAGAAAAGTTTGGAGACTGAGGTGCAGAAAGATTGTTAGAAAGCAGAGGTAGGATACTGGGGTGCAGAAGGAATGTTGCACAGTGCAGAGTTTGGAGACTGGGGTGCAGAAATACTGTTGCATAGAGCAGAGGTTGGAGACTGGGGTGCAGAAGAACGGTTACAGAGAGCAGAGGTTGAAGCCTGGGGTGCAGAAGGTCTGATACAGAGAGCAGAGTTTTGAGACTGAGGTCCAGAAGGACTGTTACAGAGATCAGAGTGTGGAGACGCGGGTGCAGAAGGACTGCTGCAGAGAGCAGATGTTGGAGACTGAGGTTCAGAAGGATAGTTGCAGAGAGCAGAAGTTGGAGACTGCGGTATAGAACAACTTTTACAGAGAGCAGAGGTTGTAGACTTGGGTGCAGAAGGACTGATGCAGAGAACAGGGGTTTGAGACTTGGGTGCAGAAGGTCTGTTACAGAGTGCAGAGTTTGGAGAGTGGGGTGCAGAAGGCCTGTTAGAGAGAGCAGTGTTTGGAGACTGGGGTGCAGAAGCACTGTTACAGATAGCACAGTTTCGAGACAGGGTTGCAGAAGGATTTTACAGAGAGCATTTTGGAGACTGAGGTTCAGAAGGACTGTTACAGAGAGCAAAGTTTGGAAACTGGGTTGCAGAAGGATTGTTGCAGAGAGCAGAGGTTTCAGACTGAGGTGCAGAAAGACTGTAGCAGAGAGCAGATGTTGGATCCTCGGGTGCAGAAGGAATGTTACAGAGAGCAGAGTTTGGAGACTAGGGTGCAGAAGTATTATTGCAGAGAGCACAGGTTGGATACTGCGGTGCAGAAGGCCTGTTACAGAGAGCAGAGTTTGGAGACTGGGGTGCAGAAGGACTGGTACAGCGAGCAGAGTTTGAAGAATGGGTTGCAGAAGGATCTTACAGAGAACAGAGTTTGGAGACTGAGGTGCAGAAGGAATTTTACAGAGCGTAGAGTTTGGATACTTAGGAGCAGAAAGACTGTTGTTGAGAGAAGAGGTTGGAGACTGAGGTCAAGAAAGATTGTTACAGAGATCAGTGGGTGAAGACTGGGGATCAGAAGGAGTGTTACAGAGAGCAGAGTTTGGAGATTGGGGTGCAAAAGAACTCTTACCGAGAGCAGAGGTTGGAGACTGGGGTGCAAAAAAAAAACCGTTGCAGAGAGCAGAGCTTGGAACCTGGCAAGAAGAAGGGTCGTTGCAGAGAGCAGATGTTTGAGACTGGGGTTCACAAGGACTGTTACAGAGAGCGGAGGTTGGAGACTGATGTTCATAAGGATCGTTTCAGAGAGCAGAGGTTGGAGACTGGGGTGCAGAAGGACCGTTACAGATTGCAGAACTTCGAGACAGAGGTGGAGAAGGACTTTTACAAAAAGGAGAGGTTGGACACTGGGCTTCAAAAGAATTCTTACATAAAGCAGATGATGCAGACTGGGGTGCAGAAGGAATTTTACATAGTGCAGAGTTCAGAGATTGGGGTTCAGAAGAACTGTTACAGAGAGCAGAGGTTGGAGACTGGGGTGCAGAAGGCCTGTTACAGAGAACAGAGTTTAGAGACTGAGGTGAAGAAGAATTTTTACAGAGAGCAGAGTTTGGACACTGTTGTGCAGAAGGACTGTTACAGAGAGCAGATCTTTGAGACTGGGGTGCAGAAAGACTGTTGCAGAGAGCAGAGGTTGGAGACTGTGGTGAAGAAGTATCGTTGCAGAGAGCAGAGGTTGAAGACTGAGGTGCAGAAGGATCGCTACAGAGAGCAGAGGTTGGAGACTGGGGTGCAGCAAGACAGTTGCAGAGAGCACTTGTTGGAGACAAGGGTGCAGAAGAAATATTGCAAAGAGAAGAGGCTTGAGACTGGGGTGCAGAAGGACTGTTACAGAGAGCCGACGTTGGAGACTGAGGTGCAGAAGGATTGTTACAGAGAGCAGAGGTTGGATACTGGGGTGCAGTAGGACTGTTACAGAAAGCAGAGGTTTACAGAGAGTAGAGTTTGGAGGCTGAGGAGAAGAAGGAACGTTGTAGAGACCAGAGGTTGGAGACTGATGTCCAGATGGATTGTTACAGAGATCAGAGGGTGGAGACAGGAGTACAGAAAAAGTGTTACAGAGAGCAGAGTTTTGAGATTGGGGTGCAAAAGAACTGTTACCGAGAGCAGAGGGTAGAGACTGGGGTGCAGAGGACTGTTGCAGAGAGCAGAGTTTGGAGACTGAGGTGTAGAAGGACCGTTACATAGAGCAGAGTTTGGAGACTGCTGTACAGAAGGGCTATTACTGGAAGAAGATGTTGGAAACTGAGGTTGTAAAGGATCGTTGAAGAGAGCAGATGTTGTAGACTGGTGTGCAGAAAGATCTTACTGAGAGCATAGTTTGGAGACTTAGCTGCATAAAGACTGTCACAGAGAGAAGAGGTTGAAGACTGGGGTGCAGAAGGATCGTTCCAGAAAGCAGAGACTAGAGACTGAGGTGCAGAATGATCGTTGAGAAGAGCAGAGGTTGGAGACTGTGGTGGAGAACGATACTTACAGAGAGCAGAGGTTGGAGACTGGGGTGCAAAAGGACAGTTACAGAGAGCACAGGTTGGAGACTGGGGTGCAGAAGAAATGTTGTAGAGAGTAGAGGTTGGAGACTAGGGTGTAGAAGGACTGTTACAGAGAGCAGAGTTTGTAGACTGAGGTGCAGAAAGACTGTTACAGAGAGCAGAGGTTGGAGACTGGGGTACAGAAGAACTGATACAGAAAGCAGTGGTTGCAGACTTGGTTGCAGAAGGACTGTTGCAGAGAACAGAGTTTGGAGACTTGGGTGCAGAAGGACGGATGCAGAGAGCTGAGGTTGGAGATTTAGGTGCAGAAGATTGTTACAGAGAGCAGAGTTTGGATACTGGGGTACATATGGACTGTTACAGAGAGCAGAGGTTGGAGACTGAGGTGCAGAAGGATCTTACAGAGAGCAGAGGTTAGAGACTGGGGTGCAGAAAGACTGTTGCAGAGAGTAGAGGTTGGAAACTGAGGTGCAGAATGATTGTTGCAGAGAGAAGAGGTTGGAGACTGGAGTGCAGAAGGCCTGTTACTGAGAGGAGAGTTTGGAAACTGGAGTGCAGAAGGCCTTTTACAGAGAGCAGAGGTTGGAGACTGGGGTGCAGAAGGACTGTTACAGATAGCACAGTTCGGAGACTGGGGTACAGAAGGATCGTTGCAGAGAGCAGAGGTTTCAAACTGAGGTGCAGAAGGACTGCTACAGAGAGCATAAGTTGGAGTCTGAGGTGCAGAAAGACTATTAAAGAAAGAAGAGGTTGGCAATTGGGGTGCAGAAAGACCGTTAAAGAGAGAAGGGGTTGGAAACTGCAGTACAGAAAGACTGTTACAGAGAGCAGAGTTTGGAGACTGGGGTGCAGAAGGCCTTTTACCGAGAGCAGAGTTTGGAGAAGGGGTGCAGAAGTACTTATACAGAGAGTAGAGCCCGAGGTGCAGAAGGACCATTGCAGAGAGCAGAGGTTGGAGACTGAGGTGCACAAGGATTGTTACAGAGAGCAGATGTTGGAGATTTGGTCTCAGAGGGACTGCTGCAGAGAGCAGAGGCTAGACATGGGGTGTAGCAGGACTGTTGCGGAGAGCACAGGTTTGATATTTGGGTGATGAAGGACTGTTGAAAAGAGTACAGGTTGAAGACTGTGTTGCAGTAGGATTGTTACAGAGGCAGAGGTTGGAGATTTTGGTGCAGAAAGACTTTTGCGGAGAGCACATGTTGGAGACTGGGTTGCAGAAGGACTGGTGCAGAGAGAAGAGTTTGTAGACTGAGATGCAGAAGTACTGTTACAGAGAGCAGAGGTTGGAGATTGGGGTGCAGATGGATTGATATGGAAAGCAGAGTTTTGAGACTCGGGTGCAGAAGAACTGTTGCAGAAAGCAGAGGTTGGAGAATGGGGTGCAAAAGGCCTGTTATAGAGAGCAGAGGTTGGAGACTGGGGTGCAGAAGGACTGTTACAGACAGCAGAGTTTGGAGACAGGGTTGCAGAAGAATCTTACAGAGAGCAGAGCTTAGAGACTGTGGTACAGCAGGACTGTTACAGATAACAGAGGTTGGAAACTGGGGTGCAGAAAGATCGTTGAAGAGAACAGAGTTTTCAGACTGAGGTGCAGAAGGACTGTTGCAGAGAGCAGATATTGGAGACTGGGGTGCAGAAGGACTGTTGTAAAGAGCAGAGGATGGAGACTGGTGTGCAGAAGGTTCATTGTAGCGAGTAGAGGTTTGAGACCAGCGTCCAAAAGGAATGTTACAGAGAACAGAGTTTGGAGAAGGGGTGCAGAAGGACTGTTACAGAGGGCAGAGTTTACAGACTGCGTTGCAGAAGGATCTTAGAGAGAGCAGATGTTGGAGACTGATCTGCAGAAGGACTGTTACAGAGAGTAGAGGTTAGAGACTGATGTGCAAAAGCACCGTTGTTGAGAGCAGAGTTTTGAGACTGAGGTGCATCAGGATTGTTACAGAGAGCAGAGGTTGGAGCCTGGGGTGCAGAAGGACTGTTGCAGATAGCAGAGTTTGGAGACTGCGGTGTAGAAGGATTGTTGCAGATAAAGAGGTTTGAGACTTTGGTGCAGAAGGACTGATATAGAAAGCAGAGGTTGAAGATTGGGGAGCAGAAGAACCCGTACAGAGTGCAGATTTTGGAGACTGCACTAAAGGAGGACTGTTACAGAGAGCAGAGGTTGGAGACTGGTGTGGAGAAAGACTGTTTCAGAGTGCAGACCTTGGATACTGGGGTGCAGACGAACTGTTTCAGAAAGCAGAGGTTGGAGACTGGGGTGCAGAAGAACTGTCGCAGAGAGCAGAGGATGGAGACTGAGGTGCAGAAGGAATGTTGCAGGGAGCAGAGGTTGGAAACTGTGGTGCAGAAGGAATGATACAGAAAAGAGAGGTTTAATACAGGGGTGCAGAACGACCGTTACAGAGCGCAGAGGTTGGAGACTGGGGTACAGAAGGACTGTTACAGAGAGCAGAGGTTGGAGTCTGGGGAGAATAAGAAATGTTACAGAGAGCAGATTTGGAAACTTGGGAGCAGGAGGATCTTACAACGATCAGAGGTAAGAGACTGGGGTTCAGAAGCACTGTTACAGATAGTAGATTTTGGAGACTGAGGTGCAGTAGGACTGTTATAAAAAGCAGAGTTGGGAGACTGGGGTGCACAAGGATCGTTGCAGAGAGCAGAGTTTCCAGACTTAGGTTCAGAAAGACTGTTGCTGAGAGCAGATGTTGGAGACTGGGGTACAGAAAAACTTTTGCAGAGAGCAGAGGTTGGAGACTGGGGTGCAAAAGGATCGTTGAAGACAGCAGAGGTTGGAGACTGGGGTGAAGAAGGATTGTTACAGAGATCAGAGTTTGGAGACTGGGGTGCAGAAGAACCATTACAAAGAGAAGAGGTTGGAGACTGCGGGAAAGAAGGACTGTTACAGAGAGCAGAGGTTGGAGACTGTGGAGCAGAAGGACTGTTTCAGAGAGCAGAGGTTGGAGACTGGGGAGCAGAAGGAATATTAGAGAGAGCAGAGTTTGGAAACTGGGGTGCAGAAGGATCTTACAGAAAGAAGAGGTTGGAGACTGAGGTGCCAAAAGACTGTTACATAAAGTAGAGTTTGAAGACTAGGGTGCAAAATGATTGGTGCAGAGAGCAGAGTTGTCAGAGAGGTGCAAAAAGACTGTTGCAGGGAGCAGATGTTTGAGACTGGGGTGCAGAAGGACTTTTGCAGAGAGCAGAGGTTAAAAACTGGGGTGCAAAAGGATTGTTGTAGAGAGCAGAGTTTTTAGACTGGGGTGCATAGGGATTGTTACAGAGAATAGAGGTTGGAGACTGTGGTGCAGAAGGACCATTGCAGAGATCAGATTTTGGTAACTGAGGTGAAGAAGGATTGTTAATGAGAACAGAAGTTGGAGACTTGGGTGCAGAAGGACTGTTGTAGAAAGCAGAGTTTGGAGACTGGGTTTTAGAAGGACTCTTGCAAAGAGCAGAGGTTGGAGACTGGGGTGCAGAAGGACTGTTACATAGAGCAGAGTTTGGAGACAGAGTTGCAGAAGGATCTTACAGAGAGCAGAGTTTCGAGACTGAGGTGCAACAGGAGTATTACAGAGAGCAGAGTTTGGAGACTGGGGTGCAGAAGGATCATTGCAGAGAACAGCGTTTCCAGACTGAGGTGCAGAAGGACTGTTGCATGGAGCAGATATTGGATACTGGGGTGCACAGGGATCGTTGCAGAGTGCAGAGGTTGGAGACTGGGGTGCAGAAGGACTGTTGCAGAGAGCAGATGTTGAAAACTGGTGTACAGAAAGATCGTTGTAAACAGCAGATGTTTGAGACTGGGGTGCAGAAGGACTGTTACAGAGAGTAGAGTTTCGAGACTGAGGTGCAGAGGATCGTTGCAGAGAGCAGAGGTTGGAGACTGGGGTGCAGTAGAACTCCTATAGAGAGCTGAGTTTTCAAACAAGGTTGCACAAGGATCTTACAGAGAGCAGAGTTGTAGACCGATGTGCAGTAGGACTGTTACAGAGAGCAGAGTTTGGAGACTGGGGTGCAGAAGGATCGGTGTAGAGAACAGAGTTTTCAGACTGAGGTGCAGAAGGAATTTTGCAGAGAGCACATGTTGGAGACTGGGGTGCAGTAGGACTGTTGCAAAGAGCAGAGTTTGGGGACTGGGGTGCAGAAGGATCGTTGTAGAGAGCAAAATTTTGAGACTGGAGTGCAGAAGGATTGTTATAGAGAACAGAGGTTGGAGACTGTGGTGCAGAAGGCCTATTACAAAGAGCAGAGTTTGGAGAAGGGATTCAGAAGTACATTTACAGAGAGTAGGTTTTGGAGACTGAGGTGCAGAATGACCGTTGCAGAGAGCAGAGTTTGAAGACTGAGGTGCAGTAGGATTATTACAGAGAGCAGAGGTTAGAGACTGGGTTGCAGAGGGACTGTTGCAGAGAGCAGATGTTGGAGACTGGGATGCAGATGGATCTTTGCAGAGAGAAGAGGTTGGAGACTGGGGTTTAGAACGACTGTTGCAGAGAGAAGATGTTCAAGACTGGGGTGCAGAAAAACTTTTGCAGAGAGCAGAGTTTGGAGACTGAGGTGCAGAAGGACTGTTACAGAGAGAAGAGGTTGGAGACTTGGGTGCAGAATAACTGATATCGAAAGTAGAGTTTGAAGTCTCGGGTGCAGAAGGACCATTACAGACAGCAGAGGTTGGAGACTGCAGTACAGAAGGACTGTTACAGAGAGCAGAGTTTGGAGCCTGAGATGTACAAAGACTTTTGCTTAGAACAAAGGATGGAGACTGGGGTGCAGAAGGACTTTTGCAGAGAGCAGAAGTTGGAGACAGAGGTGCAGAAAGGTCGTTGAAGAGAGAAGAGTTTTAAGACTGAGGTGCAGAAGGACTGTTACAGAGAGCAGATGTGAAAGACTGGGGTGTACAAGGACTGTTGCAGAGAGTAGCAGTTGGAGAATGGCGTCCAGAAGGACTGTTGCCGAGAGCAGAGGTTGGAAACTGGGGTGGAGAAGAACTGCTGCAGAGAGTAGAGGTTAGAGCCTGAGGTGCAGAAGGACTGTTACAGAGAGCAGAGGTTGGAGACTGGGGTGCAGAAGGACTGATACAGAAAGCAGACGTTGGTGACCTGGGTGCAGAAGGACTGTTGCAGAGAGCAGAGCTTGGAGACTGAGGTGGAGAAGGACTGTTGCAGAGAGAAGATGTTGGAGACTGGGGTGCAGAAGGACTGTTGCATGCCAGGGACCAAAAGGGAGTTCTCCGTCAAAGAATAGCCTGACAGTGCCAGGGACCAAAAGGGAGTTCTCCTTCAAAGAATAGCCTGATAGTTACAAGAAACAGCCCCCTAGGAGACATCTCGCCTGGGAGACACCCTGCAGCCATCCATCTCCCTGAGACATCCTGAGGCCATCTGTCTCCCTGAGACATCCTGCGCTATCTCACCTTGTGAAGACTTCTAGCAACTGCCGATAAGAGAGCTCCCCCCATCCCCAGCCCATAAATACCCCTGTGTGAACAATAAAAGTTTGCAGCTTGATCAGAACTTTTGTCTTGCTGTCACCCTTCGTGTCTCTTGTCCCTTCATTCCTCCCCATCTAGGTTCGCTGCGCACGTTGATGTGTCCTGCTGGTCGGGGCATTTGGCGCCCAGTGTGGGGCTTGAGCCTTTGACTGAGGGGGAACGCTGTCCTCCGGGAAGACTTGGCCAAGCGGGAGGGTGCGATCGCCTTGGAGACAGGACTGAGAGACAGATCTGGGAGGAGAGCGAGGACTACGCAAGGTGAGTGACACACCATGGGACAAGCAGTTTCGTCACATGAGTTGTTTTTGTCAGGCCTTAAAAAGGCCCTCAAGACACGGGGGGCTCGTGTTAAGAAAAAGGACTTAAAATTATTCTTTTCATAAGTAGGAGAATTGTGTCCATGGTTTCCCCTTGAAGGGACCATTGATGGTAAAAGATGGCTTAGAGTAGGAGACTGTTTAAAAGATTATTATGAATCCTTTGGCCCAGAAAAGGTGCCTATTCCCACCTATTCTTACTGGAACTTAATTAATGAACTTCTTAAAAGTTCACCCTTTGACAATGGTACCTTAAAACTTATCAGGATTGGGGAAGAGGCTATGCAAAAGACCTCTCGTCCCCCCTCGGCATGCCCTTCAGTTAGTATAGACACAGACCCTTCTCAGTCTCCCCAGGACTCTGGGAACCTTCCTGATCCCGCTCAAAACCCCGCCCTAATAAATAAGGCTCCAATGGTTACCAACCACCTTTATCCAGTTTTAAATCCTGGAGACACATTGACCCCTGGGGAGGAGGCTACCTTGGAGAAGGAAGCAGCTCGCTACCATTCAGAAGACCTGCCACTTCTCGGGACCCTGCCACAGCCTATAGGACTTACACATCCCCCTCCCTCATATATCCCTCCTGCCTTTTGTGCTCCGGCCCTTCAGGGGCCAACTGCCCCCTCAGACATTTTTTCTCCACTTCCCCTGCCTGACCTGGCTCCCTTGCGAGAGTCTCTCCAACATAGACAGGAACAGATCCAACTTTTAAAAGAATTAAGATCCCTTGACTCTGAGCTCAGCTCATTAGCCTTAGGCACGGAGTCAACCCAAGCTGGCCCAAGGCATCCAATACAAAGGCTAAGCTGCGCCCTTGGCCTGTTCTCCCCTTCCCAGTCACCCACAGCCAGACAGATAAGCCCGCCCAGGCTGAGGACAAAGAGGAGAAAGCAGAGGAAACAGATCTAGAGGAGAAAGCCAAGGAAACGGATCAAGGGGATGAAGCGGGGGGAGGGCAAGAGGAAGATCAGGACTCAGAGGATGAGGAGTTCACCCCTAGGCAGGAAGGAACCCAGAGTGCTTACAAAAAATTAAGCCTGCGCTTTCTTGAAAAACTTAAAAAGGCTTGTGCTCACTACGGTCCCACTGCGCCCTACACATTGGCTTTACTAGAGAGTCACAGCGCACAATGGCTTACTCCTAATGACTGGAAATTTTTAGCCCGAGCTACCCTCAGTGCCGGAGACTTCCTGTTATGGAATGCAGATTTCAAAGAGCACTGTTGGGAAACTGCTCAAAAAAATTTAACTAAGGCCTTCTCTAAATCCTGGACTTATGTTAAGCTAGTGGGCAATGCGCCCTTTGACACTAACCCTAAACAGGCGCGTTTCCCTGCTGGACTTTTGGCGCAGATTCAGATGGCTGGCTTACAGGCTTGGAGACGCCTCCCTCAAAAGGGCTCGGCTACCACTTCCCTGGCAAAAATCTGACAAGGGCCTGATGGGCCTTATAGCGACTTTGTTGCCTGGCTTAACCTAGCCGCGGAGCGCCTGCTTGGACCAAGCGAAAGCAAAAGCCCCTTTGTAAAACATCTTGCCTTTGAAAACGTTAACCCGGCATGTCAGGATGTTCTTCGACCACATAAGGACAAAGGGGAACTTTCTGACTTTATTAGACTCTGTGCTGGGGTGGGTGCAGCCCATGCCATGGGTCTGGCCATAGGTGCTGCCTTTACCAAGGCCTTTCACAATCCTGGCTCACGTACTTGCTTTACTTGTAAACAGCTTGGCCATTTTGCACGCGAGTGTCCGACGGGCAAGCAAAGCCTAGGGATGGTGTCTCCTCAAACCGGGGCTAAACCGCCCCCAGCCACCCCTTTCCCTAGATGTGGTAGAGGTCGTCACTGGGCTAGTGAGTGTAGATCTAAGACAAATGCCCTTGGACAGCCTACTTCTTCCTGCTTCCTGGGAAACTCCCTGCGGGGCCGGCCCCTGACCCTGACCTCCCCCAGGACAAACCTAGGGGCAATAAGGTTTGTTCCCTCCCAAACTCCCAACCTACCTCAAAATCCTTCTCCACGATTGCCTCCCTCCAAGGAGCCACCCCAGGCAGTGCAGGATTGGACCTCTGTGCCACCACCCATACAATATTAGACTCCATGCAAGGGCCCCAGATAATACCCACTGGAATTATGGGTCCCCCTCCATCTCATACGTGTGCCCTTATTCTTGGAAGGGCCTCTACTACCTTACAAGGTGTTCAGGTCTTCCCTGGCATTATTGATAATGATTTCACTGGAGAAATAAAAATACTGGCCACAGCTATTAATGGAGTTGCGGCCATCCCAACAGGAACAAGACTCACACAATTAATACTCCTTCCATTAGATTCAGGAGGCACTTCCACTGCCCAAACCCTACCTCGGGGGACTGCCTCCCTGGGCTCCTCTGATGCGTATTGGGTTCAGCCCATTTCTAACAATAGACTCACCCTTACCCTACTTATTGAAGGAAAGGACTTCCAAGGAATTCTAGATACTGGGGCTGATGCCACAATTATCTCTCAAAAATACTGGCCATCAGGCTGGCCCCTCACCCCATCCTTGACTGACCTTAAAGGGATAGGACAGTCAAAAATCCTCTGGTCAGCTCTAGGGCTTTTAGCTGGACTGATAAAGAGGGTAATAAGGGAACTGTCACTCCTTTTGTCGTTCCTGACCTCCCCGTTAACCTATGGGGCAGAGATATTTTGAGTCAAATGGAAGTTATTCTTGCCAGTCCCAATTCCATAGTGACTCATCAAATGCTTCGTATGAATTTTGTTCCTGGTACAGGCCTTGGGAGACTGAGACAAGGACTGGTTGAGCCCATACAACCCATAAAAAAAACAGATACATATGGACTTGGGTATTCGGATTTTTAGTGTCGGTCCCTGACCCTCCTGTACCCCATGCAGATAAGATTATTTGGGAGACTCAGACTCCTGTGTGGGTGGATCAGTGGCCCCTTACCCAAGAAAAATTGGAGGCTGCCTCCATGTTAGTGCAGGAACAGCTGGCAGCCAGCCATGTAGAGCCCTCAACCTCACCATGGAATACTCCTATTTTTGTTATCAAGAAAAAATCAGGCAAGTGGCGCCTTTCACAAGATTTACGTGCCGTTAATAAAGTTATGTGCCCAATGGGAGCACTACAGCCAGGCATTCCCACACCAGTGGCTATTCCCAAAAACTATTGTAAAATGGTTATTGACTTAAAAGATTGCTTTTTTACCATTCCTTTACATCCTGAGGATAGACCCTATTTTGCCTTTAGTCTCCCTCGCATTAATTTTCAGGGCCCTATGCAGAAGTTTCAATGGAAGGTTCTTCCCCAAGGTATGGTTAACAGCCCTAGTCTTTGCCAAAAATACGTGGCTCAAGCAGTAGACCCTGTAAGAGAGCGATGGCCACAAACTTATATTTTACATTATATGGATGATTTGTTAATTGCTGCACCTAATAACCATGACCTTAATAATTGTTACTTGGACCTTTACAAAGCCCTCACTACCTTGAGACTACAGATAGCTCCTGATAAGGTTCAAACACAAGACCCTTATACCTATTTGGGCCTTAAACTTCAAGATAATCAGATCCAAATTCCTAAAATACAACTACGTGTGGACCAACTTCACACCCTTAATGATTTTCAATAATTACTGGGGGATATTCAATGGCTAAGACCATATTTAAAATTACCCACTTGTGTACTTCTGCCCCTTAATGATATTTTGAGAGGTGATTCCCACCCCTCCTCCCCTCAAAAGCTTACTCCCGAGGCACGACAGTAATTAAACCAAGTCACAGAAGCCATTGCCCAACAGTTTGTTACACAAATTTCCTATAGCCTTCCTCTGGTTCTGGTTATTTTACACACTCCTCATACACCCACAGGAATATTTTGGCAGCGGGATCCACATTTTAAAAATAAAGGCTGCCCCTTGCTTTGGGTCCATTTACCCACCACATCTTCCAAGGTTATTACTGTTTATCCTGCTCAGGTAGCTTCTATTATTATCAAAGGTCATTTGCTTTCTCGACAACATTATGGCAAAGACCCTGATAATATTTTAATTCCATATACTAAGGACCAAACCCAATTTTTACTACAGACAGGGGATGAATGGGGTATTGCCCTATCAGGCTTTTTGGGAACAATTGATAACCACCTCCCCAATGACCCCCTTTTACATTTTGCCCAATTACATCCATTTATTTTTCCCAAAATTACTCAAAAGGCTCCCATTCCTCAAGCCCTTACTGTCTTTACAGACGGCTCCAGTAACGGCCGTGCGGTCTTTGTTGTCAATAATCAGCCTACCATCTTTGATACTGTCTATCAGTAAGCACAGCTTGTGGAATTGTTTGCCATAACACAAGTTTTTATAATATTTTTCGATAAGCCTGTTAATATTTATACAGACAGTGCCTACATTGCTCACTCTGTGCCCCTGCTGGAGATTTCACCTGCCATTAAGGCTTCTTCCAATGCGGCCTTTCTGTTTCACCAGCTTCAGCAGCTAATTCAGGCCAGACAACACCCATTTTTCTTAGGACACATCAGGGCACACTCTGATCTTCCCGGCCCTCTAACACAAGGCAATGCCCAGGCTGATGCAGCAACTCGTTCCATCTTTCCAATTTTTGTTGGCTCCGTTCAAAAGGCCACGGAGTTACACAATCTTCACCATCTAAATTCCCAGAGCCTTCGATTACTTTGTAAAATTACCAGGCAGCAGGCACGAGAAATAGTAAAAGCATGTCCTGCTTGCACTGTCTCCCTCCCCATTCAACACTTGGGAGTTAATCCCCGAGGATTGCTGCCCAATTAGGTTTGGCAAATGGATGTCACTCATTTTCCTGAATTTGGAAAAACCAAATATATACATGTTTCTATAGATACCTTCAGTAGCTTTATTTTCGCATCACCACATTCCGCAGAGGCTACCAAAGATGTCCTTTCCCATCTTGTTTCAGCCTTTTCCATAATGGGTAAACCTATACATATTAAAACAGATAATGGTCCTGCATATACCAGTGCCAAGTTTAAACAGTTTTGTGCCACCTTGCAAATTTGTCATACTACTTGAATTCCATACAACCCTCAGTGCCAAGGCATTGTGGAACGTGCCCATCTTACCTTAAAGACTTGGCTAACCCGCCTTAAGGCTTCTGCCCTTGTATTTACCACTCCCAGGGATCGCCTTAACCATGCATTATTTGCCCTTAATTTTCTTACCCTAGACAGTGAAGGCCATTCGGCCGCAGACACTGGCATCCCTCGTCCAGTTCTGTTCGTCCACCTGTTATGTGGCGCGATCCCCTTACAAATAAATGAAAAGGCCCAGATCCTGTCCTCATCTGGGGACGAGGCTCAGCTTGTGTTTTGGACCAAGAGCAAGCAGCCCCAAGATGGTTACCAGAACGCCTGGTTAAACAGGTTCATGACTTACCTCCACCCAGGGACGGAGACCCTCCCCCTGAGGACAAATTTTTCTCTTTTTCAGATGCAGCCAATAATCTGTGTGAGGATCCTGCTTAAGGCACTTCTGTTTAACAGGTTTGTACACGGAGGCCTTGGCCCTCCACCTTCCAACATCAGGAAGTACATTTTTGGCCCCCCCTGCGAATGCAGGGGAGGATTTTGGACTCAGCCTCCCACTAGTTGGACCCAGACTGCTGACTGCATGACTAAGGTGGCTTACCTCCGTGCTGAGGTTGACCATAAACTTGGAGGATTTCATAAGCCTGAATGGGTATGTGTTAACAAGCCAAAGATTATTCCCCCCAGTACAAGGAAAGCTCTCCAAAATTGTTCTGCAACTTGTACGCATACCCAGGCGATGCATGTCTCTTGTTATGCATCAGCCTCAATTTGTGTTAACAAGAAGGGAGAACAATTTTTTGAAGCCACCCTAACAAAAACTCATGCAGCAAGGAGGACCACTATTCATTATACTCCCGTTCTCTTTGACAGGGGAGGAGAAGGCATATACACCAAGTTACAGTCAGCTGGATGCCAAGGCACTGTTGGTAAACCCTCCTGCTGGCCCATTAAGGCCCCTACAGGGGTCTCTGATGGTGGAGGACCCACTGATGCTGTCAAGCATCTTCAGATAATCAAACTTTTGAAACCACAAATCCCTGAGCTCACATATCATCCCTTAGTGCTGCCTAAATCCCAGCTCCTAGATTTAGATACCAATACATTAGATATTTTGGGAACTACCTTCTCCTTGCTTAATAATTCCAACCCCACCCTTGCTGGTGATTGCTGGCTCTGCATGACAACAGGGGCAGTCATGCCTATGGCGGTTCCTATTAATTCTATCATAGACAATTATAATACATGCCAACCCGGATTTTCTTTTAAAGTACAGCCTATAGGTACATTTACATTATGTCTTTTAGGCGCAATGCAAAATAATACCTATGATATTGATGTTGGAGTTACTTCCTTTGGAAATTGCTCAACAGTAAAAAATTATTTCTCACCCACCCCATCTCTTTGTCCCCCCAATGGCACAGTTTTTATGTGTGGAGGAAACTCAGCCTTCCCCAGGCTTCCAGCGAATTGAACCGGTGGCTGTGTTCTTGCCTTATTACTCCCTGATATAACTATTGTCCCAGGAGATGAACCTCTACCCATTCCTAGCCTAGACACCTTAGTTAAAAGACACAGGAGGACAATACAGGCCTTACCACTCCTTGCCACCCTTGGAATTACAGCTGCTGTGGGCACAGGTACAGCTGGCTTAGGCACAGCTATACACTCTTACCGTCGCCTATCTCAGCAACTTATAGATGATGTACAAACTCTATCAGGAACCATTAAAGATATACAGGACCAAATAGACTCCCTGGCAGAAGTGGTCCTTCAAAACAGACAAGGCTTAGATTTGCTGACAGCTAACCAGGGAGGTATTTGCTTGGCCTTAGGGGAACGATGCTGCTTTTATGCCAATAAATCAGGCATAGTACGGACTAAAATTAAGCAGCTTCAAGAAGATCTAGAAAAAAGACGAAGGGAACTATTTGAAAATCCCCTCTGGACTGGGCTTAATGGATTTTTACCCTACCTTCTTCCACTATTAGGCCCTTTGTTGGGTTTACTTTTAATAATGTCCATAGGACCCTGCATTATAAACAGGCTGGTTCAATTTATTAAAGAACAGATTAATATTTTAGCCTCTAAGCCCATACAGGTTCACTATCATCGTATGGAGATGGAAGACCGCGCTGCCAACATTTAAAAGGATGCTATACCCTTCTCACAGGTTTATTTCTTAAGTTTACATCCCCACAGATCCTCCTTTCTTAAAAGTGTCCTTTTACCTGAACACAAACAAGACCAAACTAAAAAGTAAATTGTATGATATTTACTAATTACTGGCCAGTCATTTTGACTCTTATTTTTTCCATAGATTCTATATTTTTTGAGCTCATGGACAAGTTAATGCTTTCTGATCAGTTCTATTTTTGATGAACTGTGGAGTTTTTAAACATTGCAATGAAAAAAAAACTACAAGGCCTTGTGTATGTGTTACACTCATGTTATGTGTTGTATGTCCTATGTCTGTGTGTGTGTATGTCCATATATCATGCAATAATATGACAATTGGCAGATATACAAAGAGCGCTCAAAAAAAAAGGGATCCAAATATCTTTGATTCACGTGATTCAAATGGTTCAATTTAAACTGGGTAAACAGATAGAAGTAAAGATGTCTTTAAAATTAAGCTTATAAGTTTTTCTAGGTTTTCAAAAATAAAACTTAATAAAATGTTGATGTCTATAAAATAATTGCTTAAATTCAGAAATTTACAAGTATTATTTCAAAATGTGAAAAAAAAGAATTTAACAGATGAAAAAGAAAAAAAGTCTATATGATTAAGTTAACAAAAGGGTTTAAGCAAGTGATGAAAAAGGTCTGTGTAAATTTGTTATATGTATAAGTTTTTAAAATTATACAACTATGGTTAAATAACAACTGTTATTTCTTCGATATTGTAATGTTATTTCTTTAAGAGCTAAACTCGGTCAATATAAAATCATCAATGTAATTATGGTGCTATTAATTCATATCTTCCAGGTATAGAAGTCTGTAAGGTAGAAGCTTCAAAAGAGCATTATATCAAGCTGGTGTTCTGAAGTTATATGGTAATTTTAGGCTTAAAAAAACCCACAAAATAACAACAACATCAACAACCAAAAAAAAAACATGTTGGAGATTTATTTATATCATTTGTGTTCTCTAACTGGATTTGTTATCAATAAGATATGTAAAGTTCCATGTTACTTTACACTGAGATACAATTTAAATGTATTTTCAAGTTAATGGGAGCCTAATCTGTGTGAAGGTTTTATTGTACAACGCAAAAGTACTTTGCTACTTAAAAAAAAAGGGGGGGGTAGAAGTTTTCAGCCTTTAGTTCATGTTATAGATGTGATGTGTTAGCTAATGTTCATGTAAACTTGAGCAACAATTTATAAAGGCTTTGTAAAATGATCAGCTTCAGAACTATTGTACTTAAGATTTATAAAGAGCCCTGCCTTGTCTGAGATAAGTCTGTATGTCCCGTCTCACTACATGTGAGAGCGACTATGAAAGAAACAGACCAGATTTCAGTACATTTAAAAGTTGTGTCCAAAAGTTGGTTCTTGTCACGATTACCAGGATCTCAAACAGGGGATTATAATATATAACTCTGCCAGAATTCAAGGTAGCTATTACATAAACTAAATATGCTTTTACCCTAGTTAATTTTAGTTTGTAGTTTGCTTATAGGTGGTCTAAGGATTGCTTGTTGCTGTTCTACAGAGGTACTGATTTAAGAACACACAACCTGGGCTAATTTAAGATAAGGAGTTATCACCTACAGGATAGAGAGACATTAAAGCCCAGTACTATTAATATAAGGCTGTTAAAACTTATTTGCTGGATGTTTAAGATTAAGTTCTAAAATGAAAGTTAAATTAAAAGGGCCAAGAAAACCAATATTTGGCTCTTGCCCTCAGAGTCAGTCTGAGTCAGGGAATAAGGGACTTCTCCAAAGGGCTCTGCAACCCTAGGCCACATAACCTCCTGAACAGGGAGATTAATGAGACCAGTGGAGGACAGAAAGCCAATCAGTGCATTTGCTGTGAAGAGGAGGGTTACCAGAATAGGGAGACATCCCTGATGCTTCCAAGGGAAGCCACATGGTCAAGCAAGGCCTGGACCCATCCTAGCGCAAATGGCACTAGCAGAACTGAGAAGCTGCTGTGAAGTTCCCGAGGATTTCCAGAGTAACTCAGCTGACTTAACAATAAGTAGAAACAAAAATCAGTTTGACTTGCTTCATCTTAAACACTTAGCAAAGACAGTCAAAGCCTAAACACTGCTATTCCTGGGCATTTTAAATGATAATAATAGTTAAATGTAACTTCCAAAAATAAGTAAACTGGATTCTGCAAAAGAGATTCTCAGACAGGAATGCCTGATAACCATCAAAAGGGACTGCCAGAATAGTTTTTAGTTTAAGGCCTTTATTTCTAACCTACACAGGTAGGCTTAATGTTTGCTAGTATGGTTATCCAGCCCTAAGTAACAGAATTAAAGATTTCTCTATTAGACATAGGCCAGTAAGGTATGGTCATATATTTTATATAAGTAAGGGGGAGATGCCAGGGACCAAAAGGGAATTCTCCTTCAAAGAATAGCCTGAGAGTGCCAGGGACCAAAAGGGAGTTCTCCTTCGAAGAATAGCCTGACAGTTACAAGAAACAGCCCCCTAGGAGACATCTCGCCTGGGAGACACCCTGCAGCCATCCATCTCCCTGAGACATCCTGAGGCCATCTGTCTCCCTGAGACATCCTGCGCTATCTCACCTTGTGAAGACTTCTAGCAACTGCCGATAAGAGAGCTCCCCCCATCCCCAGCCCATAAATACCCCTGTGTGAACAATAAAAGTTTGCAGCTTGATCAGAACTTTTGTCTTGCTGTCACCCTTCGTGTCTCTTGTCCCTTCATTCCTCCTCATCTAGGTTCGCTGCGCACGTTGATGTGTCCTGCTGGTCGGGGCATTTGGCGCCCAGTGTGGGGCTCAAGCCTTTGACTGAGGGGAAATGCTGTCTGAGTGCAGAAGGACTGTTACAGAGAGCAGAGGTTGGTGACTTCAGTGAAAAAGTACTGTTGCAGAGAGCAGATTTTAAAGACTGGGGTGAGGAAGGACTGTTGCAGAGAGCAGTGGTTGAAGACTGGGGTGCAGAAGGACTGTTGCAGAGAGCAGATGTAGCAGAGTGAGGTACAGAAGGACTGTTACAGAGAGCAGAGTTTGGAGACTGTGGTGCAGAAGGACTGATACAGAAAGCAGAGGTTGGAGACTGGGGTGCAGAAGGACACTTAGAGAGAACAGAAGTTGAAGACTGCGGTACAGAAGAACTGTTGTAGAGAACAAGGTTGGAGAGTGGGGTGCAGAGGGACCATTGCAGCGAGCAAATTTGGAGACTGGGGTGCAGAAGGAATGCTACAGAGAGCAGAGTTTGAAACTGGGGTGCAAAAGGATCTTACAGAGAGAAAAATTTGGAGACTGAGGTGCAGAAAGATTGTTGCAGAGAGCAGACGTTGGAGACTGGGGTGAAGAAGGATCATTGCAGAGAGTAGATTATGGAGACTGGGGTATAGAAGGACTGTTCTAGAAAGCAGAGGTTGGAGACTTGGGTGCAGAAAGACTGTTTCAGAGAGCAGTTGTTGAAGACTGAGGTGTAGAAAAACTGTTACAGAAAGCATATTTGGAGACTAAGGTGCAAGACTGATATTGAGAACAGAGTTTGAAGACTGGGGTGCAGAAGGATCTTACAGAGAGCAGAGTTTGGAGACTGAGGTGCAGAAGGACTGCTCCAGAGAGCAGAGGTTGGAGATTGGGGTGCAGAAGGACTGTTAAAGAGAGCAGAGTTCAGAGACTTGGGTTCAGAAGGCCTGTTACAGAGAGCAAAGGATGAAGACTGAGGTGCAGAAGGACTGTTACAGAGATAGATGATGAATACTTAGGTGCAAAAAGACCATTGCAGAGAGCAGATGTTGGAGACTGAGGTGCAGAAGGACTGTTGCGGAGTGCAGAGGTTTGAGACATGGGTGTAAAAAGACTGTTGCAGCGAGCAGAGGTTGGAGATTGGGGTGCCAAAGGACCTTTGCAGAGAGCAGAATTTGAAGACTGAGGTGCAAATGGCCTGTTACAGAGAGCAGAGGTTAGATATTTGAGTGCAGAAGAACTGATAGAAAAAGCAGTTTTTGGAGACTGGGGTTCAGAAGACAGTTAAAGAGAGAAGTGTTTGGAAATTGCAGTACAGAGGAACTGTTACAGAGAGCAGAGATTGGAGACTGGGGTGGAGAAGGACTGTTGCAGAGTTCTGATGTTGGAGACTGAGGTGCAGAAGGACTGTTGTAGAGAGTAGGTTGGAGACTGGGGTGCAGGAGGACTTTTGCAGAGAGTAGAGGTTGGAGATTGGGGTGCAGAAGACTGAGGTGAAGAAGGACTGTTGGAGACAACAGAGTTTGGAGACAGGGGTGCAGAAGGACCGTTGCAGAGAGCAGAGGTTGAAGACTGAGGTGCAGAAGGATTGTTACAGAGAGCAGAGGTTAAAGACTGGGGTGCAGAAGGACTGTTGCAGAATGCAGAGATTGGAGACTTGGGTGCAAAAGGACTGTCGTAGAGAGAAGAGGTTGATGCTTAGGTCCAGAAGGACTGATGCAGAGAGAAAAGGTTGGAGATGAGGTTCAGAAGGACTGTTACAGAGAGAAGAGTTTGGAGACTGGGGTGCAGCAGGACTGATATAGAGAGCAGAGTTTGGAGACTGTGGTGCAGAAGGACCGTTACAGAGAGCAGAAGTTGGAGACTGTGGTACAGAAGGACTTTTACAGAGAGCAGAGGTTGCACACTGGGGTGCAGAAGGACTATTGCAGACAACAGAGGTTTGAGACTGAGGTGTAGAAGACCGTTGCAGAGAGCAGAGGTTGGAGACTGATGAGCAGAAGCATTGTTACAGAGAGCAGATTTTGGAGACTGGGGTACAGAAGGACTGTTTCAGAGAGCAGAGGTTGGAAACTGGGTGCAGAAGGATCTTCAAGAGAGCAGAGGTTGGAGACTGGGGTGCAGAAAAACTGTTCCAGAGTTCAGATGTTGGAGACTGGGGTGTAGTAGGATCGTTGCAGTTAGAATAGGTTGGATACTAGGGTGCTGAAGGCCTTTTACATAGAGCTGAGTTTGTTGACTGGGGTGCAGGAGGCCTGTTACAGAGAGCAGAGTTTGGAGACTGGGGAGCAGGTGGACTGTTACAGAGAGCAGAGTTTGGAGACTGGGGAGCAGGTGGACTGTTACAGAGAGCAGAGTTTTGATACTGGGTTGCAGAAGGATCTTATATAGAGCAGAGTTTGGAGACTGAGGTGCAGTAGGACTGTTACAGAGAGCAGAGGTTGGATACTGGGGTGCAGAAGGATCTTCAAGAGTGCAGAGGTTGGAGACTGGGGTGCAGAAGAACTGTTGCAGAGTTCAGATGTTGGAGACTGGGGTGTAGAAGGATCGTTGCAGTTAGAATAGGTTGGATACTAGGGTGCTGAAGGCCTGTTACATAGAGCTGAGTTTGTTGACTGGGGTGCAGGAGGCCTGTTACAGAGAGCAGAGTTTGGAGACTGGGGAGCAGGTGGACTGTTACAGAGAGCAGAGTTTTGATACTGGGTTTCAGAAGGATCTTATATAGAGCAGAGTTTGGAGACTGAGGTGCAGTAGGACTGTTACAGAGAGCAGAGGTTGGATACTGGGGTGCAGAAGGATACTTGCAGAGAGCAGAGTTTTCAGACTGAGGTGCAGAAGGACTGTTGAGAGTGCAGACGTTAAAGACTGGGTTGCAGAAGGACGGTTGCCGTTAGGAGATGTTGGAGGCTGGAGTGCATAAGGACTTTTACAGAGATCAGAGGTTGGAGACTGAGGTGCAAAAGGACAGTTACAGACAGTAGAGTTTAGAGACAGAGGTATAGAAGGACTGTTGCAGAGAGCAGATGTTGGAGACTGGGGTGTAAAAGGACTGTTTCAGAGAGCAGAGGTTGGGGACTGGGATGAAGAAGGACTGTTGCAGAGAGCAGAGTTTGGAGACTGATGTGCAGAAGGACTGTTTCAGAGAGTAAAGTTATGAGACTGGAGTGAGGAAAAACTGATACAGAAAGGAGACTTTAGAAACTGGGGTGCATAAGGACCATTACAGAGAACAGAGGTTGGAGACTGCAGTACATAAGGACTGTTACAGAGAGTAGAGATTATAGACTAGTGTACAGAAGGACTGTGGCAGAGAGCAGATGGTGGACACTGTGGTGCAGAAGGACTGTTGCAGAGAGCAGAGGTTGGAGAATGGGGTGCAGAAAGACTGTTGCAGATAACAGAGGTTGGAGATTTGGGTTCAGATGGACTGTCGCAGAGAACAGAGTTTGGAGACTGGGGTGCAGAAGGACCATTGAAAAGAGCAGAGGTGGGAGACTGGGGTGGAGAAGGAATGTTACAGAGAGCAGAGTTTGGAAACTGAGGTGCAGAAGGATCTTACAGAGAGCAGAGTTTGGAGACTGGGGTGAAGGAGGACTGTTGCAGAGAGAAGACGTTGGAGACTGGGGTGCAGAAGAATCATTGCAGAGAGAACAGGTTGAAGACTGGGGTGCAGAAGGACGGTGACAAAATGCAGAGTTTGAAGACTGCGGTACAGAAAGACTGTTACAGAGAGCAGAGGATGGAGACTGGGGTGCAAGAAGGACTGATCCAGAAATCAGAGTTTGGAGACTGGGTTTTACAAGGATATTACTGAGCGCAGAGTTTGGAGATTGAGGTGCAGCAGGACTGTTAGAGAGCACAGAGTTTGGAGAGTGAGGTACAGGAGGATCATTGGAGAGAGCAGAGGTGGAGACTGTGTTGCAGAAGGATCGTTACAGAGAGCAGAGGTTGGAGACTGGGGTGCAGAAGGACTGTTAAAGAGAGCACAGGTTGGAGACTGGGGTAGAGAAAAAATTTTGCAGAGAGCACAGGTTGGAGACTGTGGTGCAGAAGGACTGATATGGAAAGCAGAGGTTGGAGACTGGGGTGGAGAAGGACCCTTACAGAGATCAGTGTTTGGAGACTGGGGTGCAGAAGGACTGTTACAGAGAGCAGAGTTTGGAGACGGGGTGGAGAAAAATCGTTACAGAGAGAAAAGGTTGGGGATGGGGTGAAGAAGGCCTGTTACAGAAAGCAGAGGTTGGAGACTGAGGTGCAGAATGACTGTTGCAGAGAGCAGAGGTTTGAGACTGAGGTGTAGAAGGACTGTAACAGAGAGCAGAGGTTGGAGACTGGGGTGCAGAAGGACTGATACGAAAAGCACAGTATGGAGACTGGTGTGCACAATGACAGTTACAGAGAGCAAAGGTTGGAGACAGCAGTACAGAAAGACTGCTACAGAGAACAGAGTTTGGAGACTTGGGTGGAGAAGGACTGTTACAGAGAGCATATGTTGGAGACTGGAGAGCAGAAGGACTGTTTCAGAGAGTGGAGGTTGGAGTCTGAGGTGAAAAAGGACTGTTGCAGAAAACAGATGTTGGAGACTGGGGTGCATAATGACCAATGCAGAGAGCAGAGGTTGGAGACTGAGGTGCAGAATGACTGTTGTAGAGAGCAGAGTTTTGAGACTGGGGTGCAGAAGGACTTTTGCAGAGACTATAGGTTGGAGACTGAGGTGCAGTAGTCGTGTTACAGAGAGCAGAGTTTGGAGACTCCGGTGCAAAAGGA
The DNA here is from genome assembly GCF_052094955.1 of Ictidomys tridecemlineatus. Classification (NCBI taxonomy): domain Eukaryota; kingdom Metazoa; phylum Chordata; class Mammalia; order Rodentia; family Sciuridae; genus Ictidomys; species Ictidomys tridecemlineatus. The sequence continues at coordinate 32,953,271 of NC_135488.1, read as the reverse complement.
CAGTTGCAGAGAGCAGAGGTTAAATACAGGGTTGCAGAAGGATCTTACAGAGAGCAGAATTTGGAGAATGAGGTGCAGTTGGATGTTACAGAAAGAAGAGGTTGGAAATTGGGGTGCAGAAGGATTGTTACAGAGACCAGAGTTTGAAGATTGCGGTATAGAAAAACTGTTACAGAGAGCCGAGGTTGGAGACTGGGGTGCAGAATGAATGTTACAGAGAGCACAGGTTAGAGACTGAGGTTCAGAAGGACTGATATAGAAAGCAGAGTTTGGAGACTGGGTTCAGAAGGCACGTTACGGAGAGCAGAGGTTGGAGACTGCAGAACAGAAGGACTGTTACAGAGAGCAAATGTTGGAAACTCGGGAGTAGAAGTACTGTTGCAGAGGACAGAAGTTAGAGACTGGTGTGCTGCAGGACCCTTGCTGAAAGCAGAGGTAAAAGACTGGAGTGGAGAAGGAATGTTACAGAGAGCAGAGTTTGGAAACTGGAGTGCAGAAGGATCTTACAGATAGCAGAGTTTCGAGACTCTGGTGCAGAAGGACTGTTGCAGAGAGCAGAGTTTGGACACTGGAGTGCAGAAGGACTGTTGCAGAAAGCAGAGATTGGAGACTGGAGTGTAGAAGGACTGTTGCAGAGATCAAATTTTGGAACCTGAGGTGCAGAAGTCCTGTTACATAGAGCAGAGGATGGAGACTGAGGTTCTGAAGGATTGTTACAGAGATCAGAGTTTGGAGACTGGGGTGCAGAAGGACTATTATAGAGAGCAGAGATTTGAGACTTGGGTGCAGAAAGACTGTTGCAGAGAACAAAGGTTTGAGACTGGGGTGCCGAAGGTCTGTTGCAGAGAACAAAGGTTGGAGACTGGGGTGCAGAAGGACTGTTGCAGAGAGCAGAGGTTGGAGACTGTGGTGCAGAAGGACACTTAGATAGAGCAGAGGTTGGAGATTGGGGTGCAGAAGAACTGTTATAGAGAGCAGTATTTGGAGACTGGGTTGCAGAAGGATCTTACAAAGAGCAGAGGTTGGAGACTGAGGTGCAGGTGGAGTGTTACAAAGAGCGGGTTTGGAGACTGAGGTGCAGAAAGATTGTTACAGAGAGCAGAGGTTGGAGTCTGAGTTTAAGAAGGACTTTTACAGAGAGTTTGGAAATTTGGGTGCAGAAAGACCGTTACAGAGAGCAGAGTTTGGAGACTGCCGTATAGGACTGTTACCTAGAAAAGAGGTTGGAGACTGGGGTGCAGAAAGACTCTTACATAGAGCACAGGTTGGAGACTGAGGTTCAGAAGGATAGATACAGAGAACAGAGGTTGGAGACTGGGGTTCAGACAGACTGATACAGAAAGCAGAGTTTGGAGACTGGGGTGTAGAAGGACTGTTACAAAGAGCAGAGGTTGGAGACTGTGGTACAGAAGAACTGTTAAAGAGAGCAGATCTTGGAGACTGGGGAGCAGAAGGAGTTTTGCAGAGGACCGTGGTATGAGACTGGGGTTAAGAAAGAATGTTACAGAGAGCAGAGTTTGTAAACTGGAGTGCAGAAGAATCTTACAGAGAGAGAGGTTGGAGACTGTGGTGCAGAAAGACTGTTGCAGAGAGCAGACATTGGAGACCGGGGTCCAGAAAAATCGTTGCAGAGAGCAGAGGTTGGAGACTGGGGTATAGAAGGACTGTTGCAGAGAGTAGAGGTTGGAGACTGGGGTGCAGAAGGATTGTTACAGAGAGCACAGGTTTGAGACTTTGGTGCAGAAGGAATGTTGCAGAGAGCAGAGTTTGGAGATTTGTTTGCAGAAGGACTGTTGCAGAAAGCAGAGTTTGGATACTGGGTATCAGAAGGACTGTTACAGAGAGGAGACATTGGAGACTGGGTTTCAGAAGGATCTTACAGAGAAAAGAGTTTGGAGACTGAGGTGCAGAAGGACTGTTACAGAGAGCGGAGGTTCGAGACTGAGGTGCAGAAGGATCATTACAGAGAGCAGAGGTTGGAGACTGGGGTGCAGACGGACTTTTACAGAGAGCAATGTTTTGATACTGGAGTGCAGAAGGAATGTTGCAGAGAGCAGAGTTTGGAGACTGGGGTTTAGAAGGACTGTTGCTGAAAGCAGAGGTTGGAGACTGAGGTGCAGAAGGACTGTTACAGAGAGCAGAGGTTGGATACTGGGTTGCAGAAAGACTGACAAAAAAAGCCGATGTTGGAGACTGGGAGGCAGAAGGATCATTACAGAGAGCAGAGGTTGGAGACTCTGGTACAGAAGGACTGTTACAGAGAGCAGAATTTGTAGACTGGGGTGTAGAAGGACTGTTACAGAAAACAGAGTTTGGAGACTTGGGTGCAGAAGGACCGTTGCAGAGAGCAGAGTTTGGAGATAGGTTCCAGAATGACTGTTACAGTGAGCAGGGGTTGGAGACTGGTGTGCAGAAGGATCTTACAGAGAGCAGAGGTAGGAGACTGGAGTGCAGAAGGACTGTTTTAGAGAGAAGAGGTAGAAGACTGGGGTGCAGAAAGATCGTTGCAGAGAGTAGAGGTTGGAGACTGGGGTTCAGAAGGCCTCTTACATAGAGCAGAGGTTGGAGACTGGGATGCAGAAGGCCTGTTACAGAGAACAGAGGTTGGAGACTGGGGTGCAGAAAGACTGTTACAGAGAGCACAGTTTTCAGACTGGGTTTCAGAAGGGTCTTAAAGAGAGCAGAGGTAGGAGACAGAGGTACAGAAAGACTGTTACAGAGAGCAGAGGTTGGAGACTGGGGTGCAGAGGGATTGTTGCAGAGAGCAGATTTTTCAGACTGAGGTACAGAAGGACTGTTGCAGAGAGAAGAGGTTAGAGAATGGTGTGCAGAAGGACTGTTACAGAGAGCAGAGGTTAAAGAATGGGGTGCAGAAGTAAGGTTGCAGAATTCAGAGATTTGAGACAAAGGTGCAGAAGGACTGTTACAGAAAGCAGAGGTTGGAATCCGTGGTTCAGAAGGACTTATACAGAAAGCAGAGGTTTGAGACTGGGGTGCAGAAAGACCGTTAGAGAGAGCAGAGGTTGGAGACTGCGGTACAGAAGGACTGTTACAGAAAGCAGAAGTTTGAGACTGGAAAGTAGAAGGACTGTTGCAGGGAACAGATGTTGTAGACTGGGTTGCAGCAGGACCGTTGAGGAAAGCAGAGGTTGTAGACTGGGTTGGAGAAGAATGTTACAGAGAGCAGAGTTTGAAAACTGGGGTACAGAAATACCTTACAGAGAACAGAGGTTGGAGACTGGGGTGCAGAAGGAGTGTTAAGGAGAGGAGACGTTGAAGACTGGGGAGTAGAAGGACTGTTGCAGAGAGCAGATGTTGGAGACTGGGGTGTATAAGGATCGTTGCAGAGAACAGAGGTTGTAGACAGGGGTGCAGAAGGACGGTTGCAGAGAGCAGAGGTTGGAGACTGAGGTGCAAAAAAACAGTTACAGAAAGCAGAGGTGGAGTCCGGGGTTCAGTAGGATCGTTGAAGAGAGCAAAATTTGGAGACTGAGTTTCAGAAGAATCGTGGAAGAGAGCAGAGGTGGAGACTGGGGTGCAGAAGGATCGTTACAGAGAGCAGAGGTGGAGACTGGGCTACAGAAGGATCGTTACAGAGAGAAGAGGTTGGAGACTGTGGTGCAGAAGGAATGTTTCAGAAAGAAGAGTTTGGAGACTGGGGTGCAGAAAGAATGTTGCAGAAAGAAAAGGTTGGAGACTGGGGTGCAGAAGGACGGTTTCAGAGAGCAGAAGTTGGAGACTGAGATGCAGAAGGATTGTTACACAGAGCAGACGTTGGAAACTAGGGTGAATAATTATGATACAGAAAGCATAGGTGTGAGACTGAGGTGCAGAAGGACCATTACAGAGAACAGAAGTTGCAGACTGGCGTGCAGAAGGATTGTTTCAGAGAGCAGAGTTTGGAGTCTGGGGTGCATAAGGCCTGCTACAGAGAGCAGAGGTTGGAGACTGGGTTGCAGAAGGACTGTTATAGAGAGCAGAGTTTTGAGGCTGGGTTTAAGAAGTATCTTAAAGAGAGCATTGGTTAGTGACTGTGGTGCAGGACGAATGTTACAGAGAGGAGTGATTAGAGACTGGGGTGCTAAATGATCGTGCAGAGAGCAGAGGATTCAGACTGAGGTGCAGAAGGATTGTAACAGAGAAAAGAGGTTGGAGACTGAATTGCAGCAGGACTGTTAGAGAGAGCAGAGTTTGGTTACTGAGGTGCAGAAAGACTGTTAGAGAAAGCAGAGGTTGGAAATTGGGGTATAGAGGGACCGTTACAGAGAGCAGAGGTTGGAGACTGCGGTATAGAAAGACTGTAACAGAGAGCAGAGGTTTGAGAATACGGTGCAGAATGACTGTTACAGAGAGCAGAGGTTGGATACTGGGGTGCAGAAGGATTGTTACAGAGAGCAGAGTTTGGAGACTGGGGTGCAGAAGGACTGTTACACAGAGCAGAGGTTGAAGACTGGAGTGTAGAAGGACTGTTGCAGAGAGCAGAGGCTGGAAACTTGGGTGAAGAAGGACTGTTGCCAAGAGCAGAATTTGGAGACAGAGGTGCAGAAGGTCTGTTGAGGAGACGAGACGTTGGAGACTGGGGTGCAGAAGGATCGTTTCAGAGAGGAGAGGTTGGAGACTGAGGTGCAAAAAGACTGTTACAGAGAGCAGAGGTTAGAGACTGGGGTGCAGAAGGCTTGTTACAGAGAGCAGAGTGTGGAGTAGGGCTCCATAAAGACTGTTACAGATCACGGAGTTTGGAGACTTGGTTGAAGAACGATCTAACAGAGAGCAGATGTTGGGGATCCAGGTGCAGAAGGACTGTTACAGAGAGTAGAGGTTGAAAACTGAGGTGCAAAAGGATCATAGCAGAGAAAAGTGTTTTAAGACTGAGGTGCAGAAGCACTGTTTCAGAGACCACAGGCTGGAGACTGGGGTGCAGAAAGACTGTTGCAGAGAGCAGTGTTTGGAGACTGGGGTGCAGAAATCTTGTTACAGAGAACAGACTTTGGAGACTGGGGTGCAGCAGGCCTGTTACGGAGAGGAGAGTTTGGAGAAGGGGTGCAGAAAGACTGTTAGAGAGGGCAGAGTTGGGAGACTGGGTTGCAGAAGGATCTTACAGAGAGCAGATGTTGGAGACTAAGGTGTAGAATGATTGTTGCAGAGAGAAAAGTTTCGAGACTGGGGTGCAGAAGGCCTGTTACAGAGAGCAGAGTTTGGAGACTGGGGTGCAGAAGGCCTGTTAAATAGAGCAGAGGTTTAAGACTGGGGTCCAGAAGGACTGTTATAGAGAGCAAAGTTAGGAGACTGGGTGGCAGAGGGATCTTACAGAGAGCAGAGTTTGGAGACTGAGGAGCAGGAGGACTGTTACAGAGAGCAGTGGTTGGAGACTGGGGTTCAGATGGATCATGTAAAGAGAAGAGGTTTAAGACTGAGGTGTAGATCGACTGTTACAGAGAGCAGAGGTTGGAGACCGAGGTGCAGAAGGACTGTTACAGGGAGCAAATTTTGGAGACTGTGTTGCACAAGGATATTACATAGAGCAGAGTTTGGAGACTGAGGTGCATAAGGACTGTTACAGAGAGCAGATGTTGAAGTCTGGGGTGCACTAGGATTGTTGCAGAAAGCAAAATTTTCAGACTGAGGTGCAGAAAAACTTTTGCAGAGAGCAGATCTTAGAGACTGGGGTGCACAAGGTTCGTTGCAGAGAGCAAAAGTTGGAGACTGCAGTACAGAAGGACTGTTGCAGAGGGTGGAGACTAGGGTACAAAAGGACTTTTTCAGAGAGCAGATGTTGGATACTGTTGTTCAGAAAGACTTTGCAGAGAGCAGAAGTTTGAGGATGCGTTGCAGAAGGACTTTTGCTGAGAGCAGAGGCTGGAGACTGAGGTTCAGATGGACGGACAATGAAAGCAGAGTTTGGAGACTGGCGTACAAAAGGACCTTTACAGAGAGCAGAGTTTGGAGACTGGGGAGCATAAAGAGTGTTGCAGAGTACAGAGGTTGGGGACTGAGGTGTAGCAGGACTGTTGCAGAAAGCAGAGGTTGGAGACTGGCGTGGAGAAGGAATATTACAGAGAGCAGAGTTTGGAAACTCAGGTGCAGAAGGACTATTAAAGAGTGCAGAGGTTTGATACAGGGGTGCAAAAGGATCTTACAGAGAGCAGAATTTGGACACTGAGGTGCAGAAGGACAGCTGCAGAGACCAGAGGTTGGAGACTAGCGTGCAGTAGGATCATTGCAGAGAGCAGAGTTTGGAGACTGGTGTGCTGAAGAATTGTTGCAGAGAGCAGAGGTTGAAGAATGTGGTGCAGAAGGCCTGCTACAGAGAACAGAGTTTGGAGACTGGCGTGCAGAAGGCCTGTAAGAGAGAGGAGAGTTTTGAGACTGGGTTGCAGAAAGACTGTTATAGAGAGCAGAGTTTGGATACTGGGTTGCTGAAGTATCTTACACAGAGCAGAGGTTGGAGACTGACGTTCAGGTGGACTGTTACAGAGAGCAGTGGTTGGAGACTGGGGTGTAGAAGAATCGTGCAGAGAACAGAGGTGTCAGACTGAGGTGTAGAAGGACTGTTACAGAGAGCAAAGGTTGGAGACTGAGGTGAAGAAAGACTGTTACAGAGAGCAGAGTTTGGAGTATGAGGTGCAGAAGGACTGTTACAGAAAGCAGAGGTTCGAAATTGGGGTGCAGAAGGACCGTTACAGAGACCAGAGTTTGGATACTGTGGTATAGAAAAATTCTTACAGAAAGTAGAGGTTGGAGACTGGGGTGCAGATGGAATGTTACAGAGAGAATAGGTTAGAGACTGAGGTGCAGAAAGACTGTTACAGTGAGCAGAGGTTCGATACTAGGGTTCAGATGGACTGTTACAGAGGACAGAGGTTGGAGACTGGGGTACCCCACCCTCGCAGAAAGCAGAGGTTGGAGACTGCAATGGAGAAGAAATGTTTGAGAGAGCAGATTTTGTAAACTGGAGTGCAGAAAGATCTTACAGAGAGCAGAGTTTGGAGACTGTGGTGCAGAAGGACTGTTGCAGAGAGTAGAGGTTGGAGACTAGGGTCCGGAAGTATCATTGCAGAGAGCAGAGTTTGGAGACTGCGGTATAAGACTGTTACCGAGAGAAGAGGTTGGAGACTGGGGTGCAGAAGGACTCTTACATAGAGCACAGGTTGGAGACTGAGGTGCAGAAGGATTGATACAGAGAACATAGGTTGGAGACTGGGGTTCCGAAAGACTGATACAGAAAGCAGAGGTTGGAGACTGGGTTGTAGATGGACCGTTACAAAGAGAAGAGGTTGGAGACTGCGTTACAGAAGGACTGTTACAGAGAGCAGATCTCAGAGACTTAAAAGCAGAAGGACTGTTGCAGAAGACAGATGTTTGAGACTCTGGTGGAGAAGGAATGTTGCAGAGAGCAGAGTTTGGAAACTAGAGTGCAGAAGGATCTTACAAAGAGAAGAGGTTGGAGACTGTGTTGCAGAAGGACTGTGGCAGAGAGCAGACCTTGGTAACTGGGGTCCAAAAGGATCGTTGCAGAGAGCACAGTTTTGAGACTGGGGTGCAGAAGGACTGTTCAAGAGAGCATATGTTGGAGACTGGGGTCTAGAAGGTATGTGGCAGAGAGCCGATTTTAGAGACTTGGGTGCAGAAGAACTTACACAGAGCAGAGGTTGGAGACTGAGGTGCAGAAGGACTGTTACAGAGAGCAGTGTTTGGAGATTGGGGTGCAGAGAACTGTTACAGAGAGCAGAGTTTGGAGCCTGGGGTGCAGATGGATCTTACAGAGAGCAGAGTTTTGAGATTGGGGTGCAAAAGGACTGTTGCAGAGAGCAGATTCTGGAGACTGGGGTGGAGAAGAATTGTTGCAGAGAGAAGAGGTTGGAGACTGGGGTGCAGAAGGCCTGTTACAGAGAGCAGAGTTTGGAGACTAGGTGCCAGAAGTCATGTTACAGAGATCAGAGTTTGGAGACTGTTGTGCAGAAGGACTGTTACAGAGTGCAGAGTTTCAAGACTGGGTTGTAGAAGGATTTTGCAAAGAGCAGAAATAGGAGACTGTGGTGCAGAAGGGTCCTTGCAGTGAGCAGACTATTCAGAGTGAGGTGAAAAAGGACTGTTGCAGAGAGCAGATATTGGAGACTGGGGTGTAGAAGGACTGTTGCAGAGAGCAGAGGTTGAAGGCTTTGGTGAAGAAGGATCGTTGCAGAGAGCAGAGGTTGAAGGCTTTGGTGAAGAAGGATCGTTGCAGAGAGCAGAGGTTGGAGATCGGTTGGCAGAAGGACTGTTACAGAGAGCAGAGTTTGAAACTGGGTTGCAGAAGGATCTTACAGAGAGCAGAGGTTGCAGACAGGGGTGCAGAAGGATTGTTACAGAGAGCAGAGCTTGGAGATTGTGGTCCAGAAGGACTCTTGCAGAGAGCAGACGTTGGAGACTGGGGTTCAGAAAGATCGTTGCAGAAAGCAGAGTTAGAGACTGGGGTGTAGAAAGACTGTTGCAGAGAGCAGATGTTGGAGACTGGGGTGCAGACGGACTGTTGCAGAGAGCAGAGGTTGGAGAGTGGGGTTCAGAAAGACTGTTGCAGAGAGCAGAGGTTAGAGAATGAGATGCAGAAAGACTGTTACAGAGAGCAGAGGTTGGAGACTGGGGTGCAGAAGGACTGTTACAGAGAGCAGAGGTTGGAGACTGGGGTTCAGATGGATCTTACAGAGAGCAGATTTTGGAGACTGTGGTGCAAGAGGACTGTTGCAGAGAGCAGAGATTGGAGACTGGTGTGAAGAAGAATCCTTGCAGAGAGAAGTGTTATTAGACTAGGGTGCAGAAGGCCTGTTACAGAGAGCAGTTGTTGGAGAGTGGGTTGCAAAAGTCCTGTTGCAGAGAGCAGAGGTTGGAGACTGTTGTGTAGAAAGACGATTACCGAGTGCAGAGTTTAAAGACTGGGTTGAAGAACAATCTTACAGAGAGCAGAGTTGGGAGACTGAGGTGCAGAAGGTTCGTTGCATACAGCAGAGTTTTCCCACTGAAGTTCAGAATGACTGTTGCAGAGAGCAGATATTGTAGACTGGGGTGCAGAAGGACTGTTGCAGAGAGCAGACATTGGAGATTGGGGTTAAGAAGGATCATTTCAGAGAGCAGAGGTTGGAGACTGGTGTGCAGAAGGATTGGTACAGAGAGTAGAGTTTGGAGACTGGGTTTTAGAAGTATGCTACAGAGAGCAGAGGTTGGAGACTGAAGTGCAGAAGGACTTTTACAGAGAGTAGAGGTTGAAGACTGAGGTGCAGAAGGACCATTGCAGAGAACAGAGTTTGGAGACTGAGGTGCAGAAGGATAGATACAGAGAACAGTGGTTGGAGACTGCGGTTCAGACAGACTGATACAGAAAGCAGAGGTTGGAGACTGGGGTGTAGAAGGACCATTACAAGGAGCACAGGTTGGAGACTGCGGTACAGAAAGACCAGATGTCGGAGACTGGGGAGCAGAAAAACTGTTGCAGAGGACAGAGTTTGGAGACTGGGGTGGAGAAGGAATGTTACAGAGTGCAGAGTATGAAATCTGGAGTGCATAAGAATCTTATAAAGAGCAGAGGTTTGAGACTGTGGTGCAGAAGGAATGTTGAAGAGAGCAGACGTTGGAGACTGGGGTCCAGAAGGAGCATTGCAGATAGCAGAGTTTGGAGACTGGGGTGCAGATGGACTGTTACAGAGAGCAGAGTTTGGAGACTGGGGTGGAGATGGACTGTTGCAGAGAGCAGAGGTTGGAGACTGAGGTGTAGAAGGAGTGTTACAGAGAGCAGAGTTTTGAGACTAGGGTGCAGGAGGACTGTTACAGAGAGCAGAGGTTAAAGACTGGGGTTCAGATGGATCTTACAGATAGCAGAGTTTGGAGACTGGGGTGCAAAAGGACTGTTGCAGAGAGGAGATGTTGGAGACTGGGGTGGAGAAAAATCATTGCAGAGAGAAGAGGTTGGAGACTGGGGTGCAGAAGGCCTGTTACAGAGAGCAGAGGTTGGAGACTGGGTTGCAGAAGGATGTTAAAGAGAGTTTAGTTGGGATACTGCGGTGCAGAAGGACTGTTACAGAGAGCAGAGGTAGGAGACTTGGGTGCAGAAGGGTCATTGCAGAGAGCAGAGTTTTCAGACTGAGGTGCAGAATGACTGTTGCAGAGAGCAGATGTTGAAGACTGGGGTGCAGAAGGTCTGTTGCAGAGAGCAGATGTTGGTAACTAGGGTGCAGAAGGACTGTTGTAGATAGCAGAGGTTGGAGACTGGGGTGCAGAAGGACTGTTGCAGAGAGCAGAGTTTGGAGACTGTGGTACAGCAGGACTGTTACAGAGAGCAGAGGTTAAGGACTCTGGTGCAGAAGGACTGTTACAGAGAGCAGAGGTTGGATACAGGGGTGCAGAAGAATCTTACAGAGAGCAGAAGCTGGAGACTGAGTTGCAGAAGAACTGTTGCAGAGATCAGAGGTTGGAGACTGGGATGCAGTAGGATCATTTCAGAGAGCAGAGGTTGGAGACTGGGGTGCAGAAGGACTGTTGCTGAGAGTATGGTTGAAGACTGGGGTGCAGAAGGATCGTGCAGAGAGCAGAGGTTGGAGACTGGGTTGCAGAAAGACCGTTACAGAGAACAGAGTTTGGAGACTGCGGTACATAAAGAGTGTTACAGAGAGCAGATGTTGGAGACTGGGAAGCAGAAGGAGTGTTACAGAGGACAGATGTTGGAGACTGGGGTGCTGCAGGACCCTTGCAGAAAGCAGAGGTTGGAGACTGCAGTGGAGAAGGAATGTTAGAGAGAGCAGATTTTGGAAACTGGAGACCAGAAAAATCTTACAGAGAGCAGATTTTGGAGACTGTGGTGCAGAAGTACTGTTGTAGAAAACAGACGTTGGAGACTGGGGTCCAGAACGATCCTTGCAGAGAGCAGAGTTTGGAGAATGGGGTGCAGAAGGACTGTTGCAGAGAGCAGAGTTTGGTGACTGAGGTGCAGAAGGACTGATACAGAAATCAGAGATTGGAGTCTGCAGTGTAGAAGGACTGTTGCAGAGAACAGAGATTGGAGACTGAGGTGCAGAATTTCTTTTACATAGAGAAGCGGTTGGAGACTGGGGTGCAGAAGGATCGTTGCAATGAGCAGAGCTTGGAGACACGGGTGCAGAAGGATCTTACAGAGAGCAGAAGTTGGAGACTGAGGTGCAGAAGTACTGTTGCAGAGTTCAGAGGTTTGAGACTGGGGTGCAGTAGGATCATTGCAGAGAGAAGTGGTTGGAGACTGGGGTGCAGAAATATCGTTGCAGAGAGCAGAGATTGGAGACTGTCGTGCAGAAGGCCTGTTACAGAGAGGAGAGGTTGGAGAGTGGGGTGCAGAAGTACTGTTATAGAGAGCAGTGTTAGGAGACTGTGTTCCTGAAGGATCTTACAAAGAGCAGAGTTTGGTTACTGAGGTGTAGGTGGACTCTTACCGAGAGCAGTTGTTGGAGACTGGGTGTAGAAGGATCATGCAGAGAGCAGAGGTTTCAGCCTGAGGTACAGAAAGACTGTTATAGAGAGTAGAGGTTTGAGACTGAGGTGAAGAAGGACTGTTACAGAGATCAGAGTTTGAAGGCTGAGGTGCAGGAGGACTGTTACAGAGAGCTGAGGTTGGAGACTTTTGTGCAGCAGGACTGTTACAGAGTGCAGAGTTTAAAGACTGGGTTGCAGAAGGATCTGAAAAGAGCAGAGTTGGGAGACAGAGGTGCAGAAGGATTGTTTAAGAGAGCAGAGGTAGGAGACTGGGGTGCAGAAAGGTCGTTGCAGAGAGCATAGTTTTCAGACTGCGGTGCAGCAGAACTGTTGCAGAGAGCAGATGTTGAAGACTGGGGGTGCAGAAGGATTGTTACAGAGAGGAGAGGTTGGAGACTTGAGTGCATAAGGATCTTACAGAGAGCAGAGGTTGGAGACAAGGATGCAGAAGGACTTTTGCCGAGAGAAGAGGTTTGAGACTGTTGTGGAGAAGAATCATTGCAGAGAGAAGAGGTTTGAGAATGGGTTTCAGAAGGCCTGTTACAGAGAGCAGAGTTTTGAGACTGGGTTGCAGAATTCCTCTTACAGAGAGCCGAGGTTGGAAACTGTTTTTCAGAAGGACTGTTACAGAGAGCAGAGTTTGGAGACTGGGATGCAGAAGGGTCTTACAGAGAGCAGAGGCAGGAGACTGAGGTGCAGAATGATCGTTGCAGAGAGCATAGTTTTCAGACTGAGTTGCAGAAGGACTGTTGCAGAGAGCAAATATTGTAGACTGGGGTTCAGAAGTACTGTTTCAGAGAGCAGAGGTTGGAGACTGGTGTGAAGAAGGATCATTGCAGAGATCAGAGTTTGGAGACTGGTGTGCAGAAGGACTGTTACAGAGAGCAGAGTTTGTAGACTAGGTTTGAGAAGGTTCCTACACAGAGAAGAGGTTGCAGAAAGAGGTGCAGAAAAACTGTTACAGAGAGTAGAGGTTCAAGACTGAGGTGCAGAAAGACTGTTATAGAGAGTAGAGGTTTGAGACTGAGGTGAAGAAGGACTGTTACAGAGATCAGAGTTTGAAGACTGAGGTGCAGAAGGACTGTTACAGAGACCTGAGTTTGGAGACTTTTGTGCAGCAGGACTGTTACAGAGTGCAGAGTTTAAAGACTGGGTTGAAGAAGGATCTGAAAAGAGCAGAGTTGGGAGACAGAAGTGCAGAAGAACTGTTTAAGAGAGCAGAGGTAGGAGACTGGGGTGCAGAAAGGTCGTTGCAGAGAGCATAGTTTTCAGACTGCGGTGCAGAAGAACTGTTGCAGAGAGCAGATGTTGAAGACTGGGGTGCAGAAGGATTGTTACAGAGAGGAGAGGTTGGAGACTTGAGTGCATAAGGATCTTACAGAGAGCAGAGGTTGGAGACAAGGATGCAGAAGGACTTTTGCCGAGAGAAGAGGTTTGAGACTGTTGTGGAGAAGAATCATTGCAGAGAGAAGAGATTTGAGACTGGGTTTCAGAAGGCCTGTTACAGAGAGCAGAAAGACTGTTGCAGAGAGCAGATGTTGGAGACTGGGGTGCAGAAGGACTGTTGCAGAGAGAAGATGTTGGAGACTGGAGTGCAGAAGGATTGTTGTAGAAAGCAGAGGTATGAGACTGAGGTGCAGAAGGACTGTTACAGAGAGAAGCAGTTGGAGACTGTGGAGCAGAAGGACTGTTGCCGAAAGCAGAGGTTTGAGACTGAGGTGCAAAAGGACTGATGCAGAGAGCAGAGATTGGATTATGGGGTACAGAAAGACCGTTACAGAGAGCAGAGGTTAGAGACTGCAGTACAGAAGGACTGTTGCAGAGAGCAGAGTTTGGAGACTGGGGTGCAGAAGGACTGTTGCAGAGAGTAGATGTTGGAGACTGAGGTTCATAAGTCCTTTTACATAGAGCAGAAGTTGGAGACTGAGGTGCAGAAAGATCGTTGCAAAGAGCAGAGCTTGGAGACAGGGGTACAGAAGGATCTTACAGAGAGAAGAATTTGGAGACTGAGGTGCAGAAATAGTGTTGCAGAGATCAGAGGTTGGAGACTGGCGTGCAGTAGGATCATTGCAGAGAGCAGAGGTTGGAGACTGGGGTGCAGAAGGATCGTTGCAGAGAGCAGAGGTTGGAGACTGGGGTGCAGAAAGCCTGCTACAGAGAGCAGAGTTTGGAGACTGGCGTGAAGAATGCCTGTAACAGAGAGGAGAGGTTGGAGACTGGGGTGCAGAAGGACTGTTAGAGAGAGCAGAGTTTAGAAACTGGGTTGCTGAAAGATCTTACAGAGAGCAGAGGTTGGAAACTGAGGTGCAGGTGGACTGTTACAGAGAGTAATGGTTGGAGACTGGGTTGCTGAATGATCTTACAGAGATCAGAAGTTGGAGACTGAGGTGTAGAAAAACTGTTACAGAGAGCAGAGTTTGTAGACTGAGGTACAGAAGGACTGTTACTGTAAGCAGAGGTTGGAAATTGGGGTGCAGAAGGACCGTTTCAGAGACCAGGATTTGGAGACTGCGGTATAGAAAAACTGTTACAGAGAGCAGAGGTTGGAGACTGGGGTGCAGAAGAAATGTTACAGAGAGAACAGGTTTGAGACTGAGGTGTAGAAGTATATATACAGAGAACAGAGGTTTGAGACTGGGCTTCAGAAGGACTGATACAGAAAGCAGAGTTTGGAGACTGGGTTGCAGAAGGACTGTAATGGAGAGCAGAGGGTGGAGACTGCGTTTCAGAAGGCCTGTTTCAGAAAGCATATGTTGGAGACTGGGGAGAAGAAAGACTGTTGCAGAGGACAGAGTTTGGAGACCGGGGTGCCGCAGGACACTTGCAGAAAGCAGAGGTTAAAGACTGGGTTTGAGGAAGAATGTTAAAGAGTGTAGAGTTTGGAAATTGGAGTGATTAAGAATCTTACAGAGAGCAGAGATGGAGACTGTGGTGCAGAAGGACTGTTGTAGAGAGCAGAGGTTTGAGACTGGGGTGCAGAAAGACTGTTACTGAAAGCACAGGTTGGAGACTGGGGTTCAGAAGGACTGATATAAAAAGGAGAGGTTAAAGACTGGGCTGCAGAAGGACCGTTACAGAGAGCAGAGGTAGGAGACTTCGGTACAGAAGGACTGTTACAGAGAGCAGATGTTGGAGACTGGGGAGTAGAAGGACTGTTACAAAGGACAGAGGTTGGAGACTGGGGTGCAGCAGGACCTTCGAAGAAAGCAGAGGTAACAGACTGCGGTGGAGAAAGAATGTTAGAGAGACAGCAGATTTTGGACACTGGCGTGCAGAAAGATCTTACAGAGAGCAGAGTTTGGAAACTGTGGTGCAGAAGGACTGTTGCAGAGAGCACACGTTGGAGCCTGGGTTCCAGAAGGATCGTTGCACAGAGCAGAATTTGGAGACTAGAGTTAGAAAGACTGTTGGTGAGAGCAGATGTTGGAGAATTGGGTGCAGAAGGACGGTTACAGAAAACAGAGGTTGGAGACTGGTTTGCAGAAGGAAGGTTACAGAGAGCAGAGGTTGGAGAATGGGGTGCAGAAGGACTGTTGCAGAAAGCAGAGGTTGTCAACTGTGGTGCAAAAAGACTGTTGCAGAGAGCAGAGGTTTGAGACTGGTGTGGAGAAGAATCGTTGCAGAGAGAAGAATTTGGAGACTTGGGTGAGATGGTCTGTTACAGAGAGCACTGGTTGGAGACTGGGTTGATGAAGGATCCTACAGAGAGCAGAGGTTGGAGACTGTGGTGCAGGGGGACTGTTACCAAGAGCAGTGGTTGGAGACTGGGGTGCAGAAGGATCGTGCAGAGAGAAGAATTTTCAGGCTGAGGTGCAGAAAAACTGTTGCAGAAATCAGAGGTTGGACACTGGGGTGCAGTAGGATCATTGCAGAGAGCAGAGGTTGGAGACTGGGGTGCAGAAGGCCCGATACAAAGAGCAGAGGTTGGAGACTGCAGTACAGAAGGACTGTTACACAGAGCAGAGGTTGGAGACTGTTGTGCAGAAGGACGGTTACAGAGTGCAGAGTTTAAAGACTGGGTTGCAGAAGAATCTTACAGAGAGCAGAATTGGGAGAATGAGGTGCAGAAGGATGTTACAGACAGCAGAGGTAGGAGACGGGGTGCAGAAGGTTCGGTGCAGACAGCAGAGTTTTTAGACTGAGGTGCAGAAGGACTGTTGCAGAGAGCAGATTTTGGAGACTGGGGTGCAGAAGGACTGTTGCAGAGAGCAGAGGTTGGACACTCATGTGAAGAAAGACTGTTACAGAGAGCAGAATTTGGAGACTGGGTTTTAGAAGGATCCTACAAAGAGCAGAGTTTGGAGACTGAATTGCAGAAGGACTGTTACAGAGAGTAGCGGTTGGACACTGAGGTGCAGTAGGACCCTTCAGAGAAGAGAGTTTGGAGACTGAGGTGCAGAAGAATTGTTACAGAGAGAAGAGTTTGGAGAATGGGTGCAGAAGGTTTGTTGCATAGAGCAGAGGTGGGAGACTTGGGTGCAGAAGGACTGTTGCAGACAGCAGAGGTTGGAGACTGGGGTGCAGAAGGACTGTTGCCGAGAGCAGAGGTTGGAGACTGAGGTGCAGAAGGACTCTTAGAGAGAGCAGATGTTGGAGACTGGGGTGCAGAAGGACTGATGCAGAAAGCAGAGATTGGATTCTGGGGTGCAGAAAGAACGTTACAGAGAGCAGAGGTTAGAGACTGCAGTACAGAAGGACTGTTGCAGAGAGCAGAGTTTGGAGACGGGGGTGCAGAAGGACTGTTGCAGAGAGTAGATGTTGGAGACTGAGGTGCAGAAGTCCAGTTACATACAGCAGAAATTAAAGACTGGGGTGCAGGAGGATCGTTGCAAAAAGCAGACCTTTGAGACAGGGGTGCAGAATGATCTTACAGAGAAGAAATTGGAGACTGAGATGCAGAAGGAGTGTTGCAGAGATCAGAGGTTGGAGACTGGTGTGCAGTAGGATCATTGCAGAGAGCAGAGGTTGGAGTTTCATGTGCACAAGGATCGTTGCAGAGAGCAGATGTTGGAGACTGGGGTGCAGAAGGACTGTTGCAAAAAGCAGACGTTGGAGACTGAGGTGCAGAAGGACTTATACAGAGAGCACTGGTTGGAGACTGTGGTGATGAATAACTGATACACAAAGAAGCATTTGGAAACTGGGGTGCAGAATGACCGTTACAGAGAGCAGAGGTTGGAGACTGCAGTACAGAAGGACTATTACAGAGAGCAGAGTTTGAAGCCTGGGGTGCAGAAGGACTGTTGCAGAGAACAGAGGTTGGAGACTGAGGTGCAGAAGGATCGTTGCATAGAGAAGTGGTTGGAGACCTGGGTGCAGAAGTTCTGTTACAGAGCAGAGTTTGGAGACTGGGTTGCAGAAGGTCTGTTACAGAGAGCAGAGGTTGGAGAATGGGGTTCAGAAGGACCATTACAGAGAGCAAAGTGTAAAGACTGAGGTGCAAAAGGACTTTTACAGAGAGCAGAGGTTGGATACTGGGGTGCAGAAGGACTGTTGCAGAGAGCAGAGGTTGGAGACTGAGGTGCAGAAGGATCATTGCAGAGAGAAGAGGTTGGAGACTGGGTTGCAGAAGGACTGTTACAGAGAGCAGAGGTTCGAGATTGGGGTGCAGAAGAACTGTTACAGAGAGCAAAGGTTGGAGACTGGGGTGCAGAAAGCCTGTTTCAGAGAGCATCGGTTGAAGACTGAGGTGCAGAAAAACTGTTAAAGAGAGCAGAGGTTGGAGACTGAGGTGCAGAAGGATTGGTACGGAGAGGAGATGTTGGAGACAGAGGTGTAGAAGGACTGTTACAGAGATCAGAGTTTGGAAACTGGGGTGCAGAAGGATCGTTGCAGAGAGCAGAGGTTGCAAACGGAAGTTCAGAAGGATCGTTGCAGAGAGCAGAGGTTGGAGACTGAGGTGCAGAAGGATCGTTACAGAGAGCAGAGGTTGGAGACTGGGGTAAGAAAGACAGTTACAGAGAGCACAGTTTGGAGAGTGGTGTGCAGAGAAAATGTTGCAACGAGCAGAGACTGGAGACTGTGGTACAGAAGTACTGTTACAAAGAGCAGAGGCTGGAGACTGGGGTTCAGAAGGAATGTCACAAAGAGCAGAGTTTGGAAACTGGGGTGCAGAAGGATCTTACAGAGAGTAGAGGCTGGAGACTGGGGTCAGAAAGACTGTTGCAGAGAACAGAATTTGGAGACTGTGGTGCAGAGAGATTATTGCAGAGCACAGAGGTTAAAGACTGGGGTATAGAAGGACTGTTGCAGAGCAGACGATGGAGACTGAGGTGCAGAAGGACTTATACAGAGAGCACTGGTTGGAGACTGGGGTGCTGAATAACTGATACACAAAAAAGCATTTGGAAACTGGGGTGCAGAATGACCGTTAGAGTGAGAAGAGGTTGGAGACTGTGGTACAGAAGGACTATTACAGAGAGCAGAGTTTGAAGCCTGGGGTGCAGAAGGACTGTTGCAGGGAACAGAGGTTGGAGCCTGAGGTGCAGAAGGATCGTTGCATAGAGAAGTGTTTGGAGACTGGGTTGCAGAAGTCCTGTTACAGAGCAGAGTTAGGAGACTGGGTTGCAGAAGACCTGTTACAGAGAGCAGAGGTTGGAGACTGGGGTGCAGAAGGACCATTACAGAATGCAGAGGTTTCAGACTGAGACTCAGAAGGACTGTTAGAGAGAGCAGAGGTTGGAGTCTAATTTGCAGAAGGACTGTTACAGTAAGCAGAGGTTGGCAATTGGGGTTCTGAAGGACCGTTACAGAGAGAAGAGTTTGGAGACTGTGGTACAGAAGGGCTGTTACAGAGAGCAGAGTTTGGAGACTGGGGTGCAGAAAGACAATTGCAGAGAGCAGAGGTTTGAGCCTGTTGAGAAGAAGGATCATTGCAGTGAGCAGATGTTGGAGACTGGGGTGCAGAAGGACCATTACAAAGAGCAAAGTTTTGAAACTGAGGTGCAGAAGGACTTTTACAGAGAGCAGACATTGGATACTGGGGTGCAGAAGGTCTGTTACAGAGAGCAGAGATTGGAGACTGGCATGCAGAAGGACCTTACAAAGAGCACAATTTGGAGACTGGAGTGCAAAAGGACTGTTGCAGAGAGCAGAGTTTGGAGACTGAGGTGCAGAAGGATTGTTGTAGAGAGAAGAGGTGGGAGACAGGGATGCAGAAGGCCTGTTACAGAGAGTAGAGTAAAGAGACTGGGGTGCAGAAGGCCTGTTACAGAGGGCAGAGGTTGGAGACTGGGGTGCAGAAGGACTGTTACAGATAGCACAGTTTGAAGACTGGGGTGCAGAAGAATCGTTGCAGTGAGCAGAGGATGCAGAATGAGGCGCAGAAGGACTCCTACAGAGAGCAGAGTTTGGAGACTGAGGTGTAGAACGACTGTTACAGAAACCAGAGGTTGGCAATTGGTGAGCAGAAGGACCATTACAAAGAGAAGAGGTTGGAGACTGTGATACAAAAGGACTGTTACAGAGAGCAGAGTTTGGAGAATGGGTAGAAGAAGGATTGTTGCAGAGAGCAGATGTTTGAGACTGGGTTGCAGAAGTTCCGTTACAGAGAGCAGAGGTTTGAGATTGTGGTGCAGAAGAACTGAACAGAGAGCAGAGGGTGGAGACTGGGGTGCAGAAGGATTGTTACAGAGAGCAGAGTTTGGAGACTCGGGTGCAGAAGGACTGTTACAGAGAGCAGAGGTTCGAGACTGGGGTGCAGAAGAACTGTTACAGAGAGCAGAGTTTTGAGACTGGGTTGCATAAGGCCTGTTACAGAGAGCAAATGTTGGAGACTGGGGTACAGAAGGATCATTGCAGATAGCAGAGGTTGGAAACTGAGGGTCAGAAGGATTATTGCAGAGAGCAGAGGTTGGAGAATAGGGTGCAGAAGGATCGTTACAGAGAGCAGAGGTTGGAGACTGGGGTCAGAAGGACAGTTACTGAGACAACAGGTTGGAGACTGGGGTGCAGAAGGATCGCTGCAGAGAGCAGAGGTTGGAAACTGAGGTGAAGAAGGATCCTTTCAGAGAGCAGAGGTTGGAGACTCAGGGGCAGATGGATCGTTACAGAGAGCAGAGGTTGTAGACTGGGGTGCAGAATGACAGTTACAGATAGCACAGTTTGGAGATCTGAGTGTAGAAGAAATGTTGCAGAGAGCAGAGGTTGGAGACAGGGGTGCAGAATGACTGTTAAAGAGAGTAGAGGTTGGAGATATAGGTGCAGAAGGACTGATACAGAGAGCAGAGGTTGGAGACTTGGGTGCAGAAGGACTGATAAACAAAGTAGAGGTTGGAGACTGGACTGCAGAAGGACCATTACAGACAGTAGAGTTTGGAGACTGTAGTACAGAAAGACTTTTACAGAGAGCACAGGTTGGAAACCGGGGTGCAGAACAACTGTTGCAGACTGTTGGAGACTGCTGTGCAGAAGAATCTTACAGAGAGTAGAGGTTGCAGACTGGGTTGCAGTAGGACTGTTGCACAGAGCAGAGGTTGGATACTGGGGTGCAGAAAGACTGTTACAGAGAGCAGAGTTTGGAGACTGAGGTGCAGATGGATCTTACAGAGCGTAGAGGTTGGAGACCTGGGTGCAGAAGGACTGTAGCAGAGAGCAGAGTTTGGAGACTGGGTGGGGTACAAAAGAACTGTTACAGAGAGCAGAGGTTGGAGACTGTGGTGCAGAAGGATCATAAAAAGAGTAGAGGTTGGAGACTGGGGTGCAGTAGGACTGTTGCAGAGAGCAGAGGTTGGAGACTGGGTTGTAGAAGGACTGTTACAGAAAGCACAGTTTCGAGACAGGGTTGCAGAAGGATCTTACAGAGAGCTATTTGGAGACAGAGGTGCAGAAGAAATGTTACAAGAGCAGAGGTTGCAGACTGGGGTAAAGAAGAATTGATGCAGAGAGCAGCGTTTTCAGACTGAGGTGCAGAAGGACAGTTACAGAGAGCACAGTTTGGAGACCTGGGTGTAGAAGAAATCTTGCAGAGAACAAATGTTGGATCCTGGGGTGCAGAAGTACTGTTGCAGAGAGCAGAGGTTGGAGACTGAGATGCAGAAGGACTGTTACACAGAGAAGACGTTGGAGACTGGGGTGAAGAATTATGATACAGAAAGCTGAGGTGGGAGACTGGGGTGCAGAAGGACCATTACGGAGAGCAGAGGTTGGAGACTGGCATGCACAAGGACTGTTTCAGAGAGCAGAGTTTGGAGACTGGGGTGCAGAAGGCCTGCTACAGAGAGCAGAGGTTGGAGACTGGGTTGCAGAAGGACAGTTATAGAGAGCAGAGTTTTGAGGCTGGGTTGCAGAAGGACTGGTATAGAGAGCAGAGTTTTGAGGCTGGGTTGCAGAATGATTTTAGAAAGCAGGGGTTTGGGACTGAGGTGCAGGACGACTGTTACAGAGAGAAGTGGTTGAAGACTGGGGTGCAGAAGGATCATGCAGAGAGCAGAGGTTTCAGACTAAGGTGCAGAAATACTGTTACAGAGAGCAGACGTTGGAGACTGAGGTGCAGAAGGACAGTTACAGAGAGCAGAGTTTGGTGACTGAGGTGCAGAAGGACTGTTACAGAAAGCAGAGGTTGGAAATTGGGGTGCAGAGGGACTGTTACAGAGAGCAGAGGTTAGAGACTGCGGTATACAAAGACTGTAACAGAGAGCAGAGTTTGGAGAATATGGTGCAGAAGGACTGTTACAGAGAGCAGAGGTTGGAGACTGGGGTGCAGAAGGACTGTTAAACAGAGCAGAGGTTGAAGACTGGGGTGTAGAAGGATTGTTGCAGAGAGCAGAAGTTGGAGACTTGGGTGCAGAAGGACTGTTACAGAGAGCAGATATTGAAGACTGGGATGCAGAAGGACTGTTGCAGATAGCAGAGGTTGGAAACTGGGGTGAAGAAGGACTGTTGCAGCGAGAAGGTGTTAGAGACTTGGGTGCAGAAAAACTTTTGCGGAGAATAGAATTTGGAGACTGAGGTGCAGAAGGACTGTTTCAGATAGCAGAGGTTGGTTACTGGGGTGCAGAAGGACTGATACAGAAAGCAGAGGTTGGAGACTGAGGTGCAGAAGGACCATTACAGAGAGCAGAATTTGGAGACTGCAATACAGGAGGACTGTTAGAGAGAGCAAAGCTTAAAGACTGGAGTGGAGAAGAACTGTTTCAGAGTGCAGATGTTGGAGACTGGTGTGCAGAAGTACTGTTGCAGAGAGTAGAGGTAGGAGACTGAGATGCAGAAAGACTGTTACAGAGAGCAGAGTTTGGAGACTGGGGTGCAGAAGGACTGATACAGAGAGAAGAGTTTGGAGACTGGGGTTCAGAAGGCCTGTTAAAGAGAACAGAGGTTGGAGACTGCATACAGAAGGGCTGTTACAGAGAGCAGAGTTTGGAGACTGGGTTGCAGAAGAATATTATGTAGAGCAGAGTTTGGAGACTGCAGTGCAGAAGTATTGTTACAGAGAGCAGAGGGTGGCGACTGGGGTGCAGTAGGATTATTGCAGAGAGCAGAGGATGGAGACTGGTGTTCAGAAGACTCCTTTCAGAGAGCAGAGGTCCGAGACTTGGGTGCAGAAGGACGGTTGCAGAAAGCATATGTTGGAGACTGGGATGCAGAAGGATCGTAGCAGAGAGCAGCGATTGGAAACTGGGTACAGAAGGACTGTTACACAGAGCAGAGATTGAAGACTGGAGTGTAGAAGGACTGTTACAGAGAGCAGAGTTTGGAGACTGGTCTGCAGAAGGACTGATACAGAAAGCAGAGGTTGGAGATTGGGTCTAGAATGAACCTTACAGAGAACAGAAGTTGGAGACTGCAGTACAGAAGGACTGTTACAGAGAGCAGAGGTTGGAGACCAGGGTACAGAAGGACTGTTGCAGAGAGCAGAGGTTGGAGAATGGGATGCAGGAGAACTGTTTCAGAGAGTAGATGTTAAAGACTGGGGTGAAGAAGAACTGTTTCAGAGAGCAGAAGTTGGAGACTGGGACGCAGAAGGATTGTTGCAGGGAGCAGAGGTTGGAGCCTGGGGTGAAGAAGGACTGTTACAGAGATCAGAGTTTAGAGATTGGTGTGCAGAATGATCTTACAGGGAGCAGAGGTTGGAGCCTGGGGTGAAGAAGGACTGTTACAGAGATCAGAGTTTAGAGATTGGTGTGCAGAATGATCTTACAGAGAGCAGAGCCTGGAGAGTGGGGTGCAGACGAACTGGTGCACAGAGCATAGGTTGGAGACTAAGGTGCAGAAGGACTGTTACAGAGAGCAGAGTTTGGAGACTGGGTGGCAGAAGGAACTTACATAGAACAGAGTTTGGAGACTGAGGTGCAGAAGAAATGTTACCGAGAGCAATGGTTGGAGACTGGGGTGCAGAAGGATTTTTGCAGGGAGCAGAGGTTGGAGACTGACATGCTGAAGTACTCTAGTAGACAACAGAGGTTGGAGAATGGGGTTTAGAATAACCATTCCAGAGAGCAGATGTTGGAGACTGAGGTGCAGAAGGATTGTTACAGAGAGCAAAGGTTGGAGACTTGGGTGAAGAAGGACTGTTATGGAGATCGGAGTTTGGAGACTGGGATGCAGAAGGATCTTTCATAGAGCAGATGTTGGAGACTGCGGTTCAGACGAACTGTTGCACAGAGCAGAGGTTTGAGACTGGTGTGCAGAAGGACTGATACAAAGAGCAGAGTTTGGAGACAGGGTTGCAGAAGGATCTTACAGAGAGCAGAGGTTGGAGACAGAGGTGGAAGAAGACTGTTACAGAGAGCAGAGTTTGAAGATTGGGATGCAGAATTACTAATACAGAAAGCAGAGGTTGAGACTGGGGTTCAGAAGGACCGTTACTGAGAGCTGAGGTTGGAGACTGTGTTACAGAAGGACTGTTGCAGAGACCAGAGGTTAGAGAATGGGGTGCAGAAGGACTGTTACAGAGAGCAGAGGTTAGAGAATGGGGTGCAGTAGGACTTTTTATGAGAGCAGAGAAAAGACGTTGGAGACTGAGGTGCAGAAAGAATGTTACAGAGAGCAAAATTTGGAGACTGGGGTGCAGAATTACTGATACAGAAAGCAGAGGTTGAGACTGGGGTGCAGAAGGACCGTTACTGAGAGCAGAGTTTGGAGACTGTGTTACAGAAGGACTATTGCAGAGACCAGAGGTTAGAAAATGGGGTGCAAAAGGACTGTTACAGAGAGCAGAGGTTAGAGAATGGGGTGCACAAGTAAGGTTGCAGAGTTCAGAGGTTGGAGAAAGAGGTGCAGAAGGACTGTTACAGAGAGCAGAGGTTGGAAACCCTGGTTCAGAAGGATTTACACAGAAAGCAGAGGTTTGAGACTGGTGTGCAGAAGGACCGTTACAGAGAGCAGATGTTGGAGACTGGGGTGCATAAGGATCGTTGCAGAGAGCAGAGGTTGGAGACAGGGGTGCAGAACGACGGTTGCAGAGAGCAGAGGTTGGAGACGGAGGTGCAGAAAAATAGTTACAGAGAGTAGAGGTTGGAGACTGGGGTGCAGAAGGATCGATGAAGAGAGCAGAAGTTGGATACTGAGTTGCTGAAGAATCATTGAAGACAGCAGACGTGGAGACTGGGCTGCAGATGGATCCTTACAGAGAGAAGAGGTGGGAGACTGCGGTGCAGAAGGACTGTTACAGAGAGCACAGGTTGGAGACTGGGGTGTAGAAGGAATGTTGCAGAAAGCAGAGGTTGGAGACTGGGGTGCAGAAGGACTTTTGCAGAGAGCAGAGGTTGGAAACTGAGATGCAGAAGGACTGTTACACAGAGCAGACGTTGGAGACTCGGGTGAAGAATTATGATACAGAAAGCAAAGGTGTGAGACTGGGGTGCAGAAGGACCGTTTCAGAGAGCAGAGGTTGCAGACTGGCGGGCAGAAGGACTGTTTAAGAGAGCAGAGTTTGGAGACTGGGGTGCATAAGGCCTACAACAGAGAGCAGAGGATGGAGACTGGGTTGCAGAAGGACTGTTATGGAGAGCAGAGTTTTGAGGCTGGGTTGCAGAAGGATCTTA
The DNA here is from genome assembly GCF_052094955.1 of Ictidomys tridecemlineatus. Lineage (NCBI taxonomy): Eukaryota > Metazoa > Chordata > Mammalia > Rodentia > Sciuridae > Ictidomys > Ictidomys tridecemlineatus. The sequence continues at coordinate 32,928,819 of NC_135488.1, read as the reverse complement.
CAGAGAGCAGTGGTTGGGGACTGTGGGGGCAGGATGAACATTACAGAGAGCAGTGATTGGAGACTGGGGTGCAGAGGGATTGTGCAGAGAGCAGAGGTTTCAGACTAAGGTGCAGAAGGACTGTAACAGAGATCAGAGGTTGGAGACTGAGGTGCATCAGGACTGTTTCAGAGAGCAGAGTTTGGTGACTTAGGTGCAGAAGGACTGTTACAGAAAGCAGAGGTTGGAAATTGGGGTAGAGGGACCCTTACAGAGAGCAGAGGTTGGAGACTGTGGTATAGAAAGACTGTAACAGAGAGCAGAGGTTGGAGAATATGGTGCAGAAGGACTGTTACAGAGAGCAGAGGTTGGAGACTGGGGTGCAAAAAGATTGTTACAGAGAGCAGAGGTTGGAGACTGGGGTGCAGAAGGACTGTTACACAGAGCAGAGGTTGAAGACTGGGGTGTAGAAGAACTGTTGCAGAGAGCAGAATTTGGAGACTGAGGTGAAGAAAGACTGTTGTGGAGAGGAGACGTTGGAGACTGGGGTGCAGAAGGATCATTGCAGAGAGCAGAGTTTGGAGACTGGGGTGCAGAAAGACTGTTACAGAGAGCAGAGGTTGGAGACTGAGGTGCATCAGGACTGTGTCAGAGAGCAGAGTTTGGTGACATAGGTGCAGAATGACTGTTACAGAAAGCAGAGGTTGGAAATTGGGGTAGAGGGACCCTTACAGAGAGCAGAGGTTTGAGACTGCAGTATAGAAAGACTGTAACAGAGAGCAGTGGTTGGAGAATATGGTGCAGAAGGACTGTTACAGAGAGCAGAGGTTGGAGACTGGGGTGCAGAAGGATTGTTACAGAGAGCAGAGGTTGGAGACTGGGGTGCAGAAGGACTATTACACAGAGCAGAGGTTGAAGACTGGGGTGTAGAAGAACTGTTGCATAGAGCAGAATTTTGAGACTGAGGTGAAGAAGGACTTTTGTGGAGAGGAGACGTTGGAGACTGGGGTGCAGAAGGATCGTTGCAGAGAGCAGAGGTTGGAGACTGGGGTGCAGAAAGACTGTTACAGAGAGCAGAGGTTGGAAACTGGGGTTCAGAAGGCCTGTAACGGAGAGCAGAGTGTGGAGAAGGGCTCTAGAATTACTGTTACAGATCACAGAGTTTGGAGACTGGGTTTAAGAAGGATCTAACAGAGAGCAGATGTTGGGGACCCAGGTGCAGAAGGACTGTTACAGAGAGTAGAGGTTGGAGACTGAGGTACAAAAGGATTGTAGCAGAGAACACCGTTTTAAGACTGAAGTGCAGAAGGTCTGTTGAAGAGACCACAGGTTGGAGACTGGGGTGCAGAAGGACTGTTGCAGAGAGAAGAGGTTTGATACTGGGGTGTAGAAGACTTCTTATAGAGAACAGACTTTGGAGACTGGGGTGCAAAAGGCCTGTTCCAGAGAGGAGAGTTGGGAGAAGGTGTGCAGAAGGACTGTTAGAGAGGGCAGAGTTGGGAGACTGGGTTGCAGAAGGATCTTACAGGGAGCAGATGTTGGAGACTGAGGTGTAGAATGATCGTTGCAGAGAGAAGTTTTTGGAGACTGGGATGCAGAAGGCCTGTTACAGAGAGCAGAGTTTGGAGACTGGGGTTCAGAAGGCCTGTCAAAGAGAGCAGAGGTAGAAGACTGGCATGCAGAAGGACTGTTATAGAGAGCAGAGTTAGGAGACTGGGTGGCAAAAGAATCTTACAGAGAGCAGAGTTTGGATACTGAGGTAAAGGAGGACTGTTACAGAGAGCAGTGGTTGGAGACTGGGGTTCAGAAAGATCCTGCAGAGAGAAGAGGTTTCAGAATGAGGTATAGTTCAAGTGTTACAGAGAGCAGAGGTTGGAGACTGAGGTGCAGAAGGACTGTTACATGGACCAAATTTTGGAGACTGTGTTGCAGAAGGATCTTATATGGAGCAGAGTTTGGAGACTGAGGTGCAGAAAGTCTGTTACAGAGAGCAGATGTTGAAGTCTTGGGTGCAGAAGGATTGTTGCAGAGAGAAAAATTTTCAGACTGAGGTGCAGAAGGACTTTTGTAGAGAGCAGACTTTGGAGACTGGGGTGCAGAAGGTTCGTTGCAGAGAGCAGAAGTTGGAGACTGCAGTACAGAAGGACTGTTCCAGAGAGCAGAGGTTGGAGACTAGGGTACACAAGGACTTTTTCAGAGAGCAGATGTTGGATACTGTTGTTCAGAAGGACTGTTTCAGAGAGCAGAAGTTGTAGAATGGGGTGCAGAAGGACTTTGGAGAGAGCAGAGGTTTGAGACTGAGGTGCAGAAGGACGGAGAAAGAAAACAGAGTTTGGAAACTGGTGTGAAAAAGGACCTTTACAGAGAGCAGAGATTGGAAACTGCAGTACAGAAAAACTGTTACAAAGAGCAGAGTTTGGAGACTGGGGAGAAGAAGGAGTATTTCAGAGTACAGAGGTTGGAGACTGGGGTGCAGCAGGACCGTTGCAGAAAGCAGAGGTTTGAGACTGGCGTGGAGAAGGAATATTACAGAGAGCAGAGTTTGGAAACTGGGGTCAGAAGGATCTTTCTGACAGCAGAGGTTGGAGACTGGGGTGCAGAAGGATCATTGCAGAGAGCACAGTATGGACACTGGGGTGCAGAAGGACTGTTGCAGAGAGTAGATGTTGAACACTGGGGTGCAGAAGCACTCTTTCATAGAGAAGAGGTTGAAGACTGAGGTGGAGAAGGACTGTTACAGAGAGTAGGGGTTGGCGCCTTGGGTGCAGAATTAGTGTTGAAAGAACAGAGTTTTAAGAATGAGGTGCAGAAGGACTGTTACAGAGAGCAGAGTTTTTAGACAAGATTGCAGAAGGATCTTACAGAGAGCAGAGATTGTAGACCGAGGTGCAGAGGACTGTTACAGAGCGCAAAGGTTGGAGTCTGGGGTGCAGAAAGATTGTTATAGAGAACAGACTTTGGAGACTGGGGTGCAGAAGGCCTGTTACAGAGAGGAGAGTTGGGAGAAGGCGTGCAGAAGGACTGTTACAGAGGGCAGTGTTTTGTGACTGGGTTGGAGAAGGAACTTACAAAGAGCAGATGTTGAAGAATGATGTGCAGTAGGACTGTTACAAAGAGTAGAGGTTGGAGACTGAGGCACAGAAGGATTGTTGCAGAGAGCAGAGTTTGGAGACTGGGGTGCAGAAAGACTGTTGCACACACCAGAGGTTGGAGACTTGGGTGTAGAAGGACTGTTGCAGAAACCAGAAGTTGAAATCTGGGGTGCTGACGGACTGTTGCAGAGAGCAGATGTAGGAGACTGAGATGCAGAAGGACTGTTACAAAGAGCAGATGTTTGCGACTGGCGTGCAGAAGGACTGATACAGAGAGCAGAGTTTGGAGACTGGGGTGCAGAAGGCCTGTTACAGAGAGCACAGATTGGAGACTGGGGTGCAGAAGGGCTGTTACAGAGTTCAGAGTTTGGAGACTGGGTTGCAGAAGGATCTTATGTAGAGCAGAGTTTGGAGTCTTAGGTTCAGAAGGACTGTTACATAGAGCAGATTTTGGAGACTGGGATGCAGAAGGATCATTGCAGAGAGCATATGTTGGACACTGGGGTGCAGCAGGACTGTTACACAGAGCAGAGGTTGAAGACTGAGGTGAAGAAAGACTGTTACAGAGAGAATATGTGGGAGACAGTCGTACAGGACTAATACAGAGCAGAAGTTAGAGACTCAGGTGCAGAAGGACCGTTGCAGAGAGCAAAAGTTCGAGACTGAGGTGCAGAAGGATTGTTACAGAGAGCAGAGTTTGGAGACTGATGTCTAGAAGGACTGTAGCAGAGAGCAGAGGTTGGAGACTAAGGTGCAGAGGGACAGTTACACAGAGCACAGGTTGGAGACTGGGGTGCAGAAGAACTGATACAGAAAGCAGAGGTTGGAGACTCGGGTGTAGAAGTACCCTTACACAGAGCAGAGGTTGAAGAATGCAGTACAGAAGGACTGTTATAGAGAGCAGAGTATGAAGACTGGGGTGCAAAAGGACCGTTGCTGAGAGCAGAGATTAAGGACTAATATGCAGAAGGATTGTTACAGAGAGTATAGGTTGGAGACTGGGGTGCAGAATGACTGTTACAGAGAGAAGAGTTTGGAGACTTGGGTGCAGAAGGATCTTTCAGAGAGCTTAGGTTGGGGACTGGGGTACAGAAGGACTTTTGCGGAGACCAGAGTTTGGAGACTGGGGTGCATAAGGACCGTTGCTGAGAACAGAGGTTGATGAATGGGGTGCAGAAGGACTGTTAAAGAGAGCAGAGTTTGGAGACTGGGTTGTAGAAGTTTCTTTCAGAGAGCAGGGTTTGGAGACTGAGGTGCAGAAGGACTGTTACAGAGAGCAGAGGTTGGAGAGTGGGGTGCAGAAGGACTGTTCAAGAGAGCAGAGCAGAGGTTGGAGACTGGTGTATAGAAGGACTTTTGAAGAGAGCACATGTTGGAGATTGTGGTGCAAAAAGACTGTTGCAGAGAGCAGAGGTTGGAGACTGAGGTGTAGAAGGACTGTTACAGAGTGCAGATGTTTGAGACTGAAATGCAGAAGGATCGTTGCAGAGAGCAGAAGTTGGAGACTGAGGTGCAGAAAGATCATTGAAGAGAGCAGAGGTTAGAGACTGGGGTGCAGAATCATCGTTACAGAGAGCAGAAGTTTGAGATTGGGGTGCAGAAAGACTTTTATACAGAGCACAGGTAGGAGACTGGGGTGCAGAAGGAATGTTGCAGAGAGCAGAGGATGAAGATTGGGGTGCAGGAGGACTTTTGCAGAAAGCAGAGGTTGGAGACTGAGGTGCAGAAAGACTGTTAAAGAGAGCAGATATTGGAGACTGGGGTGCAGAAGAACTTATAGAGAAAGCAGATGTTGGAGACTGGGGTGCAGAAGGATGGATAAAGAGAGCAGAGGTTGGAGACTCCGGTACAGAAGGACTGGTATAGAGAGCAGAGGTTGGACACTGGGATGCAGAACGACTGCTGCAGAGAACAGAATTTGGAGACTGGGGTGCAGAAGGACTGTTGCAGCGAGCAGAGGTTGGAGACAGGATGCAGAAGGATTGTTGCAGAGGGGAAAGGTTGAAGACTGGGGTGCAGAAGAACAGATACAGAGAGCAGATGTTGGATACTGGGGTGAAGAAAGCCTGGTACAAAGAGCAGAGGTTGGAGACTGAGGTGCACAAGCACTGTTACAAAGAGTAGAGTTTGGAGACTGAGGTGCAGAAGGATCGTTATCAAGAGCAGAGCTTGGAGACTGAGGTGCAGAAGGATTGATACAGAGAGCAGAGGTTGGAGACTGGGGTGCAGAAGGACTATTGCAGAGAGCAGAGGTTTTAGACTGGCGTGTAGAAGGACTGTTGCAGAGAGTAGAGGTAGGAGATTGGGGTGCAGAAGTACTGTAACTGAGAGCAGAGGTTGGAGACTAAGTTGCAGAAGGACAGTTACACAGAAAAGTGTTTGGAGACTCGGGTGCAGAAGGACCCTTTCAGAGAGCAGTGGTTGGAGACTGCAGTACAGAAAGACTGTTACAGAGAACAGAGGTTGGAGACTGGTGTGGAGAAGAACTGTTGCAGAGAGTAGATGTTGGAGACTGTGGCACAGAAGGACTGATGCAGAGAACAGAGGTTGGAGACTCGGGTGCAGAAATAACTTCGAAGAGAGCAGAGGTTGGAGACTGGGGTGCAGAACGATCTTACAGTGAGAAGAGGTTGGAGTCTGGGATGCAGAAGGACTGTGGCAGAGAGCAGAGGTTGGAGACTGGGGTGCAGAAGGATTATTGCAGAGAGCAGAGGTTGGAGACTGGGGTGCAGAAGGACTGTTGCAGAGAGCAGAGGTTGGAGACTGTGTTGTAGAAGTTTCTTTCAGAGAGCAGAGTTTGGAGACTGAGGTGCAGAAGGACTGTTACAGAGAGCAGAGGTTAGAGAGTGGGGTGCAGTAGGACTGTTTAAGAGAGCAGAGAAGAGGTTGGAGACTGGGGTATAGAAGGACTGTTTAAGAGAGCACAATTTGGAGATTTGGGTGCAAAAAGACTGTTGCAGAGAGCAGAGGTTGGAGACTGAGGTGTAGAAGGACTGTTACAGAGTGCAGATGTTTGAGACTGGGATGATGAAGGATCGTTGCAGACAGCATAAGTTGGAGACTGAGGTGCAGAAAGATCGTTGCAGAAAGCAGAGGTTAGAGACTGGGGTGCAAAAGCATCGTTACAAAAAGCAGAGGTTTTTAGATTGGGGTGCAGAAGGACTTTTACAGAGAGCATAGGTAGGAGACTGGGGTGCAGAAGGAATGTTGCAGAGAGCAGAGGTTGGAGACTGGGATGCAGGAGGACATTTGCAGAAAGCAGAGGTTGGAGACTGAGGTGCAGAAAGACTGTTAAAGAGAGCAGATATTGGAGACTGAGGTGCAGAAGGACTTATAGAGAAAGCAGATGTTGGAGACTGGGGTGCAGAAGGACGGATAAAGAGAGCAGAGGTCGGAGACCCGGTACAGAAGGTCTGCTATAGAGAGCAGAGGTTTGACACTGGGATGCAGAACGACTGTTGCAGAGAACAGATGTTGGAGACTGGGGTGCAGAAGGACTGTTGGAGAGAGTAGAGGTTGGAGACTTGGGTGCAAAAGCATCGTTGCACAGAGTAGCTGTTGAAGACTGGGGTGAAGAATTCCTCTTACAGAGAGCAGTGGTTTGAGACTGGGGTGCAGAAGGCCTGTTACAGAGAGCAGAGATTGGAGACTGGGGTGCAGAATGTGTTTCAGTGAGCAGAGTTTGTGGACTAAGTTTAAAAGCGTCTTACAGAAAGCAGAGGTTGGAGACTGATGTACAGAAGGACTGTTACAGAGAGTAGAGTTTGAAGACTGGGTGCAGAAGGATTGTTGCAGAGAGCAGAGTTTTCAGACTGAGGTACAGAAGAACTGTTGCAGAGAGAAAATTTTGGAGACTGGGGTTCTCAAGGACTGTTGCAGCGAGCAGAGTTTTGAGACTGGGGTGCCAAAGGATCTTTGCAGTGAGAAGAGGTTGGAGTCTTGAATGCAGAAGGACTGTGGCAGAAAGCAGAGGTTGGAGACTGAGGTGCAGAAGGACTGTTACAGAGAGCAGATTTTGGAGACTGTGGTGCAGGACTGATACAGAAAACAGATGTTGGAGACTGGGGTGTAGAATGATTGTTGCAGACAGCAGAGGTTGAAGACTGGGTTGCAGAAGGATTACTGCAGAGAGCAGAGGTTGGAGACTGGGGTGCATAAGTACTTTTTCAGAGAGCAGAGGTTGGAGACTGAGGTGCAGAAGGACTGTTACAGAGAGCAGATTTTGGAGACTGTGGTGCAAGACTGATACAGAAAACAGATGTTGGAGACTGGGGTGTAGAATGATTGTTGCAGACAGCAGAGGTTAGAGACTGGGTTGCAGAAAGACTGTTGCATAGAGCAGAGGTTGGAGAGTTAGGTGCAGAAGGACTGTTACAGAGAGCAGAGTTTGGAGACTGTGGTGCAGAAAGACTGATACAGTAAGCAGGGTTTGGAGACTGGGGTGCAGTAGGACCATTACAGAGAGGAGAGTTTGGAGACTGCGGTACAGAAGGACTGTTACGGAGAGCAGAGGTTGGAGACTGAGGTGCAGAATAATAGATACAGAGAGCAGAGGTTTGAGACTGGGTTTTAGAAAAATTCTACAGAGAGCAGAGGTTGGAGAGTGAAGTGCAGAAGGACTGTTACAGAGAATAGAGGTTGGAGACTGAGGTGCAGAAGGACCATTGCAGAGAACAGAGTTTGGAGACTGAGGTGCAGAAGGATTGTTACAGAGAGCAGAGTTTGGAGACTGGGGTGCAGAAGGACTGTTGCAGAGAACAGAAATTGGAGACTGGAGTGCAGAAGGATCGTGGCAGAGAGCATAGTATTCAGACTGAGGTGCAGAAAGACTAATGTAGAGAGCAGATGTTGGAGACTGGGGTGCATAATGACTGTTGCAGAGAGCAGAGTTTGGATACTTTTGTGCAGATGGACTGTTCCAGAGAGTAGATGTTGGAGACTGGGTGCAGAAAGCCTGTTAAAAAGAGCAGAGTTTGGAGAAGGGGTGCAGAAGGACTATTACACAGAGCAGAGATTGGAGATTGGTTTGCAAAAGGATCTTACAGAGAGTAGAGTTTGGAGACTGAGATGCAGAAGGACTGTAACAGAGTGTTGAGTTTGAAGACTGAGGTGCAGAAGGACAATTGCAGATAGCATAGGTTGAAGACTGAGGTGCAGAAGGACTGATACAGAAAGCAGAGTTTTGAGACTGGAGTGCTGAAGGACCATTATAGAGAGCAGAGGTTGAAGACTGCGGTGCAGAAGAACTGTTACAGAGAGAAGAGTTTGGAGACTGGGGTTCAGATGGACTGTTGCAGGGAACAGAGTTTGGCGACTGAGGTGCTGAAGGACCTTTGAAAATAGCAGAGGTTGGAGACTAGGGTGCAGAACAATCTTACAGAGAGCAGAGGCCTGAGACTGGGGTGCAGAAGGATTGTTGCAGAGAGAAGAGTATAGAGACTGAGGTGCAGAAGTACTGTTACAGGGAGCAGAGGTTGGAGACTGTGGTGCAGGACTGATACAGAAAGCAGAGGGTGGAGACTGGGGTGCAGAAGGACCGTTACAAAGAGTAGAGATTGGAGACTGGGGTACAAATGTACTTTTACAGAGAGCAGATATTTGATAATGGGGAGCGGAAGGACTGTTGCAAAACAGAGGTTTAAGACAGGGTTGCAGAAGGACCATTGCAGAGAGCAGAGGTTGGAGACTGAGGTGCAGAAGGATTGTAACAGAGAGTAGAGTTTAAAAACTGGGGTACAGAAGCATATTACAGCGAGCAGAGGTTGGAGACTGTGATGAAGAAGGACTGCTGCAGAGAGCAGAATTTGGAGACTGGGGTGCAGAAGGATTGTTACAGAGAGCAGAGGTTGGATACTGGGGTGCAGAAGTACTTTTGCATAAATCAGAAGTTGGAAATTTGGGTGCAGAAGGAACTGTTGCAGAGAGCAGAGGTTGGAGACTGAGGTGCAGGAGGACTTTTATAGAGAGCAGAGGATTGAGACAGGGGTGCAGAAGAAATGATATAGAAAGCAGAGGTTGAAGCCTGGGGTACAGGAGGACTATTACAGAGAGCAGAGGTTGGAGTCTCCAGTAGAGAAGGACTGTTACAGAGAGCAGAGGTTGGAGACTGGGGTGTAGAAGGAATGTTAAAGAGAGTAGATGATGGAGACTGGGTTCCAGAAGGACTGTAGCAGAGAGCAGACGATGGAGACTAAGGTGCAGAAGGACAGATACACAGAGCAGAGTTTAAAGACTGGGGTGGAGAAGGACTGATACAGAAAGCAGAGGTTGGAGATTCGGGTTCAGATGTACCCTTACAGAGAGCAGAGTTTGGAGACTTGGGTGGAGAATGACTGTTGCAGATAGCAGATGTTAGAGACTGGGGTGCAGAAGGACTGTTGCAGAGAGCAGAGGTTGGAGACTGGGGTGCACAAGCATCATTGCAGAGAGTCGCTGTTGGAGACTGGGGTGAAGAATTCCTCTTACAGAGAGCATTGGTTTGAGACTGGGGTGCAGAAGGCCTGTTACAGAGAGCAGAGATTGGAGAATGGGGTGCAGACAAATCGTTGTAGACAGCAGAGTTTTCAGACTGAGGTACAGAAAAACTGTTGCAGAGAGCAGATGTTGTAGACTGGGTTGCACACGGACTGTTGCAGCGAGCAGAGGTAGGAGACTGGGGTGCAGAAAGATCGTTGCAGAGAGCAGACGTTAGAGACTGGGGTGCAGATGGACTGATACAGAGAGCAGAGGTTGGAGACTGGAGTGCAAAAGGCCTGTGACAGAGAGCATAATTCGGAGATTGGGGTGATGAAGGACTGTTACAGAAAGCAGAGTTTGGAGACTGGGTTGCAGAAGGATCTTACAGAGAGCAGAGAATGGAGACTTAGGTGTAGAAGCACTGTTATAGAGAGTAGAAGTTGGAGACTGAGGTGCAAAAGGACCATTGCAGAGAGCAGAGTTTGGACACTGAGGTGCAGAAGTATTGTTACAGAGAGCAGACGTTGGAGACTGGGGTGTAGAAGGACTGTTACAGAGTGCAGATGTTTGAGACTGGGATGACGAAGAATCGTTGCAGACAGCAGAAGTTGGAGACTGAGGTGCAGAAAGATCGTTGCAGAGAGCAGAGGTTACAGACTGGGGTGCAAAAGCATCGTTACAGAAAGGAGAGGTTTTTAGATTGGGGTGCAGAAAGACTTTTAGAGAGAGCACAGTTAGGAGACTGGGGTGCAGAAGTAATGTTGCAGAGAGCAGAGGTTGGAGACTGGGATGCAGGAGGACTTTTGCAGAAAGCAGAGGTTGGAGAGTGAGGTACAGAAAGACTGTTAAAGAGAGCAGATATTGGAAACTGGGGTGCAGAAGGACTTATAAGGAAAGCAGATGTTGGAGACTGGGGTGCAGAAGGATGGATAAAGAGACCAGAGGTTGGAGACCCGGTACAGAAGGACTGCTATAGAGAGCAGAGGTTGGACACTGGGATGCAGAAGGACTGTTGCAGAGAACAGAGTTTGGAGACTGGGGTGCAGAAGGACTGTTGCAGAGAGTAGCTGTTGGAGACTGGGGTGAAGAATTCCTCTTACAGAGAGCATTGGTTTGAGACTGGGGTGCAGAAGGCCTGTTACAGAGAGCAGAGGTTGGAGACTGGGGTGCAGAATGTGTTTCAGTGAGCAGAGTTTGTGGACTGTTTAAAAGGGTCTTACAGAAAGCAGAGGTTGGAGACTGATGTACAGAAAGTCTGTTAGAGAGAGTAAAGTTTGAAGACTGGGTGAAGAAGGATTGTTGCAGAGAGCAGAGTTTTCAGACTGAGGTACAAAAGAACTGTTGCAGAGAGAAGATGCTGGAGACTGGGGTTCACAAGGACTGTTGCAGCGAGCAGAGTTTTGAGACTGGGGTGCCAAAGGATCTTTGCAGTTAGAAGAGGTTGGAGTCTGGAATGCAGAAGGACTGTAGCAGAGAGCAGACATTGGAGACTGGGGTGCAGAAAAATTACTGCAGAGAGAAGAGGTTGGAGACTGGGGTGCAGAAGGACTGTTGCAGAGAGCAGAGGTTGGAGACTGAGGTGCAGAAAGACTGTTACAGAGAGCAAATTTTGGAGACTGTGGTGCAGGACTGATACAGAAAACAGATTTGGAGACTGGGGTGCAGAATGATTGTTGCAGACAGCAGAGGTTGGAGACTGGGTTTCAGAAAGACTGTTGCATAGATCAGAGGTTGGAGACTTAGGTGCAGAAGGACTGTTACACAGATCAGAGGTTGGAGAATGTGGTGCAGATAGACTGATACAGTAAGCAGGGTTTGGAGACTGGGGTGCCGAAGGACCATTACAGAGAGGAGAGGTTGGAGACTGCGGTACAGAAGGACTGTTACGGAGAGCAGAGTTTGGAGACTGGGGTGCAAAAGGACTGTTGCAGAGAACAGAAATTGGAGACTGGGGTGCAGAAGGACTGTTACAGAGAGCAGAGGTTGCAGACTGAGTTGCAGAAGGACTCTTACAGAGGGCATAGTTTGAAGACTGTGGTGCAAAACGACTGATACAGAAAGCAGAGGTTGGATGCTGGGGTGCATAAGGACCCTTACGGAGAACAGAGTTTTGAGACTGTGGTACAGAAAAACTGGAACAGAGAGAAAAGGTTGGAGACTGGCGTGCAGAAGAACTAATGTACAGAACAGAGGTTGGAGACTGAGGTCCAGAAGGATTGTTGGGTCGAGCAGAGTTGGAGACTGGGGTATAGAAGGACTGTTGCAGAGAGCAGAGGTTGAAGACTGGGGTGTAGAAGGACTGTTGCAGAGAGCAGACATTGGAGACCGGGGTGCAGAAGATTCTTTTGGGCGAGCAGAGTATGGAGACTTGGGTGTAGAAGGACTTTTGCAGAGAGCAGAGGTTTGAGCCTGGGGTGTCTAAGGACTGTTTCACAGAGCAGATGTTGGATCCTTGGGTGCAGATGGACTGTTGCATAGAGCAAAGATTGGAGACTGAGGTACAGAAGAGCTGTTGCAGAGAGTGCAGGTTGGAGATTGGGGTGAAGATGGACTATTGCAGAGAGCAGAGTTTTCAGACTGAGGTACAGAAGAACTGTTGCAGAGAGCAGATTTTGGAGACTGGGGTTCACAAGGACTGTTGCAGCGAGCAGAGTTTTGAGACTGGGGTGCCAAAGGATCTTTGCAGAGAGCAGAGGTTGGAGACTGAGGTGCAGAAGGATCGTTGTGGAGAGCAGAGGTTCGAGACTGGTGTGCAGAAGGATCTTTACAGAGAGCAGAGTTTGGAGCCTGGGGTGCAGAAGGAATCTTGCAGAGAGCAGAGGTTGGAGACTTGGGTGCAGAAGGACTGTTGCAGAAAGCAGAGGTTGGAGACTGAGATGCAGAATGATTGATAGAGAAAGCAGATGTGCAGAAGGACTGTTACAGAGAGCAGACGTTAGAGACTGGGTTTTAGAAGGATCTTACAGAGTAAAGCGTTTGGAGACTGAAGTGCAGAAGGACTTTTACAGAGAGTGGAGGTTCGAGACTGAGGTGCAGAAGGATCGTTACAAAGAGCAGTGGTTGGAGACTGGGGTGCAGACGGACTTTTACAGAGAGAACAGGTTTGATACTGGGGAGAAGAAGAAATGTTGCAGAGAGCAGATGTTGGAGACTGGGGTGCAGAAAGACTGCTGCTGAAAGCAGAGTTCGGGGACTAGGGGCAAAAAGACTGTTACAGAGAGCAGAGGTGTGAGACTTGGGTGCAGAAAAATCGTTGCAGACAGCAGAGTTTTCAGACTGAGGTACAGAAGAACTGTTGCAGAGAGCAGAATTTGTAGACTGGGTTGCACACGGACTGTTGCAGCGAACAGAGGTTGGAGACTGGGGTGCAGAAGGATCGTTGCAGAGAGCAGATGTTAGAGACTGGGGTGCAGATGGACTGATACAGAGAGCAGAGGTTGAAGACTGGAGTGCAAAAGGCCTGTGACAGACAGCAGAGTTTTTAGACTGAGGTACAGAAGAAATTTTGCAGAGAGCAGATGTTGTAGACTTGGTTGCACAAGGACTGTTACAGTGAACAGAGTTCGGAGACTGGGGTTCAGAAGGATCATTGTAGAGAGCAGAGTTTGGAGACTGGGGTTATTAAGGACTGCTACAGAGAGAAGAGTTTGGAGACTGGGTTGCAGAAGGATCTTACAGAGAGCAGAGATTGGAGACTGAGGTGAAGAAGCACTGTTATAGAGAGTAGAAGTTGGAGACTGAGGTGCAGAAATACCCTTGCAGAGAGAAGAGGTTTTAGACTGCGATGTAGAAGGACTGTTGCAGAGAGCAGAGGTTGGAGACTGAGGTGCAGAAGGATTGTAACAGACACCTGAGGTAGGAGACTGGGGTGCAGGAGATTCGTTGCAGACAGCAGAGTTTTCAGACTGTAATGCATAAGAACTGTTGCAGAGGCCAGATGTTGGAGAGTGGGGTGTAGAAGGACTGTTGCAGAGAGCATAGTTTGGAGACTGAGGTGCAGAAGGACTGTTACAGGAAGCAGAGGTTGGAAACTGGGGTGCAAAAGTACCGTTAATGAGTGCAGAGTTTGGAGACTGCGGTTTAGGAGTGTTACCGAGAGCAGAGGTTGGTGACTGGGATGCAGAAGAACTCTTACAGAGAGCACAAGTTGGAGACTGAGGAGCAGAAAAATGGATACAGAGAACAGAGGTTGGATACCGGGGTTCAGACAGGCTGATAAAGAAAGCAGAGTTTGGAGACTGGGGTTTAGAAGAACCGAAACTGAGAGCACTGGTTGGACACTGCGGTACAGAAGGACTGTTACAGAGAGCAGATCTCAGAGACTGGGGAGAAGAAAGACTGTTGCAGAGAGAAGAGGTTGGAAAATTAGGTGCAGAAGGACTGTTACAGATAGCAGAGTTTGGAGACTGGGGTGCAGAAGGACTCTTACAGAGAGCAGAGTTTGGAGACTGGGGTGCAGAAGGACTGTTACAGAGAGCAGAGGTTGGAGACTGGGGTTCAGATGGATCTTACAGAGAGCAGAGTTTAGAGACTGGGGTGCAAAAGGACTGTTGCAGAGAGCAGAAGTTGGAGACTGAGGTGGAGAAGATTCGTTGCAGAGAGAAAAGGTCGGAGACTGGGGTGCAGAAGGCCTGTTACACATAGCAGAGTTTGGAGACTGGATGGCAGAAGTTCCATTAAATAGAGCAGAGGTTGGAGACTGTTGTGTGGAAAGACTGTTAAATAGTGCGGAGTTTAAAGACTGGGTTGCAGAAAGATGAAACAGAGGGCAGAGTTGGGAGACTGAGGTGCAGAAGGACTGTTACAGAGAGCAGAGGTAGGAGACTGGGTTGCAGAAGGGTCGTTGCAGAGAGCAAAGTTTTCAGACTGAGGTGCAGAATGACTGTGGCAGAGAGCAGATGTTGGAGACTAAAGTGCAGAAGGACTGTTGCAGAGAGCAGATGTTGGTAACTAGGGTCCAAAAGAACTGTTGTAGAAAGCAGAGGTTGGAGACTTGGGTGCAGAAGGACTGTTGCAGGGAGAAGAGGTTGGAGACTGAGGTGCGGCAGTCCTGTTACAGAGAGCAGAGTTTGGAGACTCGGGAGCAGAAGGACAGGTTAGGAGAGCAGAGGTTAAATACAGGGTTGCAGAAGGATCTTACAGAGAGCAGAATTTGGAGACTGAGTTGCAGAAGGACTCTGCAGAGATCAGAGGTTGGAGACTGAGATACAGAAGGACTCTTACAGAGAGCAGAGTTTGGAGACAGGGGTACAGAGGGACTGATACAGAAAGCAGATATTGGAGTCTGGGGTGCAGAAAGACTGTTACAGAGAGCAGAAGTTGGATACTGCAGTACAGGAGGACTGTTACAGTGAGCAGAGGTTGAAGACTGGGGTGCAGAAGTACTGTAGCAGAGAGCAGATGTTGGTCACTAGGGTGCAGAAGGACTGTTGAAGAGAACAGAGTTTGAAGACTGGGGTGCAGAATGACTCTTGCAGAGAGCAGAGGTTGGAGACTGGGGTGCAGAAGGACTGTTACTCAGAGCAGAGGTTGGAGACAGCAGTGCAGAAGGATGTTACAGAGAGCAGAATTTGGAGACTGAGGTGCAGAAGGACTTTTGCAGAGATTAGAGGTTGGAGACTGGGGTGCAGTAGGATCATTGCAGAGAGCAAAGTTTCGAGACTGGAGTGCAGAAGGCCTGTTACAGAGAGGAGACGTTGGAGACTGGGGTGCAGAAGGACTGTTACATAGAGCAGAGTTTTGAGACTGGTTTGCTGAAGAAACTTACAGAGAGCAGATATTGGAGACTGACGTGCAGTAGGACTGTTACAGAAAGCAGAGGTTGGAAATTGGGGTGCAGAAAGATCCTTACAGAGAGCAGAGGTTGGAGACTGCGGTATGGAAGGACTGTTACAGAGAGCAGAGTTTGGAGACTGGGGTGAAGAAGGACTGTTACAGAAAGCACAGTTTGGAGACTGAGGTGCAGAAGGACAGATACAAAGAGAAGAGGTTGGAGACTGGGTTCAGAAGGACTGATTCAAAAAAGCAGAGGTTGGAGACTGGGTTGTAGAAGGACCATTACAGAGAGCAGAGGTTGGAAACTGCAGTACATAAGGTCTGTTACAGAGAGCAGATCTCGGAGACAGGGGAGCAGAAGGAATGTTGCAG
This sequence comes from Ictidomys tridecemlineatus, assembly GCF_052094955.1. Classification (NCBI taxonomy): domain Eukaryota; kingdom Metazoa; phylum Chordata; class Mammalia; order Rodentia; family Sciuridae; genus Ictidomys; species Ictidomys tridecemlineatus. Next base: position 32,913,145 of record NC_135488.1, on the reverse strand, counting down.
AGGACAGAGGTTGGAGACTGGGGTGGAGAAGAAATGTTACAGATAGCAGAGTTTGGAAACTGGAGTGCAGAAGTATCTTACAGAGAACAGATGTTGGAGAATGTGGTGCACAAGGACTGTTGCAGAGAGCAGAGTTTGGAGACTGGGGTCCAGAAGGTTCGTTGCTGAGAGAAGAGTTTGGAGACTGGGGTGCAGAAGGACTGTTGCAGAGAGCAGATGTTGGAGACTGGGGTGGAGAAGGACTATTGCAGAGAGCAGATTTTAGAGACTGGGGTGCAGAAGGACTGTTACAGAGAGCAGAGGATGGAGACTGACGTGCGGAAGGACTGTTACAGAGAGCAGCGTTTGGAGACTGGGGTACAGAAGGACTGTTTCAGAGAGTAGAGTTTGGAGACTAGGGTTCAGATTGATCTTACAGAGAGCAGAGTTTTTAGACTTGGGTGCAAAAGGAAAGTTGCCGATAGCATATTTGGAGACTTGGGTGGAGAAGAATCGTTGCAGAGAGAAGAGGTTGGAGACTGGGGTGCAGAAGGCCTATTACAGAGAGCAGAGTGTGGAGACTTGGTTGCAAAAGTCCTGTTACAGATAGCAGAGGTTGGAGACTGTTTTGCAGAAGGACTGTTACAGAGTGCAGAGTTTAAAGACTGTGTTGGAGAAGGATCATATAGAGAGCAGAGTTGAGAGACTGAGGTGCAGAAGGACTGTTACAGAGAGTAGAGGTAGGAGACTGGGGTGCAGAAGGTTCGTTGCAGAGGACAGAGTTTTCAGACTGAGGTGCAGAAGATCTGTTGAAGAGAGCAGATGTTGGAGACTGGGGTGCAGAAGGTCTGTTGCAGAGAGCAGATGTTCATAACTAGGGTGTAGAAGGACTGTTGTAGAGAGCAGAGTTTGGAGACTGGGATGCAGAAGGACCGTTGCAGAGAGCACAGGTTGCAGAATGAGGTGCGGAAGTCCTGTTACAGAGAGCAGAATTTGGAGACTCGGGTGCAGAAGAACTGTTACAGAGAGAAGAGTTTTAAAACAGGGGTGCAGAAGGATCTTACAGAGAGCAGAGTTTGGGGACTGAGGTGCAGAAGAACTGTTGCAGAGATCAGAGGTCGGAGACTGGGGTGCAGTAGGATCATTTCAGAGAGCAGAGGTTGGAGACTGGGGTGCAGAAGGATCTTTGCAGAGAGCAGCGGTTGGAGACTGGGATGCAGAATGCCTGCTACAGAGAGCAGAGTTTGGAGACTGGCGTGCAGAAGGCCTGTTACAAAGAGCAGAGTTTGGACACTGGGTTGCTGAAGGACCTTACAGAGAACAGAGGTTGGAGACTGAGGTGCAGAAAGACTGTTTCAGAGATGAGAGGTTGGAAACTGGGGTGCAGTAGGATCATTGCAGAGAGCACAGGTTGGAGACAGGGGTGCAAAATGATCTTTGCATAGAGTACATTTTTAAGACTGGCGTGCAGAAGGCCTGTTACTGAGAGGAGAGTTTGGAGACTGGGCTGCAGAAGGACTGTTATAGAGAGCAGTGTTTTGAGACTGGGTGGCTGAAGGATCTTACAGAGAGCAGAGGTTGGAGACTGAGGTGTAGCTTGACTGTTACAGAGAGCAGTGGTTGAAGACTGGGTGCAAAAGAATTGTGCACAGAGCAGAGGTTTCAGACTGAGGTTCAGAAGGACTGTTATAGAGAACAGAGGTTGGAGACTGCGGTATAGGACTGTTATTGAGAGCAGAAGTTGGAGACTGGGGTGCAGAAGGACTCTTACATAGAGCATAGGTTAGAGACTGAGGTGCAGAAGGATAGATACAAAGAACAGATTTTGGAAACTGGGGTTCAGGCAGACTGATACAGAAAGCAGAAGTTGGAGACTGGGGTGTAGAAGGACTGTAACAAAGAATAGAGGTTGGAGACTGCGGTACAGAAGGACTGTTACAGAGAGCTGATCTCGGAGACTGGGGAGCAGAAGGACTGTTGACGAAGACAGAGGTTGGAGACTGGGTGGAGAAGGAATGTTACAGAGAGCAGAGTTTGGAAACTGGAGTGCAGAAGGATCATACAGAGAGCAGATGTTGGAAACTGTGGTGCAGAAGGACTGTTGCAGAGAGAAGAGTTTGGAGACTGGGGTCCAGAAGGATCGTTGGAGAGAGGAGAGTTTGGAGACTGGGGTGCAGAAGGACTGTTGCAGAGAGCATATGTTGAAGACTGGGGTGCAGAAGGACTTTTGCAGAGAGCAGATTTTAGAGACTGGGGTGCAGAAGGACTGTTACATAGAGCAGAGGTTGGAGACTGAGGTGCAGAAGGACTGTTACAGAGAACAGAGTTCGGAGACATGGGTGCAGAAGGACTGTTACAGAGAGCATAGGTTGGAGACTGGGGTTCAGTTGTATCTTACAGAGAGCAGAGATTGGAGACTGGGGTTTAAAAAAAGTGTTGCAGAGAGCATATGTTGGAGACTGGGGTGGAGAAGAATCATTGCAGATAGAAGAGGTTGGAGACTGGGGTGCAGAAGTCCTGTTACAGAGAGCAGAAGTTGGAGACTGGGTTGCACAAGTCCTGTTACAGAGAGCAGAATTCGGAGACTGTTGTGCAGAGGGACAGATAAAAAGTGCAGAGTTTAAAGACTGGGTTGAAGAAGAATCTTACAAAGAGCAGAGTTGGGAGACTGAGGTGCAGAAGGACTGTTACAGAGAGCCGAGGTAAGAGACTGGGGTGCAGAAGGGTCGTTGCAGAGAGCAGAGTATTCAGACTGAGGTGCAGAAGAACTGTTGCAGACAGCAGATGTTGGAGACTGGGTTACAGAAGGAATCTTGCAGAGAGCAGATGTTTGTAACCAGTGTGCAGAAGAACTGTTGCAGACAGCAGATGTTGGAGACTGGGGTGCAGAAGGACTGTTTCAGAGAGCAGAGGTTGGATAGGGGTGCAGAAGCATCTTACAGAGAGCAGAATTTGGAGACTGAGGTGCAGATGGACTGTTGTAGAGAGCAGATTTTGGAGACTGGGGTGCAGAAGGTCTGCTAAAGAGAGCAGAGTTTGGACACTGAAGTGCAGAAGGCCTGTTACAGAGAGAAGAGTTTGGAGACTGGTGTGCAGAAAGACTGTTATAGAGAGTAGAATTTGGAGACTGGGTTGCTGAAGGATCTTACGAAGAGAAGAGGTTGGAGACTGAGGTGCAGGTGGACTGTTACAGAGAGCAGTGGTTGGAGACTGAGGTACAGAAGGACCGTGCAGAGAGGAGACGTGTCAGACTGAGGTGCAGAAGTCTTGTTACATAGATCAGAGGTTGGAGACTGAGGTGCAGAAAGATTGTTACAGAGAGCAGAGTTTGGAGACTGGGGTGCAGAAGGACTGTTGCAGAGAGCAGAGGTTGGAGACTGGGGTGCAGACAGACCGTTACAGAGAGCAGATTTTGAAAACTGAATCATAGAAGGACTGTTGCAGAGAGCAGTGTTTGGAGACTGGGGTGCAGAAGGACTTTTGAAGAAAGCAGAGATTGGAGACTGAGGTGCAGAAGTCCTGTTACATAGAGCAGAGGTTGGAGAGTGGGGTGCAGAAGGATCGTTACAAGGAGCAGAGCTTGGAGACAGGGGTGCAGAAGGATCTTACAGAGAGCAGATGTTGGAGACTGAGGTGCAGATGGACTGTTTCAGAGATCAGAGTTTTAAGACTTAAGTGCAGAAGGAGACTGGCGTGCAGAAGTCCTGGTAAAGAGAGAAGATGTTGGAGACTGGGGTGCAGAAGGACTGTTATAAAAAGAAATGTTTGGAGACTGGGTTGCTGAAGGATCTCAAATAGAGAAGAGGTTGGAGACTGAGGTGTTGCTTGACTGTTACAAAGAGCAGTGGTTGAAGACTGGGTGTAAAAGGATCATGCACAGAGCAGATTTTTCAGACTGACGTGTAGAAGGACTGTTACAGAGAACAGAGGTTGGAGACTGAGGTGTAGAAGGAGTGTTACAGAGAGCAGAGCTTGGAGACTCAGGTGCAGGAAGCAGAGTTTGGAAATTGTGTTGCAGAAGGACTTTTACAGAGAGCAGACGTTAGAGACTGCGATATAGGATTGTTATCGAGAGCAGATGTTGGAGACTGGGGTGCAGAAGCGCTCTTACAGAGAGCACAGGTTGGAGACTGAGGTGCAGAAGATTAGATACAGAGAACAGATGTTTGAGACTGGGGTTCAGACATACTGATACAGCAAGCAAAGGTTGGAAATTGGGGTGTAGAAGAACCGTTAGGAAGAGCAAAGGTTGGAGACTGAGGTACAGAAGGACTGTTACAGAGAGCAGATCTCAGAGACTGGGGAGCAGAAGGACTTTTGCAGAGAACAGAGTTTGGAGACTGGGTTGGAGAAGGAATGTTACAGAGAGCATAGTTTGAAAACTGGAGTGCAGAAGGATCTTACAGAGAGCAGAAGTTGAGGACTGTGGTGAAGAAGGACTGTTACAGAGAGCAGACATTGGAGACTGGGTTCCAGAAGGGTCGTTGCAGAGAGCAGAGTTTGGAGACTGGGGTTAAAAAAGGACTGTTACAGAGAGCAGAGTTTGGAGACTGGGGTGTGGAAGTACTGTTGCAGAGAGAAGATGTTGGAGAATGGGGTGGAGAAGAATCGTTGCAGAGAGAAGAGGTTGGAGACTGTTGTGCAGAAGGACTTTTACAGAGTGCAGAGTTTAAAGACTTGGTTGCAAAAGGATCTTACAGAGAGCAGATTTGGGAGACTGGGGTGCAGAAGGACTGTTAGGCGAGAAGAGGTAGGAGACTGGGGTGCAGAAGGACTGTTACAGATAGCAGAAATTGAATGCAGGTTTGCAGAAGCATCTTACAGAGAGGAGAATTAGGAGACAGAGGTGCAGAAGGATTGTTGTAGAGATCAGAGGTTGGAGAGTGGGGTGAAGTTGGATCATTGCAGAGAGCTGATGTTGGAGATTGGGGTGCAGAAGGATCATTGCAGAGAGCAGATATTGGAGACTGGGGTGCAGAAGGCCTGCTACAGAGAGAAGAGTTTGGAGACTGACGTGCAGAAGGCCTGTTACAGGAGAGGTTGGAGACTGAGGTGCAGGTGGACTGTTACAGAGAGCAGAGGTTGGAGACCGGGGTTCAGATGGATCTTACAGAGAGCAGAGTTTGGAGATTGGTGTGCAAAAGGACAGTTGCAGAGAGCAGATGTTGGAGACTGGGATGGAGAAGAATCGTTGCAGAGAGAAGAGTTGGAGACTGGAGTGCATAAGGATCTTACAGAGAGCAGAGGTTGGTGAGTAGGGTGCAGAAGGACTGTTGCTGGAGGCAGAGGTTGGAGACTGGGGTGAAGAAAAATCATTGCAGAGAGAAGAGGTTGGAGACTGGGGTTCTGAAGGCCGGTAACAGACAGCATATGTTCGAAACTGGGTTGCAAAATTCCTGTTTCAGAGAGCAAAAGTTGGTAACTATTCTGCAGAAGGATTGTTACAGAGAGCAGAGTTTGGAGACTGGGTTGCAGAAGGGTCTTACAGAGAGCAGAGGTGAGAGACTGAGGTGCAGAAGGATCGTTGCAGAGAGCAGAGTTTTTAGACTGAGTTGCTGAAGGACTGTTGCAGAGAGCAGATGTTGGAGACTGGTGTGCAGAAGGACTGTTGCAGAAAGCAGAGGTTGGAGATTGTGGTGCAGAAGAATCCTTGCAGAGAGCAGAGGTTGGAGAGTGAGGTGTAGAGGGATCCTTGGAGAGAGCATAGTTTGAAGACTGAGGTGCAGAAGGATGGTTACAGAGGGCAGAGGTTGGAGACTGGGGTGCAGAAGGACTGTTACAGAGAGCAGAGTTTGGAGACTGGGTTGGAGAAGGATCCTACAGAGAGCAGAAGTTGAAGAATCAGGTGCAGAAAGACTGATACTGAGAGTAGATGTTGGAGACTGAGGTGCAGAAGTAACATTGCAGAGTACAGAGTTTGGAGACTGAGGTGCAGAAGGATTGTTACAGAGAGCAGAGGTTGGAGACTGGGGTGCAGAAGGAGTGTTGCAGATAGCGGATTTTTGAGACTAGGGTGCAGAAGGACTGTTACAGAGAGCAGATGTTGGAGACTGGGGTGCAGAAGGACTGATACAGAAAGCAGAGATTGGAGTCTGGGGTGCAGAAAGACCGATACAGAGAGCAGAGGTTGGATTCTGCAGTACAGGAGGACTGTTAGAGAGAGCAGAGGTTGGAGACTGGGGTGCAGAAAGACTGTAAAAGAGAGCTGATGTTGGTAACTGGGTGCTGAAGAACTGTTGCAGAGAGCAGAGTTTGGAGACTGGGGTGCAGAATAATTGTTGCAGAGAGCAGAGGTTGGAGACTGGGGTGCAAAAAGACTATTACAGAGAGAAGAGGTTAAAGACAGTGGTTCAGAAGGATCTTACAGAGAGCAGAATTTTGAGACTGAGGTGCAGAAGGACTGTTAAAGAGAGCAGAGGTTGGAGACTGAGGTGTAGATGGACTCTTAAAGAGATCAGAGGTAGGAGACTGGGGTGCAGAAGGTTCGTTCCAGACAGCAGAGTTTTCAGACTGAGGTACAGGAGGACTGTTGCAGAGAGCATATGTTGGAGACTGGGGTGCAGAAAGACTGTTGCAGAGAGCAGAAGTTGGAGACTGGGGTGTTGAAAAACTGTTACAGAGAACAGAGATTGGAGACTCGGGTGCAGAAGGACTGTTACAGGAAGCAGAGTTTGGAAACTGGGATGCAGAAGGACTGTTACAGAAAGCAGAGGTTGGAAATTGGGGTGTAGAAAGACGGTTACAGAGAACAGAGGTTGGAGACTGCGAAACAGAAGGACTGTTACAGAGAACAGATCTCGGAGACTGGGGAGCAGAAGGACTGGTGCAGAAAGCTGAGGTTCGAGACTGGGGTGGAGAAGGAATGTTATAGAGAGCAGAGTTTGGAAACTAGAGTGCAGAAGGATCTTATAGAGAGCAGAGGTTGGAGACTGTGGTGCAGAAGGACTGTTACTGAGAGCAGAGGTTGGAAACTGGGGTCCAGAAGGATCGTTGCAGAGAACAGAGTTTGGAGACTGAGGTGCAAAAAAATTGTTATAGAGAGAAGAGTTTGGAGACTGCTGTGCAGAAGGATTGTTGCAGAAAGCAGAGGATGGAGACTGAGGTGCAGAAAGACTGTTACAGAAAGCAGAGTTTGGAGATTTGGGTGTAGAAGGACTGTTACAGAGAGCATAGTTTGAAGACTGGGGTTCAAAACGACTGTTGCAGACAGCTGATGTTGGAGACTGGGGTGGAGTAGAATCGTTGCAGAGAGAAGAGGTTGGATACTTGGGTGCCGAAAGCCTGTTACAAAGAGCAGAGTTTGGAGACTGGGTTTCAGAAGTCCTGTTACAGAGAGCAGAAGTAGGAGACTGTTGTGCAGAAGGACAGGTACAAAGTGCAGAGTTTTAAGACTGGGTTGCAGAAGGATCTTACAGAGAGCAGAGTTGGGAGACTGAGGTGCAGAAGGACTGTTACAGAGAGCCGAGGTAGGAGACTTGGGTGCAGAAGGGTCGTTGCAGAGAGCAGAGTTTTAAGACTGAGGTGCAGAAGGACTGTTGCAGAGAGCAGATGTTGGTAACTAGTGTGCAGAAGGACTGTTGTAGAGAGCAGAGGTTTTAGACTAGGGTGGAAAAGTCCTGTTACAGAGAGCAGAGGTTGGAGACTCGGGTGCAGAAAGACTGTTACAGAGAGCAGAGGTTAGATACAGGTGTGCAGAAGCATCTTACAGAGAGCAGAATTTGGAGACTGAGGTGCAGATGGACTGTTGCAGAGATCAGAGGTTGGAGACTGGGGTGCAGAAGGATCGTTGCAGAGAGCACATTACGGCGACTGGGGTGCAGAAGGCCTGCTACAGAGAGCAGAGTTGGGAGACTGGCGTCCAGAAGGCCTATTACAGAGAGGAGAGGTTGGAGACTGGGGTGCAGAAGGACTGTTATAGAGAGCAGAGTTTTGAGACTGGGTTGCTGAAGGATCTTATGGAGAGAAGAGGTTGGAAACATAGGTGCAGGTGGACTGTTACAGAGAGAAGTGGTTGGAGACTGAGGTGCAGAAAGACCATGCAGAGAGAAAAGGTGTCAGAATGAGGTGCAGAAGGACTGTTACAGAGAGCAGAGGTTGGAGACTGAGGTGAAGAAGTACTGTTAGGTAGAGCAGAATTTGGAGACTGATGTGCAGAAGGACTGTTACAGAAAGCAGAGGTTAGAAATTGGGGTGCAGAAGGACCGTTACAGAGACAAGAGTTTGGAGACTGCGGTATAGAAAAACTGTTACAGAGAGCAGAGGTTGGAGACTGGGGTGTAGAAGGAATTTTACAGAGAGCACAGGTTGGCGACTGAGGTGCAGAAGGATAGACACAGAGAGCAGAGTTTTGAGACTGGTGTTCAGAAGGACTGTTATAGAGAACAGTGTTTGGAGACTGGGGTGCAGAAGAATCGTGCAGAGAGCAGAGGTGTCAGACTGAGGTGCAGAAGGACTGTTACAGAGAGCAGAGGTTGGAGACTGAGGTGTAGAAGGACTGTTACAGAGAGCAGAGTTTGGAGACTGAGGTGCAGAAGGACTGTTACAGAAAGAAGTGGTTAGAAATTGGGGTGCAGAAGGACCGTAACAGAGACCAGAGTTTGGAGACTGCGGTATAGAAAAACTGTAACAGAGAGCAGAGCTTGGAGACTGAGGTGCAGAATAATAGATACAGAGAGCAGAGTTTTGAGACTTGGTTTTAGAAGGATCTTACGGAGACCAGAGGTTGGAGAGTGAAGTGCAGAAGGACTGTTACAGAGAGTAGAGGTTGGAGACTGAGGTACAGAAGGACTGTTGCAGAGAGCAGAGGTTGGAGACTGGGGTGAAGAAGGAATGTTGCAGAGAGTAGATGTTGGAGACTGAGTTCCAGAAGGACTTTTAGAGAGAGCAGAAGTTGGAGACTGGGGTGCAGAAGGATTGTTGCAGAGAGCAGGGGTTGAAGACTGGGGTGCAGAAGGCCTGCTACAGAGAGGAGAATTTGGAGACTGGCGTGCAGAAGGCCTGATACAGAGAGGAGAGGTTGCAGACTGGGGTGCAGAAAGATCGTTGCAATAAGCAGAGCTTGGAGACAGGGGTGCAGAAGGATCTTACAGAGAGCAGAAGTTGGAGACAGAGGTGCAAAAGGACTGTTGCAGATATCAGAGGTTGGAGACTGGGGTGCAGTAGGATCATTGCAGAGAGCAGAGGTTGGAGACTGGGGTGCAGAAGGCCTGCTACAGAGAGGAGAGTTTGGAGACTGGCGTGCAGAAGGCCTGTTACAGAGAGGAGAGGTTGGAGACTGGGGTGCAGAAGGACTATTATAGAGAGCATAGTTTCGAGACTGAATTCCTGAAACATCTTACAGAGAGCAGAGGTTGGAGACTGTGGTACACGTGGACTGTTACAGAGAGCAGTGCTTGGAGACTGGGGTGCAGAAGTATCGTGCAGAGAGCAGAGGTTTCAGACTGAGGTGCAAATGGACTGTTACAGAGAGCAGAGGTTGGAGACTGAGGTGCAGAAGGATAGATACAGAGAGCAGAGTTTTGAGACTGAATTGTAGAAAAATCCTAAAGAGAGCAGAGGTTGGAGAGTGAAGTGCAGAATGACTATTACAGAGAGTAGAGGTTGGAGACTGAGGTGCAGAAGGACCGTTGCAGAGAACAGACTTTGGAGACTGAGCTGCAAAAGGATTGTTATAGAGAGCAGTGTTTGGAGGCCGGGGTGCAGAATGACTGTTGCAGAAAGCAGAGGTTGGAGACTGGGGTGAAGAAGGACTATTGCAGAGAGCAGAGGATGGAGACTGGGCTGCAGAAGGAATGTTGCAGAGAGAAGAAGTTAAAGACTGAGGTGCAGAAGGACTCTTAGAGAGAGCAGAAGTTGGAGACTGGGGTGGAGAAGGACTGTTGCAGAGAGCAGAGGTTGGAGGCTGAGGTGCAAAATCCTGTTACATAGAGCAGAGGTTGGAAACTGGGGTGCAGAAGGATCGTTGAAATAAGCCGAGCTTGGAGACAGGGGTGCAGAAGGATTTTACAGAGAGCAGAATTTGGAGACTGAGTCGCAGAAGGACTATTGCAGTAATCAGTGGTTGGAGCCTGGGGTACAGTAGGATCATTGCAGAGAGCAGAGGTTGGAGACTGGGGTTCAGAAGGCCTGCTACAGGGAGCAGACTTTTGAGACTCTCGTGCAGAAGGCCTGTTACAGAGAGGAGAGGTTAGAGTCTGGGGTGCAGAAGGACTGTTATAGAGAGCAGAGTGTGGATACTGAGTTCCTGAAGAATCTTACAGAGGCAGAGGTTTGAGACTTAGGTGCAGGTGGACTGTTACAGAGAGCAGTGGTTGGAAACTGGGGTGCAGAAGGATCGTTCAGAGAGCAGAGGTGTCAGACTGAGGTGCAGATGATCTGTTACAGAGAGCAGAGGTTGGAGCCTGAGGTGTAGAAAGACTGGTATAGAGAGCAGAGTTTGGAGACTGAGGTGTAGAAGGACTGTTACAGAGAGCAGAGTTTGGAGACTGAGGTGCAGAGGAGTGTTACAGAAAGAAGTGGTTGGAAATTAAGGTGCAAAAGGACCGTAAGAAAGACCAGAGTTTGGAGACTGCAGATTAGAAAAACTTTAACAGATAGCAGAGGTTGGAGACTGAGGTGCATAAAGATAGATACAGAGAGCAGAGGTATGAGACTGGGCTTCAGAAGGACAGATACAGAAAGCAGAGTTTGGAGACTGGGGTGCAGAAAGACCGTAACCGAGAACAGAGGTTGGAGACTGCGGTACATAAGGACTGTTACAGAGAGCAGAGGTTGGAGACTGGGGTGCAGAAAGACTGTTGCAGAGAACAGAGGTTGGAGAGTGAAGTGCATAAGGACTGTTACAGAGAGTGGAGGTTGGAGACTGAGGTGCAGAAGGACAGTTGCAGAGAACAGAGTTTGGAGACTGAAGTGCAGAAGGATTGTTATAGAGAGCAGAGTTTGGAGACTGGGTGCAGAAGGACTGTTGCAGGGAGCAGAGGTTGGAGACTCGGGAGCTGAAGGACTGTTGCAGAGGACAGAGGTTGGAGACTGGGGTGTTGCAGGACATTTGCTGAAAGCAGATGTTAAAGAATAAGGTGGAGAAGGAATATTACAGAGAGCAGAGTTTGGATACTGGAGTGCAGAAGGATCTTACAGAGAGCAGAGGTTGGATACTTTGGTGCAGAAGGACTGTTGACGAGAGCAGAGGTTGGAGACTAGGATGGAGAAGGACTTTTGCAGAGAGCAGAGGTTGGAGTCTGGGGTGCAGAAGGACTGTTGCAGAGAGAAGAGTTTGGAGACTGGAGTGCAGAAAGACTGTTGCGAAGAGCAAAGGTTGGAGACTGACGTGCAAAATTCTTGTTACATAGAGCAGAGGTTGGAGACTGAGGGGAAGAAGGATTGTTACAGAGAGCAGAGTTTGCAGACTGGGGTGCAGAAGTACTGTTGCAGAGAGAAGATGATGGAGACTGGGGTGCAGAAGGACTGTTGCAGAGAGCAGAGTTTGGAGACTGGGTTGCAGAAGGACTGTTGCAGAGAGCAGAGGTTGTATACTGAGGTGCAGAAAGACTCTTAGAGAGAGCAGAATTTGGAGACAAGGGTGCAGAACGATTGATAAAGAAAGCAGAGTTTGGAGTCTGCGTTGAAGAAAGACCTTTACAGAGAGCAGAGTTTGAAGACTGCAGTATAGAAGGACTGTTGCATAGAGAACAGGTTGGAGACTGAGGTGCAGAAGGATAGATACAGAGAACAGAGTTTGGAGACTGGCGTTCAGAAAGAATTATAGAGAAAGCAGAGTTTGGAGACTGGGGTGTAGAAGGACTGTTACAGAGAGAAGAGTTTGGAGACTCAGGTGCAGAAGGACTGTTACATGAAGCAGAGTTTTGAAATTGGGGTGCAGAAGGACCGTTACAGAGAGCAGATGTTGGAGACTGTGGTATAGGACTGTTATCCAGAACAGATGTTGGAGACTGGGGTGCAGAAGGACTCTTACATAGAGCACAGGTTGGAGACTGAGGTGCAAAAGGATAGATACAGAAAACAGACGTTAGAGACTGGGGTTCAGACAGACTGATACAGAAAGCAGAGGTTGGAGACTGGGTGGTAGAAGGACAGTTACGAATAGCAGAGGTTGGAGACTGCGGTACAGAGGGACTGTTACAGAGAGCAGATGTTCGAGACTGGGGAGCAGAAGGACTGTGCAGAGGACAGAGGTTGGAGACTGGGTTGGAGAAGGAATGTTACAGAGAGCAGAGTTAGGAGACTGGGTTGCTGAAGGATCTTACAGAGAGCAGAGTTTGGAGACTGTGGTGCAGAAGGATCGTTGCAGAGAGAAGAGTTTGGAGACTGGGGTAAAGAAGGACTGTTACAGAGAGAAGAGTTTGGAGACTGTTGTGCGGCAGGACTGTTGCAGAGAGCAGATGTTGGAGAATGGGGTGGAGAAGAATCGTTGCAGAGAGAAGAGGTTGGAGACTGTTGTGCAGAAGGACTTTTACAGAATGCAGAGTTTAAAGACTTGGTTGCAAAAGGATCTTACAGAGAGCAGAGTTGGGAGACTGAGGTGCAGAAGGACTGTTAGAGAGAGCAGAGGTAAGAGACTGAGGTGCAGAAGGACTGTTACAGAGAGCAGAGGTTGGATACAGGGGTGCAGAAACATCTTACAGAGAGCAGATTTTGGAGACTGGGTTGCAGAAGGCCTGCTACAGAGAGAAGAGTTTGGAGACTGGCTGGCATAAGGCCTGTTACCGAGAGGAGAGGTTGAAGACTGAGGTTCAGGTGGACTGTTACAGAGAGCAGTGTTTGGAGACTGGGGTGCAGAAGGATCGTGAAGAGAGCAGAGGTGTCAGACTGCGATGCAGAAGGACTGTTACAGAGAGCAGAGGTTGGAGACTGAGGTGTAGAAGGACTGTTACCGAGAGCAGAGTTTGGATACTGAGGTGCAGAAGGACTGTTACAGAAAGCAGAGGTTGGAAATTGGGGTGCAGAAGGACCGTTACAGAGACCAGAGTTTGGTGACTGCGGTATAGAAAAACTGTTACAGAGAGCAGAGTTTGGAGACTGGGGTTCAGAAGGAATGTTACAGAGAGAACAGGTTGGAGACTGAGGTGCAGAAGGATAGATACAGAGAGCACAGTTTTGAGACTGCGGTTAAGAAGGACCGTTACAGAGAGCAGATGTTGGAGACTGGGCAGCAGAAGGACTGTTGCAGAGGACAGAGTTTGGAGACTGGGGTGCCGCAGAACACTTGCAGAAAGCAGAGGTTAAATACTGGGGTAAAGAAGGAATGTTACAGAGAGAAGAATTTGGAAACTGGAGAACAGGTTGGAGACTGAGGTGCAGAAGAATCTTACAGAGAGCAGAGTTTGGAGACTGTGGTGCAGAAGGAATGTTGCAAAGAGCAGAGATTGAAGACTGAGGTGCAGAAGTCCTGTTAAATAGAGCAGAGCTACCAGAAAGGGGTGCAGAAAGATCTTACAGAGAGCAGAATTTGGAGACTGAGGTGCAGAAGGACTATTGTAGAGATCAGAGATTGGAGACTGGGGTGCAGTAGGATCATTGCAGAGAGCAGAGTTTAGAGACTGGGGTGCAGAAGTATCGTTGCAGAGAGCAGAGTTTGGAGACTGGCGTGCAGAAGGCCAGTTACAGAAAGAAGAGTTTGGAGACTGGGGTGCAGAAGGACTGTTATACAGAGCAGTGTTTGGAGACTGGGTTGCTGAAGGATCTTACAGAGAGCAGAGGTTGGAGACTGAGGTGCAGGTGGACTGTTACAGAGAGCAGAGTTTGGGGATTGAGGTGTAGAAGGACTGTTACAGAGAGGAGAGTTTGGAGACTCAGGTGCAGAAGGACTGTTACAGAAAGCAGAGTTTCGAAATTGGGCTGCAGAAGGACCATTAAAGAGAGCAGAGTTTGGAGACTGCGGTATAGGTCTGTTACCCAGAGCAGAGGTTGGAGACTGGGGTGCAGAAGCACTCTTACATAGAGCAAAGGTTGGAGACTAAGGTGCAGAAGGATAGATACAGAGAACAGAGGTTGGAGACTGGGGTCAGACACACTGATACAGAAAGCAGAGATGGAGACTGGGGTGTAGAAGGATCGTTACAAAGAGCAGAGGTTGGAGACTGCGGTACAGAAGGACTGTTACAGAGAGCAGATCTCGGATGCTGGGGAGCATAAAAACTGTTGCAGAGGACAGAGGTTGGAGACTGGGGAGGAGAAGTAATGTTACAGAGAGCAGAGTTTGGAAACTGGAGTGCAGAAAGATCTTACAGAGAGAAGAGGTTTGAGACTTGTGCAGAAGGACTGTTGCAAAGAGCAGACATTAGAGACTGGGTTCCAGAAGGATCGTTCAAGAGAGCAGATTTTAGAACCTGTGGTGCAGAAGGACTGTTACACAGAGCAGAGGTTGGAGACTGAGGTGCAGAATGACTGTTACAGAGAGCAGAGTTTGGAGACTGGGGTGCAGAAGGACTGTTACTGAGAGTAGAGTTTGGAGACTGGCGTTCAGATGGATCTTACAGAGAGCAGAGTTTGGAGACTGGGGTTCAAAAAAAGTGTTGCAGAGATCAGATGTTGGAGACTGGGGTAGAGAAGAATTGTTGCAGAGAGAAGAGGTTAAAGACTGGGTTGCAGAATGTCTGTTACAGAGAGCAGAGGTTGGAGACTAAAGTGCAGAAGGACTGTTACAGAGTGCAGAGTTTAAAGACTGGGTTGCAGAAGAATCTTACAGAGAGCAGAGTTGGGAGACTGAGGTGCTGAAGGACTGTTTTAGAAAGCAGATGTTGGAGACTGGGGCACAGAAGGACTGCTGCAGAGAGCAGATTTTGGTAACTCGGGTGCAGAAGGACTGTTGTAGAGAGCAGAGGTTGGAGACTGGGTTGCAGAAGGACTGTTACAGAGAGCAGAGGTTGGAGACTCAGATTCAGAAGTTCTGTTACAGAGAGCAGAGGTTGGATACAGGGGTGCAGAAGGATCTTACAGAGAGCAGAATTTAGAGACTGAGGTGCAGAAGGACAGTTGCAGAGATTAGAGGTTTGAGACTGAGGTGCAGTAGTATCATTGCAGAGAGCAGAGGTTGGAGACTGGGGTGCAGAAGGCCTGGTACAGAGAGAAGAGTTTAGAGACTGGCATGCAGAAGGCCTGTTACAGAGAGGAAAGGTTGGAGACTGGGGTGCAGAAGGACAGTTATAGAGAGCAGAGTTTGGAGACTGGGTTGCTGAAGGATCTTACAGAGAGCAGAGGTTAGAGACTGAGGTGAAGGTGGACTGTTACAAAGAGCAGTGTTTGTAGACTGGGGTGCATAAGGATCGTGAAGAGAGCAGAGGTGTCAGACTGAGGTTCAGTAGGACTGTTACAGAGAGCAGAGGTTGGAGACTGAGGTTTAGAAGGACTGTTACAGAGAGCAGAGTTTGGAGACTGAGGTGCAGAAGGACTGTTACAGAAAGCAGAGATTGGAAATTGGGGTGCAGAAGGACCGTTACAGAGACCAGAATTTGGAGACAGTGGTATAGAAAAACTGTTACATAGAGCAGAGGTTGGAGACTGGGGTACAGAAGGAATATTACAGAGAGCACAGGTTGGAGATGAAGTGCAGAATGATAGATACAGAGAGCAGAGTTTTGAGACTGAGGTTCAAAAGGACTGATACAGAAAGCAGAGTTTGGAGACTGGGATGCTGAAAGACCGTTACGGGGAGCAGAGGTTGGAGACTGGGGACCACGAGGACTGTTGCAGAGGACAGACCTAAGCCAGGTCTCTCTGCTTGTGACTTGTGGCCACCAAACTTGCCCTGAAATCTTCCCAAACCCCCAATCCCTCCTGGAGATTCTAAACCTTCCCAAGTATTCACACTTTGGAAGATAAACGTCTGCATTTCTGCCACCCTATGTTATTCATTGTGAGTCCTTTAGACTGGCTCAATTACCCAGCAGGTCTGTGAGAATGAAGTGGAATACAGACAGGTGTGCACAGTAGGACCTGTGAAAATCTACTTCCAGTTTCAGCCCAGGCAGGGTCCTTAAGCTCCAGATGGGGGCAACAGGAGCCGGCTGCCTACAGAGAAGCCAAAGCTGCAGCCCAAGGCCTGTGCGTAGCCTCTGGAACAGCAAGGCAGCACCCACACGCACCCCTGCATCGAATCAGCATTTGCCAAGTGCTCCCCGTGCCCATCCCGGGGCCAGGACCTGTGGGGTAAGCAGACAGGACGACACCCTGCCAAACCCCCTTCCTGCGTTTACTCACTCATTCATCATCCTCCAAGGAGCCCGGGTGCTCGGAAGCTCGGCGGCCTCCCTGCTGGCCCACAGCCCCAAGGCTGGCCTGGTGCAGAGCTCTCCTGACCTCCACCGGCTGCTTTTCCCTCTGCCAGACCAGCAGCGCTTCCCCCTGGGAGTAGCTGATCTGTGGCTGACCCTCCTTCTTCCCAGGCCGTCCACCAGGCAGACACCAGCCCTGTCCTGCCCATGACCGCTGAGCACGTGCATTGTTTAATGACAACAGCAACGAGGAGCACAGAATCCCACGGACATGCACACAGGCACACTCACATGCACACTCATACACACATACACACAAAAATGCACTCACACAAATGCACACTCATACACACATGTACACTCATACTCATGCACACTCACACACAGGCATATTCACACACAAAAATGCACATGCACACTCATTCACAGGCACACTCATACACTAACACACACATGCCACTCACATACTCACACACATGCACACTCAGACACATGCACACTCACACCCACACACATGCCAGTCACATACTCTCAGACAGATGCACACTCATGCACTCACATACACTTACACATGCACACTCACGTGCCACTCACATACTCACACACATGCACGCTCACACACATATCACTCACATACTCAGATGCACACTCACACACTCACATGCACACTCACACACACTCGCACACACGTGCACACAGGGGAAGCATGGCTGTCTGGAGGCAGGAGGGGTGCTCCACTGCAGGAGCGTGCTCACTGGTCTGTTAAAGACTCTTGCTGGTCTCGGTGGAGATGGAGGAGTGAAGGTGCCCTCAGGGAGCTTTGCTGATGCAGAAAACAAAGCCGTCAGCCTGGGTGACTCCCTGCCAGGCACAGGATCCGGGGCAATGTGGGCACTGGAGTAGCTCAGCCCTGAAGCTGAGCATCCCCCTCTCCTAGAGATCTCCCCGGTAAGTGACAACTTCTGATCCTGCCGAGGGCCGGAGTGGGCTGGGGGGCCAATCTGGGCCCCCAGGGCTGGGGTCTTGGTGCTGAGCCCAGTCCCTCCTCCCCTCCCCCTGGGCCCCACCTACATCCACACAAAGGCTGACCTGGCTTCCCAGGTGAAGACAGCCCGGGCTGCCCAGCCCTGAAGGTCTGAGCCAAGGTCCGGCCCTCCAGGTGCTGTGCCAGGCTGGCCCCTCTGCCAAGGGGCGGGAGAAGCCCTGAGTCAGGAGCCTGGCACAGTACACGACTTTCCCATAGATTCCAAGACTCTCATTTGCACCCACAGCAACAAGGTGGCACTTGGAAATCACATTTGATGATGATGCCGGAGCATCAGGACCTGGACAGACGCTGTGCTGTCTCCTTCCTCCCCAGCACCTCCACCTCCTCCAATCCCACTCCAGCCTCCTGGGGAGGGAGGACGTGGGCAGGGCCGGTCACTTCCAGATACCCAATCCCAATAACAGGCAGCGGGGGCACGTCCGATGCGTTCCCTGAAACCTCAGCCTCCTTAAGACCAGCCTGTCTGAGGTGACCTGGCCACTCGGGCCTCTCAGGCCCGGGTGTGTGCAGAGCCCTCTGGCCGACGGAGAGCGCCTCTTGCGCTGATGGTGCCACTCTGCCTTTCTAGATCAAGACTTCTGAAACCTGCGTCCCGGGAGGCAGTCTGTAAGGGACATGATGGCCGTGAGCAGTCCATCCTGAGGACCTGGCAGCCATCAGCACTGGGGCTATTGAGTGTCACCCAGAGTTTTCTGCACCTGCCTCTGTGTGCCAGGAAGGCTACCTCCTCTGCCCACCACAAGACTCACCACGCCCTGGGCAGCCTGGCTTGCTAGCCACTGTGAACTCGATGGCCCTGGTGGCTAGTGCACCCTGTCTTGGTCATCTTGGGTGGCCACGCTCAGCAATGCAGATGGGACAGCCCAAACAACAGGCATTTCACGCTCAGGGTCTTGGGGTGGGAGACCGAGACTCGATAGGGTGCCAGGGTGATTCGGTCCTCCTCCCGGTTTGTAGATACCCTTCCCGCTGGGTCTTCACCCAGCAGAGATGGCGGGAGAGGCAGAAGGAGAGGAGAGAGGCCAGAGACTCTTCTTACAAGGGCACTGATCCACCCTCATTGTCTGGTAACCTCAAGACCCCCAGGTCCAAATCCCCAGGCTCTGGGAGTCAAGATGCAGCATGTGGACCTTGGACGGACCCAGACATTCTGTTGTTAAGGCAAAAGGACGACGTGGAAAGCTCCTCCAAACCAGCGAGTGGGTCTAGAAGCAGGCAAAGGGTTAGACCCAGGGGCACTGCCGCAGCCACAGCAGGGGGAGGGCGAGCCCTGGTTGGCAGAGGGAGAAGTTCATCTGCAAAAGCTGCTGGGAACCAGGGCTGGGAGGACGCGTCTGTCTGTCTCCCCTGATTTCACATTTGCCCAGCGCTTAGAGATGTCCTCTGTGGGAGGTGGGCTCATGGGGAACTCAGTGTACTGTATGGCCTCAGTAAACATTTAATTCTGTTAATTAATTAGTGATTAGTTAGTTGGTCTTCTATTCAGACCTCTGGGAGTTGGGGACACATGCCTCGAATCCTGCCAGGATTGGAATGAGGCAAGGAAGGGGCAGGGCTGGGAAGGACCACACAGAGAAAGTGCTCATTAATTAGCATCTGCTTCAAATGGAGCGAATTGGATTTTTTTCTGTTTTATGTATGATCACTTCAAGTATGATTTTATTGTACAAATTTCATTGGTTAAAATGTGTTTGAACTGGGTGTGGTGGTGCACGCCCATAATCCCAGTGACTCAGGAGGCTGAGGCAGGAGGATCACAAGTTCGAGGCCGGGGAGGAAAAGTGAAGTCTGGAGACTGAAGGAGAGCAATTACATTACATGCAAGAATGAATATGTCAACGTGAACCCCGGAATACGAATGACTCTAATGCACTCAGAAAAACAGTTTAAAAGTCAATTAACTTGAAAAAAGGTCAATAGAAATTACCCCCGCTAAAGAATAGAGAAAAAAAATATCACAAACAAAATGAATAGCGCCACAGGAAGTGGCTGTAAGATGTGAGTAACTGGAGACCGGAAAGAGAAGGAGCAGGAAAAGCATTGGAGGAATAAGACCAGTAGCTCTCCAACTTGGAGAGAGAAACGTACAACCTCAAGAATGTCGGCCACCACAAAGAGCAGAGATACAAAGAAAACCACGTCCAGTCCTACAGTGATCAACCTGCTGAATAACAGAGCTGACCTGAAAGTCTTAAAAGCAATGAGTGAAAAGAAAGAAAGACAGTCACACGGGTAAGAAAAATCATTTAGATTACTGCAGATTTCCCCAGAAACTATGGCGGCCACTCAACAGTGGAAAGGCATCTTCAAAAGACTAACGGATGATCGAACCCTCCCAGGGGAGCAGGGAGGTGGACAGAGACACCGACAGCCTGCGACCAACGTGAACAGACAAATTACCGGAAAACCTAAATTCAATGACATCGATAATTACATGACATGTTCATAAATTAATTACTCTCTTTATAAGCCAGAATTTCAGAATGGGTAAAAGAGACTCAATATGTTGTCAGAAATATAAGCATTACGCGTGTGTGTGTGTGTGTACATATGCACGCGCACACATACACACACGCTCCCCAAGGGAAGTTCCAACCAACACTAGAGGCACGTCACTGTGCACTGAGTGTGGCGCACAAGCCGGAGTGGCTGTGTGACATCACATACGATGAACATCGAGATAAAGAATGTTGCCAAGATAGGGGGACACTTCAGAATGACCAACGGACTGACCATTGAGGAGCCATCATAATCATAAATGTTCATTCATCCAACACCAAGATTCACCAGGCACCAATTAACGAAATCACAGGGAAGAAGAGAGGAGTCTACAGTAATAACAGGCTGTTATAAGGCCCTTCCTCAGCAGCTGACAGGGTGATGTAACGGACAGAAAAGACAGACAAGCCCTCGACGGAGCTCCCAGGCATAAACACTGCGTCCAGTCGCTGCAAAGCACCCACCCGCTCTAGGAAGGTCCCAAGATGGACTTTATACCAGGACAGAAAACAAATCGCCATGAATCATAAAGACCGAAGTCTTAAAGGATTCTTCTCTGAGCACCAAAGATTTGTGTTAAACACAGATTCATTAAGAAATCTAGGGTGATCTAAATATTTGGAAATGAAACAAGATGATTTCTAATAGTCCACAGAGCAGAGGGAAACCCGGAGTTGGAGACACGCTGGCAGCACAGGGCCGGCCTAGCACAAGGCCGGCCTAGCACAAGGCCGACTGGGTCCCTCACCACCCGACAGTGACCTTAGACGGAGCCAGAGAGGAGCCCAGGAGCTCCCGCAGACCTCGCTCTGGGGCTGGAGGGGTCCTCTCAGCTGCCTAAGTGGCAAGGGACAGGCCCCCACTCTGAGGCTCCCAAGAGGAGCAGGCTCATGCAGGCCACCTCACGATGGCGGTCACCTCCGCCCCTCGCTGGAAGTCCCGCTGCCAAACACATTTCCCTCCACGGGCGGCTCTGGCCCTGGGCGTGGACTGGGGATGTGGGTCCTCACAGGGGGATTCGCCAGTGTCCATGGGCCACGTCGGGTTGCCACAGCTCCTGAGCCCCCCAGGTGGCCTCAGGACTTCATCTATGCCCTGCCCACGGCCTCACCTCGGGCAGAAGACAGCAGGACCCAGCTCCTCGCGGGGACATTGCTGCGCCACGTGGCTGTGGTCGGGCCAACCTGGAAACAGGCCCTGCAGGGCCGGAGGGATGTGGAGGAAGGTCCAGGTCTCCTCTGGGAAGCAGCTTGGCCACCTGCAGAGCAGAGGGGACAGCTGAGTGGACAGGAGTGTCCACTCCCCCCTCCCCAGCTGGGCTGATTGTCTCTGGAGGAGAAACCCCTCCACTCTCTGCCAAGGGATCTGGCCCCTCTCAAACCCAGAGACTCCACCGCGGCCACGGTCAGCCAGCCCTGTATCCCGTCCCACGGCTACAGCAGTGACTGGTTCAGAGAGTCTCACATGATCCCTGACTGATGAAAGAGGACTTTGGGGAAGAAAATGCCTCTTCTGCTTCTGCAGGAGCTGCTGGAAGAAACGGCTTTGTTTTGTTCTTGGGGATATAAAAGAGGAAAGATTCAGCCCCAGGGACAAGGCAGTCATCTTGCAAGTGCACAGAACTGCCTATGTTCCTGAGCCCTGATCAACCTGTACCTGAAGCTGGCCCTGGCCCAGGCTCTCCTACTCTGCTGGGTAAGGAACTGCTAATGTTCCTTAAGCCAGATGATGCTGGGTTAGGATTTCTGTAACTTTCCTTAAAAAGGGGGCCTAGGTGACTCACATCTTAGAATTAAGTGCACCCTTGAACACCTGCAGGAGCTCATGTGGGTCACAGGCAGCCTGGTTTGTTTGTCACATGACCCATATTGCCCTCCTAAAACGCCTCTTTCCTTTCCCTGCAGGGCTGGCAGGGTCCCTGATGGGCCCCCACCCCTTATTCTGTGGGCTGCCCTCCACGGATGGAGAGCTTTCCATTTACCACGTTGCATTTCCATGGAAAATAAAACTCTTGATAGATTCTCACGCATCCGTTCCCCAGCTGCCCACTACAGGGACGTTTATGGTTCAGTTCATTTGGATTGTGTCTCAGTAATGGAAACAACTGGATCGTGCAAGGCCCCAGAGACTCTGCTACCTTAACAGCCCAGCTCTCGAGCTGCTCGATTGAAACACTGAAGCAGCCGCCAGGCGGCCGGACCCACAGCCAATTTCCACACCGTCAATATGGAGGAGTAATGGACAGCGCTGCGCTTCTCCTGGACAAGCACTTTAAATCCAAGGAAATGCCTGCCGGAGCCCGGAGCAGCCACAACTGAGTAGACAACCCAGATCCCAGGGCCCAGAGCAGGCGAGGCCGGGCTTATCCACGGAAAGCCCTGCTGGTGGGCGAGGAGGCTGGGCCGGGCTGCTGTCCTGGCTCCTGTCCGTTTACTCCTGTGTCTCTGCCGCTGGCTGTCTTCCTCCTGGCCTCTCCCCTGCCCCAAGTCGAGGGAGGGGAACTAAAATGGGAAGCCAGATCTCAGCATGTCAGCTGGCACCTTGTGAAGCCGGCTTCAGAGAAGAGTGAAAGGCGGGCGGAGGGGCGGAGCCCAGGCAGAGGGGCGGAGCCCAGGCAGAGGTGGGGCGCCCCCCCCTTTCCCTCTCAAGATCAACCAGGTAATCTAGCCCCGCGGTGGGCCACGCAGCCTCCTCTAGCTCTTCTCAGCAGGACATTTGGAAGAATTACTGCTTCAAAGCTTCTGTAATGGAATTTTGCTGCATTAATTTAGGTTTTGAATTTTGCTCTTGAGGAAAAGAGAAGGATATAAAATAAACTCAGGCCTGAGCCTGGGGAGCTGCGGGCCAGGGGTCCAGGGTGAGGACAGCACCTTGCAGCATGAATGGGACCCCAGGGCCGACTCTGCACACCGCCTCGGTCCCCGAGCACCACAGGGCCAGGCATGGGGCCACTCCACAGGAGGTGCTGGGTTGTTGCCCGCGCCTTCTGAAGAAGCTCTGTTTGCCTGGTCACCCTGTAGGAGCCCCTCACCCTCCAGAGCCCAGCCCCCCTGCATGCCTGCCCTGCACCTCTCTGCCTGACCACCAGGTCCTAACCCTGTGCTGAGAATTCTAAGGCCTGGGCTCTGCCCACTGGGCACTTGCCATGTCCCCATGCCTCGGCTCCAGGAAGGAGGACCCTCACACACTGCAGCTGAGGTTCAAAGTCTCCCATGGTCCCCAGCAGCGTGCAAGGTGCCAAATGTGCCTGATGAACGGAGACATTAGCTCACCATTAGTGACCTGGTACTTGATCTGTGGCCGTCTGGCAGGGCTCCTGGTCCAAGGTCTAGGGACAGTCTGGCCCCTGCTTGCAAAGAGATGGAACCTCGCTTCTTGGAGGCTGGTCAGCACCCTCCCCTTCACTGAAGCCCCTGCTGCTCACACCTGACCCAGAAGACCACACCTGACTCACACCCGATGTCCCACCCAAGGTCCCCAGGGGTCATTTTGGGGTGGAGTGAAAACACACTGGAAACCCTGGGGTCCAGTTACAGAGCCAGCCTGGCCTGGTCAGTGCCCCAGGGTTAACTGAAATATGCTGCTGACTTTCAGTTAGAAATGAAGAGTGGCGTCCACCTCTGGGGTCGTGAAGTTGGAGTGTGCCAGGGATGAGGCTTCTGCCCTCCACCTGCCCAGCCGCGGGCACCACTGGGCCCCGCCTCCCTGCCACTGAGTCCCAGGGAGTGTGCAAGAACGCATCTCTTCCACCTTCGCAGCGGAGGCAGGAAGGTGCCATTTCTAAGTGGACAAAGACCGGTGCTGTGCCCTCCCCTGAGCTCCTCCGTCTGGGGCCCCTCCCCCAGCGTCACACAGCCATCCCACCAGTGCAGCTGGTTATCTGACAGCTGCCCACAGATGTATCTTCCCCTTTGTGTGCCCCACGGGCTGGCCCCCTCCAGCTGGGCTCGGTGGGTTAGAGGTGCCAGGAGGCCAGGGCGGGCAGCCAAGGCAGAGTCAGGGCCTCTGTGACCCTCGCTCCCTGCCTGGGTGCATCTCTCCTGACCGCTCTGCCCTGTCAGGACGCCTTCTGTCCAGGGTGCAGGAACTCCAGCTCCTCGCCCTTCCGGGGCTGGCCCCTGCCCCCTGCTGGCCCCTGGCTGCTGGACACTGTGGGCTACATGTCCTTCAGGTTACAGTTGAGAACACAGGCTCCAAGAGGCAGAGTGGAGAGTCACCCCAGCAGTCCCCTCAACTCCTCCCTGCCCACATGATGAGCGTCCAGCAGGGAGAAGCAGCTCCCATAAGAACCAGGGCAGCTGGGGAACACGGGTCCCCGGGCCAGGCCAAGAGGTGAGGTAAGTCCTGAGGGGCTCGCTCCTTGCCCCACAGCTGCAGAGCTGCCCCCGACTCCCCCACAAGGAGCCCAGAGGCAGAGGGTGAGAGGCATTAGGATCACCAGGTGTGACCTGGACACCCGTGGGAGTCGTGCCCTGGACAGCACTAAGAGACCTGCAGGACTCTTCTCATGGAGATCCCAGCCCTGGGCAGCTGGGCCGCAGGCCAATGGAAAGGAAGGGGTCATTTAACTGTGCCCAGGCTGGGCAGTGAGCTGGACAACTTCACCACTAATTGCTGGGTGGGTCGCTCTATTTCCAGCTGCCCACGACCAGCGTTTCCGATGTCTTATTTTGAATCGTGTCCCCTTGACTGGCTAATTATGCGAAAACTGTTCCGTTTTTAATCCTTCCCAGCTTCCCAGCTTGATGGCTTGGGTCCGGCGAAGCCCTGCAGTGGCGCACAGAGAGCTCACATTGAAGTGCAGCGGCCCTGGGCTCTCCGTGGGCCACTCCTAGCGGCTGAGCTTGTGCCAGAAGGTGCCACTCTGCTAAGGGCGAGGTGTCATCGTGAGTATGAGCTGTTTTCATTCCTATGGAACTTTGATGGCCATGTTGCTCTGTCCAGCCGATGACCTGGGTGTCCAAGTGGCACCCTCTGCGTGGTTTTCACAGTGGACACCAGAGGGAAGGGGGCTGAGTCTTGGACACTGACTGTGCCCCTCTTGGCCTGTGGGGAGGGTCTGCCCGAGTCTGTGGGCTCAGCCTTTGTGCTGCCGTAACAGGACACCCAGGACCAGGAAATGCACGAAGAGTAGAAAGGTGTCTGCTCTCAGTGCTGGACACAGGCTGACAAGGGCCAGCAGTCACCCCATCCCAGCAGGGACAGTGCCTCTGCAGACTCCTGACCACGGTCTCCCTTAGTGGCAACACGCCAGCCAAGTCACCCGTCACTCCCAGGCCAGAGACTTTCCAGCTGAGAGCAGCACAGAGAGGTGGACCTGAGGGACAGAGGTTCCACCGCCCTGGGACGTCCCCTCAGGGCCACACAGGGTCCCTCAGGGAAGCCAGAAGTAGGAGGTGACCATGGCAAATGCCCAGGGAAAATGACCTAGAGGAGGAAAACTCGGCTCTGGCTCGTGGTTGAGGGTTGCGTCCAGGGCCAGCCGGCACCACGAGGGCCTGGGTGAGGGGGCATCGTGCAGAGAAGGCCTGGGGACAGGGCAGCTCACCCATGGGCCAGGAGGCAGATGGCCAGGGACAGGGCTGGTCCCCAAGGGCCCCCTCCTGTCCACCTGCCAGTCTCCGCCACCAACCTCCCGCCATTCAGCCGTAACGGGTAAATAGAGAAATGGGCAGAGCTCACGACCCAGCCACCTCCCCAAAGCTGGCCTTGGGGCACTGCTGCCCTGGGGACCAAGTCCAGGACACGAGCCTTTGAGGGACAGTCCAGACCCAACCAGGACAGTGAACAGAGATCTGGGCTGTCACGGGTCACTGTGGGAGCCTCCCGAACACGGTGACAACATAGCCATAGTGAGCAGCCACCATCGTTCCTGATCCAGGTGAGTCACTGGGCACAGGGGCGGCAAGTGTTGTGCCTGAGGTCACCCAGCCCGGCAGAGGCAGCCATGGGGCCAGCTGTGCTCCACGCACCTCCTGAAGAGGAGCTCGGGGTGCACAGTCACAGAATGGACACGGGACAGCCACCAAGAGGAAGAGTCCAAAAACAGAGCAGGAGTGACCACGAAACCCAGGAAGGGCCCGTCGGCCGGAGGTGACCAACAGGGGTGTCCTGAGAGCACCCAGAGTCCTGCCCTCTAGAGGGACACAGGCTGTATCCCTACAGTGTCAAGGAACAGAGACCAGTAGGCCCCTGGCGTCCCCTGGGGATGAGCCTTGTCCAGAGGGCAGAGTGGAGGCAGGGGTGGCCCTTGTGGTTATCGGCGTGCCCTGGGGGACACCCAGTGACAGCAGTAAGGACCCAGGGATGTCCAGAGCAGGGGGCACGTGGCTGGTCACCCACTCCTGTCAGCCCACAATCCAGGAGACGGAGCCAGGAGGATGGCAAGCTGGAGGCCACCTCAGCATCTTACTGAGACCCTGTTTCAAAATTAAATAATAAGGAGGCTGGGGACGTGGCTCAGTGGTAGACGTGCTGGGGGTCCAGTCCCAGGACTGCAGAAATAATAAGTAGAAGTAAATAAAGCACCGTCTCAAGAGGCAGCCAATAGAGTTATGGAAATTTAAATTTAGCAAGTGGGTTAAATGAAGGACAATCAGGGACACTGGAGCCGACCCCTTCAGCACACAGATGCACAGGGGAACACATCAGCCCAGATGTCGGCGCCCGAAGCCCGGTCCCCCAATTACCAGGTCACCCCCTCCCACACTGTCCCCGGGGTCAAAGGCTCTGACCTTCCTCCTGGGCCACGGCAGCTGGTGCTGCCCCAGAAGCACCGCAGGTGGGGACTCGGTCTGTCTGCCGATGGCTCCTCTGTCGCAGAAGAGGAAGGAGCCAAACTCCCAAATGGCTGCTGAGCAACCCACAGAGAGAAAGGGAAGGGACAGCCCACGGACATGGTGGGGCCCGCGACGTCTAACTATATCACGGCTGCGAGACACCGACACAGACAGAGGGGAGGACGCCCTGCAGGGGACCAGCGCCCATCAGACGTCCTGTTGGCCAGAGGAGACGCGGACAGGGCAGACGGCCAGGGTGGAGAGGAGGTGGCTGTGGGTCTGGGAGAGCTCAGCGAGGTGCAGGCAGGTACGGCCGGGGCATAGGGTCCCCGGGGAAGGCCACAGCAAAGCAGCAAGATGCCCCGGGGCTCCAAGGGGCACGGGACTGATGCTTTGTAAAACAAACGTGTCCCTTTCCAGGGCCGGGAGCCTGTTCAGGTGCTAACCGGCCCTCGCTCTCCCCAGGCCGAGCTGTTGTGCGGCAAGCTTGTCTCTAGAAAGGACCTTGACCCAGCCCCAGGCCACAACGTCACCTCTCACTGTGGTCTCCACTGACACTGGCCACGAGAACTGATGGACACTGTCACAGTAACGATGGTGAGAAGTACACTAACTGTGCTGTGCACGCAGATCGCAGTGTCACCGACTCCGATGTCAACTCTGGGAGGGGACACCAAGGTTCAACACACTCAGTCGCTGTCCTCGGCTGCACAGCTGGAGAGGCAGGGTCAGCAGACATGGGCAATCGGTCTGGCCGCCAAGGCTGGAGTTTAGGAAGGTCTGCCACCAACTGGTCCCCAGGAGACACCGCACGGCCTGGGCAGCAGCGTCTCCTCCAGATGTTCAGTCTAAATGGGCATCGCAGGCCCCCAGTGACCAGGGCTAGAACTTTACCTGGGGGCCGCGAGCCTCATGGGAGGCAGTCTCCAGGGCCCTGTCTCGGCCCCGCACTGGCAAGCCCCCATCCCTGGTGGCCCCACAGGATGCAGTTCTCCACGAGAAACCCCAGAGTCCCCGTGCCTGCTCTGCAAACCCCCCCGGGGACTCCGGCTCCCCCTCTGCTGTGCTGGGGACAAGCGTGTGTCCCCAGGGTTTCATGTGCTGGCAGCCTGGTCCCCAGTGTGGTGAAGCTGAGGTGGTATGACCTTGAAGAAGTGGGATCCAGGGGGAGTGGGAAGGTCATTGGAGGTGGTCCTGGGAGGGACAGGGGGTCCTCTCAGGCCCCCAGTGGGTTCTTGGCAGAGGGGCTGTTGTCACTGAGGCCTGGCCACACCCCTAGCCCCTTCTCCAAACGGCTGGCTCTTGGTCTCCTTCTCTGCCATGTTGGGACTCAGAGGCCACTGTCACCGTCAGCAAGCTGGTCCAGGTTGTTCGTTCCCTTGAGCCACCAGAATCGTGAGGCAAGTAAACCTCTCCACTCCATAAAGTACCGGGTGCTCGGGCATTTTGTTATGGCCTGACTTCTAAGAGGGCTCTGGGTAGAAGGCAAATAGCTGTGCTTCCCTCCGACCCTCCCTCTGACCCCTCCAACCTCGGGCCCCAAGAACCCCTCCTCCACACCCCCAGGCCCGGGCTGTGCACCGTGCCCAGCCTCGGCCAGAACAACCCCAGCCTCCTTGATCCCAACCATGCACTCCCCTCTCCCTGGGACCCCAGCATCCTCCAAAGAGGACGTCCCAAGATGGTCCCTCCCATAAACAGGCACTGCATGGAGTCTCCAAGCTGGGACCTCAGGACAGTGCCCCAGGAGGCATCCACGTGGTTCTACAGCAGAGCATGGAAACCTCCGTGCCACGTCTCCACCCTGCACCTCAAGACCCCGCTGCGCCTTTCCCTCTGGGGTGTGCTGAGTCTCTCATGGTGCCATCGCCAGGGTGGGACCCCGGGGGATACGTGTGCCAGGAGGCGAGTGGCACAGAGCGACAGAAGCAGGCGAGGAGCCCTGGCCCTGCTCTCCAGGCCTCTCTGAGGGGCAGCCCCAAGTGCCATCCAGAGGAACGTGTCCCAGGCAGAGGGACCCTGAGGATCCATGGCCTGAGGCAGGTGGCAGTCGGCCAGCGCACAGGAGCTGGAGACGGGCACAGTCAGGTGGGGGCCCGAGGCGGGGGCCCGGGTCTCGCTGGCCGACTCCCGAGTGCAAGTCAGGCAGACCATTGCTAACGGCGAGTTCCACTGCAGCTGGTGCCTCAGTGGCAGGACCCTGGGGAGGCTTCCCAGGACACCCTCCACCCACGCCCCTGCCCCCTCACAGGCCCTTGGGTCACCCGGCCCAGGCTGCAAACTGTGAGCACCTCAGTGTGGACCTGGTGCCGCCCCAGGCCCCATCACAGCTGGCAGCCCTCTGTCACCTCTGGAAGGGGATTCAGCGAGCATGCCAGGGGCAGGACGCGGCCCCAGGCACCATGCCTCCTCCTCCTGGGGGACGCCAGACTCTGCCCCTCGTGCTGGAGGCCATCTGGGCACGAGGCCACAGAGCCTGGGACAGAGCTGAGGTGGACCCTGGGCCTCCAGGGCCCCCCAGGCACAGTGCCGCCCCGCCCAGGGCTGCCAGCCCACTTGGCACTGACGGCTCTTTCAGCTGAATTTGCCATGGCACCATGGACCATCCGGTCACCAGCATGTTCTGTGGGAAACACAGATGGCCCAGGTCCCCGCGGGCATGTCAAGTCGGGGCCGAGGTACAAAAGGCCTGAGACGAGAACAGGCCACAAGCCAGGGCCACCACATCAGGTCGTGTGCTATGGCCACCCACAGCAGGCCGCGGGCCAGGGCCACCCTCAGCAGGCTGTGGGCCAGGGCCACCCACAACAGACCACAAGCCAGGGCCATCCACAGCAATCACAGCCTGGGGCCACCCACAGCAGTGCAGACAGGGAGTCCAAGGGCACTTTCAGCAGATCAGCCTCTGCTGCTGCTGGACACAGGCCCTGGTCAAGGTGGCAGAAGCACCCCCAGGATCCGGGCCGGGTCTTGTGCATGAGACTGGAGGGTAAGACAGGGTGGCGGGGCCACCTGTGTCTTCTGGGGCTTCAGGAATGGTGCCAGCCCACGGGTTCCCTGCTTCTGATGCACTGTCTGGCCGTCCTCTGCAGCAGTGTTCACCTGGCTGGCCGCGGAGCCAGGTGAGGGTCATTCAGCCCAGGCTCATTCCCTCCAGGGAGAGTCCAGGCTCCAGTGTTCTCGGGAGCTCCCAGTGGGTGTGGGGACCCAGTGGGGCAGTTGCCGCCTCAGCCGCCCCCTGCCCTTTCTGACTGAAGCAGCCTGTTCTTAGCACATTAGCAACATGTCACGTGGTGGTGACAGTCAAGCCACTGTCACTTACATGGCTTTGCATATCTGCACATCTGGGGAACCCGACTGGCGAGGTGGCCTCAGATAACAGCCACGAGCCTCCTCTCCAGGTGTGCGAACCCCAGGACGGTGCTCCCGTCTGACGGTGCTCCCGTCTGACGGTGCTCCCGTCTGACGGTGCTCCCGTCTGACGGTGCTCCCGTCTGACGGTGCTCCCGTCTGACGGTGCTCCCGTCTGACGGTGCTCCCGTCTGACGGTGCTCCCGTCTGACGGTGCTCCCGTCTGACGGTGCTCCCGTCTGACGGTGCTCCCGTCTGACGGTGCTCCCGTCTGACGGTGCTCCCGTCTGACGGTGCTCCCGTCTGACGGTGCTCCCGTCTGACGGTGCTCCCGTCTGACGGTGCTCCCGTCTGACGGTGCTCCCGTCTGACGGTGCTCCCGTCTGACGGTGCTCCCGTCTGACGGTGCTCCCGTCTGACGGTGCTCCCGTCTGACGGTGCTCCCGTCTGACGGTGCTCCCGTCTGACGGTGCTCCCGTCTGACGGTGCTCCCGTCTGACGGTGCTCCCGTCTGACGGTGCTCCCGTCTGACGGTGCTCCCGTCTGACGGTGCTCCCGTCTGACGGTGCTCCCGTCTGACGGTGCTCCCGTCTGACGGTGCTCCCGTCTGACGGTGCTCCCGTCTGACGGTGCTCCCGTCTGACGGTGCTCCCGTCTGACGGTGCTCCCGTCTGACGGTGCTCCCGTCTGACGGTGCTCCCGTCTGACGGTGCTCCCGTCTGACGGTGCTCCCGTCTGACGGTGCTCCCGTCTGACGGTGCTCCCGTCTGACGGTGCTCCCGTCTGACGGTGCTCCCGTCTGACGGTGCTCCCGTCTGACGGTGCTCCCGTCTGACGGTGCTCCCGTCTGACGGTGCTCCCGTCTGACGGTGCTCCCGTCTGACGGTGCTCCCGTCTGACGGTGCTCCCGTCTGACGGTGCTCCCGTCTGACGGTGCTCCCGTCTGACGGTGCTCCCGTCTGACGGTGCTCCCGTCTGACGGTGCTCCCGTCTGACGGTGCTCCCGTCTGACGGTGCTCCCGTCTGACGGTGCTCCCGTCTGACGGTGCTCCCGTCTGACGGTGCTCCCGTCTGACGGTGCTCCCGTCTGACGGTGCTCCCGTCTGACGGTGCTCCCGTCTGACGGTGCTCCCGTCTGACGGTGCTCCCGTCTGACGGTGCTGACACGGGCAGAGAGGGGAAGGAGGGCATTCGGGAGGACGTCTCCTCCAGAGCAGCACAGCTGACAGAGCTCAGCCCCTTCCCGAGGCCGTCAGCCGAACCCCAGGCCTTCTGGATCCTCCTGGCCGGCCATCTGTCCAGGCTCTGGCACTCCCTAGCTGCAGCGATTACCTCAGCCAAGTCCAAATCAAAACCATTAGTCGGATAATTGCTCTAAGGAGAGCACAGGGTGGGGCCAGGCCCACGCTCACCCTGGAGTAGCCAAGTGGATATGCTGCCTGGCCATGGCTCTTCAGGATTCTGGCAGCTTCTTCCGTGTCCTCCGTGAGACCTCCTGGGACCAGTGGGTCCTCTGACACCAGAACTAACAGAAAACTACAAAAGTGAGATTTCATTGCACAGTTTTGAGTCTGGGGAGTGGGGAGGGCCTTGAACCCTGGGCAGTAAGCCACGGCGTGCAGCTTTGTGGGTGCCTCAAACAGAAGCCTGTTCCCCACGGAGTGTGAAGACCCCACCAAGTCCCGACCTTGTCAGTAAAGTAATGGTGTCTGCCGCATTAGAACATTTGGCTGTTAAGGAGATTACACATGAAAAACAACTTCCGACAGTCCCCAGCACACACAGGCCCCCAGATGCCACCTAACATAGGACAAAGGCGGTGGTTTGTTAGTCGATGTAATGGGTCATGTGCGTGTGGCAAGCACTGAGCACCCTCTGCAGGTGGAGTGCTGAGCCCAGGGAGCTAACTGGCCAGCCTGTCCTCAGCCCACATCCACCTGCTGTGGCTGGAGAGGGGTGGCAGTCAAGTCAGGGCTGCCGTTCAGGATGAGCCGTGCAGTGAGCGAGATGCCCGGGCTCCGGGGTGCTCAGGAAGGGCGAATCTGCTCTGGAGCGGGGAGAGGTCTTCAGGTCCAGCAGTAGATCCTGGAGTTTGGCGGGGCGTAGAGGAGGGAAACTGTGTGCTCGGACCTGTGTTTAGAGCAAGATCCTGGGCGGGCTAAGAATAAAAGACCCAGGATGGAGCCTCTTCTCTGTAAAACTAGAAATGAGAAAAATCCACAAAACACCCGCTTTCTGGTATCAGATGATGGGCAGCGCAGGACTGCGAGGAGGGGGTCCAGCAGGGCGATTCCAGCAGTGCCCCGGCTGAGGACGGTCCCACACTGCATGTTGAGAGGACTGCCGAAGCTGAGCACCACAGCAGAGAACTCGTGGGTGCCTGGGCACTCTGCCAGGAAAGCACTCCCAGGGCTGGACGCTCACTGCCCAGGGCGAAGCCGCAGGCTGGGAAACTGGACTCCAGCAGCCAAGTGGACAGTCCTCACCCAACACCAGGTCGTCCAGGAGAAAATGCAGGAGGACTGAGCCATGGCAAGGAGGCAGGAGGCCCAGCCAGGCCCTGACGTGTGAGAAGCAAACTTGGAAAGGACAGGTCTTTAACCGTCTTAGGGAACAAAGTCCAAGGTTCCTTTTAAAAAACACAACAAAGCTCAGCACTTACCCATGTAACTTCATGAAGGTCAGAAACAGATTCCAAGTTACTCCTAAGAACAAGAAGCAAAAAATTGGGAGTCAAAATCATGACAAAAACCAGAGAGTTGCCTAGTCAGAACGGGTGGACTCACCCTGGAGACGCGCTTGGCTTAACGTGGGAACATGGAGCATCATTAACGTGACACAACTGAACAGAAGGGGGGACAGAACAGCACAGTGACTTCAATACACAAAGGAAAGCCCTTGACATCGTTCAACCCCATTTCATGGCTAAAAACTCAAGAAACTAGAAACAGAAGGAAACTACCTCAATCAGATAAAGGAAATCTACCAAAAGTCCACAGATGACATTAGAATTAGTGGTGAAAGACTGAATGTTTCCCCCTGAATTCAGAAAAAAGTCAGACTCTCACCATCCTATTCACCGTCACCACCAGAGGGGCTGCCAAAGTATCTGTGCAAGAAAAAGAAACAAGGGTCTCCAGGTTGGGAAGAGAGAACCACAACTATCTCTATTTGTAAGTCATAAGCCCCCAGAAAACCCTAGGGAGGCTACAAAAACACACATTCAGGAAGTCCACCGGACCAAGACGACAGAGGGAGAGGAGGTGCGAGATGGGCCCCTGCTCCCCCGCTGCCGTGGCAGACAGTCTTGTCTTGACGTGAGACCCACTGTGCCACCCTGGCCAACGTCGGAACCCCAGTTCTGAAGCACCCCTTTTCTGAACCCCTTCCTACCCACCGGCAGCCCTCCCAAGCACTCACACAGGTGGCCGTTGACCAGATGCAAAGTTTCACCAGACCCACATGGTGCCCAGGGTCCATATGTCCTCCCATATGCACCCCCTTGCCACTTGCTTATAGATCTCTGTATGGCCTCTGGCCGTGCCAAGCAGCCCAGGACCTGTGACTTGGGTCGCTGCTGGTCTCTGAAGGGTACTCTTCATTCTAAAGGAACCAGTTGAAGACAGACACGGGTCATTAAGTCACCAGTGAAAGAGGGCGGTCAGTTATGGAGCACGCGCAGTGAAAGATGATAAAGGCCATGACAATCACTGCACACCAGGAAGTTGATGGTCTGGGTGAAATGGACCTGTTTTCCAACACAGTCCACCACGGCTCACACAAAAATACATCTCCAACAGAGTTATTAAAGAAGTGGAACCAATAATTCCAACCCAGTCTCAGACACTTTGCTAGCAAATCCCATCAAATAATTAAGGAGAAAATGATACCATCTCCCCACAATCTCCTCCAGGAAATGCAAGAAGGATTCATTTTGTGAGGCAACCGCCTGGTATCAAAACCAAGGACCTTCCAAGAAAAGGAAGCTGCTAAAACATGTACGTAAAACTCCCCGACAAAGTATCAGCAAACCAGATCTCACAACGTGTAGAAGGAAGTCTAAACCACGACCACGTGGGATTGACTCCAGACCCACAGGGCCGGCTCAGTGAACCGAACCTACCATATGAGCATCGTCCCCTCCACAGGTGCAGAGAAGGGACCTGATGACTCAAAACCACTCATAGAAAGAAAAAGAAAAAAACTCTCAGCAAATTAGGAATAGAGAGGAACTTCCTCAACTTGAGAAAGCCCATGTACAACAAGCCCACAGCTAACACCAAGTTGGTGATGAGAAGATCAGGAAGAAGCAAGGAGGTCCCCTCCCATCACTCATGTTCAGAATTGAACTAGCGATCTCTGCTGAGGTAACAAGACAAGAAAAGGAAGCCAATGTGTATGTTGGGAAGATACAAGGATGTTTTCATTTAGAAATGACGTGAGCATCTAGGTGGAAAATCCCCAAAACTGAACACACACACACACACACACACACACAAACTTCTGAAATTAATAAGTGATTGTACTGAAGTGGCAGAATACAAGATTAATATACAAAAGTCAACTGCTTTTTCAATATCTCATCTATGATCGTAGAAATATAAAAATAAAAACAGTATTTATGTTAGCACTCAATAAACAGAATACTTACACATAAATCTAATCAAATATATATGAGTTCTATACAAGGAAAACTACAAAATTGTGATAAAAGAAATGAAAAAAGGTCTCAGTAGATGGAGAGATCTTTCATGTTCATGTGGAAGACTCAGTATTGAAGTTTTGTTTATCTCTTCTTTTTTTCATTCCATCTGTAGGTGCAATGCAATCTCAACCAAAGCCCTGGAAAGTCGTGCTAAAGCTGACACAGGAAGGCCAAAGCCACAGCAGCCAAATAACACTGAAAAAGAGAAGGACAGTGGAGGACTAACGCCGTCTAACTCCAAGTCTCGCTCTAAGTGCACAGTCATCGAGACAGTGTGGAACTTGGAAGTGATAAAGGAACTCCCCAACGGGACACGAGATCCCAGAGGCAGGCCTGCACAAACACGTAGGGAGACTTGGCAGAGTGGCAGAGGCACCTCGAGGGGGCTGGGTCATCCTTCCTGGTGCTGCACTGGACACCCACACAGCCCAGAACACAGAACTATGTCTTTCACAAAGGCTAACCCAAACAGGATTATTCGCCTGTGAGACACAGAATCACACTCCAGGACGTAACAGAGGAGAGGCTCCGGAGGCCTGGCGCTTGGAATGAGATTCAGATACAACACAAGCTAATTCCATGAAAAAGTGATTGATAAATGGGATTTCACTAAAATTAATTATTTTACTCTGTGGAAGACACTTTGAGAATAAGAATACAAACCACAGGCCTGTGAAAATAATGAAAAAATTATCTGATGAAGTACTGTTGACCAAAATCTGCAAAGAATTCTTAAAACCTGAGCATAAGAAAATGAACACCTGATTATAAAGAGTTACGGGAATTGCACATGAAAACAACGAGATACCACTATTGGAATGTGATTCACCTGTTAGAATCGTGAAAATCTAAAAAAACAACTGCCAAATGCTGGTGAGAATGTGGATTAACTGGATATAGATCCCCGAATCAATATAAGACTAAAATTAAAAAACTTCTAGAGCATGGAAGAAAATCATCATCAACTAGAGAAAATTTCTTACATAAAAAGAATAAAAGCATAAATCAGAATCATAAATCCCAGCTACCATGGAGCCTCAGGCTGGAGGATTTCAAGGCTGAGGCACAACTAAGTGAGACCCCCTTTAAAAATAAAAATTCTTAAAAAGACTTATTCCAAATCAAATTTCTACCCTTCAAAAGTCCTTTTTAAGAAAATGACAATACAGGGAATTCTGCGGTGGGGATCACAATACAACAGCTTCCCTGGAGAAACTAGGAACAGAAGGAGCCTGCCTCAATACCAGAAAGGCTACTTACCAGAAACCCAAAGTCCACATCACTGAAGACACTGTCGCTAAAATCAGGAACAAGACAAGGATGTCCACTCTCCCAACTCCTGCTAATATATACTTGAAACTTTAGCAGAGCTATCAGGCAGGAGAGGGGATTAAAGGGATACAAATAGAAAAAGAATAAATCAAATTCTCCTCTTTGACGATAACATGGTCCTCTATTTGAAGACCTAAAAACTCCCCAGGAGACTTTTGGAGCTGATAAACTAATTCAGCAAAGCAGCAGCATTCAAGATCAACAGAGAAAAATCAGTAGTTTTTTCTATTCTCCAATAATGAATCTACTGAGAAAGAAATCAAGAAAACCCATTTCATTCACAATAATCTAAAATAATAATAATAACAAAGTTGGAAATAAATCTCACCCAGGAGGCAAAAAACCTCGACAATGAAAACTGTAGAACACTGAAGAGAGAACTTGAAGAAGACCTTAGAGATGGACAAACTGCCATACTTACGGATGGGCAGAATCAATATTGTTAAAATGGCCGCATTACCAAAAGCATCTCACAGATTCAGTGCAATCACCACCAAAATACCAATAGCATTCTCCCAGAACTAGAAAAAAGAAGGATTCTATAATTCACATGGAAGAGTGAAAGACCCAGAGTAGTCAAAGCAATCCTGAGCAAAACCAAAAACAATGTGGAGTCACACAGCTGATCTCAAGTCCTACCCCTGAGCCGTAGTCACCAAGACAGACAGGAGGACAGTGGAACAAGAAGACCAGGGACAAATCCACCCAGGGAGAGTCATCTGATTCCCAACAAAGGTGCCCAAACAGATGTTGGGCAGCCTTTTTATCAGATGGTGCTGGGGAAACTGGCTATCCACGGGTAGAGGAATTAGACTAGATCCCTCTCTCTCACCCTGAACAAAGCCAACTCAAAGTAGAACAAAGCCCTAGGAAACAGACCAGGGACTCTGCGACCGTGGGAAGAAGATGTAGGCTCAGCACCCAACATGTCAGCACAGGCAATGACCGCCTAGGAGGACCCCAGAGCTCCAGAACCAAAACCCA
Source organism: Ictidomys tridecemlineatus (assembly GCF_052094955.1). Classification (NCBI taxonomy): domain Eukaryota; kingdom Metazoa; phylum Chordata; class Mammalia; order Rodentia; family Sciuridae; genus Ictidomys; species Ictidomys tridecemlineatus. The sequence goes on along the minus strand of NC_135488.1, from coordinate 32,876,239 downwards.
GGATCAGAAGTGGGAGAGAATCAAAGTAAAAATGCCTCCGCACAGCAAAGGAAACGATTCAGAGTGCAAAGAGAGGCCACAGAACACGAGAAGATGTGTGCCAGCTACTGCTCCAACAGGGGACTGATAGCCAGACACATAGAGAACTTAAAACCTAACGCCCAGAATTCCCAAGTAACACAATTCATAAATGGGCAAAAGAAATAAACAGACATTTCTCAAAACCAGAAAGACAAGAGTCTGATAAATCTATGACAAAACACCCAACATCCCTGGCAATCAGGGACGTGCAGATAGAACTGCACTGAAATTCCTCTCACCAGTTAGCATGGTGATCACCAGGAACACAGATAATAACACGTGCTGGAGAGCACAGGGGGCATTGCACTCATCCATTGTTGGCTGGAGATTCCTCAAACATCTAGGAATGAACCTCCATCTAACAGCTATCTCACTCTTTGCTATTTATTCAAAAGAACTCAAATCAGCATATTATAGTGACACATGCAGACCCATGATTATAGAGCTGCAGTTTACAGCAGTCGAGGATGGAACCAGCCCAGCTGCCCGCCAACAGATGAATGGATAAAGAAAACGTGTTATATTTACACAAGGGAGGTTTGGGGGGTGGGGTTGTTTTTTATTTTGTTTTGTAGCTTTTTATTTGTTCTTGGATTTGTTTGGCATTTGATTTTTTGTTGTTGTTTCTACTGGGGACTGAACCCAAGACACTTCATCACTGAACGGAACTTCCCCAGCACATTTTACTTTGTGAGACAGGCTCCTCCTAAGCTGCTCATGCTGGCCTTGAACTAGAGACCCTCCTGTTTCAGCCTCCCAAGTTGCTGGGATTACAGGCATGCACCCCCACCCCCCCAGAGAAAGCAATGGAGGTTTATTCAGTTATAAAGAAGAATGAGACCACGGCATTTGTCATAGCTGGATGAACTGGAGACCATCGAGGTAGGTGAGATAAGCTAGACTCAGGAAGCCGAGGGTCAGATTTTTTTCTCTCCTGGGAAAGTGGGAAAGAAGTAAGGACATTTTCAAGGAGGAGGAGGGATCCCATAAAAATAGAAGATGAGTGAGTGGAAGGAGGGGCTTGGGGGAGGGGGAGCTGAGGGATGAAACGGACTGAATTATGTTGGGTACGTATAAGTACAGCCCTGTGAAAGGGCACACTTACGTTTATCTGTAAAGCAACAGTTTAAAAAGCAACAAATGAGGCTGGGCTGGGGCTCAATGGTAGAGGGCTCGCCTCGCATGTGTGAGGCCCTGGGTGCGATCCTCAGCACCACATAAACATAAATAAATAAAATAAGTGTATTGTGTCCAACTACAACTAAAAAATAAACATTTTAAAAAAATAAAATAAAAAGCCACAAATGGAAAGCAGAATGCAGTCAGTAGAGGAGGGAACAGGGAGCCGGGGCGGCAGGGGAAGTAATTTGAAATGGAGCAAATGACATTCCATGCAAGAACAATTATGTCAAAATAAACCCCACGACTATGCGTGACTGTAATGCACTAATAAAAACAAGAAAAAAAGAAAGATTGTCTCCCTTTGAGTGTGAGATGAATATTGTTATGTTCTTTTCTGGCTCGTTCTCTCTCTCCACCCCTCTCTCGTATTAATGATTAATAAAATATTATCAAGAAATATCACGAGAAAAAAAGTGTGCAGAAAACCTTAACAACACGGCTCGGTCCTCTCCGTTTGGTATACAGAATCCCTGGTCCGTCCCTGGGGTTCTGGACCTAGGAATTGCCAGAGCCAAGCACTGGCCGGTCCTGCATCTGGAGAGGGCTCACCTCGTGGGCAGCATCTCTCAGGAGCTTTCTGACAGGCAGAGGGACAAACCGGCCCCCTGGGCCTCGGATCCCACCCACAAGGCCCCGCTCTTTTCACCTGGGTGCCCCTTAATGCTGTCACCTGGATCAGGCAGAGACAGACAGACTTTGGAGGACACAAACATCACTCTGACTCAGAAAGCCAAGGGTCAGACACTGCATGTTGAAAACTGACCCACGAGTGACCTACAGGCACCTAAAAAGCAGCTCAACCTGACCAGTCATCAGGGAAGGGCCAGGTGAAGCCCCACTGCTCGCTCCACCTCATCGAACCAAGGACACGCCATGTCCTGCAGTGTCAGGAGGAGGGGTGCCAGCAGGGATGTTGAATGGCACAGCCATGTCGGGTACTGTTAGGCAGGTCCCCGAGAAGTTAGTTGAATGTATTCTCACAACATGACCAAAAATGTCCCTCCTAGACATTCATCCAGAAGAAAGAAACATCTGGAGTGGCCTTTTGTAATAGCTGGTGGCCTCTGTGGACCTTGTGGCCGGATGGGGTCTAACCCAGGGGTAGGCTGAAGGCTTGAGTCTTGCAGGAAGGGGAGGAGGATGAGGAGGGAGCTGACCCCAACACCAGAGGTCCAGTCAGTCACGTGTACGAACAAGGTCTCCGTGGAAACTGAAAGGACCGTGTTTGCAGAACCTCTGGGTAGCTGGGTCGGTGGACAGTCCTGGAGGGTGGTGCCCAGGAAGGCGTGGAAGCTGCAAGCCCCTCCACCCCGCCACGCCCTGTGCACCTGTCCATCGTATCCTTTGTACCCAACCAGCAAAGCTAAGTGTGGCCCTGAGGCCTGTGAGCCACCCAGCCACTTGATGAATCCAAAGAGGGGTTGGCAGGAACCCCAACTTGCAGGTCAGTTAGAAGCCCAGGTAGAACCACTGGGCTTTCCTTAGCACCTGAGGTGGTGGGAGTCTTGGGACTGAGACCCCAACCTGTGGGACTTGATGCCCCTCCAGGTAGACGGCGTCAGAGTTGAGTAGAATTAGAGGACCCCCCGCTGGGGTGGCCACAGCACTGAGGGCTTCCTGGAGGAGAAATCCTCAGACTCCCAAGGTCACAGCAGCCTTCTGCCTTGAATGTGGGAACAAAGGAAAACGTGGTGAGATTTTATCCAATGCAAAAAATAATTGAAAAGGGGGAATAAAACTGTCATTATGGGGACATCATTGTATGTAGAAAAAAATCCACAATAAAAGACAGGCAAATCGTTGGAATCAAAAGTGAATCTACAAATTCCTATATATAAAACCGATATTTTTTAAGAGAGAGAGAGAGAGAGAGAGAGAGAGAGAATTTTTTAATATTTATTTTTCAGTTTTCGGTGGACACAACATCTTTTTATTTTTATTTTTATGTGGTGCTGAGGATCGAACCCAGCGCCCCGTGCATGCCAGGCGAGCGCGTTACCGCTTGGGCCACATCCCAAGCCCAAAGTATCAAAAGTGAGAATGGATAACAGCATGAAACATATTATTAAATAAAGTTGAAAGTGAAAACTGTTACAAACCAAATATACTAGGAATTAACCTAACAAAAAGTGTACGATGACCTCTACAAAAAATCTATAAAATATCACTGACCTTATCATAGAACTGGCCGGAAGTCTGGTTCTGTGGGTCCCAAAAGGACAACAAGAAGTGAGTGGTGGTAAAAGAAACACGGGGTTCATTCTCAGCGCGGCCAGCGCCATGGAAAACCAGGGTCTAGTAACCTAAAATCTGCCTCCAAGGTGCCAACAAAAATTTGGGGGTTACATTCGGCAAGAGCAAAGGCATGGGGGGGTTATCATTTGAATCTGGAATCTCCACCTGTGTTTCATATGTCAGAAACTTGGTACTCTGGAAACCATGTCCAGAGGTGAGAATCTGGAGAAGTGATTGGACAATGGCAGCTCTGACCTCATCAGTGGATTAATCCATTGAGAGAGTCATGATTTGGTGGTGTTTTTGAGAGGAGGTGGCAGTGATAGGAAGTGGAACCCACTTCCTCCAGGGGTGGGCCCTCCTGGCCCCTTCCTCCTCTCTCCCCACCTCTCTCTGCCTCCTGTGGCCATGAGGTGAGTGGCTTCCCTCTGCCATGCCTGTCCACCGTAAGGTTCTGCCTCTCCTCAGTCCCAAACAATGGCACCAGCTTTGAACTGAAACCTCTGAAACCATGAGACAAAGTAAATCTTTCCTCCTTTAATTGTCCTGCTCCTCCTCCTCAGATATTTTGGTCACAGCAATGAAAAACTGACTGACACACAAAGATGGTACCAGAAGTGGGGCCGCGGTCACTTCTACCTAAACCAGGTTGTTCAGAAGTGTTTGGAACTGGACTGTGGAAGACATTTAGAAAGGTCTGGAGATGTAGTCTAGAAAATGCCCAGAATGTGGTAGGAGAGCTCAGTGGGCCATTCTGGTGGGAAGCTGGAAGAACAGAGTGTTGGCGTCTGACTGGGGATTGGTGAAGGGTAATGGACTCTGATCTCAGCAACGCTTCCGAGTGGCTCCATCTCCCGCCATTGATTCTGTGCAGAGGCATCACCTCCTGGGCTGGGCTCCAAGCCTGTCTGCGAGGGCTGGTCCCCTGGGAAGTCCAGAAGGCACACAGAGGGCCACAGCTGCCCGTGCCACCCAGCAGCCAGTGTGGTCACCTCCCTCTGTGGAGGAGGACCCTGAGACCCACCTGACAGCTCATGTTGCCCGAGGCCACAGCCAGAGGCCCACAGGCTCTGGGCCTCCAACCACAGAGGCCACCTCCTTCCCAGTGAAGGGGCACCTAGCTGGGGTCTCCCGCCATTTCTGGACCCTCAGAGGTCCCACCATGGCTTCTGCGGGTCTTGTCCACTCCCTGCCTCTCCAGCTCTGCTTGAAAGAGAGGCCTGGCCCCAGGCCACCGTCCCTGAGGCCTGTTGAGCCCGAGCCCCAGGACAGGCCTCAGATGCGAGGAGGGGACGGCTGCTGCTGATCACTAAACTCGTGGTAATGAAAGAAAACACACTTCATCTGATTTCTGTGAAAGAAAAGAGTCAGGTGAGGTCAACTAGAGAGTGGAGCTTAAGAAACCTACCAAGTCTTGTGTAACTAAAATTTCTATCCAATATCTCTCTTGTCTTTGTTCTAATGCTCACACGTTTTTGACAACTAGTTCCAACATACAATCAGCACAATTCATCAAAGATAGCATACTCAATTAGATAGTTAAAAGGGACTTAAACACACTTTGGGGGGCACTCCCCCTAAAGTGAGGGAAATAGCCCTGCACTAGACTATTCTGTGCATCCACACTTGTGTACAAACTGCTTCTTTTTTATAACTTCAAAAATTTCAGTTTCTTTTCCTCATCAAAATTACATCAACAAAGAAGCAAATTAGGGGCAAAAAGGGCAAGTTTCTTCCATACTTTCCTCAAGCAAAGTTTTTATTGTTTGCTGAAATGTGGCTTCAGTATTAACTTGTGTTGAAAATTGTTTGATTTCAGTAACATTTAGTCCAGCTACAGAGTCATAGACATATATTTAAAAAACCCCAAATAAATTTCCATTGAGGCTTACCAGGGCCAACTGGGTAGCTGACCAGGGCACCTATCAATAGAGGCATTAAAACATCACTGAAAATGTAATTAAATGAAGATGTCAGTATTTGTTCAAAGTCCTCCAAAAACACTATGTAGTTGAAAAGAGTTTCAGATAAACCACTTGGGATGGGACTTGAGACCTTTATGTGGCACACCCCAGAAACCTAAAGAGTCATAATCACTATTGCATCTGATGTGGCCACTTGGCTACATGGATTTGTTTTGTTGAGTATGATATGAATACTTGGAGCCAGAACTTATCTCAGAGGAAAGGTTGAGTATAATCACCAAGAACTCCTCCTCCTCCTTCCCTCATACATTCTCTGCCTCCCTTCTACATAAATAACAAACTTCTGGAAGAATATCATTTCAAGGGACATTGATTATTGCTCTACTGTGAGATCCATGTGTCCTGCTCAGGAAAACCTTTAGTATCAGGTGACTCTAAGCCTCAAGGTATTAGGAATTTATAGAAGAATAGGCTAGGGAACAGCATCCTTCCATATCTCAAGAAGTTATAAAAATGCTTCTCAGCTGCAGGTAAAGATTCCTAGGACACCCGGTAATTAGGGTCATTCAAGGGGTCCAAGGTAACATGGAAATGGGTCTGGATGCAAAAATGGCTTGGCAGCCTCAGAAAATTTAGTACTAAATTGTACTTAAATTCAAGCCACTGTGAGACCTATTTAACAATAGATAGGTAATATAACAAGCAAAGAGATGCCCCTAAGAACTTCCTTCTCACACCTTCCAACAGTAAGCAGTGGTTGAGTGATATGAACTTAAGCCAATCTATCATATCCCTTTTTGTTTTTTTTTTAACTTTTTAAAAAATATTTTTAGTTATAGATGGCACCATACCTTTATTTTATTTGTTTATTTTTATGTGGTGCTGGAGGATTGAGCCCAGTACCTCACATGTGCTACGCAAGTATTCTACCACTGAGCCACAACTCCAGCCCTGCCCTGGTGTTATGTGTCCACAGCCTCCATGAGATTGCTCCCCATAAGGGCATTAATCCATCTAACAGGATGATTTTTAAAGAAAAGCATCTTTAACTGGGTTGTTTTTCTTGTATTGTAACTAGTGGAAATTATGAAAGCCCAAGGGGGCCTATGATAAGCCTTTTATTCTTTGGGGGATTCTTAATTCTATTCCTGGGCCCAAGTTATTCCACCAGAGAGCAATGCATTCTTATCTTGTTAGCTAAGACCTCAAAGAATAACTCTGCTGATTAAAGCTTTAATGTTATAATCCCAAAATTCCTTGTTTTATCTCCCCTCTTTTTTTTTTCCTTTGACTGCTAGGAAGACTTGGGTCAAATTTAATTTACAGTTTCTGAAACATTAATCTGCATTTTTGGCACATGTATTCTTCTTACCTGCATACTATGTTGTTGTTGTTGTCTTCTTTCTGCTTAAAAATGGCATTACAAATACATCTTTTAATTTAAACATGTCAAATATTTTGTGGAAGCAAATAAGAAACTCATCACATTCTCCCATTTTAGCTTTTTATCAACTGTGACAAAATACCTGAGAAAATCAACTTAGAGGAAAGATTGACTTTGGCTCACAGTTTCAGAGGTTTCAGTTCACAGTTGCTTGATACCACTCACTGCTTTGGGCCTGAGGTGAAACCAAACACCATGGTGGAAGAGGATGGTGAAATGAAGCTACTAACCTCATGGCAACCAAAATCAGAGAGAAAGAAGAATGCCAGGGACAGGATTACACCCTCCAGAGCATACACTCCTTTTAACTAAGTCCCACCTGTTACAGTTTCCACCACCACCCAATAGTCCCTTCAGGTATGAATTTATCAATGAACTAGTCCATTAATGAGAGCACAGCCCTCATGATTCATTCAATTCCCCAAAGCCCCACCACTGAACATTGGTGCTTTGGGAACCAAGACCTTGAAACAGAACTCTTTGAGAGACATTCCAGATTCAAACCATAACAAACTGTAAGTAGAAGATTTTATTTTTTTCATGAATCAATTGATATTTAAGGTACTTCTTTCTTGGTTTCTCATTAGATCATTACAATTATTGATAATGATATCATGATTGATACGCTGGAGCAGGAAAATTTCAAAGATTCAAAAAAATTTTTAATCTTTTAATTTATTGATTTAATGATGGATCCATATTTGACACTCTGCAATGGAGAATTATAGAATGCTCAAACAAGGTAGAATGAAGTTTGAGATGGGATCTTGAGGACAAATAAGGAGTACTCTTTTATTTAAAAAGATGGTATAATTTTTAATTGCATTACTTCTAAGACATGATTTATAATTTTTAAAAATCCAATAGATTAAATAATAACTCTGATTTTTCTTTGGTCCATTATGATTCTATTGACTCAGCCTGATTGTTTTTCCTTCTTGATTCTATTGGATAAGAGATATTGAAGGATGGATGAATGAAGTCATAATAAGGAAAAGCAGAGATATTTTTCTGAAGCACAGTATGTTAAGTCAATTCTCAGCTATACTCTGTGAAGCACTATTGTCCAGGAAGATGGTGACAGAGGTGTTCTGTGAAGGGGTTTCTCAGCTCTAATAAATTTGAAAAATACTATACACCAAGATCTCCTTGTTTATGATATTAGTATGTTAAAATATTAGTATGTTACTATTAGTATGTTAAAATATTTTAAATTTTTGCAATCAAGAAAGTTGTTTCACTTTACTTAACCTGTCTTTTCTCAAAGTTTTTTTTTTAAAGTAAGAAAGGCTGTTTCCATGGAATCCCTGTAAACATTATATTCTCAAATTTGTGTCACTAGTATCAAGTAGCTCACCCCCTTGTTGACTGAACTGGGAGAATTACAGGGACTTTTTGAAGTCTTGCCTATCACATCTGTAAAAGTGCTGCAGAGCTTGAGTCCTGCCAAGCTCCAAAATGGGCTGTGATCATATGATGTGGTTGCATCTTTGAGCTAATGCAACCAGTTTTTTAGTCTGACCAGCTGCTATCACAAAATACACAAACTAAGTAGCTTTTAAACAACAGATATTGACTTCCCAAAGTTATGGAGTGGGACCTCCAAGATCAAGGTACCCACAGACTGGATGTTTGGTGAGGCTTTATTTCTGGTTCTTAGATGGCACTTTCTAGCTGGGTTTTTACCTGGTAGAAAGAGAGAAATCTAGTCCTTGAAACTCCTACTGAGAACACTACTCCATCCATAAGGGTGCCACTCATAAGGGAGACCTAATTTCCTCCCAAAGGTGCCTCCTAACGCTTCACATTGCAGGGTTAGTTTTCAACATATGGACTTGAGGAGACACAAGCATTCAGCTGCCAGAACACAAAAAGCCTACCATCATTCCAGTTCACAGATGAGTAAACTGAAAATTTAGGAAGAGTTCTTAAACAGGCATTTCTCATGGAATGCCTGTGGTCAACAAGCATATGAAAAAAAATCAATATGCTTAGCAATCAGGGAACTGCAAATCACAACTCCACTGAGATTTCATCTCACTCCCCATGGAACCAACCTAAGTGTCTGCCAACAAACAAATGGATAAAGAAAATGTAGATTATATATACACAACGGAGTTTTACTCAGCCATAAAGAAGAATGGCAAATGGATGAATTAGACACTATCGTGCTAAAGTGAGATAAACCATACTAAAAAAGTCAAAGGTTAAATGCTTTCTTTTATGTGTGGAGGCCAAAGAGGGGAAAAAAAAGAAAACCAAAAAAGAAAAACAGCTTCTCACAAAAATAGAAGGAAGACCAGCAGAGTAGAGAAAGAGGCTCAGGGGGAGAGAGGAGGGGGAGGCATGGAGATATACTGGGAAACAAAATCTACCAAATTATGCTCTGCCCATGCATGAATATACCACAATGAATATGGTTTTTATATGTAATTATAATGCACTCATTAAAATGATAATAACAATAGCAATAATCATACCAGAAGAGAGATCAATAGAGCAAGCAGTTTAGGGAGAAGGACAAGAGGAAGGTAAGGGGAATGAAGTTGATCAAGTTTTGTCACATGTGTATAAACATGTCATAATGAATCCAACTATTATGTATAATTATAATGTACCAACAAAAATATGAAAAGAACAACTTAGGTAGATAAGTTCACACCCTTAGGATGGCAGCTAAGTCTGTCTGACCTCAAAGACCATGATTTTAAGCCCTGAAGATGGGAATAGAGGAGAGAGTTTTAGAAAGCTATCTCAGTGAGGAGGTGGACACAAATACCTGGATTTCTCAGTAGTTATAGAAAGAAACTAAAGGGGCTACAAGTAGTATTGACTCCTTACCCATTCAATTCTGAAGGGAGAGAAATTACAATAGCCACGCAATTCTCCTCCTCAGGACTTTGTCAACCCATCAACTTGCAGTTCACTGATGGAGGACTATTACCTTTCAAAACTCACTGGCCCTTTTTTTATACAAGCTAATTCCATTATAAAGCTAGTCCTTCCCCGACTTGGTTCCCAAGGAATTCATTTCTTCAAAGGAGTTCAAATGTCACCACTTCTCTGTGAAGCCTTCCCTAATTGCTATCATCCCACCTCATTCCTCTGTCCTTCCTCTGTGATTTCCCAAACCACACTGTACGTCCTCACATATCACACAGCTCCAGCTGCAGAATCTTTGTTCATGTACCTGTCTTTCACTGTATCCTAAGTGCATATCATATATTTCCTCATATCCCAGCATTGAACATAGGGATCGACAATACTTTATAAATATTCCTTGAACAGATGCATTCATGTCTGTGTCAATAATTAATCAACCTCTACTGGTATGCTGCTATGTAATATGGGAGCATTTTAAAGTAAAAAAAAATGTACAAAGCAGGAGGGAAAACTGATCCTCCTTTGAACAAATATTAAAATCCTTTAATGATTCATAGAATGATATATATAGAGATATATAGATAATGACAGCTAGCAGGAAGAAACTAGAGCTATTTATATCAACATGCATAAATTTCAAAAATGTTGAGGTAAAAAAACAAGTTGTAAAATTATATATGATTCAATATATATAAATTTTTAAAACATAAAAAATATTTTTCTTTGTAACTTACAGACAATGATGACAATTATCTGTATGTTTTAATTGCAGAAAAAAAATCTTAGTAAATATGACAGAATAGATCTGATTAATAGATAGGTAGGATTTGGTGATTTTCTCTATACTGACTATTTGAAATATTGCATAATAAAGCCTTTATATTATATATCATCCTCCTTCCATCTTATACAATAACATGATTCCACCCAGGACTGGAAGAGGAAAAAATTTGAGAGTCAATGGTATTTCACAATAGGAGACTGAGGTCCATAACTATCATAATGAATGCCTCAGAGGAAGCAGTGGCAACATGAGGCCAGGCAGATATCTAGGAGAAACTCAACCTTTGTTTCACTGGGCCAGGAGTGCCTTAAAGAAAATGTCATTGTTCCAGACTCAGAAGCCCTATACACTCTATCTTGGTTTCAGTAGAAGCCCCCTCCCCTGTGCCTAATTGCTGTCTCTCTATCCAGTCCTTTGCCAGTCAGTGAAAGAACTCCCCTCTGATCAGAAGACTAAATGGCCCAGAGCTGGATAAGTAGCACCTGCCCAGACATATCAGCTCACCCTCTCTGGTTCAAAGGCAGCCTGATGTCTGGCTCACGAGGAAAGCTCACTATGCAGGATTTCAGTCCCTGATGGCTTCATTCGCTCAACGAGGGATCTGCATTGACCAGGGAGGGAGCATTTGGACTTCTTGCTGTGGAATCTCAGAATTTCCAGCCCTCCCTGCCTTCCAAATTGAGTTGAGGTATCAAACTTATGTTCTGGTTGGTGTCCATTTTCATGATACTGGAGTAGGGAGAGAGAGCAAAGGAGAAAAAAAATGGGGATAGAGAGAGGAAGGCTTACACATCAGTTGTTCCTGGCACCCTGCCCTTCCTGGGGTCCCCATATCCACTCACCCTCTTTTTCCAACGGTACCCCTACAAACATCTACAACCTTCAGTCCAATCAACCTGGTGGGTTCCCCAGGAAATTGGAACAATGTTTCAATTTTTCAACTTTTTAAGTCTAAAACTTTGTCTTACCCTCAGAAAGTTTTTTTTTAAATCACACCATGTTTTTACATTGTAATTTGGAAATATTACTAAATATTAAGATACAATACCCTCACTAAAATAACCAATTGATGTCTGTTTAAGCAAGTCTCCCTAACCATCATTACTCAAACACAGGACTAAATAAATTCAATGGATATCTCAGTAGGTTCATTGTCCCTCACAAATCAAATCACTACTCTTGATAGTCACAAGATGGTAGCCATGACTCCAAATCACAGGTGTGTGTGTATGTCTACCTTCACAGTACATTTTGGGCACTTAGTTTATGCCAGGATTTGTGTGATGTGCTCAGACAGAGATGAATAAGACCCAGTCCTTGTCCTTCAGTAGTTGCTGTCTATATATTATGCCTGACGATTCTCATATAGCTTACAGCTTTAAAATGTATTTGACAGTCTTCATAACAGGATCCTTTGAACCTAACAAATGGAAATTAGCTATTTGCTTTGATTTGATTGGGTTGAATGGTGCCCATAATGATGTCTTTTACATTTTTATTATGATTACTTTCCTGACCTGTGCTGAACAGAGCCCAGAGTCTGTAGACAGCAATGAATCCAGAATATACTTTAAATTGATTAAAGAAATCTAATTGCCACTTACAGGAAGGCCAAGGTCTTTGCCGCCACAAATTTTGGTAAGTGTGTAGCCACTTATCACTCACCATTACGTAAATTATGGTTGTGCACAGGGACATGTATAAAGCTGGATGAAACACTTGACCTGCTGCAAGTTCAGTACAGCAGAGGTTAATCAAATAAATGTGTCTTGGAATATAAGTGTGGATTATCTTCTCTTTTTCAGAATTTGATAGTCCCCGGCGTCAATAGCTCATTAAGGTTAAATGTTCTCCTGTAAACTAGTAACTGAACATTAATGACCTACATCTCTGATTTCAAAAGTCCACATGTAGATATTTCACATAAAAATTGCAAAATACCTCTAGAGATGATGACTAGAGGCACACATTATATCACTGAAAAGAATACAAGATATCTATAATGGCAAAATGGTATCTTTTAACAGGATGTCTACCTCTTCTTTGGGAAGACCACCAAACGCAACAACTACATTTTTTCAAGGGAATCTTAAATCTTCTTCTCCATTTGATTTGAGAATCCCTTCCATAACATACTTAGTAGATGGTTACCTAATGTCCGTTTAAATAAAACCTCAGCACTTCAAGGTACCTTTTGTGTAACCTAGATCCTAAAATTGTTCAGTGACCTTATTCACACTTCAGGGAACCATGAATCATAGTGGTGAAATATTTTTAATTCAAAACCAGAAAACCTTTATGAAGCTCATACCAGTGGTGTGATCTTGGGCACAATTCTTATCATCCTATAAATCTCAGTTTCCCTATTTGTTATTTGTAAATAATAGTAATGGTGTTTCACAGAATTGCTATAAGAATGAAGGCGGAGGACAATATATAAATCCCTAAACAATGAATGGCACATAGTAAGTGCTTCATGGATACTCTTACCGTTAACAATCCCAGTTTTGATTTTTTGTTTTGTTGCTATCCTTACTTTCCACAACTGCTCCAGATCACTACCTCTGTTGACCACACCCCTTCTTCAAACTCTCTTGCTGTTTTCCACTACTTTCCTCTCCCCTTATTTCCCATGCATGCCCTGGAGTCTGCTCTTCATCCTCAGTTCATGTCTCTAATTGATACACAATTGGCAGCACAATGGACCATGATAGAAACAAGTCAGATATTAGCCACAATTGCATCAGGGACACTGCTACATTGATGTTCATAGCAGCACAATTCACAATAGCAAGACTGTGGAACCAACCTAGATACCCTTCAATAGACGAATGGATAAATAAAAATGTGGCATTTATACACAATGGAGTATTACTCTGCATTAAAAAATGACAAAATCATAGAATTTGCAGGGAAATGGATGGCATTAGAGCAGATTATGCTAAGTGAAGCCAGCCAATCCCTAAAAAACAAATGCCAAATGTTTTATTTGATATAAAGAGAGTAACTAAGAACAGAGTTGGGAGGAAGAGCATGAGAAAAAGATCAACATTAAACAGAGGTGAGAGGTGTGAGGGAAAAGGAAAGAGAAGGGAAATTGCATGGAAATGGAAGGAGACCCTCAGGGTTATACAAAATTACATACAAGAGGAAGTGAGGGGAAAGGGGAAAAAACAAGGGGGAGAAATGAATTAGAGTAGGTGGGGTAGAGAGAGAAGATGGGAGGGGAGGGGATGGGGGATATTAGAGGATAGGAAAGGCAGCAGAATACAACAGACACTAGTATGGCAATATGTAAAACAGTGGATGTGTAACCGATGTGACGCTGCAATCTGTATACGGGGTAAAAATGGGAGTTCATAACCCACTTGAATCAAAGTGTGAAATATAATATGTCAAGAGCTATGTAATGTTTTGAACAACCAACAATAAAAATTAAAGAAAAAAATGAATGGATAAATTAAAGGTGTGATTAGGAATGGGATGCTTACAGGGATGCAATATAACTTCTCACCAAAAGAAAGTAATAATTATAAAGGTAAAAGTTACAATTTGAGAGCAGAGAAGACTGACAGATGTCACCTTAACTACCTAATTGAAGCTAATTTCCATAACTTTTTTATGTTTATATATGAATACATGACCAGTGGAACTCCACATGATGTATAACTGCAAGAATAGGATCCTAGTTAGAAAAAGTTATACACCATGTATGTGTAACGTGTCAAAATACATGTACCTATCATGTATATCTAAGAATAACAAATAAAAAACAAAAAAAAATAATAAGCTAATTTCACCAGAAATGTGACATTAAAGTCATGGTTTCCTGTTCACATGATGAGTACAGCCTCATTTGTGAGGCACTCCTGTCAAAAATGAACAAGATGAATCTCTTGATTAGGAAACATCAGACAAACTCCAATTGGAAGATATTCTACAAAGCATTCTTTCTGCAAAATGTTTCAGAGTATCAAAAGTAAATGAAAAAGTGAGAAATTGTTCCAGATTGAAAGTGGCTAAAGAGACAGGAAAACAAATGCTCCAGGTAATCCTTGACAGAATACTTCAGACGAGCAAGAGGGACAGAAACTGAAGAGAGTCTGTAGAATCCTATTATTATTTCCCTGTTCATTTTCTGATGTTTATGATTGCATGGTGTTTATGTGAGAGAATGTCCTTCTTCATCAGAACTTCATGCTTAAATGTTCAAGAACAGTTGGAGCATCAGATCAGTAACATAACATTCAGATGATACTTAAAAATGTGTATTATTCTTGGAAATTTTCTGTAAATTTGAAATTGTTTCAAGACAAAAAGAAAAAAGTTTCCTTGTAAATTTTGGGTGAAAGAACTTTATATTCTTTTCAGAAATCAATAGTAATTATTGCAATTGCTTCGCAAACATTCCAGGTGGAGAGGCTAACTTCAAGGTAAAAGCAAATCTTTCTGCCTCTCTGAGGTTACAATATTAGTCTATAAATGATGAAAGGGAAAAACAAATAGGAATTGACTGGGAAAAAAATGGAAAAAATCTTGAGGAGGTAAGACACTGACTGATAAGTGTATTAAACTCTTAGCACTCTCTAGCTCTTTAATAATTGAGGATATTTTTTCTTTTATAATTTGTTTTAATTAATTATACATGACAATAGAATGCATCTATGCACTTCGATATATTATACACAGATGGGATATAATTTCTCATTTTTCTGAGTGTACATGTTGCAGAATCATATTGGTCATGTAGTCACATATACACATACAGCAATAATATTTCATTCTACTGTCTTTCCAATCCCCACATCCCCTTCTCTTCCTTCCCTTCACTTCCCTCTACCTAATCTAAGGTAATACTCTTCTTCCCTAATGTCCCCCACCTTATTGTGAATTAGCATCTGCATATTAGAGAAAATGTTCAGCCTTTGGTTTGTGGGATTGGCTTATTTCCCTTAGCATGATATTCTCCAACTTCATCCATTTACCAGCAAATGCCATAATTTCACTCTTTAAAGTTGGGTAATATTTCATTGAATATACATATATGCCACATTTTCTTTATCCGTACATATATTGAGGGACATCTAGATTGGTTCTATAGTTTACCTATTGTGAATTGAGCTGCTATAAACATTGATGTGGCTACATTACTATAGTATGTTGATTTTAAGTCCTTTGGATATAAACTGAGGAGTGGGATAGCTGGCTCAAATGATGGTTTCATTCCCAGTTTTCTGAGAACTCTCCATACTGCTTTTCAGAGTGGTTGCACCAAGTTGCAATCCCACCAGCAATGTATGAGTGTACCTTTTTCCCCACATCCTTGCCAACATTTATTGTTTTCTGTATTCTTGATGATTGCCATTCTGACAGGAGTAAGATAAAATCTTAGAGTAGTTTTGCTTTGAATTTCTCTAATTGCTAGAGATGTTGAACATTTTTTTCATATATTTGTTGATTGATTGTATTTTTTCTTCTGTGAAGTTCTGTTCAGTTCCTTAGCCCATTTATTGATTGGGTTATTTGGTTTTTTTAGTGTTAAGTTTTTTGAGTTCTCTATATATCATAGAGACTAATGCTTTATCAGAGGTGCATGTGGTAAATATTTCCTCCCAATCTGTAAGCCCTTTCCTCACATTATTGTTTCCTTTTCTGAGAAGAAGCTTTTTAATTGAATCTATCCCTTTTATTGAGTCTTGATTTTACTTCTTATGCTTTAAGAGTCTTGGTAAGGAAGTCAGATCCTACGCCAATATGGTGAAGATTTGGGCCTATTTTTTCTTCTATTAGGCACAGGGTCTCTGTTCTAGGGCCTAAGTCTTTGATCCACTTTTAGTTGATTTTTGTATAGGATGAGAGATTTTTAATTTCATTTTGCTACATATGGATTTTCAGTTTTGCCAGCACCATTAGTTGAATAGGCTTTCTTTTCTCCAGTCAATGTTTTTGGCACCTTTGTCTAGTATGGCATAACCATATTTATGTGGGTTTGTGTCTGTGTCCTCTATTCTGTACCATTGGTCTACAAGTCTATTTTGGTGTCAATACCATGCCATTTTTGTTACAAAAGTTCTGTAGTTAGTTTAAGGTCTGGTACTCCTGCTTCACTTTTCACTATTCACTATTCTAGGTCTCTTATGTTTCCAAATAAATTTAATGATTTATTTTTTCCATTTCTATGAAGAATGCCATAGGTATTTTAATAGGAATTGCACTAAATCTGTATAATGCTTTTGATAGTATGGCCATTTTTATAATATTAATTCTGCCTACCCAGGAACATAGGAGATCTTTTCATCTTCTGAGGTTTTCTTCAATTTCAGTTTCTTTTCTTGTAGTTTCCATTGTCTTTCACCTCTTTTAAGGATTCAACAAAATGCAAATCAAAGGATACATATATAAGAGAATAAGTGTTTAAGATTTTATATTTGTGTACGCACACATGCATTTTTGTGTGTACATATATGTGTATTTATTTATTTTTTAAATTTTTTTTAGTTGTAGTTGGACACAATATCTTTATTTATTTTTATGTGGTGCTGAGGATCAAACCCATACCTCACACATACAAGGTGGGCGCTCTACCACTGAGCTACAGCCCCAGTCCATACATGTGTATTTATAGAGAAGCCATAATAAAGTGTAAATGTCACTTCTATACTGCATTAGTAGAGCATAATTGTGCAATGGAATTTTAGTGAATGTATGAAAAGCCCTAACTTCATACTTATCCATAATTTCATTTCTAGAGGTCCATCTGGAAAATGTATACATAAAGAATTAGGTCCATGATCAAATTATCCACTATGGCATTATTCATTATAGCAAACATTGAAAATGTATTAGGTATTCAACAATAAGAAATTATGTGTTTCTGATTTATGATAAACCTATCCATAGAATTTTATGTATTTAAGAAAGTACTGTTATAAAGGAATTTGAAATAATGCAGGACAAATATTCCCAAAATAATATTAATTTTTTAAATAGGTTTTCAACCCATATATCCAAAATGTGTTAAAACTAAATTTATTATACATATATTCATTTTTTTTAAAAAAAAAAAAGACCTGAAGAAATATCACAAATGTTAGCAGTAATTGAGGTCCAAGGAGGCTTGGGGTCATTTTTCTTTTCTCTTTTTACATTTATTTATATTCTTTTTTTATTAATATATGCACAATGTTAGTGGCCAGAACAATAAAAGCGATCACTTATGGCAAAGACAGTCATGTCTCCTGTTTCCCAGAGCCCCTGACTCTTTCTCACCCTGCCTGCTAGCAGCACCGTGTTAACACCAGGCCCCAAACAGCCTTCCCCTTGTTGCTCCCTCTGCCATTTGAGAGCTGAAATTGTAAAATATTAATCAGACATTCTGCTTTTAGCATAATAAAATTCTGAGAAGCTATCCAGAGAGTTGAATTGTGTTATCGGGGGTATGTTTTGCTGTTTTGCCTGTTTTATAATCTGAGCAATGTATGTTCAACTCATAACTCCTGCCTGGCTGTGTGGTCTATCAACTAATTCCACAATAACAGCATTCTGCTTCTCACGCCTGTCATGCTCATTCTGCTTCTCATGCCTCCCATATCTCTCTAGAGAGCTCCCCTTTTAGATATTTGAATATTCATTGGAATATTTCATTTACTTAACTTCTTTACTATGACTCTTTACTATTCTTCCCCCAAGTGTTATTGATTCATTCATTCATTTGGTTATTGAGCTGTAACACATTTTTTATTAGGGATTATCATGTGCAAGTCACTGGAGCCACAAAGATACAAAACAAAACTCTTCCTATTTAAATGAGTACACAATATGGCGGGGATCAAAGAAAAAAAAAAAAACCCCAACCACCACAACATCCTCTCATGATTGCTTTAGTGGAAGACTACATGAACTTCAGTTTGCACATTGAAGCTTTTCCTAGTGGGGAGCCCGGAGAGGAGTTTGCAAAGTGAAACATCGGCCTCCAAACAAAAGAAACAACATGTTTAAAAGAAAGTAGGTTGAAGATGCTATTAGAAGCACAGAACAGGGAAAGGAGAGGTGGAAGGAAAAGAAATGGGAAATGAGATCTAACAGGTGGGAAGAGAGCAGTTCAAAAGTGTATCTTGTTATCTTTCCACTGTAGTTTTTCTACTCATTAATCCCATCCCACCCAGCCAGTGGTAATCAAATATGCCATTTTAAAGCTAATTCATCCCAACACAAAAGAAATGAGGCACAGCTGTTAAGAGCACACTGCTGGAAGTTCATTGCCCATGGACAGGTCTGGACATCCTTTTCCTGCTCACCACACACCTGGCACACAGTAATAATGTCTATAACACCATTTTCCAGATGCTCCTTCATCCTTCTCAACGTGCCATCTAAGCAAACAGCTGTTCTCTCCAACTGTACTCTGTGCTCCACTACTGGAATCTGTTCTGATAAGCCCATTGATTCCACAACCTAATATTTTATAAATTGTCAGTTTTTAAATCCTGGCTCTTTGTTACTACCTTACTTGTTATTTGTTAGCTGAAAAAAATTGCACAGCATCTATAAACATGGATTTCTTCATCTTTAAAACAGAGGTGCATAAATAAATACAATAGAGGTGATATGATGGTCCTCAGAATGGGTGGTTATTATGAGGAATGAAGAAAATAGTAACAACAAGTACAACTTGGGTTCTGAATGAAAGTTATCTGTAGCTATAATTTAGTTATTGTTACTATTCATATCATTTTCACCATATCATATCAACACTTTTCATAAATACTAACCCTTAGTAGTTATAACACTAGTAACAATGCCAACATGCTAACTAGTTGTCATGCTAACCTGCTTTTGTTGTTAAAATCTTGGCTAGCATCACTTCTTGTCCACAATCCAAGTGGCCATTTTCCTGTCACCTGTTTGCTCCACGTAGCTGAGCAATTTTTGTCACTCCTTGACAATTATGTCACTTAGCATCATGTAAGTTGCTCTCCATGGGCATGACCTTATATTTTAGAATTTCTCCTCTGTCTTGGGATTCAGTTTGGAATTTTATAGATTAGCCATTTACATTACATTATATATATATATATATATATATATATATATATATATATATATATATATATATATAATCTTGTCCAGATTTTGGATTTACACCTGTGATTTCTCAAAAAACACATAAAATCTGGAGTGTCAATTATTCTGTAAACAACCAAACCAAATTAAACCGGACCCTGTGAATGCTTACAATGGTCATTCACTATATTGAGTACCTATTCATAACAGAGATACCAAATAGAACAAGTGAAATGGATGCAACGTGGCCACTTAATTACTGTTATGTTTTTCAGCCTGAGAGGACAATTTGACAGCCTCTTGGGAAATTGCAAATCATATTATATTGTCCCTTAAATTTAAATGGTGCCAGGAGTTTGGGATGACATTTTCAAGCAATTTAAACGTTCTCATGTTCAAAGCTCTTCTTTAAATTTCATAAGCCACCTACAATTGCTTATTTCCCACAGCAGTGAATGGTGATAGGGACCCAAATGATTACAAAAAGTGATGATCCTTACACCTCTGTGATTATTGCTGCTAACAGAAGACAACATCGTCGTGCTTAGCAACTGGATGTCAAAAGGAACATCTGGTAGACTGTTCTGTACTGAACAGATTACAGACTTGGTTATGGAACCAAAAATATTTTAACATAAATAGCTATTTTAAATTTACATAATTACTCCACCAATGCTCAGTCATTGGCATAGATAAATAATAAATTAAATAGCTTTGGAATAATAGATTCTTCATCAATTACTTGACCAAATTCAATATGCACTCTCTAGTTGAATGACTCACTAGAGGCAATATAAATTAGGCAATCTGCAAACAAATAAATACCTTTCCACTTAGTCAATCACTGTAATCAAGGCAAGGGAGGAGGGTGGTTATCATATTTTTATTTAAAACTGAAATGAATAAATGAGTATTTAATAGTCAAGAATTTTGCAATCTATAAGACTTGTTTTCTAGAATGTGGAACACTTGGTCTTGAAGGACCCTTAGTCCTCTTGCTGCAAATTAATATGAGAGAAATTCTGTAGAAAAGGCCACCATAAACACACACTTGAATTAATAAGGCTTCTGTTACCAATAAAGATGTATGTATAGAGCTTCTGAACATAATGAATTTAAAATTGTGCTTTCCTGTTCATAGTGAAGCAAGAGATGGGTGGATGGAGTAACCTCAGCAGGAAGCGGCTGAGATGGATCTGATCCCCGTTCGTGTTCAACTGCTAACTCCAGCTATGCTCAAGTCTTGCTTGTGTGCTGGAAACCCACTTCTACTGTTTCTATGATTGGTGCCTATCTGATGCCAAGTTGGAGATGACTCTTTTCTAATCACCCTGTCCTGACCAGGACACTTTCTGTCTTACTTTGGACCACTATCCAGAGCAAGCTGACGCACCCCTCTGAGGTTTTTTAAGGGCCTTATATTTATGGACCCATCTTGGACTAACCTTGTAGTCCATCCTGCTCGGAGCAGCAACAGCAGCAGCAGCAGCAGTAGCAAGAATTTCAGGCAAAACATTTCCAAACAAAATAACCAGACTTTAGGAAGCAGTCCTTGAAAATTCAATGTATTTCAATGACGGCAAACGCTAAAATCTATTTAGCTCTTGGCGGAAAAAAGAACTGTATGGTTTGATAAATAGTCAACCCTTATATTTACATCAATTCTACCTTTCCAAATAATACTTCATTGTTGATGCCTAAGATGGAATTTATGTTGGAAATTCAATTTAGTGGCTGACTGAGGCAAACATTTACAATGTTTTCCTGAAAACCTCTTTCTCGGTCCCTAACCCATTGTCAAGTCTGTGGAAGCTAAAGATAGATGAAACCAGGTATAAACCTGACATTCATCGATGGTCAGCTTAAAGTTACCCTCTGCACATTAACTGGGATTGAACTATTGAACAATAGTCATTCATTTGTTCATTCATTCATTTCTCATTCCACTCAATTAATATTTACAAAATGCCTATTTATTATAGGAGAATCATTTCTCCTATATTTAGAAGAAAGAATAAAAAATTCTTTAAATTTTTTTATCCCATAAAACCTAAGTTAATACCCTACCAGAAAATTTTACTTATTGTTTCACTCAGCCAAAAAGTTAAAAAATCCATCTGTGATCAAACAAACTACCAATGAAACTATTTTCTGCATCAGCTACATGAAATAACCTCGAGGAATATTATATGGGTTTTTATGCCTTCATCTAAGAGAAGAATAAACAGACATGTTAAAATGTACCCCACTGGTATATTTGAAGGTTCATGCTCTTGTCTGTGTGAACTTTCCAAAGGCAAGATGGACATGGATCTCAATACGAAGATAAAGAGACTGTGAGGCCCTACTTTCCTAAGTATGGTGGTTAATACCCCAAACAACTCTGCCTCTAAAAACAATTAAAAGGCTATGTAAATTATTAAAATGTTTTCTAAAGGGACATCAGATGGATAATCAATACCATAAATATTCAAAGGCCAAAAATAAAGTGGAAACAGGAATTCAGAAAAAAATGAGCAACATACTAAAGCCAGATTTTTGTCCCAAGGCAAAAGGTGGTGAATTTGAGCTTCATTAGTCATGGCCTCTTTGAAGATTGGGGAGAGGAGATAAAATAGGGCCCTGGAAGGCAGAGAATCCCACAGAGGACCCCATCATAAGAGGTTGGCTATCCAACAGCTGTGGCCACAGGAAATGGGTGAATGTGAAATAAAACTGCCTGTCTCCCACCCTAAATAAAATAAGGAAACATCAGCTGTGGAGTTTCAGAGCTAAATAGGGAGGGAAAAATTCCCCCTAGAAGTTCTTAACTACAACTCAGCCTTCATAAACTCTTACAGCCCAAATCTATATTATCTGAATGGTCTAAAAACCTTCAACAAATAATTTAATGCAAAGTAGTATTAAGATGGCAGTTTCTAGAAGCCCCTGAAAAAAAATGGTAATACTTGAGTTCATAGTTAAAAATTATAAAACATACAGAAAAATAACCACTCAAGATATTAGATGTCAAAATTATTAAAGACAGATAAATGTAAAATATAAGCTAACTTTATTGTACTTTATGAAATAAAAGAGATACAAAATAAGTAAGAAGTAACAGTTATATTTTAAAATGATCAAAAAGATTTGGTAAAGAACAAAACTAAACTTGTATCTATATTTTTATTTTTATTTTATTTTTATTTTTTGGGAACCAGGGATTGAATTTAGAGGCAGTTGACCACCGAGCCACATCCCCAGCCCTATTTTGTATTTTATTTAGAGATAGGGTCTCACTGAGTTGCTTAGCACCTAGATATTGCTGAGGCTGGCTTTGAATTCTCAATTATCCTGCCTCAGCCTCCCCAGCTGCTGATTTTATAGGCATGTGCCACTGCACCCGGTCTATATCTATCTTTTTAAATGATAATGACAAATGTAGAGGGAATGATATGGTTAAAATATAACTTATCAGAAACCACTCCAAAAATCAGACTAAAATTTGGTTCTGGCAGGAATCATCAATGGATTTTTAAACCATTGGACAAAAGTTTGATAAACCACAGGATATCTACACAGTCTAAAATTTCCCTCCACTGATTACAAATTAGTTGTATAGGAAAATATAAAAATCTTATAGTAGAATCCTCATTAACAACTGACACCATCTTAACCAGGTTATCAAGATTAACAACCTCAATAATAAGAGAAACTGACATTTTTTAAATTAGGCACTGAAAAGAGAACAGTATGACTTAGATAGCATTCCCATTAAAATGTACCTGGAGCCAGCTGTAGAGGCACACACTTGTAATCCCAGCTACTCAGGAGGCTGAGGCTGAAGGATTGCAAGCTAAGGTTAACCTCATTAATTCAGCAATAACTATCTCAAAATCGGAGGGTGGGGGGGGATCCAAGATGGCAGGCCAGAGGGAGGCAGCATTCTGTGTCACTTGGTGACCTAGGACTCAAGAAGTGAGAATACTGCTTCTCTGCGAGTGATATTCCTGCTTCCACATAGAAACCATGGCCATGATGCCCCATGTAGGGCTGCAAGACTCAGCATCAGAGTAGGTCTGCCAACTACTTGCCCACCAAGGACTACCGGTGCCTGAGTGGACCATTGGCATTAGCACTCACAAAAAAAACTTTCAGCCCCCCACCTGAGCAGAAATCTCGAATGCAGCTCCCACACAGGACACCTGGCAGCTACCCACATGCAGGATCTCCAGCCACCACTCCAGGTGACCCCCGTCAACCAACATGGGGCTCCCCAGCCACTGCCATCTTGGGACTCAGCAATAGCTACCCACTAACTATAGCCTGCCTGCACTGAGGAACTTCACACAGGCTCTGAAGACAGCCACAGCCATGCGCTGCACTCCATAGACCCAGTCTCTGAACTCATCATTCAACA
Organism: Ictidomys tridecemlineatus; assembly: GCF_052094955.1. Classification (NCBI taxonomy): domain Eukaryota; kingdom Metazoa; phylum Chordata; class Mammalia; order Rodentia; family Sciuridae; genus Ictidomys; species Ictidomys tridecemlineatus. The sequence continues at coordinate 32,852,243 of NC_135488.1, read as the reverse complement.
CCATCACCCAGCTCCCCTCACCGAACCCAGCACCCCATTGCTGAAAGCAAATGCCTCCATCTTGGGACCCTTTCATCACCATCTTTAGTGGGGGCAACTCCCAGTGTGGAAATTCGAATGGCCAGGAGCCCAGTTCCTAACTCCTCCCTCTCCCCAGAAGCTGCTAACCCAACTCAGTGACTGCCCAACACAAAACAGCTCACAGCAGGGCAGGTGCACAGCTCGCCCAAAGCACCACACACAAGAGCCCCAGACAGAAAAGTCCCTTATTAAGAAGCAGTAAGCAAGAGGGTGAGTGTGATACAGTTTAGAGACTAACAGAGAGACCAGGAACTGGGAGGTCTTTATGTGAGATAAGGAAATAAGCCCAGGTGCCCATATCACAGGAGCAGGCCTCAAAAGAGATCACTGAGTTGCAGTTTCCCTTTGGGGACCCATGGGTACCATACCCCACATCCAGGTGCCCTCCACCCAGGACCAACCCTCCCTCCCTGGTTACCTTTACCATCCTGAGGGCGGACATAGCAGCTGACAACAGTCGACCCCACCTATTGGATGAGAAGGGAAGCAGGAAAGATACCAATCTCCAACCAAAACAATCCTTGTTTCTCCCTTTGAGATTTTTTCTTTTTTCTTTCTTCTCCCTCTCTATTCTCCTATCCTCACAACCCCAACATAAGTGAAACCAAGTACTTTGCATGAATTAGGATATTGAGGACTGAGACAATTGAATAGAACATTACAGTAGTGTAATATACTCTTTTTTCTTTTTATTCTCCAATTTTTACTATTTTAATATTTTTTCGTTTTCTTCATATATTTGTGTGTTTGTTTTATCTACTCTGCTGTCTTCCCACTTACTTGTCTACCCAAAATTACTTCCTCTCTACTCACCTACTACTAACCATCCATTTCTCTTTCACACGTCCTAAAAACAGCATACTACAGGGACCACAGCCACATCAATATTTATTGCAGCACAATTCACAATAACTAAACTGTGGAACCAAACTAGATGCCCTTCAGTAGATGAATGGGGGAAAAATGTGGTATATATACCCAATGGAATATTACTCAGCAATAAAAGAGAATAAAATCATGCCATTTGCATGGATGAAGTTGGAGACTATAATGCTAAGTGAAGTTAGCCAATCCCAAGAAATCAAATGTCAAACGTTTTCTCTGATATAAGAAGACTGATTCTTAGTTGGGTTGGGAGGGGGAGCATGGGAGGATTAGAGGAACTCTAGATAGACCAAAGGGGTGAAAGGGGAAGGGAGAGGGCATGAGAGTGAAAAAGATGGTGGCATAAGGTAGATATTATTACCCTAAGTACATGTATGAAGACACAAATGATGTGAATATATTTTGTATACAACCAGAGATAAGAAAAATTGTGCTCTATATGTGTAATATGAGTTGTAATGCATTCTGCTGTCATATATAACAAATTACAATAAAAAATAAAGAAAGAACTGTCTCAAAATCAAAAAAATTTTGAAAAGGGCTGGGGCTGCACCTCATTAGTAGAGCACTTTTGGGTTCAATCTCCAGTATGGTAGGAAGGAAGATAGAGTGAAGGAGAGAAGTACAAAGAGAGTAAGGAAGGAAAGAAAGTAAGACTGCAACTGGATCCACATTGAGAGACATTTCACAAAACAACTTCCCAGTATCCTTCAAATATGTGATTATCATGAAAGATAAACTGTGGAAGCATACTAAAGATAATTAAAAATATATGACAACCAAATGTAATGTGTGACCCTAGACTGAATCTAGAAAACAGGGAAAGGATATTGCTAGAAGGACATTTTTGAGACAACTCTTGAAATTTGAACATTGGCTCGAGAGTAAATGATAGTATTATATCCATATTAAAATCTCATGACTGTGATAATTACATGTATTGAAGTATTTGAGGTAAAAGGCCATGATACATAAAACTTTCTCTTGATTGGCCTAAAGTAGAACAAATATGTTGGAGAAGAAAATTGTGTTATTTGGCTTTTTATTACTGTGACCAAAACATCTGACAAGAACAACCTGGAGAAGGAAAAAGGTTATTTTGGCTAACAGTTTCAGAGGTTCAGTCCATGGTGGGTCTACTGCATTGCTCTGGGCCTGAGATGAGGCAGCACACCGTGACAGAGGGTGTTGTGGAGGAAAGGTGCTCAGTTCATGGCAGCCAGGAAGGGGGCAGAGGGGGTGAGGGGAGAAAGCACATGAGGAACCAGAGACAAAAAAACATACCCAAGGGCACTTACTTTCTCCAGCCACACTCCATCTGCTTACAGTCATCACTCAGTAATCCATTCAAATTATTAATCCATCCAATGGATTGATCCAATTAGGTTACAGCTCTCATAATTTAATCATTTTTCCTCCAAACACCCGCTTTGAAACAGGAGCTTTGGGGGGAGACATCTCATATCTAAACCATAACAAAAATAAAGTGAGGATTGCCATAGTATATAACAAGAGTTATTTTGAATTGATAGCAGTTGCACAGAATAGAAAGATAGAAAAATCTACCAATGGTAAAGAATAATGAGCCCCTCAAAAAAGATCCTCACATACACATAATTTAGGTATACAAAAAAGATGACATTTCCAGTCAATGTAGAAAGGATACCTTTTCATCAAACAGTTCTGTAATAATTGATAAATGTTGATTTAGTATGTAAATAAATACTAACAAATGAAAAACACATAAGCCACTTATAAAAATAATTCAGTAGTTAGCTGATGAAGTTCCTGTCTATGGCCCTCCATTTCCATCTAATCCAAGAAAATTTCTACCCTGTTTAGAACAATACCTAGAAACACATAAGAGACTCACCAAGGATAAGATGCATCAATAAGTTGTATATATTCCTACTGTGGGATACTATGCAAATAAAGATGATCAGGCTACAGTTACATGCAATAATGGAAATAACTCTCAGGATTATAGTGTTAAGCAAACACCAAATGTTCTGTCTGATATGTGGATGCTAATACACAATGAATTAGACAAAGGGGAATGAAGGGAAGGGAGGAGAAATGGGAAAAGGAAATGTCATATACAACCACAAAATTGTGAAGTTATTCTCCATATATGTACAATATGTCAAAATACACTCTACTGTCATGTATATCTGAAAAGAACAAATTTTTTGAAAAATAATATGGTATTAGGCAAAAAATTAAAATACATAGAAGAAAAACAAAACCTTGGTTTTATTCTTGTCATAAAAAAGGAAAGAAAGTACAGAAATAGATAAGAAAAGCAAAGGGCCTCCAATATCATTAACAACTTTCTATTTGTCAAACTAGATGGTAGGTACACTATTCCAAAGTATATTTGTGATGCTACTTGCATTTTTTAAAAATATACTTCTATCCACTTGTCATGTTCAGAGCCCAGCTGTGCCAGGGCAGTGGGGTAAATTGCAGGAAAGCCAAAGAAAGTGCCCAGCGAGAGCATGCAAGACTTGTGATTACTTGGGGAAAGTTTACAAGAGACCAATGACTGTCCAAAAAGAGTCCACTGCTGACCTGCTGAACAGATAGCAGAGCCATCCCCCTCAGCATGTTTTGCCAAACATTGTCTCCTCTCCCTCATGGCACTCTGTCCAGTGGTGATACATATCCTCTCCATGGTGCCCTTAGTTGTGCCCAATTACCACTGAGAGGGCTTTGACCTGTTAGGCTGGAGAAACAGTGATACTGTCAGCAGCATCTTGCTCAGTTTTCTTATATGACCATTTATCTCAAGGAACACTTGTCCTGGTGTACACACAAGAAACTAGAAACAGATGATGCTAAGTTGCCCTAGTTCCCAGGGTGCATAAGAGAAAGCTAGCATCCTTCAAGACAATATGTATCTGGACTTTCCAGCTCAGGATCACGCTCATTGTTCCCTTAACTTGGTGAGGTTTGGGGGAAGAGGAAGGTATCACTTGGAAACAGTGTTTTACTCTCCTAGTTTTCTTTAAGGATGATACATCACTTAATCATAACAGAAAAGGGGAAAAATAAGGAGGAAACATGTTTCTTTGTTTTGTTTTTATTTTTGTCAGTTCGGGGATCAAACTCAGGGCCTTGTGCATACTGGGCAAGGACTCTACCACCGAGCAACATCTCTAGCCACAGGACTCCGTTTCCAATGATCAGTTCTTGTCAGAGAGAACAACTATGTTTCCGATATTGAGACTCCTGACCAAGATACCTAGACTGTTCCAGATGATACATGTATGCATTTTGCTTCTTAATCTTTCCTAGCAGATCCTCAAAGCACTCCGCCCCCGCCCCAAGAAATGCAAACTGTAACACATAATTTTATAAGATCAGGTCACAGCTTTATTTAAATTATAAAGAGAATGAGAAGACAACACATAACCTTGAAGGAGCCAGCTTGATGTGGTACTTGTCTGGAAGGTCTGATTAAGCCTGCGGATGAATGGGGCTGGGTGAATGTAAAATAACATATTATTCAGGATTATTAGTTAGAAAGATGTGCATTACATCTTTGGATGTGTCGTATTTTTCTTGTGAATGTCTTAGCATTCCAATGAGAATACCAACAGCATGCTGAGTTTTTCAAAGGTGTTCTCTCTTAGAATACTTGTACCCTTTCTTACCTTGTACCTTGTCAATGTTGTTTTTACTTAGGATAGTTTTTCCTCCTGCAAATTAAGATCACCTTCAACCATCCTCTTTATGGACAGTTTCTACACATGAATTGCAAGTTCATGTTCTTTCACCCTTACAAAAACTACTGGAGCCCAAGCTTTTGCAACTTTCCATCCAAGTAATATGAAAACAGCTGTTATTTACTCACTGACTCTCCTCTCATGACTAGGTCACAATGTCATGGTTCATTGATAGTCACTGGCACAATACTAAAAAAAAATTTGTTTGAATACAAATATTTTCATTGCATGAAAATATTATGGATGTTTTAATACAATAAAAATGATTCACTGTATATTTTCTTTTCAGGTCTAAAATACACAGTTTCTACAATACATAAAGAGTTGACATCTATTGGCTCTCCTGATAATATTAAAGATAACATTGAACATGATACCTTAACCTATCATTTTCCATCTGAAGACTAATACCATTTTAATGATAGTAAATAACAACATTTATTTATCATGATTTGAAATCCCAGATATCCAATGTTTTATAGAATGAATGAATGAATGATCAACTAATTGTAGAATTTTTTTAAAAAATAAGCCTTCTGGGTTGTTTTTTTTAATTTTTTTTAGATGTGAATGGACTTTTATTTTATTCATTTATTTCTACGTGGTGCTGAGAATCGAACCCAGTGCCTCGCACATGCTAGGCAAGCGTTCTGCCACTGAACCACAGCCACAGCCCCTAACTGTCAAATCTTTATGTTAGACATCTTTGGTTTCTATTGCCAAAGCAGTCCTTCTTCTGATAATGACATTCCTAGTGATCATGGGAAACTTTTCCCTTCACACCTTTGTGACTGTGGTTCAGACTTTAGCTGTCTCAAACCTGCCCCCCCGCCAGCTCCTGACCTAAACACATGAAGTTGCCTGGTCGCTTAGCTATGTTTCATCTTTCTTCCATGTTGACTTTTTCAGGAATGGACCAATGACACAGTCCTGCCTGAGAAATAAGCAAGCACAGAACAAAAAAGAGCCAAAATAAGAGGAGGAAGTCACAGCCAAAGTCTTTCTGACATAGTTGAGCCATAAATTTAGCAACGACTGGTGATGATATATTTTGGGGACTTTTCAAAAATGTAAACCAATATATTCTTTTTTAGGTTAGTTTTAGGTTTACTTTGAGTTGTTTCTGATCCTTGCAATAAAAACTTGCTGATTGATGCTTTTCAACTTTTAATCAGCAACTTAGTCTGAAAGAAAAAATAAGTTTATAAAGCTCTGTAGAAGTTAACTTATACTAATTTCCATATGCTGATGAAGGATTATATAAGTCCCCTGAGAAGTGGCAGTATGGTTAAAAACCTGGATTCACTGCAGATCTTCACCAGGCATCCAAGCCAAAATAGTAGGCTTGGGTTTGGGGGAAGAGGACAGAACTGTACACACACAGGGAGAGATGCTTAGAAATAGTGGCTGGAAGAAAACCAACCAGGAACTGTCCATGCAAAATTCTCATGGGAGAAGATGAGGACATTAATCTAAAGCAGAAACAACAGAAGAAGGAAGAATATACAATTTATTTCCTTTTAAAAGATGACTTCACAAGTGGCTGAAAGGATTTAATCATTTGCTTCTTCTCCAGGTTCATCTCCCAGAACCAATCCTCTTGAGCTCCGTAATTCAAGCCACCTCTAGCCACTAGTGAAAAGAGGTCATGTGAATTCTTTCTTCAGCGGAGTCTCTTCCCTTTCCTTCCTTCTCTCAGCCTTCAAATGAAGCCTCTTCCTTCCTTTAAAAAGGCTTGGGGGACCCCCTCTCTACCTTACAACCCACCTCCAGCTGGAAGTGGTGGCTCATGCCTACAATCCCAGCAACTTGGGAAACGAAAGCACAAGGATTAAAAATTCAAGGTTATCCTCAACAACTCAGTGAGGCACTGAGGAAGTTAGCAAAACCCTGTCTTAAAATAAAAAATAAAAAGGTCTGAGGATGTAACTCAGTGGTAAAGTACCCCTGGGTCCAATTATCAGTATCACAAAAAAGACAAAGACCCACCTCTATATGAAAACCTGGACTTGACCTCTGAAGAAAACATCTTCCTTATTTTCACACATTTTACTTGTCTATAACACAAACTCCCTTAGCAAAGGGACCTTGTCTAAGTCTCTCTGAAATCCCTGGTGCCCAGCACAATATTTAACCCATAATACAGTCTTCAAACAATATGAATTGATAAAATAATTGGATTTCACAAAGAAAGATTAAAGATGACCAAAACCAATAAGGTACTATAGGTTCTGTGTGTTCAGCAAACCCAAACAGAAGACTAAGCCAAACATCATCAGGCTAAAAGATCAAATAAATTCATCAAGCCTTTACTGTGGACATGGCATTGGAAAGGACATTAACTACACTTTCAAACAGATCACAGTGTGACCCAATGTGAAGCAGAACCTCCTCCCAGTTCCCATTCCCCTCCACCTCATACAGACTCATCCTTCTGCCAGGACAAGAGCCTGTCTCTGAGCCCAATTCATCTTACAAATGTAGCATGTGCTCAGTAATCAGAATGCTTTTGCTTTCTGTGGCTCCTTTATGGGCCTCTTCTGTACTATAAACAGCCTCAAAAAATGACCAAATATCTGCATGTGAGTGTCATTTTGTTATAAGTCGCTGCATGTAGCTGAGTTTTTATTGAATAATTGTTGAGGTCTGTAGACAAGTCAAAATAAAACGTGGTATTTTGCCAGAGAAATGTTAGAGTTCGTAAACAAGTCTGGATGGTGCCTGGCAAAATGCCAGAGGGAGTGGTTTGAGAAGTAACAAAAGCAAGCCATTAAGTGTGGAGATTCCTTATTGGTTGACTGATGTATCTAGTTTATGCTAATTAAGATAAGCTGTGCAAAATGTATAAATAGCTCTGTTGCCCTAATATAAACGGCTCCTATTCCTGCTGCATCAACGTACACAAGTTATTCGTCACCCCCCGGTTATTATGCTCTGTAGACAAGTCAAAATATCACGTGTTATTTTGACTTGTCTACAGACCTTAACAAATAATTGTTGTGATTATGATTTGATTTGACATAAAAAAATGATAACTCCCCAGGTTCTTTGAATTTTTCCTAAATTAAAAAAAAAAAGTATTGTTAAGCACAGATTTAAAAAAAATTCAGAAAGGGGAGACTAGAGATGCAGCTCAGTGGCACAGTGTTTGATTTGATTCCCAACATCACCGTAAAGCAAATAAATAGAACAAAATCATACAGGTAAATAAATAAAATAAAATCATACGGGGGAACTGAGGAGCTTATTACAAATATCTAAAGTACAGTAGAACACAAAATTAGTGTGGATCCAGAGTACAAAATTATAATAAATAGGTAGAAGTTAGCAGAAGGCAGATTTTAGCTTAAAAGAAGGAAGATGCATCCTCTAATAAAAGCTGTCCATCAGTGGAGTAGGCTGAATTCCAACACAGACAATTCAGCAAGCATCAAAACCAGAAATATTCCCATAAATCTTTTGTTTTACAGACATAAGATTGTTTTTGGCATTCTGAAAATGTAACAAAGTCGTAGGTCTCCCTTCTGTAGACAAAGAAATTGACAATCTTAAATGTTTTGCCCAAGGTCACATATTGACTAATAAAGTCTGATTTTCTGTTTCTTATGTAACATTCTTTGTTGTCTTAAGAAATAATAAGCGTCCTGCAGTTTCAAGTAGTGTTTTATTGCTATTTAATTCTTGATCTTCTAAGCAAGACTCACTTTTTAAAAAATATATCTGAGAGTTTGCCATCTTGGAAACTTTTAATACATAAGAATTTTAATGGTCTGCAAATTCTGAGGCAAGGGAGTTTAATTAGTTTTAACCAATTTTGCACACACACACAAAAAAAAGTTAGATATTAATGATTAGCTTGCAAATTGCTAGATCATCTGTATCAAGTGTTAAAAGCGTTAAATGTCAATATGTTATTACAAAGATAGTGGCAGTTGGAGGAATAAATGTCAAATTTCTCATTATTTTTCTTGAGAGTTTCGGTAGTAACCACCAATGGTAGCCATAATTAATAATCCTGTCTTTTTGATAAGAAACAAGTACTTGCATTGAGCCACAAAGTAAAATGAGCTACAGAGTTCCTTCAACTCCTATTATGGTTTATATATGAGGGACTCCCCAAAAGATCATGCGTGGGAGGCAATGCAAGAAAGTTTAGTGGTGAAATGATTGGGTTATGAGAGCATTTACCTAATCAGTGCATTAATCCTTGATAGAGATTAACTGGTTGGGGACTGTAGGCGGGTAGGGTTTGGCTGGAGGAGGTGGGTCACTGGGGACAAGCCTGTGGGGTTTACATTTTATCCTTGGTGAGCTGAGCTCTCTCTCTTTGCTTCCTGGTGCCCTGTCCTGAGCTGCTGTCCTCTGCCACACCCACCATGTTTTTCTGCCTCATCTTTAGCTCACAGCAATGGATTCGGCCATCTAGAGACTGAGAGTTCTAAAACTGTGAGCCCCAAATGTTGGTGTTGTTGAACTTTTTGGTCACAGTAGCAAAAAAGCTGAGTAGAACAACTCCCTAAAGTTACCAAAGCACCCTCCCTTCCATGAAAGGGTCATAATTTCAAATTAAATTAGCATTGCAAATATATGTAGAAGTCAGAGTGACTAAGACTCTCAAAAAATGGGGGAAATAAGTACAGTAATTTGAGGAATAAAATTACAAACAACCAACAAATAATAAATAAAATATATTTTCTTTAGTCATAAGACAAAAATTCTAGTGAGATGTGATTATTTTTACATATCAAGCTGAAATGCTTTTAAAAATATAAGAACCGTGCTGGGAATGATGTAATGGAACTAGAGTTTTGGGTAGCAGCCTCTCAGATGGTCCCCAGTAATTCCTGCTCCTCATATTCATACCTCATGCAATAATTTTTCTTCCCTCAAGTGTGGACTGGACTGAGTAACTCTCTTCTAACAAATAGAATAGAGAAAGGGTATGAAATGTCATATCTAAGACTACTTACAAACAAATTGAGCTTGCCTATTGCTTGTTCTCTCTCACTCTCCCCAACTCCCTCTGAGAGAAGCCAAAGTCCATATTGTGAGTTTGCCATGTTGTGAGAGACACATGAGACATGGAATGGATATCTCTGGACATGAGCCAGCAAGGACCTGGAGGTCTGCCAACAGCTACCTGGGTGAGTGTGGAAACAAATCCTCTCTCACTGAGCCTTGAGGTAGCATACCATGACCAACATCTTGCCTGCATCTCTGGGAGAGGCCCTGCCTAGGTGAATACGCATTGGTATCTGACCCACAGACACTGGCAGATGATAAATGCTTGCTATTTTAAGTTGCTAAATTTGGGGATAATTTTTTTATACAGCAATAGACAACTAATACTTATTCTCATATACTTCTAGGTTCTGGAAAGAGTGTGACGATATGTATCAAGATCCTTTTAAAGAGTTTATTTATTTTTACACCATAGTTCTACATCTAAGATTCGTTTGCAAAGAACGTGTTGTAAATAATTATTTACAAGAAATTCCAAACATGAGTTTGACAGTAAATCTCAAAATCATTACTCATAATGGTTAAAACTTGGAAATAAACCAAATATCCAAAATATAGAAAGACATAAAAATACAAAAAAAAAAATTTAAAGGCTATTTTTAAAAGAAGATAACTCTGGTAAAGAAAAGTAATAAAGGGCATTTTACCAGGTATTAAGACATTTTAAAGTTGCAGTAGCTATAACAACAAGATATTGGCACACAAATAGATGAATAAATGTACTTGAATAGACACTACAGAGACAGACACAAATATAAATTCATAGATGATAAATGTGACATTCAAAACAAAGAAGAGAAGATAGGTTTTTTAAAATATATAGTCAAATAGATGACCATCTCAAAAATAAAAACACAACACTTTAATAACTAATGTATTCAATTTTAACAAAGTAAAGTTAATATGAAACATAGAGAAAGATTTTATATGTAATCTTGGAAGAAAGAATATATTTCCTCAAAAAAATAAAAAACCTAGAGTCCACACAAGCTAATACTAATACTAATAACATAAAAATTTTTAAAATAACTGTTTGTTGTTAGTAGATATACATTAACAACACCCACAACAAAATGGTGGGGGGGGGAGTACATTGGAATTAAACAGCTAGTTTACTTCCCTTTTTAAAGGGTCCCCAAAACAAATTTTATAAAGATGATTAAAATATATAAAAATTGTTGACTGGCATAAAGAGTGAATATAGAGAAAATTAAAATAATTCTCCTACATAGCAAAAGATCTGCAAACTCTTCCCTAATGATAAATGCAAATTAAATGATGAAACAAGTATCATCTATGATAAATGACAAGATTCAACATGTTTGGTAGTCTGAGTGTGGCAGAGCAGTCACTGTCAAATAGTTCAATGGAAGGATTCATTGAGGCAAACTCTCTGAAGAATAATTGGCAATATTTCTTGAACTCACAATGCATAGTCTCTGACTCTACATTCTATTTCTAGAATTATCCTACAGATACACTCACATTTGGATAAAAAATTGTAGATTCAGAGATACTCAGTAACATAGTTTTTAATAGACAACTAGATATCCATAAAAAAACTAGTTAAATACACTAAAGGACTTTAATACAAGGAGATAGTGTATAACCTCTAAAAAGAATAAAGTAGCTCTATATGTACTGATAAGGAGTAATTACAAGATATGCTGGTAAAATCAATGCAGAATTGGGTGAACATGCTATCACTGGTGTTCAAAAAAGTTGTGTGTGATGCACGTACCAGTGTATAATTTAACAGTGATTATAGCATGTATGTGAATAATGTTCATCTCTATATAGTGAAATTACAAATGATTTTTTGTGTTCTCTGTAAACCTTCTTTCAGTTTCTAAACTTTCAGAAATATCCATACATAAAATCTGAAGGAAAAGAAAGAAACACTTTTATAATATTCAGGTAATATTTCTGGGAAACACTATGTTCAATAATGATTTGGGGGTGGGGAGTCCTTGATTTTTTATAAAGGTTCTCATAGCTGAGTATTTTCTTCATGAAAGTCATGAAAAATGAACAATATATTGACTTTCACAAATGTCACAAAAAATTGATAAGGACAGAGAAATGGAAGAAAAGGTATAATCAATCTTCAGGTGCAACAGTTTGCTTTTCTGTTAAGTGTCTTTTCCAAAAGCAATTACTAAAGATGGAGTGAAACCTGCACCAAAAGAAAAACAAACAAGTCAACAGGAGTCTTCCTAGGCCTGCGTAAGTTGAAATAAGTCAGGCTGAGCATGAAATGGTGTCTTCCTTTAGAAAGAGAATGCAGAACGGGAGCAATGTATGTAGCGGTTTCAGGAAAGTCTGGGGCAGAAGCAAAAAGAAAAAAAATCTTTACTCGTTAATTTCAACCTGCCCCAAATGTAAACAACCTATTGACTAAGCTACAAAATGAGATGGAATACTATTCTGCAGATTTATAAGGCTATTGAAATATACATAATATTACAGAAACACTCCCAATTTGGTAAGCTGATCTTTATCTTCAGAATCCCATCCTCCATCTTGAGGCTTTCTTATAAGGATTCAGAAAAGGAGAGATGGCTTAGAAGAAGTTCTGCATTTTGGGTAATGGCTGAACTGATCGATTTTACTAATGCACAACAAAAAGAGATGTCATCAGGAGCAGCAGGGTATGATAAGTATTTGATTTAGCACATTGAGGAAGGAATGATAGCTAAATTAAAAGCATTTGACAGAAAGTAGGGGAGAAGGGATTCCTGAAACTATGTTTGGGACTCCAAAATGGTGGTTTCCCAGGGTAACCCCAGCCTACGTGCTTGCTCACCGATGCTGATAGGTGTGAGGAGTGCTCACATTTTGATAGGCGGGTAGAAGGCAGAGTCCCACTTTCCCTGAGGTAAGAAAGGATTGCAATGTCACATCCCAAATTCCCAAGGCTGGAACTAGCAGCCAATGCTTTTTATTTATTTATTTTTTTTTTAAATTTTTTTTTAAATTTTTTGTTTTTTTTATTGGTTGTTCACAACATTACAGAGCTCTTGACATATCATATTTCATACATTAGATTAAAGTGGGTTATGAACTCCCAATTTTACCCCAAATGCAGATTGCAGAATCACGTCGGTTATACATCCACAATTTGATTCCAAGTCCTGATGATCATCACCCACTGTTGGAGAGCAACTTCTCCATCAATCTAACTCTGAATGATGGCTGTCATGCACATCTAATTTTTCCATAATTCTGATGCCATTGTGTTTCAGACCAATACGTTGCCCTTGTAGCCTAAAGCATGGAAAGTCATCTGAATTTTTCATTAACCAACATTATGTAAACAGTTTCTAAACAAAATTATATCATCATTATCCAAAGAAAATTTTCAGTCATATATTACTGATTAAGCCTAAACAAAAAGTAGCATATGTGAGCAATTAATATTTATAAGCCCATTTTCTGTCAGCTGCAATGTCTGAGCAAAACTATGGGAAAATCAGTATATCATTTTATTTTGAACCACCAAGGAAATAGAATAGCAGATTCTAATAAATGGGAGGAACTTTTAAAGTCATTTAGTCCAGCATCCACTCTAACACCTAAATTGCTATCACAGCACCGCTGACAGGTGGTATTCCAGCATGGCACATCCAGAAAACAAGAATTTATTAGTTAAAAAATAGAGAAGAAAATACAAACCTGCAGATGAGAAGCAAAAGAAATATGGACACATGAAAACAATTTCATCCACACAGAGAATTATAAGGCTGGAGATTTGCTCGTGTTTGCCTGATGTTAATTCGACACATAATTTGAGGGTTTGCCTACACATAGGACAACATCAAAGCTCTAGACTAACCACACAGAATGGGGCTTCCTTGAAAATGTTGTCCTCGTACTTAGAAAGAAATAGAATAATCATTATAAAATTCATAAAATAAACAGTTTGGAGGTTGAAAGCACCAAGATAAGAAGCCACTACTGCACTGCATGTCTCTTGGAAAAGAGACACAGATGAGCAAGGAGAGGGGCTGCCCCAGCCACGACAACAGTCCAGTAGATTAAGTCTTTTTCTTGCAGCAGTAAAATCCCTATGACCCTCCATGTGAACCACACAGGCTCAGACAGGCCTGACACAGAGGGACATATGGCCCCTCACTACTGCCCCAGCACATGGGAAGAAATATCCTCAACAGTAACTGAATTTCCTGTGTCCTAAGCTCTGAATGTTACAAGAGGCCAAGAGAGCAGTTTATTCAAGGCAATGGCTATCAACTGTACAACTCTTACCATTTTCAAACTTTCTATGCAATCTGGAAAAAAAAATTCAAAGAAAAAGAGAGAGCCCTAAATCCAGGTCTTCATATGCAATTCTTAGTTGCTTAAAATTGAGAGTATCTGCATGGCCTTCCTCCTGTCTCTACTAAGAAATTCTGGTGTTGGGAATTTGCTCATATTGTTCCCTTTACTTGGCTAGGTTTTTGTGAATAGAAAGGGGCGTTAGGGACATATTGTTTTACTGTCCTTCTTTCCTTTAAGAATGACACACTTTAACACTCAGTATCTTAAAGTATTGTGTTGGGCAATTATAATTTTTTCTCTCTTCCTTCAGATTCCTTTATGGAAAACAATGTTCTTTCATAAACATAATTCACAGTTTTTCTGCCCCCTGGTTAAAAAAAAAAGTAATGGCTGCACACTACCAACAGATTTAGGGTTCAATATTGGTGTCCTCTTCAATTCATCACCACTTTACTCTCCTAACCAGGTCTACTTACCATCCTCCAACAGAGAGTATCCTGAGCTTCTGCGCCTCCATACATTTGCTCAAGGCCCTTCACCACCAGAAATCCATTCCCCTCCCTGTGCACATTTTATGCATATGACTATGGAAGACCTGTGGATTCTTCCATTGGCGGAGTCTGTTTCTCATGACATTCTTCTGGCCCTCATTATGAGCTTCCTGGTATAGCTGCAGTTTATATGTTTCCCAACAATGCTGTTACTCCACTCCTTAAGGCATCTTCCTTGGGTCTAGGATTGTCAGACAAAATAGAGAATGCCTAGCTAAAATTGGAATTTCAGGCAAACAACATACAAGCATATCCCATGAAGTATTTCAAGTTCACTCAGGAGTAGAGGTTGTCAGCTACAAGTATGTGAATGCACTTAACACCCACACAGTTTCTATGCAATCTAAGAAGTTTTGTGCAACCTCTAGAACATAAACTCAAAGACTGGTATTACTTGAAATTCAAACTAACTGAATGTTCTATATTTTTATTTGCTAACTCCAACAACTCTACTGAGATTACCTATATCATTATAATTGCCCAACACAATACTTTAAGATACTGAGAGTTGAAGTGTGTCATCCTTAAAGGAAAAGAGGACAGTAAAACAATATGTCCCTTAATGTCCTTTTCTATTCACAAAAAACTAGCCAAGTAAAGGGAACAATAAGAGCAAACTGGGTCAGAATGTCCATATACACATTATCTTGAAGGACATGGCTTTCTTTCATGCATATTGGAAATCAAGACAAATTAGTGTCTTCTGTAGAGAGCTGCTTTCTTGCCTGCCTGCTGGTCATAAGTGGGGAGAAAGCAACCTAAGCCAGTTCTGTAATCTAACCTATAAAAACTTGATCTCTGCGATAAGAGGTGTGGATCAGAGCACTGTGGAAAAGGAAGTATTCACTCATGTGTCCGCCCCAGGGCAAATCTTCATGTGTGAATGGCAGCACCATTTTCTGGCAAAGCAACAATGACACTGTGTGAAATAGAGGTGTACCTGTCCATCCCATTGCCATGGATCTCCTCCATAAGCATTTCTTAACAAACCTTTTATCTCATGTACCTTCTCTGGGTGTTGTCTTTAGTCTCTTGGCAACCTATTCCACTGCCCTAGCACAACTGGGCTGTGGATATTACATGAAAGTACATGTTGATTAGTTGGGGTACATAATTTAATCTAGACAAACTTATGGGTATGTATAATAGAATGTATAATATGTATGTATAATACAATGCCCAACATTTGATCTTTGGTTCTTCCTTGTTTCAAGAGACCAACCTTTAATCTACCTGATTCTAGTCTGAATTAACACACACACACACACAAAAATAACTGGGAATTTGATTAAGCTGAGTTAGTTCCAAGCAACTGGAGTACAGCTTGAAACTTGGGAGGGTTGATCCAATGCTGAAACCCAGAGGAACAAGTTCTAAGCCCCAGAAAAGGTGTCACCTAAGGTCAAAGTGTGGATGACAATGGAGAGCGGGCATGACTGGAATAGTAAGTTCAGGGGATACCACACGAGAAGTCTTATTCCAATGGTGTGTGACAGAGAATCTCATAAAGCAGATATGACAAACCTGACAGCAGTGAGGGGTTGTCCAAGACACTGAGTCCATTTGGACAAAATCCCTCTCTCAGGTTGACTAAATCAGTCCTTTACATGCTTACTTGCCATCATGTTTCCCTGTGCCTTTCTTTAGCCTGTTCTGTTCACTTTCTCCTGAGAAAGTGAAATTCATGCCCATCAGAGTCCATGGTGGCAAAAGACATCCATGATCTTCGAAGGAACAATACCAGGTCTCCAGGTGGCACTGTTCTAAACAGACCAGAACTCCTTGCAGCAAACACACACAGACATGCACAGTCAGAAAATCTGTGATAACTTGTAGGGGACTAGTAAAAGGTCAGAAAACGGAGGTCGAAAAGGGAAGAGGTAGCCATACAGGTGTTTTATAAACCAGAACTTTAGACCTTCCCCATGAGATTCTTGAAATCCTTCTGATAGTACACTGTGGTTGCTTGATTCCTCCATGGTATTCTACTTCCCTGGAGGATGCTTTCTCAACTTTCACCAGGTCAACCAAAGCCACTAACTCACAGTCAGTAGGCCACAGAGCAGTCTTACTGACTGCTGGATGACCGACCCTCCAGAGTCGGTTGGTGTGGTCGATGCTCTCTGGACCTGCATGCAAATTCCAGCTGGGTTGCTTTGCCAAGTGCCAAGAATAAGGCTACTGAACCTCTCTGCACCTCAGCCTTAAAAGCTACAAAACAGAAGCCATAAAACCTCTTGATATGGGGTACTGCCTATTGAATGAAATAATGTTACATATTAAAACATAATAAATGTTGATTAATCCCCCCATCCTCTATGACAATTTATGGAGATTGGGGGGAAGGGTCCATTTTTAACAATGAAAGAATTTTTACATAGACAATAAATAGTAATCATCTTTTTAAAAGAATTTCTGACAGAAAAGTAGAAATGAAGGAAGATTAAGAAAATGTAAGGGCATGTATAAATTATTGATTCTAGATGACATGCAAGGTAAAGTAATACTAGAACTGACAGACACACCTACAGGGTCCTTCTTATTTTGCCTCAAGTCTTGTGTGAAATTCAAACAACTAGAGGGGTAATAAAGAAATTGGTGTTAAATTTTTATATCTTAATAAAGATCTGGGACAAAGAATGATCAGCAAGTTAATGAGATTTTTCTAATGCTATTAATCTGAGAAATGCTGCAAATACCAGTAAGCAAAGATAAAAATAAAACACATAGGGAAAAAAAATACATAAGATGATCTTGGAAACACAAGCAAGATAAAGTTATACAAAACTCCGTGTGAAAAATGCTAACTCATTCAACTGAGACACTCACCATGCCCAAGGGACAAGAAGAAATAGGGAACTAATAATGATAAAAAGCACCAAGGGGCAAACAAGAATAGCAAATTAGAAAGAAGTTTATATTACAAGCTCATCCAGGGAAAAACACGAATATCACTGTTTGGGTATGTGTCCAAAATCTTAATCCACCGAGCAAAGAAATGGTATGAAAAAAATACTGAGATTGCTCTGAGATGATGCTCCAAGTTTGGGGCTTCAGAAAGCGAAGGGAATGTGTGACAAAGAGTAAAATGCTACAAAAAGAGACACTAATTCCCAGAGAGAGAAACGAGGGCAGCTGAGTTGTTTGTAAGCAATGGAACACACACAAAATTAGTTCATAAATATGTGTGAATGATGTATATTAGAGGATGGCATTTTGTCTGAATGAAAATTAAGAAAGAGGAGAATCTTAGGATGGAGAAATGAAGTAGAATGCCTGGTTAAACCGATGGAGAGGGAAGCCATGAATCTAAAGCTTCCTGAGGAGTAACAGCAGGCCCATCTCTCCAGGCCTTTGGTGCCAGCTGAGACAAAAGGCTAAAGATAGTCCAGCTTTCTTGGTGTGATGAACCAGATGAGCTGTAGGGCCTTTTAGGCCAATTTATGAGGATGGGTTTATGGTTGGAAGAAACAAATATCCTGCTCTCAGAGGGAGCATCTCTCAAATAATAACAGAGCAAGAATCCTAGTTTCCTACAATTTTTTCCCCCAGACCAAATCCCAAAACAAATTCTACTTAAATGTGACACTTCCATCAGCAAAGAGGACATGTGACCATAACAGATTTATTCCTGACAAAGATCAAGGGATATAGGAGAGTTACACGTGATGTGTTCCAGAACTCTAGAATAAGGAAGAGTTACAGTATTGAAAAATGAATTAAGTGCTGACTATCATAATGTCAAAGGTGCCAGAATTACAAAAGTTATGTGTGAGAGTCTTGGGATACAGGGGGAGAAAGGGCAAAGACTCTATTAAGCTTTAGAAGTGAGAGACAGGGTCTCTCTAAGGTCATGCAGGACAGATTGAAGTAGAGAAAATTCAATAAATACATGAAGAAGGAAAATAGAAAGGCAAAGGTGAAAGGAGGAAGGATGGAAGAAAGAGGGACCTACACTAGGATTCTATCTATGACATTTACTACCACCTCCCAAAGACTGCAGTGGGTAAAGCTGAGAGTTCTCAACCCAGAGAATCCAATGGTGCTTGAATTCTCTACAGAGCAACAGAACAGTGTAAGGATCTTATAGATATCCTCAAAGGGAAAGGGGGATCAGAGATTTAAGTAGTAAAATCATGCACTTTTTGTTATGTAACCATTTCCACTTCAAGAAAGAGCCTTTGACTTGCTGTTGAGCCCATGTTGAGAATGAATGACTCATCAGAGGAAACCAGGAGACACAGAAATGTTATTAGATTTCAACAACCACAAATACAGATACGCCCAGCAGCACCCCAGCATCAAGCGAGCATGGTACTTATGAAATCAGGTGTAGGTACATCCTGAAGCCATAAGGTGGCTCATCAAAGTCCTGGTGTGTTCACTCCTGAAACCTGAGTCCTAAGGGCTGAGTTATGACCTCTCCATCAACAGGCTTGAAGTTGGAGAGAAGTTCTCCATTACTTGCAAATACTTTTATCCAACCTGCTGGCACCCAGAAGTAGGCTACTGAAGTGGGTAAACATTTGAGTAGTCCTTCTTGTGGGCCTATTTGCTTAGAAACACAGACCTAAAATAAAAATTTTTTTACCAGTTCATGGGCAGTGGTTAATGGGCCAGCCAGATTATCAAAAACTTGAAAAGGTCAAATTCCTTCGAGGATTCAGGAAAAGCAAATTTGGGAACAAGCTCTATAAATGGATGTATCGGAATGGACTCATAGTATAAGGTTATTTTTGTTCTGTATGAATGATAACCAGACGGCTCTCACGGGAAAGGAGTTTGTATAAACAGGTACTTGATAGTCTCTTTTTCCTTTCACCCATGCTTCCTCATTGGATTCAGGAACAAAGAGGCCACAGAAAAGGAATAGAAATTATGCAAGCATACAGATTGCTCCTCACCAAGACTGTCACTGTTGCATATCTATAGGTCCTACTTGCAATTGCAGATCAACACAAAGCTCTCTATATGGTACCATACCCCAAGGAGACCAGCCAGCCTCCAACGGCTTTGGTTGTAGCTCGTCTAATTGTTTTCTCTGAATGCATATATACCACAATCATGAAACCTATTTTTAATTTGTGGCTACTATAGATTCTTCTGCATGGAATAAGTTTGCATGGAGCTTCATATTCTTTTTTTTTTTTTTTTTCATGTTCCGTTCTATACCTTCTTGTATGGGTTTCAACTTTTCCACTTTTATCACTCATGATACAGATGTAGTCTTATTTGCACTGTTTTCATAGCATGGTGCTTTATCACTGTTCCTGTGGGGTGCAGTATTTCATGATTTCACCTTTCTCCAATGCAGAGAAGTTAAAAATATATTGTTGGTTCTTGATTTCCAAAATTAAGCCTTCGTTCATTTTCCAACTTTATTGAAAATCCTTCCTAAGTTTCTAAAGTGTTCTCTTAAGGTTATTATTCCTCTTGGAGAAAAGCATTAGATAGACACAAACTCTATTTTTTTTTTCTTTTTTTGGTACCAAGGATTGATCCTAAGGGCACCTAACTGACCTGTATCCCCAGCCCTTTTTACTTCTTTTTTTTTTTTTTTTGAGACAGGGTCTCACTAGATTACTTAGGGCCTCACTAAGTTGCTGTGGCTGAGTCTGAACTTGCTATTCTCCTGCCTCAGCCTCTTGAGCCACTGAGATTACAGGTGTAAACCACCATACCGAGCACAAATCCTAGGTTTTTGAGTATCATTATCTAACAAATTAAAAGAATATGTATATACATGTGTACACATACACACACACACACACACACACACACAAGTAATTTTATATTGGTCATATAATGATATTGTAGATGTATTGGGTTTTGTCACTATAATCAAATCCAACTGTTTCTTGTAATTTTAAATGTAAATACAAGAAAATTTTAATATTACACCTGTGCCTCACATTTTATTTGTATTGGACATTAGGGGATTGCTTTTCAGTTCAAAGTTCAAGCTGCCTTCTCACAGCACCAGAAAAATAAAGTTAAAAAAAAAAAGATTTGTCAGTATATTGTTTACATTCATGGAAAAATGTACAAATGATTCATCAATTGATATGACCTTGTATACAAAGATAAATGCAAATGTCCCACTTACTGGGCTAAAACCCACTATTGTAGGATAAACCCTGCCTTAAAATACCTGCTAAGGCTCTGAGTTGAATTCTCATCACCTTATAAGTAAAAGTAAATAAAATGGCTGCAACCAAGAATCTGGAAAAAAAATTGTATCTCATCTATCATGGAGAGAAAAAATGCTTGTGATTTCCTTGCCCTCACTTATTCTGGATTTAGATCTTTCATCGTTGATCACAATACCTGGTAACTACTTCACCAATCGGCCTACTAAACGCTATAATCACCATCATGGTTAAAGCACACACTATTTCTTCTGATTGAGGAAATCACTTTGCAGTGAAAAAAATGTGATAGTAAGTCAATGCCCATGAGATTCCATTTTACCACATATGCTATCACCCGGAAGCAACTAACTTCACAGAGAATGGCCTACTGACTCAGTCTAAGTCCACTGACTTAGACACCAACTGGTGACCCTGAAGCATTCTCCAATGAGATATAAAATATAGTACTCTGAACCAGAAACCAACATATGTTGCTGTTTCTAGCCTATTCAAAAACATACAGGTCTTTAAACCAATAAGTAGGAGACAGAAACATCTCTTACTACTATTCCTAACGACTCATCTAAAGCATTATTAGCACCCCATTTCCCCAAGGGTCCTTATGTTTCAGAAGTAGCATTCACTAGGCACCTGATGGCACTACTAAATTAGAAGCTGAGATTTATCATTTGGGTTCCCCAGGTAAAAAGCCAAAAAGGTGTTAGGGTGCAGCATAGTGGGAGTGGCCTTGATCATCAAGAGCAAAGCAGAGGTGCCATTCACAATGATCCCTAAAAGACCTTACTATACTTCCATATCTAGTGGTAAAATTCACTGGAAAACAACAGCGGCCATGCACAGATGGGGTTTAGATCTCTTATAAACTGAGACAGAATACTGATAAAGAGTTCTGAATATCTGAAGTGGTGATGTTGCAGGGGACAGATGAAGTAAGACACCCTATAGGTACAGGAAGCAGGATTTTCTAGCTATAGCCAGATTCAGAGGGCAAAACTTTTGCTGTAATCAATCAATCCCCCTGAATCCCGAATTCAGGCAATTTCAGAACTTCATACCCAGCATGTAGGAGGAGAGGCTCAGAAGTTCACAGTCTGCAGAAGTTCACACAAAAGCAGCTTTTTCTTTCACTGTTCTGGGCAAGTTAACCCTTCAAGGACAACACCTGAGAAGGGGAGAGCTTCTCCTCTTTCTTTCCTCCCTCCGCCAGCTGTTACCATGGAGCCCAATTGGTAGCTTCTCTTATCTTAGAAATGTAGACATCTCTGTGAAGCCCAGCTCAAGGCCTTGTTAAAGGATCTGTCTTTTTTTTAATCACACTTTGCATTTGCAAACACACTTCTACAAACTATTATATTGGACAAATGTTGTGGAAAAACTAGTAAAGGGGCATTTAGCACCTGGAGTGCTGATCTCTTCCAGGCCAGTGGCCAAGTAAAATAGAGCAACAAGAAAATAGGAAGTTTAACCTCATTGAACTCCTTTGTAGAGACTCTTCTGCTGATAGTTCTAAAATCAATTATGGTGAAGATTTCTAGAGAAGCTTAGTTAGGATTTTCTGTGGAGAAAGGGTGTCACTATGGCTGAAGACAAAAGAATCATGAAGTAGAAAGTGGAGAAAAAATGATTAATCATAGAAACAAAGACTACAGTGCTTCTTAGCTGATTTTTGTCTTCTATACCTTCTCTTCTTTCCTCTACCTCTTTAAACATGATGTGGTGGAGTGGTAACCTTCTCCCATGGCTGGATCTGAGGTGGACTGGCACACTGATTGACAGATGAGACGAATTTCACATAACTTCTTCCCTACTGTCCATACGTAAGTTTCTTTTTCACCAGAAAATGCATAGAAAGAGAGCAAACCACAATGCTAATGACATTTTAACTTTCAATGAGTTAACTTCAAGTAAGTTCCTTGGGTTATTGCTCATGCCCAGGATGGGGGACATTCCCTTCAGAGTCTTGAATTCCCCTGTAGTAGTTTAGCTTTCTCCCTTTAACAACAAGATGGCCCAGATTCTCCTCACAGGAAGGTGTGAGGTGGGTTTGAAGGGTGCTAGCCTCCCCATGCCCTCTCTCCTATCTAACGTTTTGAGTGGTGGTTCAAGAAGAAGGGTATACATAACAGGTTCCAGCTGCAAAATGTTCCTAAGCAGAGCAAGAGTTAGTGCAGGAAGGTCCTTTAAGAGATTCCAGCAGCTCAAGCAAGAAGTGATGGAGGCTGGACTCAGATACAGCAGTAAACTGGCAGATAAAAGGATGGATTGGGTTGATATAGGGAGTTAACCGATCAGAGTTTGTGATTGGTCCGGTGAGGAAGGTGAAGAAGACAGAAACATTGGAAAGGGACCAAAAAATAAAGAGAACTGTGTTTCAGATAGAAATCATGGCTATTTCTTATGCTCTTCATCCCTCAATGGCCTCAAAAAATCAAATTGATTTTAAGTGATCAAAGTAGAGAATTAAGACTATGATCTCAAAAATATCTGTTCACTGCTTACAGATGCCTAATCTTTTTTTGAAAAGAAAAGGCCAAAGCCCAAGTCATCACTCTCCAATTAGAAATAAAGGGTTTTGTTAGTTTCCTTGGGATACCAAAACAAATTACCACAAACCAGGTAGCTTAAAACAAGTTCACTGCCAATTCTAGTGATCAGAAGTCCAAACCAAAGAGTCAGTAGGGCCATGTCCCTCCAAAGTCCTCAAGGGAGAGCCTCTCTTTGCTTCATTGAGGTTCTTGTAGATCTGGCATTCCCTGGCTTCTGGTAAGCTATCCTAATATCCTGAATTAATTATACCTGCAAAGACCCTGTTTCTAAATGAGGTCATGATCACAAGTACCAGGGGTTTAGAACTTAAACGTACCTTTCGGGGAACCACATTTGACATGCAACCTTTTGTCTTGTGGTTGCTAAGTACCCACGAACATCTGAAAATCTGTTCTGGGGAAATATCTACAGATATCTTGAGTTAGAATATAAGCAGTTAACAATCAATAAGGATAAATGGTTGGGGTTACTGGATTTTTCTACACTTTGATGAGGAAGAAGAAGAAATTTAAAAAGGTATTCAACATGGAGGGTCAGGAGGGAGTGACCACTAGGTTTAGGAGAGGAGAGTATGCTAGGGTTTGCAGGCAGAAGACTAGGAAAGCTGCTGAAAGGTTAGAGTAGTGGCTCAAAAAAAAATGTACTCCAACAATTCTTTATTCACCTCAAACTGAGAAGAGACAACACAAGCTGTGAAACAGGTTTTGGGTTGATTGCTTGGATTTGTTATTTGTTAGCTTTTTTTTTTTTTCTCCCCAGTCAAGTGAAAGTGCATACAAGCAACTTTGTGATTTATAATTGTTTTGTTTTGTATTTTCTCAAACATGGTGATTTCCTTGTAAACGGACATGTTTCCCATGGGCTTTATTAATCGAAGTGCCACTATAACTGCATTTCTGTCATTCTGATTTCTCCCTGTAGTTGCTGCTAAAAGCAACTACGGAATATTCACAGACTTTCTTCACTTATTTTCTGTATTACCCAATAAAGATAACAGAGCCATGTCCTCATCAATGAGACTCCTAAATCTTCATGAGCTATGAACCTATAGATGACTTTTGAGCATCTCTGCCTTTCGGACAATGTGTACTAATTAGACTCAGTTATTTGGAAATCTGGTTGCTCCAACCCTTACCCTCCAGCAGCCAAGATCAGCCTGGGGGCTGGGCTTCCTGAGAGGATGCAAGTTCTTGCTTGGCCCCTTTGATCCTGACCTCATGCTATGCTGAGGCTCAATCTCCTGAGCCATTCATTGGGCAAAAGATACACAAATGCTCTCTCAGCCTCTGGAGTCATTTCTCCATGGCCACACCAAAGCTGGCCTTTACTTTAACTTTCTGGACTTATCATCCTCTTTCTGGGGAAAAAAAAAAGTATGTGTTCTTGGCCCTTCGTTCACTGAGACCCTCTTACTTCTGCATATTGACCCAGCAGCCACAGGAAGAACATAGGGGTCCCTCCATGATCCTTTACCTACCTCAGGATTTCAGCCAGGGCTACTGAGCCTTGAGGTTTACGTTGCAGGACTGTGTAAAGACACTATGCTGGAGCCCATATTGTTTGACAGACACGTGATCATTTAATTTGGTACAAGAATAAGCGTTTTATGAGTTACCAATTTATTGTATGTGCTTTATGGAGGCAGGGGGCAAAACTCAAAATCTGGCACTCAAAATCTGAGATTATCTGAATTACTTAGAATGAGCATAATTTTCTAAAGTAAATTTTAAATTTATTTAATGAAAAACATTATTAATAACACAGACGAAATACATCTGTGTAGTTCTTACTGGACTGAGATTCAGGAAGCACCATATCATACACCAGGCACCACCACAGAATTCAGGGATTTGGGGGGGCACCCCAGAGCACAGGGCTCCCCTTCTTCAGTCTCCAAACTCCCTGACGAATGGACTCCACTCTGAGTTCATTCTCTGCCAATGTAGGAGAAATGCTAGAGGAGAGAGTTTTCCATCACAGGCCAGTCTTTATTGAAGGAGGACTGGCAGAGGTTCTCTTGATGAAAAAAATAAGTAAACAAGCCAAAGTTCCCTAAAGCAAGAGCCACAGTTGACAAACACCAGGTCTTAAGGACAAACAGCAAAAAATTTTATTTCAGAACTTGTAATTTTAGAGAGTAACAATAACAAGCCAGTAACTGGAATTCAGTGTCTTGCTTCTGAACACTTAAACAATATTCAGTGCCCAGCTACTCAGGAAAGGAATAGCCTTTTGTTCTTTTCTCTCACATCTCTGTTATATTTTTCCTGAATCCTATGGGTCATACATGCTGTTGCTCAGGTGCTCCAAAGAGAACAAGAACAATTGGCTCCTTCCTGGACTGTCCCCAGCAAGCTCACAGGCACAAGGCTGCTCTCAACACTAGGTCTCTCCATCCTGATGTCAGTGTGAGCTTCTTTACTCACTTACACCCACTGGAGAACTTCTGATGGATTTTTGTTTCCCAAATGGCAAAACGATTGTTCACTGAGGACTTAAATGTGTATCATTTACCAGACATGGCTAAGCAGTCCCCTCCTCGCTAAGAGGTATTTGGTACAGATCAAGCATTGGCGTAAAAATGACTTGGAGCTGAGCAGCCACTAACCATTGGGGAATGTTCTTGTTCTTGCCTTCCTGGCAAATTTCTTTGTAATTTCCAAGAAACAATATATATGTCCTATGACACCTTGTCAAACTCATGAAACTATTTGCTTATAAGTCAGTCTTTCCCAACAACATGTGAGTTCCACAAGATCAAGAACTTTGTAGTGTAATTTTTGGAAGTATTTTAGATGTGCCTAGGTAAAATAAGAAAAAAGAGGCCAAGGATGGAGTTCAATTAGACTTAGGAATGGGGTGGACCAAAGAGCCATGAGTTGGGAAAAACAATCACTCTCAGTGCCAAGGGATCTATTAAACACTTACATAAGGGGCTGTACAAAGAAGTTCGTCTTCCCTAAGAAGGTAGCAGTTCAGTCCTTCAGACACTCATTTGAACACTAAATGATGCTTTATAGAATGTTCACTAATGAAAATTACTTCAAAATGTGCTCAATGGAATATCAGGAAACTTCTAAAGTATTCTTTCATTAACTCATTTAATATTTGATTATGTTTCTACTCTGGGTTCTCTTCTAGATGCTACAAATAGAGGTGACTGACAAGGTCTTTGCTGCTTAGCATTTACGTGATCTTGAGAACAGCTAGGGCAGACATCCAAAATTAGAGTGAAGATTTGGGGGAGCAGCGTACCTACAGTAGGACACAACTGTAATCTTAGCAACTTGGGAAACTGGGCAGGAGGATCACAAGGCCAGCCTCAGTAACTCAGGGTAGACCCTCAGTCATTTAGTCAGACCCTGTCTCAAAATAAAAATGAAAAGGGCTGGGGTTATAGCTCAGTGATAGAGCACACCTGGGTTCCATCCCAAGTTCAAAAAGAGAAAATGGGAGAAGGCTTGGGGTAGAAGGAAGGAAAGGGAAATAATCGATGGCCATAAATGCTATACAGAGATTTGAAATAGAAGACACCAAAGGGGATGATTAGTAGGTATTTTACTTGGATCATCAAAGAGGGTCTCTCTTAGGTCTGATTGACCATAGGGAGCCAACGAGATCTGGTCATGGGATAAAAGCATTCCAGATGGAGGAAATATGTAGCACAAGACTAATTCCTAAAATTAAACAAATAAATAAAAAGAAAACACATGCCCAGAAAAAAAAACACACACACACACACACACACACACATTTAGACATGACTTCAATAACTCTGATTTCAGGCTTCATTTGGAATTCCAGAATGAATCTCTCGTTACTAAGTGACATAAAAAGTCTAATTGAAAATAATTCTGAAATAAGTTTAAAAATACTAAAAATAACATAGACAGGATAAAATATTGCTATCTTGAAAGGAAATCCAAACTTACACTTTTGAATGTTCATTTCTACACCATTCTCTTAATATTCAACTTTGCTAAAATAAAGTTGAAATTTTCTTTTGGACTGATTACTGCCAAGTCATAGAAATCTCGATCCAAAACTAAAGTGAAACCATCAGAAATCCTAGCCAAGTCTGTCGAACCTTGGGTTTTCTTCAAGGACGAGGACATCTGTGGAGGTTATAGTATCCCATCAATCAACACAACATCTATCAGGCTAAAAAAAAATCATGATCAGTTTTCCAATTCCATAAACAGACCATGAGAGTCCCTGAATGGCCAAGGAACATGGTCAACTTACTTCGCTGATTAAGGAATGGGCAAACCCCAGAAGAGAACCCAGGCACTCAGCCACAACCCTTCATTTTGCCCCGTGTACCCAGGCATCTGTTGTAAATGTAAGTGAGATTGTGTTAGAGGGAACTCCAGGGCATTCCTCGCTTTGTTCTAAACAAGACTTCATACTAATGAGATGAGAATGCGGAGAACTGGGCCTGTGTTATCCTTTCACTGTTCCAGATACATCAGTGCAATCAGACCAGCAAAAACAAAATGGCCACAGGGTCTATAGATCTCAGTTTCCTCTGTTTCTCACAACTTCCATCCATAGAAGTCATTGTCCTGAAACTGCAGGAAAACAGGATCCAATTAACATCAAAGGAACCTGAATTAGTAAACACAAATTGCTGGGCCATTCTTACAAATGAGCTCTATGTCAGGCCACTGAGCAGTGGTAGAATCGGGAGCATAAACCAGGAAACCAGAGGTAAAAAAAAATCAAAAAGCAAAGAAGATAACAACTTGGAAATTAGTTAAACCTGAGTTTTACCTGAGTTTAGAAGCTCAGGTAAAAATGCTGAGAGTATAACCATATGTCTACAGAAACATAGGTCCCAATAGTCAAAATAAGAACATGAGTCAAACGCTGCTGATTAGCCAGGAACTGAGGACCACACAGATGGTGGAGTTTTAGGAATCAGAAGAGCAGACCCTAGAATCAGCAGCAAGGAAACAGAAACGGAGGTGATAGTTATCCAGTTTCTTAATTATGCCCCATAGGAACCCTTGTCTCATTGTTTATCTTTTATTTTAAAATAACTTGAGAATTTTATTTATTTATTTATTTATTTATTTTTGCTAAAAGGTGATAAAATGAACACATACTTATTTAGTTCCTGTCTCAGAAACTCACTGAAATGGACAATAACAATAATGAAAAACAGAGCCTGAAAATTGTGAAACTAGAGAATGGTGAAAAAAAAATCTTTAAAGAGTTCATAGTAAAAGTCTGTGTAAGGAAATTCACACCAAGTTAAAAAAGGATGCATAGTAGAAATCCATGCCTGACTCCACACCCTTAAGAATAATGCAGATTTCTCTTTGAAAGCAAAAAATAAGACTCCAACAGTACCCCCATTGAAAACCCTGTATTTGAAAAATGGGGTCAGATCAGAGTTGTGAGCATCAGTAAGAGCTACAAATATTAACTCAACAAGTAATTATTGAACAACTACTATATGCTAGAGTAAAAGAGCTGAGAATGCATTATTTTATACTTTTTTTTCTACTCAATTATCTGTTCATGAAAAAATTAGCTGAAGATGGATAATACATAGAAGCCAAAAAATCTATTTAACTAGACTAAATTAACTTTAAGTCAGCAAACAAAAAAACTTGACAGTTTCAAGATTTCCCACTCACCCAGCCTCCTGCCAGAGTGAACAGCTGACCAACATGGCACATGAGCAGAAGCTGAGGGTTCGGTCCTGGACATATGATTGGGCAGGTGAAGCAGCACAGAATGTGAAGAGGATACTTCTGAAGCAAGACTTCTTATTTTATCCCTTTGTCCCTCAAACAAATAGAGCACTGAAGAGTTTATTCTACCTCCAAGTCCAGTTAGCACCATTTTAAAGCTGCTAAATAAATTGAAAGAAGAATTAGAAGTGAAAGGTAATCCTACTATCCACCTCCTGAGTAAACAACAGGCGAGAGAGAACCGCCCAACACAGAGAATATTGAATATTAAATTTTAAACATGGCACCTGTGAAAACTTCATATTAAAATACCAAAACCAAAACAAAATCAAGGAAAAAAAACAGAAAGAAAGAAAGAAGACGGAAAAAAATGGAATTTTTAAAATAAAATGTGCTATATATTTCTGAAAAGTTAGAAGAAAGGATTTTGAATGTTTTCATCAAACAGAAATGATAGGTATTTGATGAAATAGACATGACTACCCTGATTTGAATATTACACCATGTATACATGTATCAAAACATCACATGGTATTAAATAAATATGTATAATTTTTACATGTTAATTAAAGAATAAATTGAAATTTTTTAAATGATTTCTTTCTCTACAGGAAAAAAAAGGAGGAAGAGCAATGAAGAATCTACTTTGGAAGAACAAGAATAGTTTATTCCAAGTAACAGTTCTTTAAAGTACAGAAAACATCTCTACATAGATCTTTTCAAAGTCTTAAAAATCAAAGATGATTTGGACTTTACAAAAAAGGACATCAAAGAAAAGGCTCATGGGTGCAGCTAAGATATAATACCATAGAAAAGAAAGAAAAGGAATAATAAGATGAATAAAAACATTACATGGTACAAACTGTAGTGGAGCAGTAAGAAGGAAAATCAATATTGGTGAAAACAGGTGGAGATACAGAGGACTGGGAAGGGGAAGAACACAGAATGCAAAGGAAAAGACAAATGTACAAAAATGATCAGAGATAAAAGAGAGACTGAAACTGCTGTGGGACAGAGGATGTTGGCAACATGAAGTTGAAACAATAATTCTATCAAACGGGCCACTATGCTGACTCCCACATGCTTTCTTCTCCAAGAAGCAATTCACCTGCAGCCCTATCTGGTCTTAGTGGACAGGTGATATCACATTCCTCAGCAAACTACCTGTTCACTACAGGAGAAAAGCATAGGCCAAAATAATGTTAATAAGGGGAACCCAAGTTACCCCAAAGGAGGAGACTTCTGTAACTAGATCCTGAAACTCTGGGAGATAAGGATAGTTCCTCCTAACCATAAAATCTTTAAGAATTCAATTAGAACCAGTCAGCAGGAGCTAAGGTGACCTAGAGTGGCCATGACAGTGGGGACTCAGTCAAAAGTCTCTGGAAAATTCTCTGGGATCCCCAACAAAACTGGAGTGCAGGAGAGGTACATTGTCCCTCTCCTTTCTGAGAGGAGCCACTCTTTCCCTTGAGAGTGTCCTCTTCCCCTTTTCTTATCCCTTCAAAAAACTCATTCCAGTTACTCTGAACAACATGGCGCCCACTTGATGGTAAGAATTGAGGTTTCAAGGGGGGTCTCCTCATTGACTCAGTTTCTCGGAAGGCCTCAGCTCCATAACAAAACAAAGGTAATGGAGATCCAACATCTGAATTATAATCCTGAAGAAAAATCAGTATAAGTGAAGCAGAAAAATAAATAAGACAGGAATGGACAAAGGGAAAGGACTAAATATACACAAGTAAAATTTATTACCAAGCCATTGAAATGAAAGCATAATGAAGCTATGGAACTTCAAAGAAAAAAGTCTATAAGTAATTTTGCAGAAGACACGGAGAATCTACAAAAGAAAAAAACTAAACTTATGTTTTTTTAGCAATATTAAATGTCAGAAGACAATTGGAATAATGTCTATAGATGGGGGGAAATTGTTATTAACTTTGTTAATTGAATGATTAAGCTTTTGTGGTCTATGCTGTAATCAATTTTTATAAAATCCATGAGTTCCTTTAAAAAAATTTTTTTTGTAAGTGCTCTGTAAAGGTATCCGTGGCACATTCTTTAATTACTGTACAGTACATAGAAAAGGAAACCTCAATTTACTCTTTAATGGAAATGGCACAAATTTTCTGATCACAGTGCAATAGAATTTGAAATCCATAACCGAAGTGGAAATTTAAAATTTAGATACTTGAATTGTTTTGTTTCTTTGTTGTTGTTGTTTGGGGTGCTGGGGATTGAACCCTAGACCTTGTGTATGCTAGGCAAGTTCCACCACTGAGCTACCCCCCAGCCCCAAAATTAACCTTTCTTAAGACAAATTCTTCTGTTCGATTCTTGGATCCAAGAGTAAATCAAAAGGCATCAGCAGAGAATTAGAACCAACAAACATGAATGTAACACTTACCAAAACCTATGGGAGAAATTGACGCTATGCCATAGAAAAAAATCTATGACTTGAAACTTACATTACCTGACAAAAATAAATAGGCAGCCATTAAATTTTAATTGGGAAAATAACAAAATATACCTAAAGACAAATAAATTAAACATGGCTAGATGCAGGCAATAACATGAATGAATTTCAGCTAAAGAAACCAGACCTCCCCCTTCACAGTGTAATATCCATTAACTATAAGTTCAAGAAGAGTCCATCCCAACTTAATGGCAGCAGGGATCAGCAGGGTGATTACCTCTTGGGGTGGAACAGTTTGGGTTCATGCGGAAGAAGCAGGAAGCAACTTTCAGGACAGTGAACAGTTCTATTACCTCATCCAGGTGGTGTACACAAAAGTTAAAATCCACTAGGTTGTGCCCTGAAAAGAATGAATCCTGTGTTAATAAGTAATACTGAAACTTTAGAAAATTTTTCATTTAAAAATAATAATTAGTGAATTAGAGAAAAAAATGGTAAAATTGATAAATATAATAACTAGTTCTATGGGGAGAGGGTAAATATATGAACTAGGTAAACCACTAGTTTTGAAAAGGGAGAAAAACATAAATACAAAAATTTAGCAAGAAGAAAAGGAAAGGCCTGGAGTTGGGCTCAGCGGTAGAGTGCTTGCCTAGCACAGGTGAGGCACTGGGTTCGATCCTCAACACCACATAAAAATAAATAAATAAAGTAAAGGTATTGTGTCCATCTACAACTAGAAAAAAAAATTTAAAAGGAAGTAATAGCTAACATTTTAAAAAGCAAAATAATGTTAAAAAATGCTATGTATATTTTGTTTCTAAAAATGTCGAAACCCTCAATCAATAGAAAACCTAGGCAAAGCAAAAGAAATGTTTTCTAAGAGCTAATCCTCACAAAAATCACAGACATACAACAATTTTGTGAATGAAATATTTCAGACTTTCAGGCTAATATGAAGGGTAACTAAGGCTTCCAGATTTAGCAAATAAAATAATAGCAGGCCCAATTGTATTTGAACACACTTATACTAAAAAAAATTATTCATTGTATTCATTGTTTATCTGAAATTCAAATTTAAGAGGGCACCATATATTTTATGTCTACCTAGATGCAGAAAATGGCCTTATTACTTCTCCTTGGTGACTAGAGACAGTGACCATAGCTTTGAGGAAAAGATGGATGAGTGAAAATGAAGTGGATATAGAGACCCCTCCTATTTCACCACTGTGACTAAAAAATCTGACCAGAACAATTTGGGGGGAAGAAAGGTTTATTTGAGGGCTCACTGTTCCAGAGACCTCAGTCCACAGACATCTATCTCACATTCCTCAAGGCTCAAGATGAGGCAGGATATCGTGGTGGAAGAGTGTGGCAGAGGGAAGCAGCTCACATAATTATCAGAAGCAAAGAGAGAGACTCTACTCTCCAGATATAAAATATATACCCCATAGCCACACCCCCAAGAACTACTTCCTCCTGCCACACCCCACCTGCCTCCAGTGCCCACTCCGTTAATCCCATTAGGGATTAGTTCACTGATTAGATTAGGGCTGTGGCCTGATCATTTCTCCTCCAAATTTTATTGCATTGTCTCACACGTGAGCTTTTGGGGGACACCATATCTAAACTGTAACAATTCCTTTGTCACAGAAACTCCATAGTATCATTAAAAACTAATGATGAAATGAGAAGAAATTGTAAAACAGCCTGGCCTTAGACTCCTCCACAGAAATATCCACTGCCAAAAGATGACACTAACAAGACAGGCAAAGTTCTGAGGGAATATGTACATCAAGAACCTACTCAGGAAAGAGTTGGTTCCTATTACAATGTTCTCAGCATGAACAAACCCAGGGAGGGCAGTAAGGTGCCCCCAAGGACTTTCTTGCAAATTTGACTGGATAGTGGAAGCAAAGCAATTGAAAAAAAATAATGAAGTTTCCTTAAAAGAATCACTGATAAGTACTGAAGACTTTAAATTATGGTAAAACTGGAAATTACAGAAAGTAAGAAAATAAATATGAACTTAAAATCACATAAAACTAATAAAACTGAGATGAAGAGAGAAATTATTAAAACTTCATCAATAGATTTTAGATAAAAGTCAAGTCAAAGCAAATATGATAAATCAAATTATTTTCTTTTCATGGTATAATTTTTCTTAAACTATAGAAGCATCTTTTAGAAATGAATATTTCATGATAAATTTTTTTTCTAGATTCCTGAGGTGTCTTCAGTTTTAGTTATTTCAATTATTTGTTTCCATTCTGGTAAAATGTAATCCATAAAAAATTAAAACTGTTTAATTATGATCACGTTTCCAAAATTAATTTCATCTAAGTTTTATTTGTTCATTCAATAAATGTCATCATTTGAACACCTCCAATGTTCCACGAATCCTGCTTTTTGTATGCAAAAACACAGACATACACACACAGACACACACACACATACACACACACACACAAGTGATAAAGAGATAAGTGGTGTATATCCATCTAATGTTAATGATGCTTTCTTTAGAATGATAGAATTTGGAGTGAGTCTCTGCTCTCTCCTTCCTTTCAAAAAGCTTGAATCACTTATAAGAAATAGGAATTATTTTACAAAACAATGTTACCAAGAAACATGGAAAAGGCTGGAAATTTAATTTTTAAAGGTCACATATCAAAACCTGTCAAAGAGTGCACCAAAAAGAACTAATATGCAAATCTCATTTGTGAATAGTGGACAAATCCTCAGTGAAAAGAAAAATTAATAGAGTTACACAGTACAGTGACAGATTAACACACTATAACAAAACAGGTTTATTCCAAGAATGACAAAAATAGACACTTCATGTTAATAGATTCATTGCTGTAAGTTTAAATGAGATAAAGCATATAATTTTCATATTAGATACTAAAAGCATATTATAGAATACATCATTCATCCTAAATGTTAATCAATAATAGGTCAGTAACTTTTCCAAACTAATAAAGCCAAAGGAAAATCAAGTGAGTATGAAGCTCCAAAATCCAAGTGAAGAAATTCAAGGAGAAAATGGTCCACAGTATATATTCTAATATGCTTGAATGTTGGTTCCATAGAGGAGAAAAAATTGCTGTTGCCAAGAGAGGAGAAAAATCATAGCAGCATGACCTTGGGAAGCAACAGGGAAGACGGTCCTAGGAAGAGCATAGACAATTCATCTTTGTAAAAAGAGCAAGGACATATCACAAAAGCACAGAAACAAAGGGGTTGAAAGAGGGAGTTCTGTGCTCTTTTAGCTTTTCAATGAGCAAGAATCCACAAAATCAGTGAAACTAACAAGAAGGGAGGATAAAAAGGGGTATATAACAATTGTGTTAGTCAGCTTTCTGTTGCTGTGACAAAATACCTGAGAAAATCAACACAGAAGAGGAAAACAATATTTTGGTTCACAGTTGCAGAGGTTTCAATCCAAGTTGGCTGATTTCATTGCTTTGGGCCTGAGGTAAGGTAAATATCATGGTGGAAGGATGCGATGGAGGAAAGCTGTCACCTCATGACAGCCAGGAAGAGAGAGAGAAAGAGAGAAAAGAAACGGTCTTGGTAAAAAATATACCCTTCAAGGTCAAGATCCATGACTACTTCCTCCAACTAAGCTCTACCTCCTAAAGGTTGCACCTCCTTCTAGTAGCACCACAGATGGCAATCAAGACGTTAGCACATGGCCTGTGGAGGACATTTCATACCTAAAACATAACATCCATCCTTTAGGATCATGGAAGAGTGATCAAGGAAAAAGGGAAATAATAAATAATTTGTAGGGCTCTGCTGAGTGCCCCCTTGGGACATATGATCATAAATTCAAAGAGCAGCCACCATAATCCGGTGATTTACCACAAGTATATTCATCCCAGGGGCAGAGGCAGAAGGGTGGATTCCAGTAGGACAAGGGCTGTTCTAGAAAAGTACAGCAGAGGAAGGAAGAAGTCGAGGTGTAAAGGGACACACTCACAAACACTAGGGTGGGGCAAGAGTCGAGGGGAGACTGGTGAAGGTAAAAGATGGTGAAATTTTCTGCAACTAATGGATAAAAGGTTCTAATATGGTTACAAATGGTTGAAACTGGAATATTAGAATTAGACAGGAAAGAGAAGAAGGTGAAAGGTCAGAGATTGGGACATTAAAAGTGCAGGTTCTGAAGATAAGAATATAGGAGTGGAGACAAAAGATCATTAGAAATAAGGAAGGTAAGGTACTAAGAGGCCAGCATGATCATCTTCTCTTTCACACAAAATGCAAAGTCTTTGCTGACTGACAAGGCGCTACACGTTCTGCACAGACCCCACTCCCATTAACTCAGACCTTTTCTCCTACTACCCTTCCTCCCATCACTCTCTGAGCCAGGCTTAGCTCCCTACTCTTCTTTCAGCTCACCAGTGACATTCACAGCTCACATTCCTTTGCATCTGCTACCTTGGCCCAGAATGTTTTTCCCATGTGAACATCTCATGGTGAAATGTCACCTTCTCATTGAAAATTGCACTACCCACCACATCCCAACACTTCCTATCCCCCTTCCCTGCTGTCTTTTACCACAATCTAACATGCACACTATACTTACAGTGGTTCACTATCTCTCCAAGTAGGCCATAAGCTCCATGTGAGCAATGTTCTTTATCTCTTTCCTTTACTGCTACATTCCCAGAAATGATAAGAACATTTAGCACAGAGTAGGTGATCAGTGAATATTTGTTGAGCAACTGAGAGAGAGAGAGAGATCGGTAAGTAAAAGAGTGAAGAAAGAAATTCACAAAGGTTTTAGGACTTTTAGGGAAGGCCTAGTTTAAATCAAGAGTAATACTACATCCTTTTAATGCAACATTTCTTTTTATGTAAAAATGTAACATCTATTAAAATGTCCTGTTTTTAGCCAAAAAAAAATGTGATGATTAAAAGTAAAGAAACTCATAGGTGACATACAAAACTTCCCCAGGAAGGTTTAATTTTAGCTTTTTCACTCTCCTTTCTCATCCAACTCTCTGAGCAGCTCCTTAAAAATAACTCTCCCAAGAATCTTGTGTAGTTTTAAATGAAGCACACATGCCCCAATGAGAATCAGGACTGCAAGCAAAATCTACTTAGAAATTTTTGTGGCAGTTGCTAAAACATACTTACAAAATCATTTTTAAAAATTCAAGGTTTCATTCAAGTCATCCAGTCTAGTTAGAAGCACCAGAAACTCTCAAAAATAGATTTGTGAGATTAACTAAAATGGATTTTTTTTTTTAAACTCAGGGCCCATTCAAGTAATACCAAAAAAAAAATGTAGTAGACTCATGGACAAGAGAACATGGGTTCCAAAATGAAGTTTAATGCCACTTGCTTTCTGTTATTCTTGAAGCTGCATGTACACTAAGGCTGATTCTGATGCGTCAGAACCTCAACTAGGCTGTTTCTTCAGCAGAATAAATAACCTGTGGGCTTTTCAGGCAAGGGAGTGATACACAACAGCTAAAAATGAAATATCTAAAAAGCCCAAGCACAATTTTTCTCTTCTCAATCTCTTCCTCTTCTCCTTCTCTCATCTCCCCTGCTCATTTGTCACCCTAGGCCTGGAACCCTCAGTGGAGAGCCCCTGTGCAGGGAAGCCTCAGCATTAACTTGTGGGTTGGAGAGAAGCAGTGGTTCTGAGCAGCATACAGACATCACCAAGCCCTGAGCCCACTCACCTGGGAAATCAGCAGATCCTCCAGGAAGACAGAAGTTCTAGTTATAACCAAAACAGAAACAGGCATAAAATGAAATCTCCCAACTCAAGGACCATGTAACCTGCTGATACTCACACTAAGCAATCAATGAGAAAGCTATTGCCCTTCAGTTATTTGTAACAGTTCATTGATTTCAAGCAACTGAAACTGAGTTCTAGCCAAAAAAAAAAAAAAACTATTCCACGTGAACTTGGGAAGGACAGAAAATACAGTAGCCCCAGGTAATGTTATTAAAATCTTTAAATAGTCTCTATAAGGCATAACAACCTTTTTCCAATAGTGTGTCCTTTCATTCAAAACATAAGCTTCCTTGGAGACTGAATCAGCTTCTTTTAGCTTGAATCACGGAGACACCTGCAGGTCACAAATGTGGAAGTCATTGTGATTGACAATTCCACTGGAATGCCTGGAAGAAAGAAGTGTTGATCCCCAAAGGAAAAATGAGAAACTGATTTTTTTTTTCTTAAAAACAGTGGTGTTTTACAACCCCTGTGATATGAGCAGACTACCCAAAGGTTTCAGAATACGAAGACCAAGAGATTTTGTGGCTAGACCCCTGGGGGAATATACATACTAGGGGAAGTAATTACCAAGAAACGGTGCCCCCGGGAGCCCATCAGAACAAAATAGTACCATCTCATCATAATACAGGTGACTTGGTAGACACAGCATGACATGAACTAGGTGGTGGCAGAGGGAGGAAAAAGCTAACTTGTGAGAATACGAAGACTTAATCTGAGAACTCCAAAACTATCTAAAATGTGGAAAGCCTGAAAAATGAGATGAGGTTCACCTGTCAGTCAGGGTAGAGCACCATGTTCAAGAAATTCAGGAAATAATGTAGAGGTGCTAATAGAAGAAAAAGTTGGCCCAAATCTACATCATGTCAGCTTTGGAACCAACTTCCTTAACAAGACTCCTAAAACGTAAGCAGTAAAATCAAGAATCAACAAATGGGATGGATTTAAACTAAAAAGCTTCTTCACAGCAAAGGAAATAATCAAGAATGTGAAGAAAGAGCCTACAGAATGGGAGAGAAAAATCTTTGCCACCTATACCTCAAATACAACATTAATCTCCAGGGTATATAAAGAACTCAAAAAAACTTCAAACCAAAAAAATAAATAAATAAATAAATAACCCAATTAATAAATGGGCAAAGGAACTGGACACTTCACAGAAGAAGAAATACAATTGGTCACCAAATATATGAAAAAATGTTCAAGGTCTCTAGCAGTTAGAGAAATGCCAATTAAAACTACACTGACATTTTATCTCAGTCCAATCAGAATAACAATTATCAAGAATACAAGTAACAATAAATATTGGTAAGAATGTGGGGGGAAGGCACACTCATACATTGCTGGTGGGACTGAAAATTGGTACAACCACTCTGAAAAGCAGTATGGAGATTCCTCAGAAAACTTGGAATGGAACTACCAATGACCTAGTTAACCCATTCCTTGGTTTATAGCCAGAGAACTTAAGATCGGCATACTACAAGTGACACAGCCACATCAATGTTTATAGCACCTCAATTCACAATAGCTTAACTATGGAACCAGACTAGACGCCCTTCAACAGATAAACGGTTAAAGAAAATGTGGTGTATATATACACAATAAAATCTTTTTCAACCATAAAGAAGAATTAAATTATGGCATTTGCTGGTAAATGGATGGAAATGGAAAATATCATGCTAAGTGAAACAAGCCAATCCCAAAGAACCAAAGGCCAAATGTTCTCTCTGACCTGCAGATGCTGACTCACAACAAGAGAGGATAGGGAGGGAAAAAATATAAGTACCTTGGATTAGACAAAGGGAAATGAAGGCAAAGGAGGGGAAATGGGAATAGGAAAGATAGTAGAATGAATCAGACATTACCTCCTATGTGCATATATGAATACATAACCAATATAATTCTCCATCATGTACAACCAAAAGAATAAGAAATTATACTCCATATAGGTATAATATGTCAAAATACATTCTACTGTTATGTATAACTAATAAAAACAAATTTTAAGATATTTTAAAAATAATGTTGAGGTGCATTTGACTGGGAAACTTCAAGTCACTCATAGAATTGGGGGTGTGTTTTGGTTTTGGTTTTGGTTCTTTGAGAACAGAGAGAAAAGGGAATTTGATCTCAGCGTTGCTCTTTCTTAACTGTGGCTCCTAAAATGAGGTGCTGCTGCGAATAACAAGGGGTGAGAGATCCAAGATGGTGGAATACAGAGCAGTTCCTACCGCTCTGTGTCATGAAATCAAGAAAGCAGACAAGCAGCTTCTCCACAAGGTGGGTGAACAAAAAGAAGAGGGGGGTACTTTACTGGAACCTAAAATTGGACATTCAAAGCAGAGCAGGGCATAGAAGGTTGGTTGTGATAAAATAAGGAAAAAATCTGCAGCGGCACAGCCACTGCCACACTCAGGCCAAAAGCTCCAGCCAGAGAGGGCCCTCCATGAGCATAGAAGAGGGATGGGAAATTAAAGGAACCCACATTTTAGGGAGTCCTGAGGTGTAGCTGGGTATGGAATGTTCAGAGTCCAAGGACATTGCCTGACAAACCTGAAGGAGGCGCACAATATCCACAATATCCGTGTGTGAGGAAAGAAGCTGCTCTCCAGGAAGCACGCGGAGAACCAGGGAAGAAGCCATTTTGCAGCTACAGCATAGGGCTGGCAACCCAGGAAGCCGATTCCTGGCAAAACCCAAATTTGGCCCGAAACACAGGCTGAGCAAACCCAAGCTGCATGACTTACAATGTGTTTAAGTGACCATGAGAAAATCAGACCTGGAGAGAGGTTTACCCAGAGGACAACTGGTCATGGAAACCCAGCCAGCGCTACCCCTCCCTTCCAATCAGACTGCTTGCAGGGCCTGCTGGGAGAGAGGCATTTATTTGGCCAGAACTCAGAAGGGTAGGGGTGGGAGAAATTTTTTGGATACTGAACCTAAGACCAGGGAACATGGGGTCCACAGGTGATGTAGGAGACTATGAATTGTCTCCCCCACCACATGAGTGGAACCAAAGAGAGATGCCTGGGGTAAGTCTTTTAGCATGGACGAGAAAGTACTGGGCGCTGGAGATGCACTGATTTAAAATCTCCTGATCAATTAGTATTTGACAAAGAGGCTGTGGCTCCTAAAATGAGGCCTTGCTGCTAATAACAAGGGGTGAGAGATCCAAGATGGTGGAATAGAGGAGGTCATATTCTCCTAAACCTAAACCCTGCCTCCAGGAACTGTGCCTACAGGATTACCTCTCTCACTCCAGCAATTCAGAGGGTGGA
Source organism: Ictidomys tridecemlineatus (assembly GCF_052094955.1). Taxonomy (NCBI): domain Eukaryota; kingdom Metazoa; phylum Chordata; class Mammalia; order Rodentia; family Sciuridae; genus Ictidomys; species Ictidomys tridecemlineatus. The sequence goes on along the minus strand of NC_135488.1, from coordinate 32,811,842 downwards.
GCATCACACTCCAGAAGACAGCACCTAAAACTGATGAGAGGAGAAGCTGAGAATATTTTGAACTCCAACAAAAAGAATTCTTTAATTTTTCATCAAGACATTTTTTCTTTTCTTTTATTATTCTTTTTCACTGTTTAATTGTGACCCTAAAGATACATGGATATTTATTTATAGAGTCCCCTATTTTTTTTCCTTCTCAACTCTAGCTTTTTCGAAGCCAGTTACTTTATATGGATTATTTTTTGTGAAATAAAATGTTTGATTAGGATATTTTAGTTTTGTCTAAAATTTTTTTTATTCTTTTAATTTTTTAAAATTGTTTGCTTTACATATTTTTTCTCATACTTGTTTCTCTTAATTCTCTCTTTTCTTCTGCTAACAGCCAATCACTATTGTTCTCTTTTACTCTTCCTTTAATCTTGTTCTTCTGTCTTCTCTCCTCCTTATAATCATCACATTATGTATCCCTGTCCACCATTTTGAAAACTTGCTGTTTTTATTATAGGCAATAACTGATAATATAATTTATGTTGATTGTGATAATTAACATTGTAGACACCATAGTAGGGACTATTTGGTTTACTGTTATATATTGTTTGCATTGGTTATTGTTATTACTTGTCTCCACCTAGACAGTGAGGTCATGGAAACCTCCAGAAACACTATAAGTTCACAGGGTAGAAACTTTACTGCCTCAGATGGATACTTGTAAGTGGGAAAACACACAAAGGATATGAAAAAGCAGGGGAACAAATCACCTGAAGTAAATCAAGATCCTCCAATAACAGAAACCATTGACACCACAGTGAAAGAAATATCAGAAAAGAAGTTTAGAATGCACATATTTAAATGGATCTGCAAAGTAAAGGATAATATAAGAGAGCAAACATCAAAATATCACTTAATAAAGAGAAAGAGGTTCTGAAAACAAAAACAAACAGAAATCCTTGAAATAAAGGAAACAATAAATCAAATTAAAAATCTAACAGAAAGCATAACCAATAGACTGGATCATATGAAAGACAGAAGCTCAGGCAATGAAGGCAAAATATATAATCTTGAAAATACAGTTGACCACAAAGAGAAAATATTAAGAAACCATGAACAGAACTTCTAAGAATTATGGGATAACATGATAAGACTAAATTTAAGATTTATCAGGATAGATGAAGGTGCAGAGATACAAACCAAAGGAATGCACAATACTTTCAATGAAATAACATCAGAAAATTTCCCAAATCTAAAGAATGAAATGGAAAATCAAATACAAGAAATTTACAGCATCCCAAATGTGCAAAATTACAATATATTCTCATAAAGTCACTTTATTATGAAAATGCCTAGCATACAGAATAAGGATAGAATTTTAAAGGCTATGAGAGAACAATATCAGATTACATATAGAGAAAAAGCAAATGGATCCCAGCTGATTTCTCAACCAAGACCCTCAAAGCTAGGAGGTCCTGGAATACACATACCAAGCTCTGAATGAAAATTGGTGCCAACCAAGAATCCTATATCCAGCAAAATTAAACTTCAGATTTGAATATGAAAAAAAAACTTCTATGATAAACAAAAATTAAAAGAATTTACAACCATAAACACTGCACTACATAACATTCAAAACAAAATATTCCATAAATATGAAATTTTTAAAAACTGAAAACCAGCAAAGGGAGAAACTATACTAAAGGAATAGTCAATCAAAGGAGAAACTAATTCAAATTAAACCAAATCTAAGAAATATGTCTGATAAAAGAAATAAGTATACTAGCAATTATTCTCAATAAAATTTTTTCTTGTGACGAATAGTGCTACGAGTATGAAATAAACCAAAATGACCAGGAACACAAATCAGATCTCAATAATAACCTCGAACATTCATGGCCTAAATTCATCAATCAAAAGACATAGACTAGCTTTTGGATTGGATTAAAAAACAAGACCCAACAATATGCTGTCTCCAAGAGACTCACCTTATAGGCAAGGACATCCACAGACGAAGGTAAAAGGAAAGAAAAAAGCTTATTATTCACATGGATCTTGTAGAGAAGCAAGGATTTCTATATTCACATCAGATAAAGTGGACATCAAGCCAAAGTTAATCAGAGGGGACAAAAGAAGGACATTTCATACTGTTGTATATACCAACAAGATGTAACAATCATTATACCCCAAACAACGGAGCATCTACATACCACAAACAAACCATTCTCAATTTCAAGACTCAAATAGACCATATAACAATAATACTGGGTTACTTTAATATACCTCTCTCATTACTGGTTAGATCTTCCAAACAAAAACTAAACAAAGAAAATATAGAACTAAATAATACAATCAATGGTTTAGACTTAACAGACATATACAGAGTACTTCATTGACTGAAAAGACTTTCTTCTCAGCAGCACATGGATTCTTCTCTAAATAGACCATATCTTATGCCATAAAGCAACTCCTAACAAATACAAAAAAAAAAATAGAAATCATACCCTGCATCAATCATATCAGATCCTAATGGAATGAAGTTAGAAATCAATAATAGAATTAAAAATAGAAGTTACTCTAACACCTGGAGACTAAATAATATCCTATTGAATAATGAAATGTTAACAGAAGATATCAGGAATGAAATAAGAAGTACTTAGAGGTAAGTGAGAATAGTGATACAATGTATCAAAATTTCTGGGACAACATGTAGGCAGTGTTAAGAGGAAACTTCATTGTATTGACCTCATTCATCACATCAAAAGAATAGAAAGTCAATGAATAAAATACCAAAATTACATCTCAAAGCCTAGGGAAAAAAAGAACTAATCAACACCAAAACTAGTAAGACAGGAAGTAATTAAAATCAGAGCTGAAATCAACAAAATTTATACAAAAGAAACAAATGAAGAAATTGACAAAACAAAAAGCTGATTCTTTGAAAAAATAAATAAATTTGATAAACAGCTACCTAATGAAAAGAAAGAGAAAGAGAAAACTGAAATTAGTAAAATTGATGATGAAAAAGTAAATATTACAACAGATACTATCAAAATATAGAAGATAATTAGAAACTATTTTGAAATTTTAAAAAATAGAAAATCTTGAAGACATTGACAAATTTTTAGAGACATATGACCTATCCAAACTGAACCAGGAAGGCATACACAATTTGAACAGATCAGTCTCAAGCAATGAAAGAGAAGATGCCATCAAAAACCTAATAAAAAAAAGAAAAGCCCAGAATGGACTCTCAACTGAGATCTATAAGACCTTCAAAGAATTAACATCATTACTTCTCAAATTATACCATGAAATAGAAAAGAAGGGAACCTTCCAAATTTATTCTATGAAGCTAATATCACTCTGTTACCAAAACCAACAAAGACACATCAAGGAAAAAAAAAACTTCAGACCAATATCCCTGATAAACATATATGCAAAACTTTTCAATAAAATTCTGAAAAATCACATACAAAAACATATTAAAAATATAGTGTACCACAATCAAGGGGGGTTCATCCCAGGGATGAAGGTTGGTTCAATATATGGAAATCAATAAATGTAATTCATCACATCAATAGACTTAAAATGGGAATTATATTATCATCTCAACAAGAAAAAGCATTTCACAAAAATATAGCACCCCTTCATGTACAAAACACCAGAAAAACTAGGAATAGTAGGAACATAGCTCAACCTTGAAAAAGCTTTATTTTCTAAACCCATGGCCAATATCATTCTAAATGGTGAAAAATCAAAATAATTCCCCCTAAAAACTGGAACAAGATAGTTATGCCCTCTTTCACCACTTGTATTCAACACAGTCCATGAAACTAGAGCCAGAGCAGTTAGACAAAAGAAATAAATTAAAAGGTTACAAATAAGAAAAGAAAAACTCAGGGTTGGGGTTGTGGCTCAGCAGTAAAGCGCTTGCCTAGCACATGCGAGGCACTGGGTTCGATCTTCAGCACCATATATAAATAAATAAATAAATAGATAAATAGATAAATAAATAAATAAAGTGAAGGTATTGTGTTCAACTACAACTAAAAAAAAAAGAAACAAACAAATAAAAGAACTCAAAATATAACTATTTTCTGATGACATGCTTCTATATTTAGAAGATTCAAAAAATTCCACAGAAACATTCTAGAACTAATAAATGAATTCAACAAAGTAGGAAGATATAAAATTAACACCATAAATCAAATGCATTCCTATATATCAGTGATGAATACACTAAAAGAGAAATTAGGGAAACTACCCCATTCCCAATAGCAAAAAAAAAAAAAAAAGGAAATCTAACAAAAGAGGTGAAAGATCTCTAAAATGAAAACTTCAGAAGACTAAAGAAAGACCTTAAAGGAGAACTTAGAAGATGGAAAGATCTCCCATGCTCTTGAATAAGCAGAATTAACATCATCAAAATGGCCATACTACAAAAGCATTATACAGATTTAATGCCACTCCTATTAACTCCTATTTTTTATAGAAATAGAAAAAGCAATCATGAAATTCATATGGAAAAATAAGAGATGCAGAATAACCAAAGCAATCCTTAGCAAGAAAAGTGAAGCAAGAGGTATCACAATACCAGACATTAAATTATACCACAGAGCCATATTAACAAAAACAGCATGGTATTGGCACCAAAACAGACACATAGAGCAATAGTACAGAATGAAAGACACAGAGACAAGCCTGCATAAATACAGTTATCTCATACTAGGCAAATGAGCCAAAAACATATATTGGAAAAAGATAGCCTCTTCAACAAATGGTGCTGGGAAAATTGGAAATCTGTGTGTAGCAAAATGAAATTAAATCTCTTATCTCTCACCCTGCACAAAACTCAACTCAAAGTCTGAAGCACTAGAATAGAGACCCTGTGTCCTATTGGAAGAAAAGTAGATCCAAGTTTACATCAGCTTAAGAACTTACTTTCTTAGTAAGACTTCTAAAGCACAAGAAGTAAAATTAAGAATCAACAAACGGGATGAAATCAAACTAAAAAGTCTTCACAGCAATGGAAAAAATTATGTGAAGAGAGAGCCCACAGAATGGGAAAAAATTCTTTACCATATGCACCTCAGATAGAACATTAATCTCCAGAATATAAAGAACTCAAAAAACTTCAATACCAAAAAATTTTAAAAAACCAAATAACTCAATCAATAAATGGCAAAGGAACTGAACAGACACTTCACAGAAGAAGAAATACAATCAATCAAAAAATACATGAAAAAATGTTCAACATCTCTAGTAATTAGAGAATGCAAATTAAAACTACAATGACATTCCATCTCACTGTAGTCAGAAAGACAATCATCAAGAATACAAGCAACAATAAATGTTAGTGAGGATGTGGGGGGAGAGTAACACTTATACATTGCTGGTGGGACTGCAAATTGGTGCAACCACTCTGAAAAACAGTATGGAGATTCCTAAGAAACTTGGAATGGAACCACCATTTGATCCAGTCATCCCATTCCTAGGTTTATACCCAAAGGACTCAAAATCAGCATATTACAGTGATGTAGCCACAGCAATATTTATAGCAGCTCAATTCACAATAGCTAAACTATGAAACCAGCCTTGTTGCCCTTCAATAAATAGATAAAGAAATTATGGTATATATACACAATTGAATATCACTCAGTCATAAAAAAAGATTGAAATTATGGCATTTTCCAGTAAATGGATGGAACTGGAGAATATTATGCTAGTTGAAATAAGCCAATCCCCAAAAAATCAAAAACCTAATGTTTTCTCTGATATGTGAAGCTAATTCACAATAAAAGAGAGGGTATTTTGGACTAGACAGAGGGGAGTAAAGGGAAGGGAGGGGGAATGGGGATAGGAATAATAGCAAAATGAATCAGAATGAACCCTCTGGCTTCCAATATGAATACTTATGGAGGTTCAGTTCTCAAGCCTTCTAGGTATCACTCTGCAGGTATCTACCCTATTTGCAAACATGATCACACGACCTGTGTAACTCTACAACATGTACAACCAGATGAATGAGAAGTTATACTCTATTTATTATATGTCAAATGCATTCTACCACCATGTATAACTAATTAGAACAAAGAGAAATATATTTAAAAAATAACAAGGGGTAGCAGTTCTTCCTTCCTAACTAAATCATTTGTTGAAGCCCAATGACTCCATGAAAGACCTGCCAATATTCAGCGTCTCCCTTTGGCAGTGTGAAAGAAGAAAAATCAGGTAACTGTCAAAATCAAAATTCTTGCTCTCCTAGATCTCCTATGAATATGCTCTTCAAAATCATGCTAAATCCATAAGTTGACTCAAAAAGATGAGGGCAGACCCTGCTATGAATCACATAGAAACCTCACAGCCTTGTCTCTTTCCAGCCATGCCTCTATACACATGCACATTTTTATACCTGTAAAACGTCGTCAAAATTAATATCTAGAGCAGGATTAAAGGAGAAAAAGCATTTTAAAACTGTAGAACTTATAAATAGGAAATAAAAGCAGAGCAACAAGTCATATACATGCTGGTACTCAGTTTGCCTAGGACGTAGGTGTGTTGCCTCTAGGTTAAGAGATGATAGAAAAATCATCAGCTCTAGTCTTCTCCAAAGCCAGTCAGCCTCCTCCCTTTTGCCCCTGGGGCTTTCTTGACTCTGTGCTGTGTGTGGTCCCTGTACTCTCTGGGGCAGCACTGCCAGAGGAAGAATTCCTTGTACAGCTTTATACAGGTCCTGTCTTATTTTTAGAACATGCATATAGTAAATAAAAGTATCATATTGCAGATGAGAGGTGCTTCCAAAGGAGTCACTGACAAAGGAAAGACCATCCTTGCCTCCACTGCAGAACCTTTGGGTAGTCCATTAGGGAACACACTTAACTTGGCTATTTATATAACCAGTTGTATACCAAGCACTTATCAGAGGTAAGAGCATTTGAAAGCTTCTGAGCACTGTTTAGTTCCATGTTACTAACAGGATTGCATTAACTTCTAAAAATATTCTTCTGTTCCATTCTGACTTCACTTAATTAGGAATCTTTTGCTCCCAGTGAAGACCTTTTACTCTACTTCAACTCTGTATTTGGGTTTTACTGTTTACACAAACTTAGCTTCTATGTTTGGGGCAGCTAAATATTTGCTGTGAGATTATCTCTGCAGATCAGAATCTAATTTCTCCAGACTTGAAAAAGCTCTGGCTTCCAATATGAATACTTATGGAGGTTCAGTTCTCAAGCCTTCTAGGTATCACTCTGCAGAACCCTTGAGAGACCAAGGAAAGCCAAGTTCAAAGATGAAGATTAGAATGTAAATCACCTAAAAGCCTAAGGGTTTCCTCATTCAGAGTTTAAAAAAATATCGCAGCAAATCATGTTCATAATTTCTGGGAGAAAATAATGAAAGACATTCTACATATGTTTTATATTGTTTTATATCTTATTGCTGTAGATTTGAGAACTAAGCAACATTGGATAGTATCTTTAATAAAGTACATTTAGCCCATGAGAGCACTAATAATATATGTATTAAAAAAGCAACATTTCATAAAAAGCATGCAGTTCCATTAGACATAGCACATTCTCTGAGTCCTTTATGCTTTCCAACAGGATTTTGAAATGCCTTTATGATTGTGGGGTCATTATTGCTTGTTTCACCAAATAAGGCTTCACTATCTCAGTAATTATTACTCAGAGATTTGATGGACTCACAAGGAATTTGTTGTATTCTAGCACACACATTAGAATCTCATTTTAAATCATCAATAAATATAAATACAAAATTTTGCATTGTACAAATACCTTCTTACAAACGAATACAAAAGAGACAAGGGTTGCTAGGCAACCACCCAGCACAGGTCTCAGCATTCCAGGTAACAAAAAGACTACAACACTGCCATCACCTGAAGGTTTGTGCTTAAAGCAACAAAAGAACACTGGGTGGAGCTGACATGCAGTTCCGAACCATCACCATCCTTCCAGAATTTTATTTGAGCATATTTTATCAAATTTAATATGTTGATTTACAAACTAAGTTAAATGAACTTTATTTAGTAGTGCATTCAGCATTCAAAATTCACCTGGCATTTAGGGCACAACTCGGTGATGCAGTCTGAAGGGGACACTACATACAAGCTCTTCTGCAGTATCAATGGGGAGGGAAGGGCAATGTCTCTACTATGTACTTGCCTTTGGTAGCCTTCAAATTTGTCTCATTTCTTCAGTGTGCCCAAGACTTCCAGATATCCAATATCTGATGTTGGTTTTGTGGAGTTGGATGCAATGATGCAGCTTGGTGATGATTAGTTCAAGTGTCTGGCGTCCTGTAATATTTCTGCTCCTTCAATGGGGACCGCTGAGAGAGAAGCCTGAAGAAGAAAATTTCAAAGTGTTGAAAAGAGTAGCCCCTGGGCAAGTACAGAACTCACTGAGGACCACCACCCAGGACTCCAAAGCCCATCACTGCTGTGTAAGGATTATAATACTTTCCTTTGTGGCACAGAATGGCATATGTAAGCTCACAGTTTAGAGTCAAGCTACCCGGTTCTACCACCTACCAGCCTTGTGACCTTTGGCAAGATACTTAAACCCTCTAAGTCCATTTCTTCATCTACAAAAAAGGAATTGAAAAAAAAGTGCCTACCACATGTCATTCATGTGTTAATTGAAATAATGGATGTAAAGCCCTTTGCTTAGTCTCTGACATGTAATCAATACAGAATAAATATTTAAAGTATTAATTCTATTATGCAGGTCAATAATAAATAATGTTCTATCTCATTTATTTACATAAATACTCTCAGGGTTTTTATTAGCTAAATAGTCAGTGTAGGAATACTCTGTTCCAGTGTACAATGAAAACATGTACACTATTTAGGAATAAACGATGTCAGGCAAGAACATAAAAGAAGAACAGATTTAGTGTGATTGAAGGCCTTGAATGTAGCCATATACTTTTTATCATCTTGCATTACCTAAGGCCATATTATTATAGCAATGGATTTTGCCCTCACCCTCTGCAAAACAGATGGTATGTGTATCTTGGTCTTATGTGAGTTCCTTGCATTCACATACATGGAGCCACATAGGATTATATACACTTAGATCACCAAGAACATGAGATTTGGGGGGCTACTTTAACAAAAGAATATATATATGTGCAACTATAAAGAAAATTACATAAGTAGAAAATCAAGAACAATGCAGGAACTTGACACATCTCTATGGGCTAAGCCACAGGTTGTACAACTCAAATCCACCTGGTGTCATTTTGGTGCCTGGTGATGTTATCTTCTCTCTGTCCTGCTTCAAGTTGCTTCCTTCCATACTCACAGCTTCTGTTTCATGACATTAACTTCCATGTGACTCTTGGTGGCCTGCCCAACCCTTCTTCACAATGACTTTCATTTTTCCTTGGACATATTATGTTACCTGCTTTAAATCTGAGCTCAGAGGTGAAGCAGGCTATAGTGGGCACTGTGTTGGGGTGTCAGACCCCTCTCAGAAATGAAGGGACTTCTCCCGTAGCCACTAGGAGTGCCATGGACAGACAGCCCAGCTGTCAGCAATCTACAGAGGTTGCCTCAACTGAAGAGAGCTGCCTTTCCGGGTCATGTTCTTTTCCTGGGTGCTGGGATTGATGATAGAGAAGACAAAGACCAAGTCCTTGTGTCTCAAACTGAGACATCTCTGAAGGGTCACCTGAGCTCCATAACTCCTTATGGTGTTTGATGAGCCCTGCTTTGAGACAAACATAGCCATTCAATTTCTGCCTCTGCCCACTCCTGTTCCCCTGTCTCCTCCTCATTCTCCTCCCTTCCCCAAATGTTGATCTCAGCAGCATTCCAGATAAAGTTCCCCAATGCTGATCTCTACCTCAGAGGCTTCTTTTTTAATATAATTTTTTAATATTTATTTTTAAGTTTTAGATGAACACAATATCTTTATTTTACATTTATGTGGTGCTGAGGATCGAACCCAGTGCCTCGTGCATGCTAGGTGAGCACTCTACCACTGAGCTACAACCCCAGCCCCTCGGAGGCTTCTTTTTTGGAAACTCAATCAGTGGTTGGAGATAACCCATAGGGGGGACACAGAGTCATACAGGTTGTCAAAAATCAGTCAGGAAGTCAGGCATGGTGGCTCACGCCTAAGCCCAGCAGCTCAGGAGGCTAAAACAGAAGGATTGCGAGTTCAAAGTCAGCCTCAGCAACTTAGTGAGGCCCTAAGCAACTTAGCCAGACTTTGTCTCGAAATAAAATACCAAAGGGCTGGTGATGTGGCCCAATGGTTAAATGTCCTTGGGTTCAATCCCCAGTGCCAAAAGAAATTAGTCAAGATACTGACTGGCCTCAGTTAAGGGCCCGTTCCTGCTCCATTAAGCTATAGCCAGGCACATAAGTTTGTGGGATACAGAACCCCCCTGTGGGGCCACTGGCAGTTCTGAGTGTGTTTCCTAGGGGGTGGCATATTTGACATGTCTCATACATTCTATTATGGATCCCAGGCAGGGTCCATAGGTTTGTCTGTCTTTCTGCAATGCATAGCATTTGGTTTATATCCTTTTTATCTTCAAAGCTATCACCACCCCCTTGGCTCCACAGAGATCCTTGCCTATGCTAGAACTTGAAGTGAAAACATCTCCTCCATTTGACTACAATCTAAAAATATTCACTTTTGAGTTTGAGAAGTTTACTGCTAATTATGACAGGGAAACTGAAAGGAGATATGTAAAATAGCAAACATAATTATTACATTAAGAAGCGTCGTTAAAGAGATTTTTTAGAAATTCAAGCTTATGTTATTGCATTAATTAAAGACACTCATTCTATAATACTGCTTAAAAATGTTTTTTTTAAATCCCTTCTTTCTCACATCAGCAATGAATTGTATCTTTGTTCAGAACAAAGACCTCCATGTGCTCATTATAAAAATTAAAGTGACATAGAAAAGTCTAACAAAGGAAAAATATTACCTAAAATCCCACTGTCTAAAAATAGCCATAATCAACATTTGGATATAATTATAGTTGTCTGTCTATTGACATAGCCAGAAAGATAGAATGACTTGCAGTCAAATGAAATCATATACCTGCTATTTTAACTCTTAAAAAATAGTTTTAATTTCATTAACCAAAAAAAAGAGACAGAAGTAAAATTAAAATAATTTCTAAATATTAAGTAAATGTTTCCCCATCATATGAACTATTTCCTAAAAGATCACTGAAAGAGACCACATAAGAGACTGGCTTCATGCAATTGGCAGGAGGGAGTTTATTGAACCAGCATGCTGGGGCTCAAGGCTCACTCAGGAAGGGAGAGCAGCCCAGAGCCCAGAGCAGAGGTCAAGCAGAGCTTAAGTACACTTTTTGGAGAGGGTGGGGGGCTTTGCATACATCAGAACAAATCATCATGAGGCTCGGGGAAATTGAACAACAACTCTGAGACATGATTAGTACATTCATTGGCGGAAACAGTCTGGGCAGGGGTGATTGGTCACCTCTAAGTGGGGTACACATTCAAACTGATTGGTTTTAGGGCCTCAAGGACTACGTGACATACTACACAGAGTCCCAGGTTATTAGACCACTAGTGGAAACAGTGGAAATATTTACTGGGCAGTTCGGTTATTGTCCTAACAGCTACAGGGATTACAGGTTCTGGGGGTAGCAGAGGAATTTTAACAATACCTAGTCTTTCACTTTTTAACTCAGGCCCTGCAGCTTGGAAACTTTACAATACCCAGTCTTTTACACTTTAACTCAGGCTTTGCAGTTTAGAATCAGCTTAGAAATTTTACCTTTACAGTGGGATAGGGATGTAGCTCAACACAAAGTATTAGCATTCTGGGTCCCCAATACTCTCCTCCATCACCAAATCAACCCTAGAGTGTGACTACCCAGACTTTCATATAGGAATGAACCATATTTCTACTTTATGTATGCCATCTCATCTTTAGGTTTCTTTGTATATCATCCTAACTTCATCTTTGCTAATATCTCAACTAATATGATTATTGTCTACTCTGAGACCATAATTCCTGGAGTTATTTTGTCTTAATTCAGCATCACCAGGTAGAGTGCTCACTGCCAATGTCTTTTACCAGGGTCTCCATTCCTGAATTCTTGGTGATTTATTTAATTATGTTTGATGAGTTAGTTTGGCTTATTACTACTATAACAAATTGCCACAAATTCAGTGCTTAACACAAATTTACTCCCTTACCCTTCTGAGTATCATATTGCAAAGCAAACATCACTAGGCTAAAATGAAGATCCTGCCTTCATTTTATTTTATTGCCTTCTAAAGGCTCTGGGAGATGCTCCATTTTCTTACCTTTTCCAGCATTTAGAGGCTGTCTCCATTCCTTTGCTCGGGGTCACTTTCCCTCTCCTCAAAGCCATCAGTGTAGTGTCTTCAAGTTCTCTGTGGCCCTACTGCCTCCCTCTTAGTTTATAAGGACCCTTATGACTACCTGTGTACCACCAAGATAATCCAGGGTGCTCTCTGCATCTCAGGATCTTTAACTTAATTGGACCCGTAAAGTTCCTTAGCCATGTGAGAGAACACACTCACAGGTTCCAGGGGATTTAGACATGCACATTTGCAGGGTGGGGAGGCATTATTCTGTCCACCAGAGGTGGTTTGGCTTAGATATTGTACCATTTATTTTATTTCATCGATTTGAGGTTGTTCTCACTGGAAACGACTCCCAAGCACTTCATTGCCTGAGCTATTTGATACAGTATCAGGAATGTATGTTTCTTTATAGTTGACAAACATCTGTCTGAATGTCATAATATGGAATCATCTTTTTTTTTTCAATTTAGCACATAGTGTTATACTAAAAATACTTTAAAGCAGCATGTTGGTTTTTCTTTGTATATGAGGCTCTTATTCTACCCTTATTATACCTTAAAAAAATCTCTTTTAAGGGGCTTGGGATATAGCTCAGTTGGTAGAGTACTTGCCTTGATGCACAAGGCCATGGATTCAATCCCCAGCACCTCAAAAAAATTTTTTTCTTTCAAGTTCAACGTAACCAGGCTGTCTTGAGTCTGTTGCTTCTTGTTATTTTTTCCTAAGGTGAGGTAGCCTTTTTCAATACACTTACTCAGTTCTATCTTTTTTACAGTGAAGTTTTCTTCGAATATTTTTTTTACTTCCATGTGTTGAATTACGTATTTGAGGGTCAACAAGTTATCTTTACCTTGGATTATTTTTTCCTTCAGTTATCCATTACCTTAGTTTTAATTCCATAAATATCTTATTCTTGCTTATCTGCATTCATTATGTTTATCTCGAGCTGTTTCTCCAAGTTAGCATCCTCATTTTCATCAATGCTGCTATGCTCCTAAGTCTTCTAATCATTCTATTCCCTTTGTAGTGTGTTGGCTTGGTGCTCGATTTATTTCTTCAGCGTCCTCCTCATTTTATTAGCTATCGTCTCTTCCCTGAGATATCACCTTTATGAAGATGACATATGATTGTCTACTTCACAAAGTTACTAAATAACTGATAGCACTTAGGAAGAATTTTCTTTTGTTCTGAGCCATAGTGTCTCTTAGACGGTATTCAGTGTTTTCTCCTTTCTATTTTTGTTCATGCTCACTTTTAATTATTTTGGGGGTATGATTTTCTCATGGCATTACTATGTCTTCTCATGCTTAATCCTAGCTGCTTTATTCCAATAGTTTTCTCTGACATAATGTGGAGTACTTCCCTTTTACCACTGTGTCTAACACCTCTTCATGTTTTCTTCCAATCTTATTGTATCCCCAATTCAGCTTTCCCTAGTTGTTCCCCAAAACTGTTATTGGTTCCTTCATTGGCACCAACACAAAGGGAAGATAAAGTAGGAAAAGCAGCTCCCTGGACCAAATGAAGTTAAAAGTAACACCTTTGGCAAACTTTACAGAAACACGTGACAATGTGAAGACATTGTGCTAGGACCTCTCCATAAATCCCTGTGCAAATGAAGGTGTCTGAGTTCCACATTGTTACCGTCCCCTGTAAATCTGCATCTGCAGGCAGAAATAGGACCCCTCCGGCCTTGGACTGTCTCTTCAATTTACATGAATGGAGGCTCTCCTGCCTTGTGCTTTGTCCTTATTTCAATACCTCCTGTCAGAGGAGAGGAAAGACACATCCACTTACTAGGTTTCTCTCCAGATTTGGAAGTAATAGACATTGCTGCTATAATGTGATTATGTATTCCTGAAAAAGTCTATTTTCTGCAAAATTACACACTAAAAATTAGAGTTTATGGGGGAAAATACATTTGGAACAGTGCACTCAAAACCTGCACCAATTTGGAACCCGATTACCTCCCAAACAATTCCAACACAACTAGAAATACAAGCACAGTTAAACATCCACTGACATGTGTTGGGAGATGATGCTCCCCAGATTCCCTGCTTTCTACATGGTCCAGACTTTCTGAGTAAAGGATCTAAAGGTCTTTTCTCAGTGTTTTAGTCAGCTTTTTCACTGCTGTGATTAAAGGACCCAGCCAGCACAATTGTAAATGAGGAAAACTTTTTATTCGAGGACTCATGGTTTCAGAAGTGTTAGTCCATAGAAGGCCGGCTCCATTACCTGGGGCTGGAGGTGGGGCTGAACATCATTTCAAGAGATGGAGGGAAGCAGCTCACATCATGGTGATCAGGAAGCAGAGAGAGAGAGAGAGAGAGAGAGATCTCCACTTGCCACATACAAATATATACCCAAACCCACACCCCAATTCCCACCTCCTCCAGCCACACCTTAGCACTTCAGTTACCACTCATACATCACTTCTCATATATCATTTCTCCTCTGAACCTTCTTGCACTGGCTCACACGTGAGCTTTTTGGGGACACCTCACATCCAAACCATAACATTCAGGCATGATTGAACAGAAAACCTCAGATAGAAAGCATCTTACTCTCCAAAGGTGTTCTTGCTCTTTCCAGAAGATATTTGCTTAGCTCCAGGATTAGGAGCAATAGCTCTGCAGAGGGGGAAATGAACAGTTAATCAGCAATCCTAATAAAGGCTCAGAGTCTCCTGAATTCAAGGTTTGTTTCCTAAAATGAAAACTCACAGCACACAGGCAGTACCTGCCTCATTCTCATCTCCCTATAGGGATTCGGGTGTGAAGAGCAGATGCAAGATGTTACTCTGGCTATTATACTATGAATAGTAAGCTATATTCTATGAATAGTAAGCTATATGCAAAAAAAAATAGCCCTAGGAAAAGCCTGTTTTTCTCTAGCTATGAATAGTAAGCTCTGACCCAGGGGTTCTATATAAATATTTATTCCCCTATGTATGGCAGGCTAACATTAAATTACAAGTAAAGTTAAAATCTCAGACCCTTCATGGTTTCTGATTTAACACTAGTTTAACATTGTTTACAACCAACATCACAGTCATATACCCTTTTAAGTCTTGGGAATTTCTCTTATTTTTTAGATTTAGGTCCATTAAATTAAAACCCTGACCCAGTGAATAGCCTTTTTCTATAACCAATTTTAACACTGAATATAATGTCTTCACAGCTCCTTCATCTCAACTTACACTCTTTTCAAAAAACATCTTCACATTTTGGGAAACAATAGCTCTTCAACCCACTAAACTAGCTATTATTTGCACTCAAAGAAGTCACATTTAAAAATCTGAACATTTGGGGCTGGGGTTGTGGCTCATGTTAGAGCTCTTACCTAGCATGTATGAGGCACTAGGTTCAATTCTCAGCACCGCATAAAAATAAAGATCCATTAACAGCTAAAAAATATTTTTTAAAAAATACGAACATTTTTTGGAGGGGGTTCTTAGGTTTTGCCTGGGTTTCCTCTTTAATTGTGGAGTAGTTTGCCCATGATCACTTCAAAATATTAAAATGAAGTGTGTGAGGGGTCACACATGAATTTAAAAAAAAAAGTCCATTGTTCTGCATCAACAGATCCACCTTGAAAAAAATTTCTTATAGCAGAGAACATTGGATTAGGACTGAGTCTCTGGATATTTTTAAACACACTGGTTTAACCAAAGACCACAGAATATAGGCTATGAGATATACTCTACAGCTCCATAGTACTCTAGACAATTTTAGCCACCATTTTCAATACTGATATCAACTTGTTTTCCTTTTTTGGTTAGTTGCTACTGGAAAAATATTTTTTCTGGTCTTTTTATAAGTTTTTGTTTTTGGTGTATGAGTGTGTGTGTGTGTGTGTGTGTGTGTGTGTGTGTGTTGAGGGGGACATAATTTGAATGATGTGTTCTCTATCATGCTCCAATACTAATTTTTCAGTAGTTATACACGATGCACTATATAGTACGACATGAATAACCTCAGGCTAAGAATTAGGACACGCACCATAGTCTAGTTTTCTACTAAGGACCAACTGGGTAATTTTAAGAACGCATTCAATGTCTATGGGGTTCAGAAATACATCTGGAAATCTTTTAAGTACTAATTTAAATTGAATGAATGTTCATGTACTTCAAAATTCATGTATTGAATCCCTAAAATCCAGTGTGATGATATTTGGAGATGGAAGTTGTCATGAGGGAGGGGGGCCTCATAATGGGATTAGTAACCTTATAAGAATGGACACCAGAGATGTTCTTACTCTCTACCATGGGACACAGCTAAAGGGAAGCTAGCTGAAAAGAGACCTGACCTTGCTCTGACCTTGAGATTGGACTGGTTTGGGTCTCTAAAACTATGAGGAAATAATAAATTTCTGATGTTTAAACCACTTGGTCTATTTTGTCAACATCCCAAACTGATGAATACAAGTTCCTTCCACCTTAAAAAAAAATTTATGCTCAAGGAAAAATGGTATAGAGGTACTTTTTCCTAGTCATCCAACAAGTAAAACCCCTGGATATTATAAAACAAGCGTGAGAAGATGCTGAGTAGTGGAAAGAAACAGGTAGGCTGGCTAGGGACCTCATACCAGGAATGAGGTGAGTTCCCTGAGTTATATTTTTGCCTCATGTACCTATACTGACAACTGAGAAACTGACAACTCAGACCATTAGGTCCAGACAAATATATATATATCCCCAGGAAAAGCCTGTTTTTCTCTAGCCAAAAGACCAGGGAGGGGACAGCCTAGCAATAGAGAAAAGATAACCTTGAGACAATAGCTACTCTACTCTAGCCAGACACCACATACAAAAACCTAAAAGCCTGACCCCATTCCCACTCACACCAGAAAAGGTTGAGTGGGGAGCTTAGACTTCTGTTCTCAAGAAGCTGCCAATGCCCGAGCAGCTAACGCCTAGTACTGCCAAGATGATGTCAAAGAGGCCAAGTGGGACTGTCATCCCCACCAGGTAGCAATGACTCCCTCACCCATGGAACTGAGGGAGCCCAGCTCCAGCCCACCTGGTAATATCGGGGGCATCAGTCTCCCTCCCCACGGGGTTGCGCCAGGGAAGGCTGCTACTGTTTGAGTGCCCCACCAAAATTCATGTTAAACTTGAGTCTCTACGGGATATTAAAATAGTGGAAACTTAATCAAACTACATTTTTGAAGTGGGACCTTCGGAAAATAATTAAAATAAGCCCACAAAGGTCAGGCCAATAGGGAAGACCTGAGCTAATGAAACCAAAATCTGGAGATGAAACTCGACTACCTGCTTCTGCTGGCAGGTGGGACCAGTAAGACTGGAGCCCTCTACTACTGCTGGCAGGTAGAGTGCACATAAGGTTGCATACCTCTGCAGCCAAGAAGTGTCACAGCTCTTAATAGCAAGCTATGCCTTACAGTGTTGCAGCAAAACTCAGCAGTTTACCATCAGTATCATCTTCTTTCTGGGTTGTTGTCTTGTGAATTTGAAGCATGAAAGCCACAGGCCAGGATAAGTAAGTGAAAGAGTAGGATTTAGTGAAGAAGGAACAGAACTTTTGCAGTGCAAAAGGAAACCCATCTGAGTATGCTAGTCTAGAGGTTTATATAGGACTGGGGTCACTGCTATTGGTCCAAACTTATGCTAATTAGGATCTGAAAAGACTACTGGTGCCATTGGTCCGGACTTATGCTAATTAGGGTTTGGAAAAACACTAATTTTCTTGGTCCAAATTTATGCTAATTAAGTTTGGGAAAGTACTAATGGTATTGGGCAACTCAGAAGCCCCAAATTTCATTCAGGTCCATTTCCATTTTCTCACCACAGGTCAAGAAGCGAGAAGTTAGGGTTGGTGAATGGTCTGTGCTGGCGGTTCCCATCTACAGAGTTGCATGCAACAGGCGTCTGCAGTAGGCATCCATACTATGCCCTAGCCTAGCTGCAGAAGGTGACAGGTAGGAGAGTCTTGGCTCTCAGAGCCTCAGGCCCACTATACCTGCATGACAGGCTCCACATGGCCATAGGCTGTACTTCCCTCTTGTTATGGTTTGATTGTGAGGTGTCCCCCAAAATCTCCTGTTGAGAGCCACAGCCAAAAGGGCCCCAGCAAACTTCCAGCTGCCAGCAAACTTCCAGCTGCCGGCTGATGATTGGCTCACAGCGGCCCCAGCAACATCTAGCTGATTGGCTCCTCCACGGAGCTGCTCATTGGGCTGTTTCCCTGCCCTTTCAAACCATGGAGCTGCTCATTGGGGGACTTCTTTGGCTCCGCCCACGCAACCCAGCCAACCGGCCTCAAGAGCAGGAGGATTGTGGGAGGTGGTGAGGTTTGTGTGGGTGAGAGGCTTGTGGAAGCCAGTGGTGGCAGTTGGGCTCTGAGGGTTTTTTTCCTGAGGAGCTGTTTTGTTTGGCGTTTGTAGTTCTAAAAATAAAGTTAGTTTCTTTTGACAAGTGGCTCCTGAATTGTGCCCAGACAGACTGCAGCAATCTCCCATGTGAGACAATGCAAGCAGATTCAGAACAGAAATGATTGGGTTGCAAGAGTCTTAACCCAATCAGTGATTTAATCCCATGATAGGGATTAACTGAGTGGTAACTGAAGTGGTGGGGTATGGCTGGAGGAGGTGGGACTTGGGGGCATGACTTTGAGTATATATTTGTTTGGTGAGTGGACTCTCTCTCTGCTTTCCGATCACCATGTGAGCTGCTTTCCTCCACTGATGTTCAGCCTCGCCTTGAGCCCTGAGAAATGGAGGCGACTTTCTATAGATTAAGACCTCTGAAACTATGAGCCCTCAAATAAACTTTTCCTCCTCTATATTGTTCTGGTCAGGATCTTTTAGTCACAGCAGCAACAAAACTGAATAAAATACCTCCCTTGCTCCAACTCACCCAGGCTGCCACTGCACCACTTCACTGCCTCTTCTCAGCTGGGATCAGTAGGTTGGATGGCTGGCTTCTCAGCCAGGGAGCTGTGTTACTAGAACATTCTATTCTATCATGTGATGCCCTGTGCAGCCTCAGGACTTTGCTGAGAGTCCCCACCAGCAAGAAAACTCTCCTAAGCCTCAACCACCTGATGTCACCTCGGCTTTCAGAGCCAAGAGCTGAATAAACATTTATTCTTTATAAAACAACTAAGTCTGTGGTCTTCAGTTATAGCAATGAAAAGTAGACTAATACAGAGGTCTAGTGGGAAGTCAAAACTTTCACCACTGCCCAGTGGCAAGAAGGCCACTTCCTCCAAACCCTGTAGTGCCAGTGGAGGTCAAGTAGGGAGTACTGACAAGGTACCCTGATTTGTTCCTGCCAACAAGGTGATAGTAGGTCTGGTAGGGAATCAGAACTCTTGCACCCGCTCAACAGAAATGAGGATTTCCTCACCTCAGGTGTCAACAGAAACTAGATAAGAACCTATATATATTTCTACCCTTGTCTGGCAATAATGAGATGACTCTCTTTCATCCCCTTCCAGAGAAATGTCAGAGAAACCAGCTAAAATGGGAAATTTAAAATTAAATCTAGGGTCTTATATTATCCAAAATATCTAGATTTTAATAAAAATCATACATCATGCCAAGGAAGCTATCAAACTTACTTCAATAAAAAAACCACATGTTAATGGCATCAAAACAGATGCACAGACCAGCTGTACTAGATTGAGAGCCCAGAAATAAACCTGTCCCTACAGCCAACAGACCTTGAACAAAAGAGCTAAGAACACACACTGAAGAAAGGACAGTCTTTTCAATAAATGGTGCTGGGTAAATTAGAGAAACACATGCAAAGAATGAAACTAGACCCCTCTGTCTCCTCATATATAAAAAAATAAACTCACAGTGGACTAAAGACCTAAATGCACAACATGAAACCAATAAAAGAAAAAATAAGGTAAATGCTTCAGGACATTAAAATGGGCAAAGACTTTTTGGATAAGACCCCCAAAACACAATGGATTCCAACAAACTAATAAGCTTCTGCACAGCAAAAGAAACAATTAATAGAGTAAAGACACAGCCTAAAACTTTGGAGAAAATATTTGCAAAGTATATGTTTAACAAGAGGCTACTAGCCAGAATGTGTAAGTAACTAAAACAACTCAATACAAAGAAAAGAAAAAATATAATTAAAAAGTGAGTAATAGACCTAAATAGACATTTATCCAAGGAAGACATACAAATGGTCAACAGGTATATGAAAAATTACTGAATATCTTTAATCATCAGGGAAATTCAAATTAAAACTACAATGGGGGCTGGGGTTATGGCTCAAGCGGTAGTGTGCTCGCCTGGCATGCGTGCGGCCCGGGTTCGATCCTCAGCACCACATACCAACAAAGATGTTGTGTTCGCCGAAAACTAAAAAATAAATATTAAAAAATTCTCTCTCTCCCTCCCTCCCTCCTCTCTCAAAAAAAAAAAAACTACAATGGGATATCACCTCACTCCAATAAAAATGAAAAATATTAAAAAGACAAAAAGTAACAAGTGCCGATGAGGATAAACTCTTACACACCATTGATGGGAAAGTAAATTAGTACATCCATTGTGGAAAAGACTGTGGGGATTCCTCAAAAAAAAAAAAAAAACACCTGCTGAGTATTATTTCCAAAGGAAAGGAAATCAGTATGTCATGCTTATTGCAGTACCATTCCCAAAAGCCAAGAAATGGAAACAAGCCAAATGACCATCCACTGATGAGTGGATAAAGAAAACACAACAGAATACTTCTCAGCCAGTCATTTAAAAAAAAATGGAATTCTGTCATTTGCAATAATATGTATGGAAATGGAGATCGTTATGTTAAGTGAAATAACCATAACACAGAAAGACAAATGCCACATGACTTTACTTACACGAGAATATAAAAAAAGGTAATCTCATAGAAGCCGAGAATAAAATGGCAGCTACCAAAGCCTAGGAAGACCATCAGGGAGGGATCAATAGGGAAAGCGTGAACAAAGAGTGCTGAATAACAGCTGGATGAGAGAAAAAAAAAGTTCTGGTGTGCTTTTCACAGTAGAGCAGCTTCTTTGAAAAAAAAAAAAACTAGAAGAAATTATTTTTTAATGTTT
Source organism: Ictidomys tridecemlineatus (assembly GCF_052094955.1). Classification (NCBI taxonomy): domain Eukaryota; kingdom Metazoa; phylum Chordata; class Mammalia; order Rodentia; family Sciuridae; genus Ictidomys; species Ictidomys tridecemlineatus. Next base: position 32,790,437 of record NC_135488.1, on the reverse strand, counting down.
TTACCGTAAAGAAATGATAAATATTTGAGAAGGTAGATGGGTTTTGCCTGATTGAAACATTACACAGTGTACACATGTATTGAAATATCACATGGAACCTCATAAATATGTAGCATTTTTTATAAAAGTTAAAAATTAAAGAAATAGTCAATAGATGTCCGTACCAACATGGAAATGTTAAAATTATCTGACAAAGATTTTAAAGCATCTATTTTAAAAAAGATTCATTAGAAATTGAAAATAGACTTTTAAAAATGAAAAAAATAATTAGAAAGTCTTAGCAAAGACATATAAAGTCTCAGCAAAGTAATATATAAAAATGAGACACTTGGAAAATTTAAAACTGAAAAACATAGTAATCAAAAACAAAAGTCGGTGAATGGGCTTAACAGCAGAATCCAAAGGACAGAGTAAATCATCAGTGAATCTGAAGACAGACAATAGAATTATTCAATCTGAACAGAGAAAATATAGGCAAAAACAAAATAAACAGAAGTTCAGAGAACTCTGGAACTAAATACTTATAAATTAAATTTTAAAAGCTATAAATACAATATAAATATAAATAAAAGGTATATATCTATATCTGAAAGTTATAGCTATTAAGAAGCTAAATGATTGTAAATAGGCTAAAACCAAAGAAATACACCCAAACATATTATCATCAAATTTCTGAAAATTAAAACAGAGAAAAAAATTTTAAACTGTGAGAGAGAAATGAGACCTTCCTCATGAAGGGAAAACAATCTAAATGACAGAAGTTATCTCATCACAGAGTCCAGAATAAAGTGTATAACATTTTCAAGTCTAAAAGAAAATAATTGTGAACCCAGAATCTCACATCCAGAAAAATTATTCTCCCAGAATGAAGGAAAAATCAAGGTATTCTCAGAGAAAGAAAAACTAAGAGAATTGATAGGAAGCAGGAATATCTTTAAAGAGTAGTGACAATTTTTTAAATAGAAACAATTTTTTTAAAAAAAGGAATCTTGAAACACTGGGAAAGAAGGAAAAACATGATAAACAGAAATATTAATTAAAACAACAGACTTTTCTTCTTGAGTTTTCTAAATGATGTTTGATGAATAAAGTAACATTGATGTGGTTCTATGTATGTAGAGGAAATATATACATTATTTTATATCATAAATAGGGGAGGATATAGGCACATAAAGAGAGCTAAAGTTTCTGTGCCTGACTCAAACTGGTAAAATAATAATACTAGTAATTCATGATTAATTATGTATATATGAAATAATATCTATAGAACTACTAAAGTGCTATATAGAGAGATACAAAGACATTATAGTAAATCAAAATTTAATTATAAAAAATTTTCAAGTAATACAGAAATGAAGGAAAAAAGAAATAGAAAAAGAAGAAACAGAAAATGTAATGGCAGACTTAAGTCCTAACTTGTGAGCAATTAGATATAATGCATTTTATCTAAATAATAGCAATTAAAATACACAAATTGTCAAAGTGTATTAAAAACATGACTCGATTACATGCTGTCTCAAAAGCACATGTAAAATATAATGATCTTAACAGAGTGAAAATAAAAGTATGGAAAAGGATAGACTTTGCAAAGCCTTAGTCAAAAGCTAGTAGAAGTGACTATACTAATATCAGATCATTTCAACTTCAGAACAAAGAAAATTACCAGAGATAGAGGGGGACATTATTATGTAATAATAAATGGACCAGTACTCCAGGAAGACACAGCAATCCTAAATGTGCATGCACCAAATCACAGAGCTGAAAATTTGAAATGAAACTCATAGAACAAAGAAAAGCGGAGAAATACGCATTTATACTTGGAGAATTCAACATCCTCTCTCAAACATGGATAGAACAAGTATAGAGAAACCTGGCAAGGATATAGGAGAATCAACCTCACTGTCAGCCAACAAGATATAAACCAATCATCTTCCCTTCTCTAAATCGAGACAGGGATAGAGTATATATTTAGGCTTTAGGACATTCTTATTACTAGATCCTATAGAGGTAAAGGAAGAGAATAGGTAGAAAAATAAAAATAAAAATCTGCTTACTCCAAAATTCATGGCTGGTTCAGGAAAGAAATAGAACTAAACAGAAACTTGAATCCAAACCTTGCAAAAGGCATAGACTGGAGCCATTAGAACCCAGTAGCCTCTACACAGGAGAGATTTTCCTGTGTCCAGATCAGAACAAACCCAATATGAAAACTAAAGTTACTGTTGCTTTAATTATATTAGCCATTGAACTCCTATAAAGAATGAGTCTGAATCTACCACTAAAAAAAGGATAAATTCTTCTCTTTTAATTCTAGGATATGTTTTAGAAAATTACTTAATCCAAAGTGCTAAATTGCCCAGAAGAATTATTACATTTCCCCTAAGTGAACAATTTTTTTTTCTTTTCTAACCAGTTGTATCAAGTCCAATTAAAAACAGAATATAACTTCCTAGATATTTAAAATAGAACAGGTCAGTACTGTAAAAACCTGAGTAATTTGTAGGGATTTTGTAATACACTAGTAACAGTGCATCAATATAAGTAAAACTGCTATTTGTTGAGTAACTCTCTCTTCACTGTCACTACCTCAAGGGATTTGTGCCTTACATGGTGGCACACACCTATAATCCCAGTGGCTCTGGAGACTGAAGCAGCAAGCTCAAACCCAGCCTAAGCCACTTAGCAAGACCCTGTCTCAAAATAAAAAGGGCTGGGATGTGGCTCAGTGGTTAAGTGCCCCTGGGTTCAATACCTGGTACTAAAAAATAAAAACAAAAAAGGATATGTGTGTGGGCAGGGTGGATTGGTATCTGAGTTGGACAGAGAAATGTGTCAGTCAATTCCAAAGAGTTTTGTTGAATTATTCTTTGTCATCTGTTATTTCTCCCCTCCATATTCATCTTCTCAATATTTTCCAGAGGCCTGACATCACATTGCAAGCACATTAGCATACACTTTTCCTCTTATATAAACTACTGAGTAATAAAGGTATTCACACAGTTCTCTTCAGAGACAAATCCAAATCATACAAATTTTCTCCATAATTTAAGGTAAAATGCAATCTGAATCTATGACAAATGCATCCCACGGGGAGTTAAGCAACCAGAATGCAGAAGCTATTTAGCATCTGAGGTCCTCAGTTTCCTTAGTAGAAGAGGAATGTTAAGATCAGCCTTCTTTCTGCCTCAGGGGGGACTGTGCGATTTAAATAGTCCCATGTACACGAAATACTTTGAGTCCTTTGGGATAGCTGGATGACATGGTTGTTTGTTATCATATTATTTGTGGACACAATTACATTGGTATTTCACCCAAGAAGGTCTTCATACAGTTTAGTTTTCTTAGACCTCTGTGGATGTGTTGCTTTTCATTCATTTCAAGAGTTAGAATTCAGACACTGGGATTTCAGTGATCAGCTCCAGTCATTGAACTCTCCCACCCCAATACAGAACTGGAGCGGAGAATTCCTGGCGCTGAGCCCCTGTGGGCCTGGCGAGTCTGCCCTGGTGAGAGCTTCTGTGCAGTGTTCAGTTGCATTGCTCTGTTATGGGGAGCAGAGAAAGACTCTGTTCTAATGTTATTTTTTGATAGACTTGGAATTTTTTCAATTGGGGGAAAAAAGAGAGAGAATCACTGAACTGCTGGATCGAAATCATAATCTGCTTTTAATGGAAAAGTGAACTCAAAGTTTTTACCCTTCTTGCCCCTTCTTGGGATGCCCTCACCTCAGGTCCCCTGGGTGGGGGGTGAAAATGGGGGTAGGGGTCCCCTGCCTGCTAACTAGTTGACACAGCGTTCTTTTTTATAAACAGCTCTGCTAAAACGCACCCTCTCTGTGCTCTCCCTGACAAAGCAGGGCGTGGAAGAAGCTGTTTTTGGAAAGAACCTTGTGATCCTCAGCTGAATGGTTAAATGTTGGCTGACTGGATCTGCTAAAAGAAACAAGGACCATGTTCCTCCTCTGAATTTGGGGGATTTTCATTTACAGAGGGAGAAACTCCAGTGAGCTGGTACTAAGAAAATGAAATGGGACGCTGTCTTGGGATTGATTTGCTGTTCTCTGTGCAGCCTGTTACTTATATGAGTTGTGGGCTTAGTTGGGTAGTGGAAAAAGAGAAATCTACAGAAGCAATAAAACAACAGTGGCCCTCAAACCATTCTCTCTTCATTTAGTTTTCTGTTCTTGTGGAGTGGGGTGGGTGTGCACACCTGCACGTTCATTTTCTGTTCTTTGGCAACAAAGGAGAGGGGACCTCTGTGAAGCATTAAAACCTGTGAAGCTTCAGGCGTCATAAAATATTCTTTTTGATAACTTTCTGTTTTTCTTTACCTTAGGCACTGGTGGGTAGAGAATTTGGAATTGTGGCAGAGAACAGGGAACAGGAAGGATCTCCCCTCATCCTCTTCCTTTCAACTATCATCTGGAAATAGGAGACACTTTGCAGCCCAGTCAGTAGTATGTTGCTGGGGTAGAATTCTACAAGACCATTTGCCTGGTCATGCCCACTCCTGGGTCTAGTCAGTAAGAGCCCAACAAATTCATCTGGACCAAAAAAGGTGCATAAAGATGTGAGAGGATTTATGAAAATACTTAAACAACATGAAATAATTGTTACAATTGCAGGCTCTGAGTCACACCAACCTGGATTCTTATCTTAGATCTATCATCTATGAATTGCATGGTATTGATCAAATTGCTTCCTGCATCAAACCTGTCTATCTTCATAGCAGCCTTAATTATAGCAGCCCCAAAGTAGAAACAGCCCAAATGTTCAGCAGCTGATCAATAGATAAACAAAAGTGATATATCCATGCAATGGAATATTATTCATCCATAAAAAGGAATGACATACTGTATTTGGTACAACATGGATGAATCTTGATAACATTATGCTAAAAGTAATGAATCATACACAAAAGAATAAACATTATGTGAATTCACTCATATGCAATGTCAACAATAGGCAAATTCATAGAAGCAGATAGGACATTGGGGCTAGTCAGAAGGAAGGAAGGGGAGCAACTGCTAATGGGTAGAGAGCTTTTTTCAGGGTGATGAAATGTTCTGAAATTAGTGATTGTTGTGCAGCCTTGTGAATATATCAAAATTTACTGAATTAAATACTTTTTAAAATTGAAATTTTAAAATTGCAATTTTAGGGAGAAAATCCTGTTCATTATCTTTTAAACTATGTTGATAGTTTCTCTTTCATAAAATTTATAATAATAAAATCATATATGCAATGCACATCCACATGGTGACCAGAACATAGTAAGTGCCAAATTAGTGATCATTGTGAGACCTTGAGTCCACTCACCCCGAAGTATCAAACATTCCATGAATCATCACAAGCTTGCAATGGGTTCGATTATAACCTCCAGGTGTTCCCCACTGTGCCTTGGAAGTTGACCTTAAGCAGTGCAGCCAAGGGACTAAATTCTGATTCAGTCTGCATCTTCATCTACGATTCCCATGCCCATCTTACCCCACAAATGGCATGACCATATTTTACTAATAAAAATAAACTCAATTAAATTTGAATTTCAGAAAAACAAAAAAAATGATAATTTTTAGTATATTTTAAATGTTACATAGGATGTACTTATACGAAAAATAATTTATATAGCATTTGGGATATACTAAAAGCATTATTTGTGCCTTATCTAAAATTGAATTTAGCTGAACATCTTGTATTTTATCTGACAATCCTACTCCCCAGGAGGTCTGCACTAGGCTGGAAAGCCTCCTTCTAGCCTCATAAGTTTTATTAGGAAGACTTAGTAACTGCCCATGTTCAGAGAACAACCTGGTGTATTGCATATTTATCAACAGCTTTCTAAGAAAGTCTGGACCACAATGTGCTCTACTAAATGACAATCTTCCTCCTAAAATCCTGTATATCCATCCCCCACCTCATGTATATGTGTGTGTGTGTGTGTGTGTGTGTGTGTGTGTGTGTGTGTGTGTGTGTCTAGAAACAGTGAATCTCTACTGAATCTGTTTTCTGTGCAGGCACCATTCCTCAAGGAATCAGCATCTGCCTGTGTTATGTCAATAGGTGAAGCAGATTAAACACTTTCAGTTAGAAAGGTTGCTCCTGTTGGGAATAGAGTAACTCCATTTACACAGATCCTTTCTGGGTAATTTCTACTACTCATCTCCAGCAGTAACTGAGGTCAGACCATAATATTCAATATCTGTGGTTGATATAGAAAAACACAAACACCTGCAAAAGTATTTTGAGTACAAAACATTTATTAAGTGGCCATTGTTAAGTATAACCTCGGCCATCAGGAGTTGTTGAAATGTCAATTGCCAAAAATCAAACCTTTAAGAATAAGGTAGGGGGGAGAAAAAGAATAAAAAAGAATAAGGTAGGGCTGGGGGTATAGTGTAGTAGTAGAGATGCATGAGGCCCTGGGTTTGGTCCACAGCACTGGAAAAAAATGAGGAGGAGGAGGAGGAGAAGGAGGAGGAGGAGAAGGAGAAGGAGGAGGAGGAGGAGGAGAAGGAGACTCCAATTATATAAACATAGTTGATCTCTCTGCAATTAAACACTTAAAAGTGGCTCATTATGATTCAGTTTGGTATTTTTCCATTCTTTCAGAAATTTTACACTACCAGGAGGTCTCTGACATTTTCAGTAGATGTTTCAACATGGTAGACCTCAGAGACAGGTGAGAAACATGACTTTTATTCAAAGAAGTGATCGTTCTTATGTCAGTTAGGGACTACTCAAGTCAATTATTCTATCGTTTTCCATCTTCAAAGTACCTGAGATAGGACTAGCTAAATAATTAACTGGACATAGTGAAATATGAAGATGAGGGCCCCTGGTTCAAAAATGATTAAGAATTTCAAAATAGCAAGAGCAGAGCATTAAACCAGGAACAGGGGCCTGTGCAAGTTTCCGTTTTCAGCCCATGAAGCAGATCTGACTGTAGATATCACATTTTGGGAATGCAGTTATTAGCATTCTCTTTCTCCACACCAAGTATTGAAGTCATCAGGTACATTGTGTGTATTATTTTCTTGATCTCATTTGATGGTTTCACTTAATCTTTGGAACCCTGAAAAGAATTTGAGTAAAATGGAATAGAATCTTAGTCCATTTTCTGTTGCTATAACAGAATACTTAGAAACTGAGTCATATTTAAAGGAAAGAAGCTCATTTAGCTCCTGGTTCCGGAGGGATTTCCAAGAGCATGGCACCTGTATCTAATGAGGACCCTTGTGCTACATTAATAATTTAGCAGAAAGTTAAGGGGCAAGCAAGTTGATGTGAAAGAGAAAGCACAGGGAGGCCAACTCACTTTTATAACAACCCACTCACAATAACCCACTTCTGAAACAATGATATGAATCCATTCAAAAGAGCTCCACCTTCATGACCCAATCACCTCTTATCAGGCCCCACAACCCAGCACTGCCACATTGGGAACCAAGATTCCAATACATGAATTTGAGGGACAGATCCAAAACACAGTAGTTACCTCTGGGTGAGGAACTGAGTGGCTCCAGGACAGACGTGAGAGGAAGACTTAATATGTATGCTTTCGTGCCTTTTGTATTTGGAATCACGTCATGGAAATGCACTAGCTAGTTAAAAATGAATAAATAAAGTTAAAGAGAGGGTTTAGAGTCTCAGATCAAACCCAGAAGAGCCAGCCACATGCATTTTGAATTTATATACGCAGCACCATTAGGGTGTTGTACTTTTCTGATTTTCCAGCAACATCCCTTAGTGGAAAGATAATTCTTCATATCTTGAAATATTCCAAGGTGCAATTAAGAGGATTTACAAGGTAAGTTGAATAGGGGAAAATTGTTTCTGTGCTGAGATACCTGCACCCCTTAACGCAGGGTGGTCTTTAATTTGAGGTCACTGTGAATTATGTGGCAGGACACAGTAGGACTTGGCAGTTTAGGCCTAATCAAGCGCGACATTAGTCAGGATATATTTTTTAGGCTTCCATTTTTACGTACATTTCTATTTTCTTTCTATGAGCCTTTTAAATCCTAAGAACAAGTTCATGAAACTAGGCGGAATATTCTATTCTTCATCCCAACATGTAACAATGACTCCAAGAGAACTGAGGTGAAAACTTTACATTTCTTTTTTCTTTTCTCATTTTAAGTCTTAATGAATACCTCACTAGACACGGAAGTCAAATACTAAATTAAAAATGTATCAATATTCTTTTAAAAAGTAATTATTTTGCTGAAGCTTGAGGATCGAGAGTTCAAAGCCAGCCTCATCAATTTAGCAAGGTCCTAAGCAACCAGATGAAGCCCTGTCTCTAAATAAAATATAAAAAGGACTGGGGATGTTGCCCAATGGTTAAGCAACCTGGGTTCAATCCCTGGTACCAAAAATAAGTAAACCATGAATGTATAAGCTTAGAAACAAGTTCCAAGCCGAAATACATGTAAAAGATCACATAAAAGTTAATAGGCATAAACTTCCTGCATTCTACTAACATGACTACCAAATTTGCTCTGACCCATATTAACTCTAACATCTAGAATATTATCAGCCTCACCTAAAAATCACACCGGCACATATGTTCTATTCATGACACTATTGCTAAATGTAAAAAAAAAAAAAATCAGTAACAATGCAAATTATCAATGATAAGGAATAGGTAAGTTATCTACCCAAAGAACAGAATACTATGCAGCCAATTATTTTTATAATTGTTTCAAGAGTATTAGGACATGATAAAAAATTCAAATACCATGTTGAGTGAATGATCAGAACATAATTTTGTTGAATTGATCTTGGGAAGAGGAGTTAAGGAGGGTGCTACTATTTGAATGTGTTCCCATATTTCATATGTTGAAAACTTGATCCTCAGTGCAACAGTATTAAGAGGTAGCATCTTTAACAGAAGATTAGGTTCTGCCCTCATGAATGCATTAATGGCATTTATTATAGAAGTGGGTTCCTTACAAAAGGACCAATTTGGTCTCTCCTCTCTCTCCCTCCCCTGCCCACACCACTTTTCTGTTGCCCTTCTGCCTTCTACAATGGGCTGTGATCCAATAAATAAACTTCTCTTCATTATAAATTACCGTGTCGGTGGCATTCTATTTTTAGTAGCACAAAACAGAATGAGACAGAGGGTAATAATTATGTGTATTGGCATATATGATCAGACTGAAAGTAATTTTATTTTATTTATGATATTTCTTCTAGTTTTAAAAGCTTTTGCAATAAACATGTATTATTTTATAAAACTAAGAAAATTATTTAATTTTGAATTATTATTTTGAATAATCTTGAATTATTTAATTCGAGATGTTTCCCAAAACCAAAATCCTTGAATGCAGTCTGCCAATGTGCTGACATTGTTCCTAAATTTGGGGTTCACTCAGGTCCCCCAAAGACTAGACTCATAGTGCTCAACAATATAATGAATAAACAGAATATAGGCCTCAGTGATCTATAGAAACCCAACATCTGAATCAATCAAAGTAACCGATATGGAAGCAGTTCTCAAAATTAGCAGTGCAGGAAAATATCAGGTCTATAAAAAATGAGCATGCTGGCCAAAATGAACAATTGTCAATAATGAAGGCTCATGTGAAGGTCTTTTAAAAAGAACAGTGGTAAATAAGGAAGGACATATTTTTTCAAATTCAAGGCCCCTGGATGTTCTCATTAGTCACTAGACTCCACATACACAGGACAAGGCGAGCATTTTGACGAGGTATTGCTTACAGCAGTGTGTCACCTCCTGTAACACTGACCACCTGACCCCATCAACAGTCTGACCTGGGTTCACTGTGCTTAGGCAGCAAGAGCCTCAGTGACACCAAGGCAATAAACACAAGTTTGCAAATGTCCCTCATCCTTTGCTTTTGTGGAAATCACATTTTCTACTCAAGATTTCAGACCCAGTAAACTCAACTGCCGTTCTCAGCCATGTGCAAATGGGTCACACCTCCAAATGAATAAATCAGGTCTATTGAGCACTGCTGACTGACTAACGATATGATAAATGCAGCTGGTAGTTTAATGGAAATAAAGGTGGCATTACCAAGTGTCTGCCATGTGCTGGGCTCTGGGATCTGGACCCTGCTAACCTCCCCTAGCACCTCAGTAGGTCATTTCTCCTGCACCTGTGGCTTGGGGTGTGAGGGAGTGGCTTCCAGGGCTTCTAAGAAGCAACATACAGATTTCTCTGAGGTCTTTACTTACTTTTAGAAACATGCTTTCTCTCAAAGCAGCAGAGAATGAAGCAGGTGTGTTTATATGCTCGAATACAAATTATTTCTGCCTCAGGAAGGAAACTTTTCAGCATATATAATTCCTAAGTATTGCTTTGAATGAGGGAATAATTTAATGAATTTGTGAATGAGCAAACAAATGAATGAATAGATACATGAAGAACTTTGAGATCTCCAGGAGAGTCAAGACACTTATGATTCATCCAAGGGGCAGATAGCTTCGGGGAGCATAGAGCTGAATAATGCAGAAGCAAAGAAAGGCTGAAGGTCCCCGCACAGCAGTGCTTCTTAGCCCCCAGCTTCCCCACAACCCATAGACCCCAGAGACCAGGCCAGAAACACTGCTGAGGAATGACAAGAGAGGGATAAGTTTATGACTGGAGATTTGCCTGGAGCCATCATTGGCCAGAAGTCAATAACAACAAAAATAGCAGTAGTGGTACTTTTAATAATAGGTTTAATAATAGGTAACATTTTCAAGTGATGACCATGTTAACCTCGATAACTCAGCCAAGTGTCACAATAATTCAATTAAAAGGTACTATTATTAGCTCTATGTTACAGATCAGAACTTTGGCTTAGAGAAGATAATTAACTTGCCTAAACTGCACAGATTGTACTACGCTGTACATATGGTAATTAACTAGAGATGTCTAAATCAGATTTTACATTCTACAAAGATTTACATTAGATCATTTTGATCAATGTTTTTCAACCCCGCTGCTCATTAGCACCACCTAGCACCCTTCACATTTGAAATTCCTCTCCAAGGTTTTCTAACCGACAAGTTAAATAACCCCTTTGATTCCACAGTTTTCAGAATACACATGAGACCTGATCTTGATACTGAGACAGGAAAAACCCCTGAGGGACTTTGCCAGGCCTTTGGGTCACAAATGTCCTAGTCAAATAATTGTGCTGCCTCCCTCATTTGCAATATGGACTGACAGCTTAACTATCAGAAAAATGACCCCCACACACACACTTTCTAGCTATAGATTGTCTGAGATCACAAAAGGGCAAAATTACGATTTTATTTCTTCAAATTTCTTAACTAATGTTTCAATTGTGAATTGGACAAGGAAAAGATCACCAACAATTTGAATAAGACTGCGTTATAATAGAAAGTTCCTTCCAAGGAAAACACCCTGAAATAATTCATAGACTGTGAAAGCGGCATGAACATTTATGGATCATCCAGTTCAATGGTTCTCCATGCTGGCTGCACAGTAAAATCACCTGGAGAAGCTATTAAATAATACCAGTGCCAGATCCCATCCCAAAACATCCAATTTCATTGATTTGGAGTAGTACCTGGGAATTGGTAATTTTAAAAGCTCCCTGGGGATTTTCAACCACCATGTGGAACAACTGATTTAACCTAACACACCATTATCTGTAAAATGGTCTCCCTGATGCCTCTTCAGCTATCATGGGCAAGGTCATGATACATCTTTCCGGCTCAAATCTGCATTGAACCTGGACTGTGGCTTCTTTTCAAAATACCCAGGACTCTTAGAAAAGGTGCTATAAGACTTAAAGAAAAATAAAATTTTTTAAAAAAAGGATTACAGATAAATACTTTAAGACCTACACAAGTTTATCACAATAGTTATTTTCCAATGAGCCCGTGTACTAATTGCAATTGTTCATTAAGAGGTTCTATTTCCCCTGCTTCGGTTATGAAGAGTGTGGAATTTTTCAGAGAAACCATATGGAAAGGTGATTGTGTAGATGCAGGCTAGCAGACAATGCTTTTGACCACTTAGGTTTACATGCTTGGTGTGATGCATTGAAAACCATTGTGGCTAATGAGCTGATCCTAATTGTGCTCATTTTCCAGCAGCCTTAATAGGCTTGTATCTGAGGAGACAGAATGTGTTTCTGGTCATTCATTCTAATCCCCCAAATCAAGGAAAATAATAGAAGTGCAACAGAGACCAGACCTATCAGGTGATACTGTGAGCAGGGAAGCATAGGCTCTTGACAGTAAACACCAAGGAGGAACAAAGGGAGATGCAGGAATTTGATCATTCTTTATCTGTAAACACAATGCCCACAAAACCCAAAATCTCACTGTAAGTGTAGATTGCAGGAGGCTACCATAAATAATCCCTCTTAAAACCTATAGAAAATAAACTATCAATAGCTGGATCCTACAATAGTTTAGTAATCTTTAGGCAGACAAAGAGTAATAGGTCAGTTTCACACAGAAAGTATTTCAAATTAGGGATGTTCAAAACTGTGAAGCGAATGTTTAGTTTTACTTTCCAAAACACAAAGTTTTAAGCCCTCCAGCAGAAATATTCATGCAAAGGGCTCATTTAAAATGTTATCTTTATGGTAAAAGGGGTTTCTTGCAGCATGTTAGAATCCAGCGCATTCAGTAAACATGGATTGAGTGTTTAGTATGTGATTTATTGAGAACATGATTTAACTGGGTCACCAGCTGGGAAATTAATTTGTGCTTTTTCTGTTTCCTCTTGCTGTAGATTCAGCCAAAAGGAAGGAATTGAGCTTCTTTGTTCCTTAAGTAAGGGCCTTTTGAGCACAAGAAAGAAAGAAAGGCTCATCTGCAAATGGGTCTGAGGCCAGGTGCTCTGATCTATCTTATGCTTCCTCAGGTCTTATTATTGAAAGAAGGGATAGGATAGGTTGCTCTGTACTGAGAAGACTAAAAGGGGACAAGAAGGAATGGTTCTATTGGATAACCCAGAATTAGGACAAAGCTTGAAGATCCTGCAGTGACTTGGAACAGGACCTTAGAGATAGCAGGCCCATAAAAGGTACATGTTGGGATACCAGGTTCCCAATCTGGGGAATCTACGTGAAGTGCTGTCATGTGGGGTCTCCACACAACCTGGTCAAGGACTGGGATCTGGAGATGTGGATCATGATGTGGGGTCCATGAATGGGCCCAGTGCCAAGGCACAGCACCATGTGACCATAAGAAATGACCAATGTTAAATAACCCTGGCCGAGGACCAGGAATTTCCTCTTCATAAGAATTGCAAGACTGCAGGCCCCTTTCAGAATGGTACAAAAAAAATCCACACCATGACTGTGCAAAACAAGGCCGATGCCTCCAAAAATGATTGATATTGGATTTCTCATTGATTTGGACATACGGAAGCTGATAATAGCTCTAATAAAAATCCTTCTCAAAAGTGATAAAACAGTCCCTGAACATCACACACATTCACAAAAATTGGTATCTATAACATTTGTGTAAAGAACTTTATTAACAAATAATTTGTGTCGCTAAATTCACTTGAATATAATGCAATTATTTTTCTCAGCCATAATCTAATTTAGATCTTGTGTGACAATGTAAGGAGAGAAATGGATGCCTGGCTGGATGTCATTAAAGACTCCTCTCTAAATAAATTCCTACTTCTCATTGAGTTAGAAAACGATTTCCTGGAATCTTACTAGAGACCTCTAACAGGTATTTAATTTAAATGTGAATACTTTCTCTCATGTACAATCTCACTTATTGATTCTTTCAACAAATGTATGTATTAAATTCTCACGGCATGCCAGGCATGTCTATATGCAACTCTTCCTAGAAGCCAAGCTGTGCTGGTATTGTGCTCATTTTAATATAGTGGTTACTGTCCCCATCAAGTTCTTGGTTCATGAGAAGACAAGAAAATTTGTTGAAAAACAAAACTTGGTGTGTGCCACAATGGAAGAAGCACATGTTCTATAGTAGCAAATATTAGAACATAGACAGGTCAAGGGTGGGCTCTGGAGAAAGTGATAAAATGAGAGCCAAAGAATAGGACTAATCCAGGTGAACATTGTATATATTATAGTTTCTCATTATCTTTTTAATCACCAAAATGAGAACACAGTGTGAGTTTCAACATAATGAAGTCCTTCAAGACCAAGTAAGCACACAAATCTAAAGCATTTGAGTCTGGAGAAATATTCAAAAAGAGAAAACAGGAGGGGCAGGGTAAGCTCTCTACTATCCACACTGCTCTCAAGAAAGACCTTTCACTTGAGCTGTGACTCTGACCATCTCCAGAAATGCTTCATTTCTGGAATTATAATATCTCTCCCATGTCAACAGTACTCCCTTCTTACTGAACAACTCTCTTTGATGACGTATTAATCATTCTTTCATCACTGTAACAAACACTTGAAATAAATCAGCTTATACATAGAAAAGACTTATTTTCATTCACAGTTTTTGAGATTTCAGTCCCTGATCTATTGGTTCCATGGCTTGGGCCAGTGGCAAGGCAGCATATCACAGAGGAAGTGTGTGGTGAGACAAAACTGTTCACCTGATGGCCACGAAGTACAATAAAAAAGACTAGCTCTTAGAATCCCCTTCAAAGGAACAACTCCAATGACCTAAAGATCTCCTGCTGGGCTGGGGATGTGGCTCCAGCCGTAGCGCGCTCGCCTGGCATGCGTGCTGCCCGGGTTCGATCCTCAGCACCACATACAGACAAAGATGTTGTGTCCGCCAAATACTAAAAAATAAATATTAAAATTCTCTCTATCTCTCTCCCTCTCTCTCATTCTCTCTCACTCTTTAAAAAAAAAAAAAAAAAAAAAAGATCTCCCACTCACCCACCTCCTAAAGGTTCTACCAACTCCCAATAGCAAAAAGCTGGGGACCAAGCCTTTCACACACAATCCTTTGGGGGATGCAGAAGTACCATAATTCAAAAAGTTTATTAATTAATTGAGAAGTAAATGCAATGGCTAAAATACTAATAAACAATACACAGCAATATATAATTAGGTGAGGTGTGTGTGTGTGTGTGTGTGTGTGTGTGTGTGTGTGTGTGCATACACATTTGCAATTCTAAGAAGGAGCTTAAAGAAAAAGAAAAAATCGGTGGGAAAAAGTGAACAAATAATTCTTTGACTCCTGAGTTCAAATAGCTCTTTTATAAGTCAGAGAAGGCTTCAGGATGGGACGAATGAGACATGGGTGGGCCTTACAGGATGAGCAAGCCCTAGAGGCTAGGTACCGTCTACCAAAGTAAGATACAGGGCAGGGAATAAACTGAGAATCATCCTGGAGTCCAAGAGACCAGCATGCTCCTGGACTGGAGCTGTAAAGAGCCTCCAGGGAACAGTGTGTTTAAAACCTGAATTGGGGGTGGGAACAGAAACAATCAGGATTCAGTGTTCTTTAAAGAAAGTTAAAGGAGCAGCTACAATAGCCACGAAGCAATACATGAACATACATAGGGCAGCACATAACCATGACTGTGTTTGGTTGACAGTAGACCATACATACACACCAAAGTGGCCCCTTAACATCCTATTGCATAGTGACGTTGGAGCCATCCTAGTCTGCTTAAGTGCACTCTGTGAGGTTCACATTTCTCAGAACATATCCCCATTGTGAAGCAATACATGACTGTCACTCTCTACCTAAGAACTAAAGAGAGAAAGCAGGGTGATGTGATTGAGATAAGGTTTGTCACTGAGTCTCCATATAAGTGTCTTTTGAACCAAGGCTTCAATGAAAAAAGATTAGAAGGAGGCACCTCCAATGAAAGGAATGGAATGAGCCACACCCAAAGCAAGATGTCACTGCCCCGCATGGCCAGGGTAGGGGCAGGAAAGTCAACAGTGAGCTCCTGTGGGTAGTGAAAAGAGGGAAAGCTGAGAAACCTAGGAAGGCACCTCGGAGCATACCCAGGGAAACAGACAGACAGAGGGATCCTAGAGGGGGAGATGGCAGCAGGTACAGAAAGAAGTAGCCTAAACCATCACTCTGGCAAAAGGACGGAGGGTCCGGCTGTGTGGGGGAACCTATGCTCATTACTTGACAGATTAGAAATTTAATAATTATTGAAAGTCAAACAGAGGGGGGAAAGTGTTTTCATGGAGCTGCGATGCAGTTCATTGGTAGAGTGCTAGTCTTGGGTTCAATCCCCAGCACCCCCACACACACACACACACACACACACACACACACACACACACACACACACACACATACTTGTTTCCATGTGTAAAGCCAGGAGAAAGAGGGAGCAGACTGAAGGAAACTGGGATTGGAAAAAAGATAGCTTTGGTGTCTGGGGTCTGGACTCTACATCAATGTGCCACCCTGGTCCAGTGAACAGAAGCTATAAAAAGGACTGGTAAAGAATAGACAGTGAGCTCTCTGTGTAGGAGGCACACATTTGTACACTGGTCATAGTTGGCAACAATTTCACAATACTTCGTTTCATATGACTTCAAAACAGCTATCTTTTGAATTCTAATAAGATAAGCTTGCAATAAGCCCTGCTATACACTCTTGATCTCCTATACCTTTGCTGTAACTTTTAAAAATTTTTTATTGCCTTCTAACACACTACACAATTTCATGTATTCATCTTTTTATTTGTGGTCTACCTCCAATAAAGTGCAAGTTCCACAAAGGCCCAGAATTTGTTCACTATTGTGCCCTAAGTGCTTAGAACATTGTCTTGTATATAGGGGGCTCTCCATTAGACATTAGGTGGATATAGTACCGAGAGGTAAGTGGCTTGCCAAAGGCAGCAAGCACTGCATTATAAAAGAGTATGTCCAGCAATTTCTAATCACAAAGATGTAGGCCAACAAAAATTTAGGACTCCGACTTAAGCCCTGGAGAAAGGCACAGCTGTAAGAAAGGAGTTTGAGTCCTTAAAAGCTACCCACCTACTGATCGATAATAACAACCTTGCTGTTATAGGAATAAAAAGTAAAATTCTGTTTGGGTAAGCCTCTGAAATTTTGGAGTTTATTTGTTACAGAAACTAGCTAATACACATTTGAACATGAACTTTTCTAGCAGGAAATGAATACATGTGCTATGGGGGGATTTGCATTATTCATTCAACAAACATGCTGAGCTCTTGCTATGGGCTAAGAACCCTGACGGGCATAGGGGATTCAAAGATGAGTAATAGAAAATTATTTCCCTCTAGGAAACCCAAAACTTACAATATCATGTTGTAAGTTCTATTGTAGAGGAAAGTAAAAGGGGCTGTTGGAGCCCAGAGCAGAGAGCCTAATTCTGTCAGGCAAAGAGAGAGAGGGATCAGGACACAGGATCTGACATTTAGACTCAGTTTTGAATTATGAGTATGATGAAAAATGGAAAAAGGAAATGTATCATTTTTGTGAAATGTTACTTGAAAAATTTGATTCCAAATTATTTGGCCTTTTCCGTCTATATGACTGCTCCTAGAGTTTCATTAGAGACAATTTATATGCACTTCAGAGGTGAAATTGAACTTCAAATGACTCAAATAGATTGGGATATAATATTTTTTCTTCCTGCTAGAAGAGGTATAATGTGAGCCCGTAAGAGAGAGCAACAAGAAAATGACTGTTTTTCATTGTTGATATATCCCAAGTAGTTGATTTACTCCACAAAATACAGAAATAAAAGCCCTTTATAATCACCTAAGAAAGCATCCGTAGGTATTTCACAATTCTTCCTACTGGATAGATGATAAAAGGATCTTAGTGTATTTGAAACTTAGGAACCAGAAAGACCTTTTGTTGATATTCCAGAACACCTTATGGCATTTGTTTTATTTCAATTTACAGAGGCCTTCATAGTGAATCAGTGCTTTTGAGAAGTAATTAATCTTGACATTTATTAAGTAATTTCTCATATTTAAAGACTGATTAAGGTTCAGTTAAGATAAATATTGAGCAATATGCTAAATAAGAAGTAAGTTTTCACAAACATATAAACACATATGGAATAGCATCTGGAAGTGGTCCAGCAGACATCCCATGGTGGTGGGCGTGTAGCAAAAACAAGTCTATCTCATTATTTTTGGCACTGATTGGGTCCTTTGTTAATTCATCTTGCCTAGTTCTCCTTTTGTGAAATAAGAGGGATGGCAGGAAACTAAAGTGAGGGCAAAAAGAAAAAATAAGACTAATGATAATGATGAAGGAAATTCCTTTTGAGAGATCTTTTTCTCAAATAGTTTTACAATTGATATCCCACTTGGTCTTCTTGAGAAAACACAGAAGCAAAGATGAGATTCAAGATGGCTGCTTTGGGGAAGGCTGCATTTCCAGTTGCTCTGTGGCTCAGGATTAGAGTAGTGAGAGTACTGTTTCTCAGCTAAGTGGGTTAAAGAGGGGATTCACTAAAATTCAAAATCAGACACTCAGAGTCTCTTAGAGATGAGAAATTTAGGTATATTGAAAAAAGGACCAAAAAAAAAAAGTACCCACTTGAAGCCAAGTAGTTTGTAGCAATGGCAGAAGCACTGACTTACCAGAGAAGGGAGGGATAACATATAGAGATGAAAACAGACCAATCTGGCACAGAAAAACCTGCAGAACAGAAAAGAAGCCTGAACTTAACTGATCCAGAAGCTGCACAGCAAACTGGTATTTGGAGAATGCTTTGGGTTTCTCATCTGGCACATGGAGAGTTCAGGAGGATCCATTGTAAGAAGCCCACAGTGCAGCCTGCTGCTGTGGGGGCCTGGGGGGGGTCATAGCATGTATTTCTATACTGTCCTGGAAAGCACCTAATATGTGGCCTACCATATATCTAGCAGAATGTGAGTAAAATAGGCACAGAGAAGACAGTAACCAGGGGGATTAGAGTCAGAGATATGGATGGGGGGGTCTAACTTGCTGTCACTTTGAGTCTGGAAGCTCACATGACCAGAAGAAGAGCACAGAAAAACTGAAATACATGAATACATGCATGTAGACACTTGGAAAATGCATAAATACACTTGGGAACTGAGAATGTATTTGTGAGCAGTGACATGTGAGAGACCTCTGGAGGGTTAAATCCCCTTCCCTACAAGTAGAATTCTTGAAAATAAGGGTATGAAGTTAATGTTTACATGTCCAATGCTAAGACTCCCATCTCTTTTAATTTGACTCCCTGAATTCTAGAAACAAACATATGTTCCCTAGACAGGATATGAAAACACTCTTTTTCTGGCTAATTTGACCAGCCTAAACAGAAAGACTTAAAGACTCTGTATTCTGGAGTCCTTCAATGGGAAGACCCAGTAAGATCATTCTATGGTGTGTCCCATTAGGGACAGTCACCAATCATCCACTCACATTTGCAAGTCTAATTTCCTTCTATTATATATGAGGATCATTAGATACATGAGAAAATTTCTAGCATTAATGTCAGACACCAAAATTTAACTAATCAATTTAAAAAGTAACTCAAAGGAAATATACTCTTCAGAGAGCAAAGGATTAAAAACTAATGTAAATAAACTCAGAAAAATAAAAAAGAGATATCATATCTATGAAACAATAATAGAATATTATCAAGACAAAGTGAAGCAAAATAAAACTCAGTTAAAATCTAGTACTAGAAATTTAAAATAGAATAGACAGTTATTTGGAAAATAACCATGAATAAATTTCCCAGAACAGAGCAAAATGCCAATGTAATGACAAATATTTTTAGACAGAAACACTGAGATCCAGCCCAGAAGACCCGTAAGCTGAGTAGTGGAGTTTCTAACAAACCAGAGAAAATGAAGGAGAGGAAATAACTAAAGAAATAATTCAAGAAAATAGCCCAACGCTGAAAGACATGGTTTCCTTGATTATTAAAGGTCAGCACCAGGGGTAAAAATGGATATTTTGAAATTTCAGAACAGTGAGATAAAATAAAAAATATATTACAAATTCCTACAGAGGGAGGAGACATGGTTCACCTACAAAGTTTAGGGAATCACAATGACTTTAAGTTTCCTAATATCAACTATGGACAGAAGAAAGCTCTGCATTAAAAATTCTGGGGGAGAAAAGTAATTCTAAGATTGTATCATCAGCCAAAAATTATGAATCAAGAACAAGGGTAAAACAGAAATGTTTTCTTTTCAAGGTCTTAAAGTAAATTTCAAAACATTTATATTCAAGTACACTTCTCTGGAAGTGAGTGATTCCACCAAAATGAAGGAGTCAACCAAGAAATAAAAAGATAGAAATGACAGAAAAATAGGGCTCTGAACAGGAGGAAAAGGGTATCATCAGAGAAATCATAAGAAATTCCAGCATGTCAATGGTACAGCAGCTAAATTTTATTAAACTAGTCTGGACCACTGCAGGTCAGAACCAGCCAAAAGATTCTAAGAGAGTGTTTCTTCAAGATGGTGAAATTAACTAGCTGATTCATCTAAATAAATTGCAAAGGACTTGGAGGAAGTAGAAGAGTTTAGGGTTGAACTAATGATAAATATGTCTATGGAAAATAAATAAAATGTATGCACAAACAAAAAAAAACACAATTATTAAATCTAGAAAAATAAAAAGTTGGAAGGAAAGAGCAGAGTACACACCTCAACTGTGAATTGTCATAATAACAGGACTGAATAAAGCTTTAATCTTAGCATAATGGGGAGAAAGATGAATAAGGAGTTGGGCAAAGTGATGAAAGAGAATAAACCTGCTGCTAGGAAGGCAATATATCATATCTAAGTCTAAAAAATCAAGAGCTAGAATTATGAAATTACTCTTTAGAAATATGGTGCCATGCTGGGCACTGTGGCGCAAGCCTTTGTAATCATAGTAATCACAGCAACTCAGAAGACTGAGGTAAGAGGATTGCAAGTTCAAGGCCAGCCTCAGCAGCTTCCTGAGACCCATATCAAAACAAAAAGGGATGTGGATATAGTTGAGTGGTAGAATACACCTAGGATCAATTCCCGGTTCCAAAAGAAGGGAAGGAAGGAATAAAGGAAAGAAGGGAGGGAAAGGAGAGGCAAGGGGAGGAAGGAAGGGGAGGAGAGAAGGGGAGGAGAGGAGGGGAGGGGATGAGGGGAGGGGAGTGAAGGAGGGGAGGGGAGGGGAGGAAGGAAAGAAGAAATAGGGTGAAATATACTAAAAAAAGCCATCAAAAGAGCTTAAGTAGTTACCCTTAGTGAGGAGGAAATGGAAGGTAGAGGAGACTTCTGTTTACTAACCCTGTAAAACCATTTGGCTGTTAAACTGTGTGAACACAGAACTTTGATAAAAATAAAGGCTGAATAAAAGGGCTATAATATTTTCATTTTAAAAATCAACAGGAGAAAAATGTAGCTGAGAAAAGAGAGACTAATGTCAAAATGACTCAGAAGTTTCAGATTGAAGTGACTGGTTGGATGGGAAGTCCAAAGGAAAGGTTGGATTTAAAGGGAGTAACAACTATAATTCTAAAGGTATGGCATCAATGGCAATGAACAGCTATCCCGTGACACAAAACCATGGAGCCATTCTGTACTTTAGGACATTAAGGCTGCAAAGAACCTTGAAGATCACATTGCTTCTGCTTCTTGTATCCCTTCTAGGACCTCCTTTGAAAGGGCTGCCCAGCAACAAATCCTCTGAAATGGAAATGAGAACAACCACTCCATTCACAATATCCTCAAAAATAATAAAATACTTGGGAATCAACCTAACAAAAGAGGTGAAAGACTTATACAATGAAAACTACAGAACCCTAAAGAGAGAAATAGAAGAAGATCTTAGAAGATGGAAAAATATACTCTGTTCATGGATAGGCAGAATTAACATCATCAAAATGGCGATATTACCAAAAGTTCTCTACAGGTTTAATGCAATGCCAATCAAAATCCCAACAGCATTTCTTGTAGAAATAGATAAAGCAATCATGAAATTCATATGGAAAAATAAAAGACCCAGAATAGCAAAAACAACTCTAAGCAGGAAGTGTGAATCAGGTGGTATAGCGATACCAGACTTCAAACTATACTACAGAGCAATAGTAACAAAAACAGCATGGTACTGGTACCAAAACAGGCAGGTGGACCAATGGTACAGAGTAGAGGACACAGAAACCAATTCACAATATGAAAACTAACTTATATTTGATAAAGGGGCTAAAAGCATGCAATGGAGGAAGGATAGCATCTTCAACAAATGGTGCTGGGAAAACTGGAAATCCATATGCAACATAATGAAACTGAATCCCTTTCTCTCGCCATGCACAAAAGTTAACTCAAAATGGATCAAGGAGCTTGATATCAAATCAGAGACACGGTGTCTGATAGAAGAAAAAGTTGGCTATGATTTACATACTGTGGGGTCAGGCTCCAAATTCCTCAATAGGACACCCATAGCACAAGAGTTAATAACAAGAATCAACAAATGGGACTTACTTAAACTAAAAAGTTTTTTTCTCAGCAAAAGAAACAATAAGAGAGGTAAATAGGGAGCCTACATCCTGGGAACAAATCTTTACTCCTCACACTTCAGATATAGCCCTAATATCCAGAGTATACAAAGAAATCAAAAAGTTAAACAATAAGAAAACAAATAACCCAATCAACAAATGGGCCAAGGACCTGAACAGACACTTCTCAGAGGAGGACATACAATCAATCAACAAGTACATGAAAAAATGCTCACCATCTCTAGCAGTCAGAGAAATGCAAATCAAAACCACCCTAAGATACCATCTCACTCCAGTAAGACTGGCAGCCATTATGAAGTCAAGCAACAACAAGTGCTGGCGAGGATGTGGGGAAAAGGGTACACTTGTACTTTGCTGGTGGGACTGTAAATTGGTGCGGCCAATTTGGAAAGCAGTATGGAGATTTCTTGGAAAGCTGGGAATGGAACCACCATTTGACCCAGCTATTCCCCTTCTCGGTCTATTCCCTAAAGTCCCCAAAAAAGCATACTACAGGGACACTGCTACATCGATGTTCATAGCAGCACAATTCACAATAGCAAGACTGTAGAACCAACCTAGATGCCTTTCAATAGACAAATGGATAAAAAAAATGTAGCATGTATACACAATGGAGTTTTACTCTGCATTAAAAAAATGACAAAAATCATAGAAATTTGCAGGGAAATGGATGGCATTAGAGCAGATTATGCTAAGTGAAGCTAGCCAATCCCTAAAAACAAATGCCAAATGTCTTCTTTGATATAAGGAGAGTAACTAAGAACAGAGTAGGGAGGAAGAGCATGAGAAGAAGATTAACATTAAACAGGGATGAGAGGTGGGAGGGAAAGGGAGAGAGAAGGGAAACTGCATGGAAATGGAAGGAGACCCTCAGGGTTATACAAAATTACATACAAGAGGAAGCGAGGGGAAAGGAAAAAAAACAAGTGGGAGAAATGAATTACAGTAGATGGGGTAGAGAGAGAAGAGGGGAGGGGAGGGGAGGGGAGGGGGGATAGTAGAGGATAGGAAAGGCAGCAGAATACAACAGACACTAGTATGGCAATATGTAAATCTGTGGATGTGTAACCGATGTGATTCTGCAATCTGTATACGGGGTAAAAATGGGGGTTCATTACCCACTTGAATCAAAATATGAAATATGATATATCAAGAACTATGTAATGTTTTGAACAACCAACAATAAAAATTTTTTAAAAAAATTTACACAGAAAAAAAAAAAAAGAAAGGGCTGCCCATGCTTTATGTGAACACCTGTGACAACCGGGCGTTCACCGCAACCTGTAACATCTATTTCTGCCTTGAACTGTTCTGTCGTTAAGTGGAGCTTTCTTTAGCTAAGCTAAATCTGCACATACATTGGCCCAGATCGTATTCTATGGTTCTTCACTCTCCCTCTCCATTAGCTGAAGATAAGGGAGCTCTGCCTTTCCATCCTCAGTGCCTTTAATAAGTACCCAATGCTTTTCTATCTGTTCTCTGGACTTGCTTAATTGAATCCGAGGACCAAACATTGTACTAAAAGAATCTAAACATTGAAATATGAGTAAGAATAAAACCATTAATCTCTGGCTAGTGATAAGGGCTTGAATAAATGATTTCCAGATATTTCTTCTATTCTTGAATAAACAGGAGTGCTTTCTGAACTGGAATCTCTACATCAAGTTCAACACTGACAAAGCAGGCAGGGGAAGGCCAGAGGAAAGAGTCCCACGCCCTGCTATTTGCAGGCGCTTGCAAAGACAGTAGTTGTCATGAAGCTACACTCTAAATCTGGTCTAAGAGCTAACTCACATTCAGATTAAAGCCAAGTACAGCAGCATTGTTTCTAGAATAATTTGATTCTTCAAGCTGTGCTAAGTGCCTTTTTTGCCATGAAACTTACTACATTTTTTTAGTTTGTTTCTATTTGAAAGAAAATGGTTTAGGTGATTATGGAGGAGTATCTTGTCCGTTCCACACAAATTCCACTCATGATGTTTTTTTCTGTTAAAATTACAAAATTCTCTTTAATAGATAATTTATGTTCTGCTAAGACAGGTTTTTTTTTTAGAACAGTAATAAGCCCTCAAACTTCCCAGAGGCAAAAATATATATGTAGATGCTCAATATGAGATCTTAGGCTCAGCTCTCGCCAGAGGCCTATCCGTCTTACATGATCAAGAGCTGGTCTCCAGTAGCTCTCTGTGGGTGACTGAACACTGTAGAAGAGTGATGACATACAAACTGTCTTTCTGCACTTGATTTTCACCAATGTCAAGTGCAAAAGATAAAAATTCCTTCAGGGTATTTGAGAAATTTTAACTCTCCTAACACCCATTCTCTTACATTTAATTTTTATTAATTCAAATATTAATTATCAAATATTGATTGAGCACCTACTATGTGACCAGCAACTGTTCTGAGTATAGGGAATACAGCAGTGAGTGAGATAGAAAAGATCCCCGGAGCATACATTTTCAGGGATGGAGACTCCTCATTATCTGTGGATGTTTATAAAGAAAATAAAACAAGGTGATGTCCTGGACAGAGGCTGTTGGGGGTGAGAGCTGATTACACAAAGTAATTGGGAAAACCTTCTCTCTGGAGAAGTGAAAACCAAGTGTCAAGAACCAGGCACTAAAAGGGCAGGGAAAAGAATATTCCAGGCTGAAGAGAGCAAGTGCAAAGGCCTAAGAGGGCTCTTGAGCATGGTTACTCTATAAGAATGTTCTCGGGAGGATTTTAACATCTTCTCGTGTAATGGATGCCTTGCTGCCCCTAAGCACCCAACAGAGGCACTCATTCCCCAGCTGCCAGCCTGTTGCCACTGATGGCTTGAAACTGAGACCCAGTCCAGGAATCACCCACAGCCCAGGAGTCTCTCCCCTCCCTGGAGGCAGGCTGTATCCAATGACCCAGTTCTCCAGCCTTCCAGTTCATGGGCACCCCACAGGCTGGCTGAGCCCATGTTGTGACTGGGTCATAGCTCAACTCCTTCTGCCCCGTCCTGCTTTCTTCCCTGTCCTGCAGGTAGTGATTCTGAGGGCACTTCCAACACACCTCTTATATACAGATTTCCATCTCAGGGTCTCTTTTCTCTCATACATCCAGCTGAAGATCTGGGTTGATCATTTTAAGCGCTTAAAAGTTTTACAATAGAACAGCAGCCCACCACCAAATTTAGAAATCTTTTAAGAGTGCTAGTGCTTCTTTACTATGTCTGTGTGCTTAAAGATAATTTAACAGGAGGTCCTAACTAGTTTCCATGCATCTAGTTTTACTCCTCTGAAATCTGTCCCTTGTTGCTGAATGTTCTTACCAACCAAGAATCTGATCATGTGTTGATCATGGTGAAAGCCCACACTAAAGCTCTTCAGTGTCTCTCAGTGACCTTAAAGCTTTCAGATCTCCATGCTCACAAGTCTGTTCACGGCCTAGAGTCTGTCTTCCTATCTCTCTCTTTGACCTCCATTTTCATGATATGTTGGCCTGTTTCACATCCTCTTGGCTATATTTGAACCTGAAGTTTCAACCTCTGCTTAGCAAATCCTTTTTCATTTTTTAAAGCTAACCTCTGCAAAAGCCTTCCTTAGCCCTCATTCTCAGAATTCTAACATCTTCAGTTTACCTCTACTCTATACTGTGTGATTATTTTTATTATTGTATGTATCGTGATAAACATCTGCACCTTCATTTCTTTGAAGTCAGAGGGCACATGTCCTATTCATTATTCACCCCTCCCCAGCATTCAGCATAATACCAGGCACTTCAAAAACACTTCAAAGGCCACCTCATTCTGATGTAGTCTTGGGAAAAAAGTATAGGCACAAAATGTATCTGTCAAATAGATGTCTTATTAGCAACCTCTTTGCAATTATAGAATCCATCTTAACTGAAAGGTTATTCCCACTGGGCCCTGAAAGAGGAGGGGCAGAAACTGATGTATAATGTTTGTACTGTAAATGTAACTGCCATTCCCCAATCCCTGAAAGTCTCAGGGATCTAACATCCTAAATGGATCTTTACCAACTACTACATTTCCATACCTTCCTGCTTCAGTGTGATCCTAGAAATTAGCTATTTCCACTGTGTTAAGACCTTGTCATGAGAATTTATTAATTCTTGCAGTCCAGATGGGAGAAAAGACAAAAGGCAGATTAGAGCAAAACCCTGAGAGCTTTGTTTGTTCTGGTTGTGTACAAATGTAAATATTATCAAAGCAATCCATGAAATGAAGAAAAATTCTTGGTTGGGCAATTAAAAAAACAAACTATTTTTTTTCCAGAAACTTTGCTGGTGAGGGCTGCATGTAAATATTGATGAGTAATAATAGCAATCATGAGCCCATCAGAAAACTAATTTTCCATTCCTAAAAATTCCAGTGTGCAGGAGGGATAATATTTAGTAGAAAAGTCAGTGGCCTCCAAGACAGAACACTTGAGCTTCAAGACTCTTAACAGCAAGTAGCCTTCAGCAAGATATTTAACTTCTCCTAGCTCTTAAATGGAGATGGGATCATCTCTAACTCACATTGTTCTTATAAGAATTAAATGAATGGGATTATCTTTGAGAAGATACTCAGTATGGGCTCTGGCATAACTGTGTAATTCAATAAGTCTTCACTCAAAACAAAAAGTGTTTCAACCAGAATCATATTCTTTATGTCCTAAAACCCAAGCACAGCAGATCAGAAGAAATCCATTCTTACAGAGCAATATTGTCACTCAATCTCTGCATAACTTTGAGATATTTTGATTTTGAATTTCTCATTTCAATCTTCTAAACAATCAGAAAATCAGTGTACAGAAACTATATAAAACTGCCAACCATATATACTATATTGTAAGTACATTTAGTTTTTTTTCTAAATAAACAGAAGAACGGCAGTTAAATAGTAAAAAAGAAAATCAAACACCTGGAAGATTAGTAATTTTATATATCTTTTACCCCAGAAAATATATAAGCAGATTATAACTTTTCTGCATGTCTTAAAGGCACATTTTGTTCTGACCACCTGTATGTAACAGTGGAATTTCAAACCATTAGGGCAATAATATCTGTCCAATCCACATATTGTAAAAAGTCAATGCCACTAAAAATTTTACCTCTCCAGGACAGCATTGGAAGACAACCTCTCAGATCTGTCTTTAAAAATCATGTTGCTCATTGTTTGTAAGGTTGATAATATTGCAAAATACAATGCTTCAACCGAGAAGAAAATAATCTACAACCTGCTGACTCCTTTGATATACAAAATGATAAGTCCTGTCAAAGAGACTGGAGGCTATGGAAAATCTTTATTTTTTATGAAATCTATTAATCAGCCTTTAGTGTAGCCCTGCTTGATGCAAATTGTACGACTTGTCAAGACTTTTGTTTAGTCAGAAATAAAAGGCTTAGTGGATAAAGGTTTGGCCTTTCCCTACTGGTTTTCTGCCAAACTGTGACCTAACATGAATGAATTGGTATTGAGTGGGGCCTCTAACTCTGTAATTTAATGCTGACAGTAATTAGCTAAGAAGGGGGTGTTATAATGAAAGCCCAGGGCATGGTGTTTATGTGATTTTACCCAGCTGCAATAGACGACACCTTCTTTTTCTGTCTTTTCCACTTACTACCTCTGAAAAGGGAGAAGGTGCAAGTCATAAAAGATCCTGGCTGCTTGGCTCTCTGATAAATCTCTGGGCAGTGAAGACCTTGGCTTTAAATTAGCTGTCAGGCATCAGCCATCTCACTCTCCAGCTCTCTCTGGAGTCAGCAACAGTGCAAAGATGTTATAAATGGATTCATATGTCTTGATTAATGCCTCCTTCTGTAAACAGACTTTGAGCATAGAGCCCTGACGTAGGGATGCCCTGTTCTAAAGGTTAATTGTTACATCGATAGCATATTCAAGACATGCTTTTTTTTTCTTTTTTGCACTTCTGCTCTTTTCTTTTTGAATTTCAAATTATCTTAGAGTAAATGAGAAAGAGGAAGCCTAATAGCAGAATCCACATCTATTGTTAGACACTTCCTATATAAATAAAAGGTCTTTCCTCAACATCCATCTCATAAAACAGAGGAAATCCTCTGTATGGTTTCAGATTGGCCCTTAAAAATTGCTTTGGCAGAGAAGGTCCACACCTATGCAACTCCTCTGTGCCTTGAGCTTGGGATAATTTGCTGGATGAAATGGAGCTTTTGCATCAAGTAGTCTAATGCTAGGAGCTCCAAGTATTCGAACTATAACTCAGTGTTACAACCAAACACAGAGAAAACTTTGGACTTGTTCTTCTCCAACTTCTGCCAGTCTTTGTGTTGCCTGAATGTCACTCAGTTACTAGAAGAAAAAATTAAAAAGTGAAATTCAAGGAGATAGAGGGGGAAAGAGTATGGTAATACATTTTTACTTCATCACAAGCTGTAGTTCAGGGAGGGACTGTTGATAAGAGATTTTTGTCACCTCAATTATTCCCAATGAATTGGAAGCAAATATTCCTTTCAAGTGTGTATTGACACTGTCATTTACTCAGCTTTGTAAAATGTTGACATAAATTAGATGTTTGTTTACTCTACCCCAGGTAGGAACAAAAATAAAACACTTTGATAAAAACAACTATGTAATTACTTCACTATCCTAGAAAATAAGCAATTCTACCTAAGATTAATAGGTTACATTAGTCCCCGTTTCCAAAAGAAAAAATAGTACGAAAGCAAGACTTATGTGCAAGAAATTGGTTAGGAATTCCAATTAATTCTAGTTACTTTTTCAGAGTCTTTTTATTCCATGTACAGACTATGTTTGCATAATTTAATTTTGATTTCCAGAACATCAATCCTCTCCGTGTTCAAATGAAATAGACAATACATATCCCTAAAATTGAGGGCTTATCCGGCCATTTGCCACTGTGCACCTCCAATTACTGTGTGTTCTTACTCTATGCTATGGTTCTACTTTTGCATTAAAATTCTGCTATAATAAAAAGGATTCTAATGTAATTTGTGTGAAATCAATAGTCAGTTGATATAAAGATTCACAGTGATCTCTCTATTCTCTTGTCCTGTGACAGACTTCCAACAGGAATCCATCATACCAGATAAATCGATCATTGGAACTAGTAATCAGTAGATAGAAAACACACTGGGACACCCCCTTGGAAAAATAAGTACAATCAAGGTAAGCCAAATACACAATGGGGAAAAAAGAATATATTTCAGGCCTATAGGAGTAAAGAGTTCAGTTAGAGTCTACCTTCTCATTATTCATTGCACAGTTGTTGAACCTGCTTGAGCAAACAAAAAGAAATTCATGACTATCTATTGTTTTAACTTGCAAAATATTTGCTAATATAATACAGAATAAAAAGGCAGATCTTGAGATTTTATGTTCATAAAGAATAGTATAGATATGATGAGGTAAGGGTGCATGAGTAGCAACAGGATGAAGGGTTACTTTATAAATAACGTGCTGCAAGGGAAAATACTGGAGAGTGAGATTGAACAAGTTAACATATGTGCACACACAAAGATGGCATAAGGAATCCTGCTATTGTGTATAATTATAATGGCTTCTGGGATGACAGGCTTCACCGCTGCACCCGGCTCCAGGAGGAAACACCTCCCAGGTGGGAGCTGGGCCCCTCTGCTGGCTGCCTGCGGGGTGTGCAGAACTTAGCCTGCCAACTCTGGCACCTCAGGCCCTGGAGGAGGCACTGGGCCACATGGACCCTGCGCACAGTCCTGCTTCCCTGTCATCTGTCGGCTTGAGGACAAGGCCCGCCTTGGAGGGCCGAGAGGGGATGTGTGCCAGGGGGAGGAGGAAGGCTCCAGGCCAGTCACTGCCCTGTGCTCCTGTGTCCTGCTTCCAGAACCAGCACCCTGCAGCCCATGCTCCACAGCACCCACCGGGACACAGAGGTGACCCACTTCAAACCCAAGGGATGCCCCAGCCCCAAGGAGAGGACCCAACCCCACACAGAGCCATGGACAGCACCAGATCTCCCATCTGCAGGTGGGATCTAGAAAACTGTCCAGTGCACAGAGATAAAGAATAGAACAGAGCTGAGTGCGGTGGCTCAGGCCTGTAATCCCAGCAGCTTGGGAGGCCAAGGCAGGAGGGTCGCCAGTTCAAAGCCAGCCTCGGCTACAGCAAAGTCCTAAGCAACTCAGCGAGACCCTGTCTCTAAACAAAATTCAAAATAGGGCTGGGGATGGGGCTCAGTGGTTAAGCGCCTCTGAGTTCAGTCTCCAGTAACAAATCAAAACAAAAAAAGAACACAACAGTGTGCACAATGGAGAGGAAGACAGAGCAGTGGGCGAGCAGAAGGAACAGCCGGGAGCCAGTCACCCGGGCACTTGAGGACTTGAGGTCTGGCCTTGATGACACTGTGGACCCAGGTCTCTTACTAAGAGTCGATCTCAGGTGCTCTCACCTCAAAATAAAAGATGGACAGTTCTGTGGGATGATGGACTTGTCTAGTCTCCCTGCTGGGCACCCCGACTTACAGAGAAGTGTTTCAATTCTGTGTCCCCACACCCAGGAGCCTGAGCCCTACAGTGAGCCTCACCCGGCCCCCTGCAGCCGCCATCCAACCTGCCTGCCCCACCTCTGCGGGAGGGCGTTGCTCCTGCCTCCGCCCCAGGGAGGACTTGTCTGAGGTCTATTCCAGGACCCTGTGTGGCTGGGTGACGTCACAGACACCTGCCTACCTGTCTTTTTATCCCAGCTACAATAGGAGCTCGCTGGGGCCAAAAGCACATCCCTGAGGGCCAGCTCCCTGCCAGCGTCTTCTGAAAGACAGAGGGAAGACCCTCCGGAGAACCGGCAGCCTCAGATCTCCCAGGAGCCGCTGTTCATGTCTGATTCTGCCTCCAGATTCACTCCTGCCCCTCCGCCTCTGGTCTGGCCACTGCCCTGCTGCTTTCCTCTCCCTGGTAACTTTATGAGACGGGGCCTCCCATCAAGCAGCTCAGGGGCCGAGGCCGCCCAAGTCACTGGAGAGTGGAGGGGAGGCTGAAGGTGGCCCCAGGCAGGTGGGCGAGGCTTGCTGTGGGGCTTGGTCCTCCTCCAGGGGCGCTGGGGGACGCTGAGCTCTTTCAAACAATTATTAGAAATGTTCAAGGTGTAAACACCGCCTTGAGCTCGAAGACGCTGCAACCACTTGCCATGTTTTAGTGCTAGAGACCCTTCCTTACCCAGCGTCCGGGGTGCAGGGCCTGTCCTGCCACGTTCCGCAGACACAGAATGGCCAGGAGGGGAGACCACAGCTCCAAGATAGATACGTCTTCAAGGGAGAGAGGAGAGAGGAGAGAAGAGAAGATGGATAGATGATAGAAGATGGATGGATGGATAGATTGATAGATAAATGGATGGATGGCTGGGTTGATAGATAAATGGATGGATGGATAGATTGATAGATAAATGGATGGATGGATGGATGGATGGATGGATGGATTGATAAATGGAAGGACGGATGGATGGATGGATACATAGATCATAGATAGTAGATAGAGGATAGATAATAGATGATAGATGGATGGCAGACACTGACAGACAGATGGTAGACAGATGATAGGTGTAAAGACAGGTACATAGGGAGATGTTGCTAGAGAGACAGAAATAGGTAGGTGGGTGATAGACGAGACAGCTGGACAGATCCACAGACAGGTAGACAACTGGTTAATAGACAGGTGGGTCACAGCAGTGGAGAACCGGAGAGTCCTTGTGGCAGCTGATTTGCTGCCTGCAAAGCTGGGCTCGTGTCCTCTGTGCTGACGTCCATGATGAGACCCCCAACAGGAGCCTGGACACCGCAGTCCTTCTCGCAGTCTGGAGCCTGCGAGGGCAGGCCAACTGGCAGGAGTGTCTCCTGGCTGTGGACACACCTTCTGTGACCTCACATGGGGCACAGGGGTCACCTCTCTGGTGATTCTCCATGGAATGGCCCGATCCCTTCAGGGCCCCACCCTCCTGGCCTCGTCCAACCCTGCTCCCCTCTCCAGGGCCACCTCCAAATCCACCACCTGGGGGCTCAGGGTTCCCGAGTGTGAAAATCCAGCTCTCCCTGCTGCCCACGTGGCGCTGGTGCCCAGCCGCTCTGCTCAGGGACGGAGAATCCCTCAGGCCTCCTGTGCCCAGATGGGAGAACCCAGTGTCGTTACCTACCACCTCGTCCTGGGGTGACGCGAGGCTTTCAACGGGTACAACGGCGGCTCGCAAAAGACTCGCCCAAGCCCTGATCTCTGGAACCTGGGCTTGATGTTCTGATTTGGAAAACACGACCTTGAGAGCAGATGTGATTCGGTCAAGGTCTGGAGGTGAGACTGTCCCGGTCGTCTGAGTGGTCCTACACCCAGGGACAGGGCCTCTACAGGAGCCCAAACAGCACATGGTGAGAAGATGGCAGGGGCCAGCCACTGCAGAGCCACAGGGACCTTGAAGAGGCACAGGGCTCTCCCAGCGCCTGAGGGGCACGGCCCTGGCCCCCTTGCTGAGGGGCTCTACCTCAGTGAGAGCAACTGCCGCTGTCCTCAGTCCAGGGGCAGCTCCCATGGTGCCCAGCAAACCCACACAGGGACAGGCGCTGAGCCACGGAGGCCCAAGTGAGGCTCAGACTCGCCCCTGCTGCCTCTGGGCCAGAGAGCGTGGCTTGCGCCGTGGTGGGCGCTAAATAGAGAAACCATGACAGAAGAATCAGAGTTGATTTTGTAAGGAAATCTTGTTTTTGGAGAGTTTAATTTTTTGTTGTTGTTCCTTTGGGGTAAAAAATAAGAAAACAGATTTCCCCATTCCCAGGCAGAATCATTAAGTCAGTGTGTATAGCAGAGGCTTAATTTGTCCCAGCCCTGTACAATTTCATCATTCTAGACTATTAAAATTTTTAATCAAAGGTTTCAGTTATTAAACTGCCCGAGGTTGGCAAAGATTTGCTGTTATCTTACATTAAAATCCATCAGGATCCAAATAAAATGAAATTAATTTGAGATACTGAAAGGAACTCAGGCCAGAGAAGCACTGGTGTTTCCGGGGCTGAGCCGGGTACGGCAGCCCCCAGCACCAGGAGGGCACTGAGCCCCCGGGAGACCTGGAGCCCGAGCTGGGGAGGGGAGGATCCTGGAGACCGGGCACAGCCGATGGCTGTGTCAATGTGCAGGCGCCCACCCAAGGCCCCACCCCTCCTCGCTTCTCCGTCTGTCCTGAGCAAGCCTCTCCACTCCCTCCTTGGTCTCTCAGCAACTCACAGGTCAGATTCCCCTCTGTGCCCTCCCAGCAAAGTCCCCGGCACCCTTGTCCCCAGCACCAGCCCCAAGCCAGCCTTCCAGGGAGCTGCCCAGGCCAAAGGAGGGTGCCTTCAAGCACAACTGCCCGAATGCCATCAGCATGAAGCTAGGCTTGTCCCCGTGGGGGGAGCAAGTGTGGCCATCGCAGCTCAAAGCAGAGTATCCGCCTCGAGACCAGCAGAGGCAGCACTGGAAAGAAGCCTGTGAGCTGGCGAATCTGAGCCTGGGCACTGCCCCGCTCCCTGCTGAACGCGGCCTTGGCCTGTGGACCGAGGGCTGATCACATCATCCCAGCCCTGCGCCGGGGTGCAGAAGAGACCAGTGCCCTGCGCTTCCATTCAAGAAACCGAGACCCCCAGTGGCCCAGGCCTGAGGGGCCGCCTGTGTGTGCCATTAGATTCCAGCACCTCTTCACCACACCACACCCACCTTGTCCCTGTCCCCAAGAGCTGCCCTCCGAGAACCACAGAGATGGCTCTCGGGACCAACCTCAGCCACCTCTGTCTGTCCAAAGGGAGCCCCAGGATCCTCCCACACTTTTGTTATCTGTGGCCTGTGCTTCTGTGGTGGTCAGTTCTGTGTCCACCTGGCCGAGCCACGACCCAGGCCAACAGTTAAAGGCTAGAGTGGCTGTGGCTGTGAAGGTCTGGGGAAACAGAGGGCCCTCCAGAATGTGGAGAAAGAAAGGAGGGAAGGAAAAAGAAAGACGGTAGACAGACAGACAGACAGCTCTCCCGCTGCCCTTCGTCCCTGGAGCCCTGGGCTAGCACAGCCTCCACCTCAGGCACAACAGAGGAGGAGACACTTCCAGGGAATCCGGGAGCTGTCCAGCACCTCGTGGGCTGGCCTGTCGGGCCATCCTGGGTCCAGTCACTTCCCCTCACAAGGGAGGTGGATCTGCCGCAACTGCACCACCCACAGGGCAGGCGGGGTGCTGGGCACGGATGGACCAGGGTCATCGCCGGCAGCGTGGGTGGCAGTGCCCACTCCTCAGCAGATCCATCCTGTCGGGGTTATGGAGGGCCGGGTGCTCCCCCACATGCTCCACCCGCAAACCCCTGAGCAGCCCCCTGCCACACGGTCCACCTCACGTGGGCTCGGAGCTCTCTGGCCAGCTTCAGCACTGCCAGAGCCGGCCTGAGCCTCACCAGAGTGCTTCCTCCGTGGGTCCTCCTGACCCCAGGACAGGCCTCCCTGCCTCCTCCACCCTGCGCTGGGTACCACCGCTCCAGACCGGAGCTGCAGGCTGGAGACCACGTCCACACCCAGCGTGGCAGCCCCAGCTCCCTGAAGCTGCAGTCTGCCCAAGGCCTGGAGAGTGTCTGCCATCTTGGGGCTCCTCTGATATGCCGAGGTGACCCCCTGAGCCCCCGTGCCCAGCTCCCTGTCCCCAGCAGTCAGCAGAGGAACATCCTCGGCAGCCACCCAGGGAGGCCACGGCCCAGGTGACAGAGTGACTACCCTCCAGGGGCTCAGCCCTGGTGGAATCCTGCTCCACAAGGACCCAGCAGGCACCTGAACCCACAGTCCACCCTGCCTAGGCCAGCATCCTGCACAGGACAGAGAGGCTCCCTGGTCACCTGCCCCACCTCCTCTGTGGGTCAACCACGTGCCTCCTGGAGGAGGCTGGTTCTGACCCGTCCATTCAGCTGGGCCCGTGCGTCGCGTGTGACCTGCCATGGCTGAGTCCCTGCCTCCGCGGAGGCTTCCCGCCTCAAAGGGGGCTTCCTGCCAAGCCAGAGTCAGCAATTATCCTCTAGACAGAGAAGGGAGACCCAGGGGCATCCAGACAGAGAGCCACGGAAGCCATGAGAAGGGGGCCGGGGAGGGGAGACCCTGAAGTACGGGGTGAGGGAGCCTCCTGGGGAGGCTCAGCGGAGCCTGGGTGTGGGAGAGCTGCAGACGTGCACAGGCAGGGAAGGAGCCCAAACAGCTCGGAGGTGGGAGCTCAGGGAGGCCAGGACAGAGGCCTGGGCACAGAGGCGGGAAGAAGGGCACAGCCCCGGGACTCGCAGGCCGGATGAGCACTTGGGGTGTCCTGGTGAAGCCCTAAGAGAGCTTCCTGCAGACCACACCTCCAGGTGACCACTGTGGCCCCGGGTGCGAGGAGCCGTGAGGGAGGCCTGGGAGGGGACAGTATAGGAGGCCCCACAGGGAGGGGGCTGGGAGATAGGTGGCCGGCCAAGAGGTTAGACCCTCTGTCCCTGGTCCAGATGTCAAGGTGAGGTCACCAGCCACAGGGACAGGGCAGGGAACGAGCAGACGGCTCCCCTAGAATTAAGCTGGAGACCCCAGATGTAGCTTGAGGGCTGTAGAGAGAGGATCTGACTCCGGGCAGGGGAGGGTCTGGTGTCCTAGAGCTCTGTCCACCTGAGCTGCGAGGAGACCTGGCCCTCAGCTGGGATGCGGCAGAACAGACGGAAGGGACCAGAGGAAGGCCGAGCCTCCTTGAGGGGACGGGCACCTCCTGACGGGGACCTGGCTGTCCAGGGGGAGGCCTCTGGGCAGGTGATCCACCCGCCAGTGGCGGCAGAGACAGGCAGAGGTGGGAGGTCAGGATGGACTTTCTCAGGGACAGAAAGCAAGGCCAGAACCGGGGGCCTCCGACTCACGGTGGGGGTTACGCACAGGGTGGAGGGGCTTCAGGCTGTGGCATCTCGGAGTGTCCAGGAAAGGGGGCAGCACACGGGGAGGGAGGGTGCTTCTGCAAGGCCCAGAGAGGTCTGCAGGGCGGCCAGGGCAGGATCTAGCGGGATGGGGGTGCTTGGAGACAAGGGCACTCTCAATGATATAAGGGTCCACTGACCCCCAAGACCAGCAACCGGACCTGGGCCACCACCTGGCTCCACACTTGACCCCACTGTCCACACAGGGACGCCAGGCACTTCCCTCCTCTGGGTTTCTCCTCAGGTCGGAGCAGCAGGGACCGGCCAGTCGCCTGCTTCAGAAATCCGCACGTGTGGGGAGGCCTTTGATAACGAGCACATGTCGCCCAGCCTGGGGCCCCCAGACCTGCCACCTTGGCGGGAGGCCGAGAGGAGAGGCCCTGCTACAGGCGCGGCGACAACGGGCAGCCTTTTAAAGAACAAGAAGAGCCGCGGCCCCTTGTGTTAGTTTCTGCAGATCGCTGCCTCAGAGGCACCAAGCAACAGAGCGTCACCTTGGGCTTGGTTGTACTTGATCAGAGACACAAAATCTAATAAAAGAGTTTGTCAGGGCGACCTCATCTTATTACAGAAAAATCAGCATCCCTGGACCCCACGCCCACCCTGAGAAGGGGTGTGCTTGCCGTGTGTGTGTGTGTGTGTGTGTGTGTGTGTGTGTGTACATGGTGGCTGCCACTGTCACTAGCTGGGGGCCTGTCCTCACTGCCTGTCCTTGCAGACCCCCCTTTCTGTGCTGTCCTGACTGTAGGATGAGGAAAACAAGCAGAGCGTGGGCCTCACAGGCTCAGGACGAGACCCACCCTCTGCATGGGGTTCAGCAGACACCTCAGCTCAGCCCACGCCCAACCCATGCAGATGGCTGGCTGTCCCCTCCTGTTTCCATGGCCCTGGCCACATCAGGAACACCCATGACAAGGTGCCATTGAGGGAGCTGGGACACCTGGGTGGCTCCTGCGATAGCAAGGAGCCCTACTTCGTCCTGGCCACCTTCCTCCCACCTAGGGACTCAGAACCAGCAGGCTCAGAGCCCAAGTTAAGGCCCCAGCCCATGAGGACACAGACCTCCAAAAGGTCTCCAAAATTAACCCTCTGACACTGTCCCCAAGCCCTTAGGAGCAGAGCTAAGGAAAACGTAGCCCTTACCCCCCTCAGACACAGCTCAGAATCGGTCATTTTAAATAAACCCTATCATGGATGGTAATTAACCATGGAAACGTCGAGTGTGAAATGGAAACTATCCTTTTGCCAAGCACACGCTGGTTGGAGGTCTGTTTACTCTCCATCCTCTGGGTGATGTGCAAGGTGTCTCAGGCTTGTTTTCTCTGCTGTCTGCTGATGGGTGCTGAGGCCCAGGAGTGGGGTAACCGCGCAGCCCTGTCTTGCAGGACACCAGGTGCCCGCGCACTGGGCTCTGCTGGGGCATCTCCTGGCCTCGCTGGCTCGCTGCCAGGAGCTCCAGCTCCCGTCCTCTGGGCTGCTCTGGCTCTGACCTCCGCATCATGTTACCGCCACTCTGCGGGTTTGTGACTTCCAGAGTGTTCATAAGAACTTTAGTGTTCACTGGGCACAGTGGCACACGACTGCAATCCCAGCGCTCAGGAGGATCAAGGTCAAGGTCAAGGCCACCTCAGCCACTTAGTCAGGCCCTAAGCAATTTAGTGAGACCCTGTCTTGAAATTTTAAAAAAGGGGGTGTGGGGCTGGGGATGTGGCTCAGCGGTTGGGCACCCCAGGGTTCAATCTCTGGCACAAAAATTAAAAAGTTAGTATTCCCAAAATTACGATTTTGTAAAAACTATCCTTGTGTCCATTTGAATCTTTATTTTTTTGTGGTTGGAGAGTGTAGTTATTTATTGACTCTTAGAAATGTGTGGATGCGTTATGGCCCCAAGTGTGACGCGTTCCGCTCCTTTGTGTGTGCATGCCCTCTGTGTGTCAGGGAGGCTCTGTGTCCGCCCAGGAGGCTACACCTCTGGGACTCGGACTTGTCCGTGGGTCTCCGTACTTGGCCTCTCTCTCTGCCCTTTTAGAAGCTGTGCCTCTGGGTGAGTAGGTGATGGACAGAGCTGTGGATACAGTTGCATCCTATGCTCTTCTCTTGTTTCTGAACCTTGAGTCTGGGTCTTGCCTATGTTTTGTGGACTTCACAATGATGGTGATGTCCCCCCGTGAGGCAGCCTGAGGGGGACATGTGGGCATGACGCATGAACACCCAGGTCCGAATACGGCAGCCTGTTAATGTCAACTTGTAGCTCTTCCAGTTTTAGTTCCCACAAGTCTCCAGCCTCAAGTGCCAGGGCACCTCGGACAGTCTCCCAGAGATCCTGCCTGGGTCTCTGCCCAGCACCAGGGGACCTCTCTCTGCTGCACAGAAGGTGCACAAGGGGCTGGAGAAGAGACAGAAAGTTCTGGGCTCCATGACAACCCCCCTCTGGTGGAAGTCAGAAGACAAATGTCCCTCCAGAGCCCAAGAAGGAGCACAGGTCAACCAGAGAAGCTCTGCAGATGCAGACGCAGCCTAGGGAGACCCGGCAGGCACCCCATGGTCCCCGTGACCGACAGCTGCAGCAGGAGCCTGAGGGGGAGTGGGGAAAGAGCAGCCAGCTTCCCCGACAGCTTTCCAGAAGGATGGCCCTGCCTCATCCATAGGCAGAGGAGACTGGCAGGGAGGCCCAGCTCCAGGGAGGCCCAGCTCCAGGGAGGCCCAGCTCCCCTTGGAGGGGACCTCACCCACAACCAACCTTCAGCTCCACGGCTCTGTGCGAGGGAGCCTTCAGGGTCCCGAGTTCATGGGGCAAAGGGGGCCTGCAAGGCCATCTGCTTAAGCTGCAAGGACTTGTCACCAGGACCTGCCTCCCCTGGTGTCTTGTGAACAGCCGTTGGGGGCTATTGGCTTGGGAAGAGCTAGCTGGTGTAGATTGACCACGAGGCACCAGATTTTACAGCCAGCGCGCCATCGCGGGAGGCCCCAGGACCTCCCTGTGCACCTAAGACTCAGAGGACCAGCGGTTACCTGTGTGAGAATCCACTGCCGACTTCCTCCCCGTGCAACCCGTCTCCACGGCTAAGGAGCATCGTGTTGCTATAGCATGAAACAATCGCTACAGTATCAAACAGGTTTATGTATGGAGGGCTTCCATCTGTCCTTCCATCCAGATGACACTCTTCACAATTCCTCCAAAACTAGAGCCTAGGAGAGCGATCATTCTGGTCTCCTACCCTCCTTCCTGAGTGTCCCCAGAGCTCCATGCTGACATCTGAGTCCAGCCCTGGTCCCCGCAGCCTGCCCTGGAAGCATTGCTCGGAGCCTAGAGCACTGCCGTCCTCTCTCTCTGGCTCTGGGGCATCGCCTGAGCTATCCCTGCATCTTGCAAGGGTCTAAGCTGAAGTCCACCCCACCCAGCTCCTGCAGCCTCAGGCACTGACTTTCCCAGGAAGCCACAGCCAGCTGGTGACCATCCTGGGTCTGGACACTCAGAGCCCAGACTCACCAGGCCAGCACATAGAGCCCCCAGGAGGACAGCTGGCTGCTGGGCAGGGCCACACCAGTTGCCCTGTGTCCTGGTCTGCAGGACCCAGGAGTCCTAGGAGGCCTCCTCTCCTACCTGAGGAGTGAGCGCCCGGTGGCTGCTCTAACAGATGGCCACCCGTAGGTGGCTTAAGGGAGCGCATGCTTGTTCTCTTAGAGCAGGAGGCCAGAAGCCAGAGCTCACGTATGGCGGGGGCGGGGTGCTGTGCCTCATGAGCCTCCTGCAGCTCCTGGTGCATCGACAGTCCTGGGCTACTCCAAACCACCTTATCTCTGCCTCCCTCTTCCCTGGGCCTGGGTCCCTGTCCTCTATCTACAGGACACCACTCAGGGGGCCCTGGGTCCCATCTCCTCTTCTCACAGGACATTGTTCAAGGTGTTCACAGCCCATCCTGATCTGGAATTACTTCATCTAAAAACTGCATGTACAAAGTCCCTGTTTCCAAAGGCTACCGGCTGGGTCCAGGTGGCCAGAATTGAGGGACACCCTAGAACCCACTGCAGGAGTTAAGAACAAGGGAGAGTTGAATCTGGGCTCGGGTCTGGAGACCACTCCTGCACTTTGTACCCACGGGTCTCTTGCTGGTGACCCCACTCCTCAGCCTCGCTGAGCCTTCCTTCTTTCACCCTGAAAAATTAAGGCTGACCTTGTTTTATGGAGCTGAGAGGATTGAGTGTGTGGGCGTGGTGTTTAGGAAAGCAGAGGAGAGGATGGATGAGGGCGAAGAGTGAGTGAGTGAGAGTGAGTGGGTGAGTGAGTGAGTGAGTGAACGACTGAATGAGTGAATGAATGGGTGAGTGGGTGAATGAATCAGTGAGTGAGTGAGTGAGTGGATGGGTGAGTGAGTGAATGGGTGAGTGAGTGAGTGAGTGGGTGAGTGAGTGAGTGAGTGAATGGGTGAGTGAGTGAGTGAGTGGGTGAGTGAGTGAGTGAGTGGGTGACACGAGTAGAGGACTGCAGCGAGGTCCCGTGATCGTCCCCAGGTGGTCCTGGAGTCAGGATCGCCTCTGCCCCAGGTAACCGCTCCCAGCCGACAATCCCTGTCTTGAAGAAAGAAGCCGCTGCACACGATATGCCTTTTCGAATG
The DNA here is from genome assembly GCF_052094955.1 of Ictidomys tridecemlineatus. NCBI lineage: Eukaryota > Metazoa > Chordata > Mammalia > Rodentia > Sciuridae > Ictidomys > Ictidomys tridecemlineatus. The sequence goes on along the minus strand of NC_135488.1, from coordinate 32,749,523 downwards.
CTCGGTTTATTCACGCCAGGTTCATTACATCACACGAGGCACAGGAACTGGCGGGGTTCAGTTCGCTCGATGTTGACCCACGGACATCGTGGATCTGAACTGACCAAAGAGCTCAGCCTTCTTGGCCCTTAAATACTATAGTTGTTTGCAACACTTCAAACCAAAAACATGTTTACGTCGTGGCTTCTATCTCTTATCCTATCTTAACAGATTGTGTCTATATTGCATCACAACTCACTTATCCTAAACTATCAGACTTGTTTGTGCTAAAATACACCAAAACATGTTTACCTTATATCCTTATCTAACTCACACATATTTCTAACTTATGCACCTTTCTTCATCAAAACATGTTTACTTCAAACTCTCCTGTCATTTGTTTACTTCAAACTCTCCTGTCAGTGGGTGAGTGAGTGAGTGAGTGAATGGGTGAGTGAGTGAGTGAGTGAATGGGTGAGAGAGTGAGTGAGTGGGTGAGTGAGTGAGTGAGTGAATGGGTGAGTGAGTGAGTGAGTGAATGGGTGAGAGAGTGAGTGAGTGGATGAGTGAGTGAGTGAGTGAATGGGTGAGTAAGTGAGTGAGTGGATGGGTGAATGAGTGAATGGGTGGGTGAGTGAGTGAGTGAGTGAGTGAATGGGTGAGTGAGTGAGTGAGTGAGTGAATGGGTGAGTGAGTGAGTGAGTGGATGGGTGAGTGAGTGAGTGAGTGAATGAGTGAGTGAGTGAGTGAATGGGTGGGTGAGTGAGTGAGTGGATGGGTGAGTGAGAGAGTGAGTGGATGGGTAAGTGAGTGAGTGAGTGAGTGAGTGAGTGAATGAATGGGTGAGTGGATGGGTGGGTGAGTGAGTGAGTGAGTGAGTGGATGGGTGAGTGAGTGAGTGAGTGAGTGAATGGGTGAGTGAGTGAGTGAGTGGATGGGTGAGTGAGTGAGTGAGTGAGTGAGTGGATGGGTGATTGAGTGAGTGAGTGAGTGGATGGGTGAGTGAGTGAGTGAGTGAGTGAATGAATGGGTGAGTGAGTGAGTGAGTGAATGGGTGAGTGAGTGAGTGAGTGAGTGGATGGGTGAGTGAGTGAGTGAGTGAGTGAGTGGATGGGTGAGTGAGTGAGTGAGTGAGTGAGTGGGTGGGTGAGTGAGTGAGTGAGTGGATGGGTGAGTGAGTGAGTGAGTGAGTGAGTGAATGAATGGGTGAGTAAGTGAGTGAGTGAGTGAATGGGTGAGTGAGTGAGTGAGTGGATGGGTGAGTGAGTGAGTGAGTGAGTGAGTGAATGGGTGAGTGAGTGAGTGAGTGAATGGGTGAGTGAGTGAGTGAGTGGATGGGTGAGTGAGTGAGTGAATGGGTGGGTGAGTGAGTGAGTGAGTGAGTGAGTGAGTGAGTGAATGAATGGGTGAGTGAGTGAATGGGTGGGTGAGTGAGTGAGTGAGTGAATGGGTGAGTGAGTGAGTGAGTGAGTGAATGGGTGAGTGAGTGAGTGAGTGAATGGGTGAGTGAGTGAGTGAGTGAGTGGATGGGTGAGTGAGTGAGTGAGTGAGTGGATGGGTAATTGAGTGAGTGAGTGAGTGGATGGGTGAGTGAGTGAGTGAGTGAGTGGATGGGTGAGTGAGTGAGTGAGTGAGTGAGTGGATGGGTGAGTGAGTGAGTGAGTGGATGGGTGAGTGAGTGAGTGAGTGAGTGGATGGGTGAGTGAGTGAGTAAGTGAATGGGTGAGTGAGTGAGTGAGTGAATGGGTGAGTGAGTGAGTGGATGGGTGAGTGAGTGAATGGATGGGTGAGTGAGTGAGTGAGTGAGTGAGTGAATGGGTGAGTGAGTGAGTGAGTGAATGGGTGAGTGAGTGAGTGAGTGAGTGGATGGGTGAGTGAGTGAGTGAGTGAATGGGTGAGTGAGTGAGTGAGTGAGTGGATGGGTGAGTGAGTGAGTGAGTGAGTGGATGGGTGAGTGAGTGAGTGAGTGAGTGAGTGGATGGGTGAGTGAGTGAGTGAGTGAGTGAGTGGATGGGTGAGTGAGTGAGTGAGTGAATGGGTGAGTGAGTGAGTGAGTGGATGGGTGAGTGAGTGAATGGGTGGGTGAGTGAGTGAGTGAGTGAGTGGATGGGTGAGTGAGTGAGTGAGTGACTGAGTGGATGGGTGAGTGAGTGAGTGAGTGAGTGAATGAATGGGTGAGTGAGTGAGTGAGTGAATGGGTGAGTGAGTGAGTGAGTGAGTGGATGGGTGAGTGAGTGAGTGAGTGGATGGGTGATTGAGTGAGTGAGTGAGTGGATGGGTGAGTGAGTGAGTGAGTGAGTGAGTGGATGGGTGAGTGAGTGAGTGGATGGGTGAGTGAGTGAGTGAGTGAGTGAGTGAGTGAGTGGATGGGTGAGTGAGTGAGTGGATTGGTGAGTGAGTGAGTGAGTGAGTGGATGGGTGAGTGAGTGAGTGAGTGAGTGAGTGGGTGAGTTAGTGAGTGAGTGAGTGAGTGAGTGGATGGGTGAGTGAGTGGATGGGTGAGTGAGTGAGTGAGTGAGTGAGTGGGTGAGTTAGTGAGTGAGTGAGTGAGTGGATGGGTGAGTGAGTGGATGGGTGAGTGAGTGAGTGAGTGAGTGAGTGGATGGGTGAGTGAGTGAGTGAGTGAGTGGATGGGTGAGTGAGTGAGTGAGTGAGTGGATGGGTGAGTGAGTGAGTGAGTGGATGGGTGAGTGAGTGAGTGAGTGAGTGAATGAATGGGTGAGTGAGTGAGTGAGTGAATGGGTGAGTGAGTGAGTGGATGGGTGAGTGAGTGAGTGAGTGAGTGAGTGGGTGAGTTAGTGAGTGAGTGAGTGAGTGAGTGGATGGGTGAGTGAGTGGATGGGTGAGTGAGTGAGTGAGTGAGTGGATGGGTGAGTGAGTGAGTGAGTGAGTGAGTGGATGGGTGAGTGAGTGAGTGAGTGAGTGAGTGGATGGGTGAGTGAGTGAGTGGATGGGTGAGTGAGTGAGTGAGTGAGTGAGTGAGTGGATGGGTGAGTGAGTGAGTGAGTGAGTGGATGGGTGAGTGAGTGAGTGAGTGAGTGGATGGGTGAGTGAGTGAGTGAGTGAGTGAGTGAATGAATGGGTGAGTGAGTGAGTGAGTGAGTGAATGGGTGAGTGAGTGAGTGAGTGGATGGGTGAGTGAGTGAGTGAGTGAGTGGGTGAGTGAGTGAGTGAGTGAGTGAGTGGATGGGTGAGTGAGTGAATGGGTGGGTGAGTGAGTGAGAGTGAATGGGTGAGACAGTGAGTAAGTGAGTGGGTGAGTGAGAGACTGAAGGAGCCTCCCACGTGCATGGCGCAGGTGGGGGCCTCTGGATCTGAAGGCACCACCTGTTCCAGCGCAGCCCCTGGCTTAGGCATTCAGGGTCCCTGCTGTCCCTGGGGAGGTGGCAGAGGCTTGTCCCTGGACCTGGTGAGCAGTGTGATCTTCAAAGTGGGGTGATGTCTGGGCAAACTCCACCACTGTCCCCTTCGTCCCCGCTGTGCTGCAGATGGCTCGGAGTGGGCGTGGAGAAGGGCTTCTATTTTCCTGGCCAATAGGGTTTATTTTTGCTCTAGTGAATGACACATGAGCCTCTGAACAAACTGCAGTGTCTCCTCTGGGAAGCACTTTGCCCCTCGCCCTGCCCTTCCTGGCTGGCTGGGGCGGCACCCTCCTCCCCACACCCTCTGCCATTCATCCTGCGGAGGAGGATGGAGTACAAACAGGGGCCTGGGGGACCTGTGAGCTCGAGAGCACGTAGCGTTAGGAACTGGCTTTGCAGCCATAAATCGCACGAGAGCTTGGGACCCACCCAAGCTGCTCTGTAAATAAAAACACTAAGTGGTTTTCCAAGTGTTTGATTTTTCAGCTGAGGTCTATTCCCCTACTAAATTTTCTTAAAGGCCCATTTATTCATCTTTGGAGGAAAATATATTTAGCAGTGTCCACTTGGTAGCGAGGGCTTGAGCCTGAACCAGGGAGAGCCGCACAGCTGACCCACAGCAGGCCATGCTCCCAGCCTCGAGGCCAGTTTCCCCACCCAAAGAACAGGAGCAGAACGGCCGCCTTCCGCAGGACCCCTTTCCCCGTGGAAACACGGACACGGGGCCAGCAGGACACACATCGGCACCCGGGACTTGATGCTGACTTCTATGAGAAGTCGACTCGGCAGTAACGTGGACGCATCCTGGACCACAGCCAGAGGAGCCCCAGGACTGGGCTTAGCAGCAGCGCAGCGACCAGGGCTGTGTGCTGACCCAGGGCAAGGTGGCCATTCTGAAAGACAAAGGATCTCCTTCACACCCAGACAGGGCACCTGGCCAGGAACACCCTGTGTGGTACTGGGTCTTGGTGGTCCTGTCCCATCCCACTCCACTGACCACACACCTGCCGAGGGACTGCAGGCCCCTCCTCCGGCCGAACCACACCTGAGTGGCTCCCTCCCTGACTTGCTGTAGCCAGCCCCCGTGGCCACCCCACAGTGGACACCCAAGCCCAGTCCATGCTGGGCTCTGACACACACAAGCTCGCACTCTCTCTGCCTCTTCCCTTGTCGGAGAAGGGACTGAGACAGAGCCTGGCCCTGGGGCCCCCTCAAGACTCAGCAGCGTCCTCGGGGACTACCATTGCCCCCATCAGGGACACACAACTCCCTCCTGCTCAGGGTCCTGTGTTCTGGAAATTCCTGGGTCACAGAAATGGAGCCCGCACCTCCTGTCCCAGGGTTTCTCTTCTGGTTCTGGAACCCAGTGATTCAAGAGCCGGAGTGGGAACCCCAGAGTCACTCTGTGTTCAGGACGTGGTGCTGGGGGTCAGACCCAGGCCTGCGCGCTAAGCAATGCTCTGCGCTGAGCTACTGCAGGCCCGGGGCTGGTTCTTCAACCAACGTGTCATCTGTATTTCCTTCCAGTACTGCTCTGTTGTTCCATGGCAGACTGGGACCTCGTTGATCTGCTCCTGGGGCTCCGTTTGTCCTTTGACGAGGCCGGTGAGGTGCAGTGGGATTGTTTGGCCTTGCCTGACCTGGCCACACACGATTGGTCACCACGTCACCGTCTTTGACAGGGACCTTGGGTGAGAGATCTGGACTGCTGGGATGGCTTTAGAACGTCAGCGCTATGATCCACGTTTGAGCTCCGAGCCCCTCGGCCGCACTTCGTTGTTATTATTATTATCAAATTATTTTAACCACGATTAGTTATAAGTTCTCCCAAGCAGAAAGGCCACCTGGAGTATGCAGCAAAGGCAGAGAGGACAGAGGCCGTCCCTGCCTCACCTTCCCCACCCGACGCCCTGGGAAGGCAGGAGAGCTCCCTGTGGACACGCCAGGCAAGCTAGCTGGGGTCTGAAGGACCTTCCCTGGGGACAGAGCTCAGCTCTCAAGGCCAGCACAACTCTCTGCCTGCTCAGCTCACCCTCCCGGAGGGCCCCGTTGAGCCAGGAGGATGCTGGGCATCGTACACAGGCTCAGGGCCAGCCCAGAGCCCAGGGCCGCCTCCCTCCAGCCCCACACAGGCCAAGTTTGGATCCAGGTGTGATGCTGCCCGCCGGTGGCACTGTTCCTTTTCCTCCTGAAGACAGCACTAAAGCTCCTCCTCAGCATCAGAACTTACTGGGCTGTAGCCGTGACCCCTGCCAGGCTGGGCCACGTCTCCCAGATGACTCTTTAGCAAGACAGCCTGCCTGTTCCCCTTCTATTAACACCCCTCGGGCCACCCTGCTGGGTGACAACAGCGCTGTCCTTCAAAGCATCCAGCTGCCTGCCAAGCCCGCGCTGCCACACAGCAAACACCCCTGCTACAGGGAGGGAGAGCCATCCCCCACCACAGGACCAGGTGCCCCAGGGCCTTCCCCCTGCTGCCCCCTCCCATGCTATCCACTCCCCCCAGCCATGCCCTCCCCCGATATCCCCTCCTTTTGCCCTCCCCCATGATGCCCTGCCCTCCCCCCAGGCCCTCCCCCACCATCCCCCACCCAAGCCACACCCTCCCCCTTGGTAGCCCCTCCCTGAGGGAGCCTAGCCTGACATGGCCTCTCCAGAAGTGACCCTGGGAGCCGTATTTGGAGCCCCCATGCACTGTCCTTGGGCCCCTCTTGGCTCCTCGACCGCCATCCCTCGGGACCCTAGTCTTGTGATGAGACCCCTGTGGCTCGGAGAAAGTCCACGGAGGACCAGGTGGCAGGCTGAGTACAGGGGCCACACCCCCCGCGGCTGCAGTGGAGCCGCTGAGCTGGGCCAAGGGGCCCCGGGGAGACCAGAGGGCGCAGTGTCCAAGGCCGGGCAGCCGGCGTGCCTCCGCCAAATTCAATTTATGAAAGAAGACGCTCTCCGTGCACTGGGGGCTTCTGTGGCCCACTCTCCAGGTGCACAGCCTCTGGCTGTCACTGGGAATGAGCTGTCAGAAGTATTTAAGTGAGATCTCCCAGCCTGGCGGAGGAGGCCCAAGGCCACTGTACAAACCACAGTTGTCCTCCAGAACGGACAGCCCTGTCCCCCACCCAGGGCTCACGCATCATGACCAGAGGCAGAGACCCACAGCCAAAGACCCTCTGCCGCCTACCAGGCCGTCCTGTTCCTGCCTCCTGCCCCGGACCCTGGGTGCCTTTCGCTGTTCTGTCCCTGCACCTCCCTGCCCTGGCCCTGACATGCCACCTCACCTCTAGACCGACTCAAGCCCAGCCTCACCAGGAGCCTTCTCCACCCCTCCCCTGTCACCTCCTGTCCCCCTCGGAGTCCTTGCCCCAGCACCACCCTTGCTAGGGTGTCCCCTACAGAGCTGGGATGCAGACACAGGGCAGGGTCGGCCTAAGGGCCGATTCCTTGGGGGTGAGGTCGAGGGAGCAGAGGCCAGGCCAGCAGGAGCCCACCGTGGTCGGGTGGCATGGGAGGCAAACCCGAGGGCCTGGGCAGCACCCACCCCAGGCCCAGCCCCTTCCCTGACCTTGACCCCCAGGGGCCTCTGGGAGGGAGAGTGGGTCAGAATGCTGAGATGGGCACCAGGGCCCTCGGGTGTGTGGGAGCTGTGGGGAGGGACTCCTGGTGCTCCTCTACCTCAGGGGGCAGAGGGGACGCGTGGAGGGAGAGTGTCCCAGGGGCCGAGGCTAATCAAGAACCCCGCCTCCCCAAGGGACCGCCGCTGGCCTGAGGAAGCAGACATCTGCGCGTGCGCCACCACGGAGGCCCCGGCAGGAGCGCCCACCCGAGAGCTGAGCGTAGCCCAGGCAGCATCCAGCTGTAGACAGGACCCCTGTCCAGGCTGGGCCACGTCTGGGCCAGCAGAGCGGGACACTAGCCTGCCACCATGGCCTTCTGCTTCTCCAGCCCGGCTGCCAGCCCTGGGAGACACCAGCAGAGGACCTCCTGACCTGTGGGGAAAGAATCCCCGAACCCACCACCGCTAGTCTCCTCGGCAGTGTTTATTCCTCCCTCCTCATCTGGGAGGTGCCACAAGTTTCTGGGAAGTGACCCTAAGCAACAGACCAGTTCCCCCACCCCGAGACCCTTGCCATAATAAAGCTTCTCTTCTTGTCAGAAGGATTTTCCGAAGGGTGTCCACAGGAGAGCAGAAGCTTCCTGCAGAGGGCTTTGTGGATGGCAGCTCTCTCTCTTGTAAGCGCCAGGTCTGCAGACAAGACGTGTGAAAGCTCTGTGTGGCCCAAGACCACGGGATAGAGAGCAATCGCTCCCACCCACTGCCACGAAACCACCCCCTGAGGATGAGTCGAAAGCAATTTCCAGGCTCAAGGTCCAGAGGTGTCTGAGCGTGAGCCCCTCTGCACCGCGGCAGTCTAAGTAAACCCGCGTCCTGCGACTTCCTCCGGTGTCTAGCCTCATGTGTCCTGCGTCACAAGGACATCACAAGGTCATCACGGGCAGCGCCTCCTCCTGTGCCACACAGGCTTCAATGCAGTCTGTAGGATTCCTGTGGCTTGGCCGGCTTCGAAGCTCAGAGTTGAAGGCCCCACATCCTGCCTCCTGGCCATGCAGCCTGGTGACGATGGCGTCTGCCCAGCCCCTTCAGAGAGTGTCACAGGGTTGGCTGGTTTTGAGTCCCTGTCCTGCGGGACTATTGGGGTGGCCTTGGAGGTGTCTTCTGAGGTCAAACTGTGCAGGCCCGGGAGACAAGGAGGGTGAAGATGTGGGTCCAGGAGCTGCCTGGGGGTGTAGGGGACAGGCAGCCTGGGGACCTGCCCCGGGGCCCTCCTGTCCAGGACCAGTGTCAAGCCTGTGTGTGCCTCCTGCCAGTGGGTCATTTCGTGGTTTTATACACTGCTGCTGGTTTTGGCTTCTGTAATAAGAAAGCTCAGGGGGCGGTTCCCGGGGCTCTTGCCAGGCCCTCAGCAGCTCAGCTCTTGGCTGCTGTGATCCAAGTATGTGGGGTTGAAGGGCGGCTGGGCCTCCATGCAGAACGCTGAGCACGGCCCCAGGATGACACGGAACGCTGGCCTCGTGGCAGAAGTGGGGAGAGCACTGGCAGGGCCAAGTCCAGGTCAGCACATATCCTCCTCTCCATGTCCCTCCTAGAACTGGGACTCCGAGCAGAGGTGGGCCTCTGATCCCCGGGCGCCCATGACATGTCACTCCTGGCGCTTCCCCAGCACTGCATCGTGACTGTTGGTGACTCCCCAGCAGCTCAAAAGCATCCCCAAATGCACCTGGAGAAAGTCCAGGGGTCCAATCAGAGGCCAGGGCTCAGCTGTGTCGCCCAGGCCACCTGGGAAGTAGGGCTGGGTGCCCCTTTGTACAGGCAGCTCCCCTGAGACCCATTTCTAAACCAGAAAGCAGGGCTCACTCCCTGACAGAGGGAGAGATGAATGCCCCCTTCCAGTTTTGCTGAGCAGCTATTTGGTCCCCTTCCAAAGCGGTGCTCTAGCCAGAAAATAGAACAAGAGCCACTGTGGGGGGAGGCACCGGCCTGCCCACGCTGCCCAGACCACTTGATTGTAATCCTCCTTTAAACATCCAAGAAAGCCCGACTGTTTCCCTCGTTTCACAGTCAAAGCAACAAGCCCGAGATGGAGGAGTGGCCCGTCAGACCCCACTGGAGTGACTAAGGCCTGGGCTGCTGGTGCCAAAGGTCCAGCCTGGCCGCCCTCTTTCCGATAAAGAGGCAGGTTTTTTTAAAAAATTCATCCTATTTACTAAAATCACACTTTAGATCATTTTTAAAACAGAGAAGTGAAGAAACCTAAATCCAGACCCACGCCCCCTCCCCCGGCCTCACCAGCCCTGAGGATGCAGCTGGGGGCGTAGCACCCCCCCTCTGCTCCCGCGACCTTCCCCCTGCTCCCGCCACCTTCCCTCTGCTCCTGCGACCTTCCCCCTGCTCCCGCCACCTTCCCCCCAGTTGCTTCCCCCTCTGGGGGCTCCGGGGGGCTCTTCTTCCTCCCCACAGCACACTGGGCTAGGACACAAGCTAAAAACCTCACGTTACTTGAGGACCCCTCAAAAGACCCTGTCTCCACACTCAGTCACATTCTGGGCCTGAGAGAAGATGTCTTGTTGCCCTGAGTTGCCCTCGTTTCTTGACCATCCCTCTCTGTCCTGCCTGCCTAATCCTAGACCTTTGAGACAGATGTCCAGAGGAGGGTGGTGCAGGGTGGGGACATGAACTTGCTCTCTTTCCCTGTGCCCTCCGTAGCAGGTGGCTTTCATCTTCAAGGTTGCAAGATGGCTGCATAGTCCCAGGCATGGCGTGCACATCCCAGCAGGAGGAAGGCAGAGAGGTGAAAGCCACCTCTAGTTGACGATTTTCTTTTGCTTTTGAAGGGACGTCTTCTGTAGGGACTTCTGCCTACACCTGTTTGGCCAGGATGAGAGCCCCGCTCCTTCCTGGCTAGCTGCAGAGAGGGCTGGGTGGTACCTGTTTCCAGGGTGCTTCCCTGATCACAGAGGACAGCGGGGGGCCTCTGAGACACGCCCTGGGTCCCCGCATCTGGGAGTGTTTCTGGGGCACACAATCACGTGATACGATATTAAACGAGAGCATCCCATTGGGCCGCCCTCAGCTGCGGGTGGCTGGGACGGTGCCCATGCCAGTGCGTCCTCTCCTCTCCATCATGCTCCGAGCCTCATCTACTGAGTGAAAACCCCCTTCTGCAGGGGTGGGCTTGTCCCTTGGCCACTGCCCCTCCTGTTTTATAGGTCCCCAGACTCTTCCTGGGTACTTGGCTTCCTTCTGTTGAAGGGGGCTTGCTGTGGTGAGCTGGGCTCCTGGCAGGGGGCGTGGTCTCCGTGTGGCCCCTCCGACACCCGCCCTGCCCTGTGTCTGGACCTCATCTCCCAAGCCCACACAGGGTGCCTGAGGCATCTGCTGCTGTTCTCCCTCTTTGAGGTCCTTTCCCCAAGCCTCACAGGAAGAGGCGGGAAGACTGAGCAGAAGGGACTCCTTGGCTGGAGGAACAAGGACCTTGGGGCTCACAGAGTGGACGCCTTCTTCCTTCTAAACAGGGACTGACCCGCTGCTGAGGCACTTGCTTGGAGGAGCCCTGCCTGCCCACCACGGCTAAGAGCCCACCGTCAGCTCCCGGTGACCTGGGCACCCGTCCTGAATGGAAGGCCAGGTGATGGGTGGAAACAGGGGAGGGAGGGAAGATGGACAGACAGATGATGGACGAATGGAGAGACGGATGAATGGATGGATGGTGGATAGATGGACAGGCGGACGAACAGAGAGATGATGGATGGATAATGGATGGTGGATGGGTGGATGGAAGGACAGATGGAAGCCCTCCATACATAAACCTGTTTGATACTGTAGCGATTGTTTCATGCTATAGCAACACGATGCTCCTCAGCCGTGGAGACAGGTTGCACGGGGAGGAAGTTCGCAGTGTATTCTCACACAGGTAACCGCTGGTCCTCTGAGTCTCAGGTGCACAGGGAGGTCCTGGGGCCTCCCGCGATGGCGCACTGGCTGTAAAATCTGATGCCTCGTGGTCAGTCTACACGAGCTACCTCTTCCCAAGCCAATGGCTGTTCACAAGGCACCAGGGAAGGCAGGTCCTGGTGACAAGTCCTTGCAGCTTAAGCACATGGCCTCACAAGCCCCCTTTGCCCATGAACTTGGGACCCTGAAGGCTCCCTCGCACAGAGCCATGGAGCTGAAGGTTGGCTGGGGGTGGGACCCCTCCAGGGGCCCAGGGGTGGAGGCTCAGCGTCCAGGTGCAGGAAGCCCAGCGATGCAGGACGAGGCTCCTGGCCGAGGCCCCCATGGCCTGCAGGGCAGAGGTGGCTCTCATCGCCGCCTGCACTTCCTCTGCCTTCCTGGAAGCTCCCGCCTGATGGCACCCGGGGGGAAAAGACTTCATTACAGCAAATGAATCAGATGTGAATACCACTCGGACTTCCAACAGTAGCTGCTCCGCATGCTAAGGAGCCTGTGAGGCAGCAGGTCTCCCACCTCCAAGCAGAGCACGTGAGGGCTGGCGGTGCCCAGCAGGCACGTCCACACCTCCTGCCCGCCGCTGTCCTCTCCAAGTAGCCCTCCGCCCACAGGACAGACTGGCAAGACAGAGGACTCCATGTGTGACCCTGGTTTTCCTGTGGCCTGTGTTGCTCCAAACAACGCTGCATCTACACCGAGGAGATGGCCTCTGCCCGCTGGTGGGAAGGGCTGAGGGGACGGCTGCTCCTGGCTTGGCACGGAGCAGGGTTTGCTGTGGGAATGAGGCCTGTATCCTGCCTGGGGCCTTGTCCCCAGAGGGACCTCAGGTTGTGTGCACTGAGCTAGACGGACAGCGTTGCCTGGGCCTGCCCCACACGCCTGTTTACAGTGGTCACCCCTGAAACACAGACTCCTGGGTGGCCCACACCCTCATCACTGGTGGAGACCCATTCCTGCCCCTCTCTGACCCCATGGCCTCCTACCCTCTCCACGTGGACCTTTGGAGCCCACTGGATCTTGCCCTCTTGCTGTGGTTGGAGGCCTCGGGCCTCCACATGCCCAGGCCGGTGTGAGCCTGTGGGAAGATAAGAGGCCCCCTGCAGGAGAGGCAGGTAAGAGAGGCCGCGCTAGACCTCCCACCACTAGCCAACCTGCCTGGAGGCCACAGACACGTCAGCTGGGCAGGGACCAGAGGGCCCTCCACGGCCAGCCACAGAACCAGGAGAGGTCACCAGGGTTGTGTGTGTAGTTTGGAGCTGCTGCATGTCTGGGTACCGTGTTGGGCAGCTGAAGTGAACCCATGTGGCCTGGACACCATGGTGGAGGTCAAGGGGGCCAGTGAGCCCAGCGCAGAGCAGAGGCCAAGGCGGTGGGCAGGAAGGTGGCCCCTCTTGAGAGTTTGCACAGGTGGGTGTGGAGAGGCAGCCACTTCTCATCCTCCCTCCCCTCCTGACGCACACAGGCCATCTCTTGGTGCTGAGAGGGGCCAGGGGACCCTGGGGGGCCCACCCCATAGCAGATCTAGAAAGCCCCCTCCTCTGGGGCAGTGCTGACAGTGGCCGGTCCTGCTGCACCCTGGATGCAGGAGCCTGGCTCAGCGCAGTCCTTGCCCCTCTGCCGAGAGCTCTCCTTCCAACTGATGGTGCCCTCCCTCACCAAACCACACAGGCCCTGCTGCCCAGGGCACATGCAGGAGAGCCAGGCCTCCCCTTGGACAGAGCAACAGTGGGGGTTGGCAGCTTCTGACACAAACTCAGCTCACCGTCCTTCCTCCTTGTTTTAAGGTCAGAGAAAAATGGCTTCTCGGTTCTGCGTTGAACACACCACTGACCTTGGTGCAAAATTAGCAGGTATTTTCTTCCTTATTGGAGCTGTCACATTAGGGATTGGCCCCAGGTCCTCCTGGGCATTGCTCCATATCCCTGTCCCAAGTCCTCCAGGATGCCATAGGAGCTGCCGTCTCTGGAAATGTGCTGGGATCCCAAATGCCCAGGCAGCTCCGTGCACACACACCTGGGATGCGCTGGAGCGGGAAATGGGCTGACCCGAGGTGCGGTGGAGGACTCTCCTTTGCCTGAGTCCTTGGCTGTATGGCCAAGTGTTTAAACACATGAATTCCATCCAGAATTCTAGAGCCCAAATCCCAGATCAACAACTTACTCTATAGGATCTTAGGCAAATCCCTGCCCTCCCTGAGTCTCAGCTTCCTGACTGTAAAACAGGATGACGGTCCCAGTCACCAGCCCTCAAGATCCCGGCGAGAGCTAATGAGTGGTACATATGGCGCCCTGTATGCTTAGCACATGACAGCAATTGCCCCTGGCAGTTCAGAGGCGCAGGAAGGGGCGGGCGAGGAGCTGGAGCCGCGCAGGTGACCACGTCTCCCCGCTAGTTTCAAGTCCCGGGTCTGGTACTCCTCATCCTCAGGAGTCCTTCACTAGCACTCTCAGCCCAAGCTCTACAGACGAACAGCAGCAGGAGAGGGGCGCAGAGGCCCGGCACTGACTCCTTTTGGTCTTTATTTAAAGGAGGATTTGGAAATCTGCAGAACCGAACAGCCTAAAGTGAGGCTACTGAGGGGATAGGATTTTTTAAGTAGAGATCAAAGAGGGAGGCGGCTCGCGGTGCCTCCACATCTGTGGCCGCTCTGAGCCACTCTCCAGACTGCCTGGAGTTGCCGTGGGGACGCGTGGCCCATCAGTCCAGCCCACGTGCTTGCTGGGCCATGCAGAAACCGAGCACAGGGCAGCCCACGGGGAGAAGGAAGAGGAGCCCACTGCATTGAGGGCCGTGTCCTGAAGGGGCCCGACCCTGGTGTCACCACACCAACCCCGTAACCAGCTGAGGAGGGCAAGAGCTGTGCCCTCTGCACATAGGAAGCTGGGGCTCAGAAGGACGTGGTGACCCGTTCAAGCTGCACCTTGGACAAGTGCAGAGCCCCGACACGAGCTTTTGTGCCCTGACCCTGAGAAGATGGCCTGGGCTCCCAGGAAAGGCACAGACAATTGGGGAACTTTTCACATGCCCAAACCCGGGGTCCCTCATTTTCCCTCTGGCAGAGCATTGACCGCTGACTGGCCCTGTGCATGGGGAGGACTCAGGAGGCCCTGGCCTGGGGCCACCTGCTTGCCACCAGCTCCTCTGCCTTCACGTCCTCACGTCCCACTCGGTCCCATCTGTGATGAGGCCTCTGCGTGAGCAAGGTCAGGCTCAGCACCTCTCCAGAGAGCCACGGCAGCCCCTGGCCAGCGCTCCTGGGCCCCTCCTTTGTGAAGGGGGAGCGTTGTGTCCTTTCTCCGGTTGGGGAAGCTCAAGGGCGGCAGGCAGGAGAGAAACTAGGGCAGGCTTCTCAGAAACGCAGGAGAGGAAATGCCCTCCCAGGTGATGTGCTTAAGCCATCCCACGGGGAGCACTTTGTTTTTGATGGGCCAGCTGACGTTTCCTTCCAGGAGCCCAAACTGAGAAAACTGGGGCAGGCGCTATTTATCCCCGGCAGAGACTATAGCATCCTGTCCCGCCCTACCCAGCCTCCAGCAGACTACTCGACCGAAATGCAAAAACAGGAGTCGGTGCGAGGCTCCTCCCACGCCGGGCAACAGCGGGCAGGCCGCCTTCCCCTGTGCCAACAGGAGCTGACAAACAGGTCACCAACAGGGCCCAGCTGGTCTGCTTCCCTGCGCTCTCCAGGTACAGGTGCGGTCCCCCCACCAAGAACGCAAGTCCCTGGGGAGTCAGGAGCTGTGTTGAAAGGCCGGGCAGAGGTCGAGGAAATCAGCACTGTTCAACAAAAGCATGAAGCACAGCAGGAAGACTTCAGGCTGTTGAGAAGGTGTTCAAGTATTTCAAATCCATTCTGGATCCAAATCTGCACCCTAGTGGGCACAGGGGGCCTGGTGGTACTCCAGGCTGTAGCCCCGCAGCCCACCTAACTTCAGTACCACTGAGGTGGACAGTTTCCCGGGGCTGCTTGGGTGCACTGTGTGGCTCTGCTTTGGGGTGCCAGGTCAGGGCTTGCTGGGAAGCAATGGAGGCCCCTTCACCTCGATATCAAGGTTTGGATCCAGAGTGTCCCGGCTATTGAAGGCTTGGTCCTGCTGTAGCAATGTCAAGAGTCGGGGCTGTCGGGAAGTGACGGAATCATGAGAGCTCTGTCTGCATCAGTGGCTGATCCACTGGTCGCTGAATGGACTACTGGGTTGGTGGAGGCCGTAGGGGGGCCTGGTGGGTGGAAGTGGGTCACTGGAGCTCTGCAATAGGGAGCTATGTCTGTCCCTGTCCCCTTCCTGGGATTGACCTCCCTTTAAAATATCTGCACCCAAGACCTTGTCCGAGGCTCTGCTCCAAAACCAACTTAGAGAGTGAATCTCAGGTGGCTTCTGGAACTGGATTGTCCACCTGATGGAGCCCTAGGTGACACTGCTCCCTAAGCCACCCTGCTCAAGTTGGCATGTCAGGGGGTGGCAGGGGGTGGTGACCCTCTGAGCAGCATCAGGGCTCCAAGTCTCCCACCCAGAGTGTGTGTGGCAAGGTGCTGGCAGGCAGTGGACACAAGCCTCAGCCTAGGCAGTGACTGGCACTAGAGCAGGCAGCATGGTGACCTCAGGGCCAGGAGAGTGGCTGCCCGTGAACAGCCTCGGACTCCACAGAGAGAATGGAAGCCGGGCCCACAGATTCAAGTTCCAGGTAGCTGTCAAAGTCGGGACACCGCGGCACCATTTAAAGTGACCCCTGTGTCTCGCAGCCAGAGGACAGATGGTGCTGAAATCAGGCCCATAATTAAATCTAAGAGTGAAGAAAACATAAAAGAGACTGAATGAATGGCTCAGGGGTTGGGGGGCACTGAGGAAGGAGCAGGTCCCGTGTCCAGGCCTGGAGGCGAATGTGGCTCAGAATCCTATGCTGTGCAGCGCCAGCTGTGAGAAGTGCCATATTCCCTTCCCAGAGGAAAGAGCCCCGGGAGGGGCTGAAAGGCAAGGCTTCGGCGGATGGCATCCTTCTCCTTGGGGTCCCCTGTCCTCCCATTACCTCCAGGCCCATAGCGAGTGTCGGCTATCAGCACAGCCTGGTCAGGCGGTGAGCGACACAGGGGAGCCGGAGGGCAGGGCTGCCGAGCTGCGGCTGTGTGGGGCAGCTGCGGATCCCAGCCGAGGTGGACTGTGGCAGATGCTCTGGCCTCCCCAACTTCAGCACCACTCTCGTGGACAGTTCCCGGACCTTGGAAGGGATCCACTTCAAACCATAACTCCCGCGTTCCCCACCAGGGCTTTCTCCAAAGCTGCGGACTCGGCCCCTGGAGGAACTCCCTGCTCACCTGTGACCGCCCTGGGCCATTCTAGCCTGACCACCCTCCCAGGGCACTGGCATCCCTCTGCCCGAGGAACACCAGGTGCTCCTAGGACTCCCTCCTTGGGTCACCTGCTGTCATTATGGAAACCTCGTGACACTGTCTATGGACTTGGGCGCAGGGACCCTGGACAGGAAGCTTCATGAGAACAAGGACTGGGTCCCTCCTGCTCCTGTAGCCCCAGAACCTAGTGCAGCTCAGGGTGCAGAGCAGGGGCACAGTGACGTCTGCTCAGAAACAGGGTGGGTGTGATGCCGTCACATCTGAAAGTGCGAGAGCCGTCCACTCGGGAGCGTTTGGTCTCCCAGAGATGCCATGGCTACACCCCATGGGTCCAGCGCTTCAGCCAAGAGAACCATGAGCTCCCCCGGTTGGAGGTCTATAGCCCAGGTCTCAGCAGGCCACGCGGCTGGTGTGTGGCAGAACCCGCTGCCTCCCTGGCTGCTGGTGCCCCTCGGCTGGCGGCCCTGTCGTCTCACGCCTTTCCCCCTTCGTCCTCACTCGACATTTCCCTCTGGTAAGAAGGGCCCTGGTCACGTTGCAGCCAGGGCTGCCCCAATGGCCTCACCTTAACCGCATTTCCACAAAGACCCTTTCTCCCAACAGGGTCCCTTCACGGGTCCTAGGAGTCAGGGCTTGGGCCTTCAGCGTGGGAGACATGGTTCCACTCTGAGCATTGCCTGCGTGGGGACGGAGACTGTTATGTCTTCACGGTGGCCAGCAGACTGTCAAGAACCCCGGCATCGGCCCAGGGTTCAGCAAATGTGGTGGGCTCAAAGCCAGGCAGGAAGGGAGGGCCCGGGTCAGCAGGCCACGCGTTCTGCCCTGGACTCAGGGCGCTCACCCAGCACACTGCACCGACAGTCCTGTCCCCTCAGAGTCCCCCTGCAGCTGCCCTGCTCCCTCGCATGTAGGGTGGCAGGTCATTTGGCCAATAGAACATGGGGGGCTTCGAGTTTGTCCTTCTAGGCCAAAGCCATTAAAAGCAAGGTGCCCCCCATTCCCTCCCAGTGATGGTGAGGCCTGGGACGCGGATCAGAGTGCGTCACATAATATAGAATGGCACAAATGAACATTCCACTACAAGAGGGAGCAGTGTGGTTGTAGAAAGAAGGCATGGGTGCAGGACAAGGCTGAATTCAGCTGGGCACACGTCCTGCAGCTCCACGTCCAGCACCTGGGCACACGGCCTCGTGATGAGCTCTGTGTCTGTGGCCTTGCTGTACAGCCCACGCGGCCTCTCTGGTGGCCTGTTTCTGCTCCGTGTCTGCTGGTCCTCTAGCAGATGTCCACTTTACTGGCTTCTAGACCCTGGGGGTCTCCATGGTCACTGCTCCTTCCTTCTCACATCTTATCCCCACCTCGAGGGCCGCCTGCTGGGACTCCCACTCTCTCCATTGTTGGCCTCCCAGGCCTTTCTTTGAAACTCTGGGGGATGCCCCCAAGACCTTCTAACTCTAGCACCCTGCACTCCTGCAGAGCCGGACCCTCGTGGACGGTTGTCCAAGATCTGCCACCATCTGGAATAGTAGCCAGGCTCCCTGGGACCACGGCTGCAGTGACCTCTCAGTGCCTGAGTGGCTCCACATAGTGGAACATCTTCCAAGGTCCCCTGTGCCAGCAGGATGTCCCCATGGTCTTTTCTCAAAGGAATTTCTCCTTTTATCCCCTTGAAACGCCCTGAGCCATCTTTTCTATGGTCTCTGCACAAAGCCCTTAGTGTCTCTTTAGGAGACGGAGTCTCTTTAACAACCTCCCTTTCCTTGGCCTTCATTGTAAACACACTTTTCTGGTCAAATCACAAGTTTTAAAGACCCTTCCTCTCTACTTTCTGCTCCTGTTCTCGCAGTGAACCTGCTACACCCACACCCCGACGAAGTGCCGGGCTGCCTGGAAATTTCTTCCACTAGATTGATGTGTCCATCGCTTTCAAATGCACCCTCCCATAAGGTCTCAGAACCTGGGCCAAGTGTAGGAGCTTCTTTGCTGGAAGGTAAAGTGAGTAGCCTGAAGTCTTACACCCAGTCCTGTCCTCCTTCCCTCTGTGACCTCGTGATCCCAGCCATGACTGTCACAGTCTATTGTCATTCTGCTCGTCTGAGCTCTCACCAGAATCCCTGCAAGCTCTGTTTACAGTGACCTAAGTCATCTCCATCCCGCATCTCCAGACTTTTCCAAGCTCCTCCCACAAACCATCTCAAAGACTTCTGAACCATGTGGTCAGATGGTCTACAGCACCAAGCCCACGTCTCGGGGCACATTGACATCACTGTGGCCAACACGTCTAACAGAAAAGAAACTTGGAGGAGGAAAAGTTCACTTTGGCTCCCAGTTCAGACGTTCCATCCATGGTCAGCTGACCCCACAGCTCTGGGTGCGAGGTGAGGCAGAACAGCACGGCACAAGGATGGCAGAAGCTCGGGGGAGCAGCCCAGTTCGTGAGAGCAGGAAGAAGAGCGAGCTCTGCTTGCCAGAGACAAGATGTAACCCCAAAGCCCTGCCCCAGGGACCTAATTCCTCTATCCACCCCCTAACTGCCTACAGTCACCATTCATTAGTCCATTCAAATTATTAATCCTTCAAGTGAATTGATCCACTGATTGATTAGGCTATAGCTCTCCTAATCTAAAGATGTCACCTCTGAATACTCCTGCGTTGTCTCACATGAGCTTTCTGGGGATGCCTCATATCCAAACCACAGCACCCAGCCGGACAGCTGTGACTCTCTCGTCCCAGCCAGGCCTGAGCGAGGAGGCCACGCAGCCTCAGAGCACAGAGCATCCTCTGAAGCCCAGGCTGCTGCTGGTCAGTCCCCTTCACCGGTGCCTCCACACAGGTTCCCACTGTGGCCTCTAGCCCTGCCTCCCCTGTGGGAAGGAATGCAAATCCCCATAAAGGGGACCAGCACAAGCCACCCTTTATATGCCATTGGAGCATAAGGACTATTTTGAGCTGAAAGCAACTAAAAAATCGCAAAACAGGGAGACCTCTCTGCCCTCCCCTTTTGGGCTAAAAGCAGAGAATAAACTTCCCTTTTACAAGGGAAATTTACATTTGCAAAGGTGTCTTCCTGCCCCCAATTCATCACCTGATGCAACTTGAGTTTACATAACAGATCTTATTAGACAACTGTGTGAGTCAGCTCTCAGTCACTGTAACAAAACACCTAAGACAATCAACTTAAAAAGAGGAAAGATTTATGTTGACTCCGGAGGGAGTTTCACAGGTTTCATTCCATCCATGGTCACCCTGCCAATGGCTCTGAGTCTGTGGTGAGGCCGAACATCATGGCAGAGACTTCAGTCAGAATTTTTGTTGCTGAACCAAATGATTTGACAAGAACAATCAGAGGAGGAAAAGTTTATTGGGGATCACAGATCCAGAGGTCTCATCCACAGATGGCTAAGCCCATTGCTCAGGGCCGCAGGTGTGGCAGGACATCAGAGTGGAAGGGCGTGGCAGAGAAAAACAGCTTAGGACATGGCAAACAGGGAGCAGAGCGGGCTCCACTCAGCAGGGACAAAATATACCTCTCATGCCCCCAGGGACGTACTGCTCCTGTCCCCCCCCCAGGGTTACCACCCATTGGTCCATCAGGGGATTGATGCACTGATGAGGTCACACCTCTCATAATCTTATGATCTCATCTCTAAACCCCCTTGAACCATCTCACACATGAGATTTGGGGGGACACCTCCAAAGCTGATCACATCATGGTGGCATGGAGGCAAAGACAGAGGAAGAGGCCGAGGTCCAAGTGCCTCTTCAGGTTACACCTCCAACAACTAAGCAGCTGAGTTTTTAAACACATCAGAAATAATACATAACTGTCCCTGGTCCCTCCTAAAGCTTCCACACCTCCCGGGGCCACCACAGGCTGGGACCAAGCAGGATAGGACTCCGAGGCAATGCCCAGCTGGGAGCCCCAGGCCCCAGGCTGCTCCCCTCCTTGCCTCACAGAGCGGGCTCAGGGGCCTCCTGCCGAGCCGGGTCCAGCCTGCTTGGGGGATCTGACCTGAGCTTGTGTTGACGTCTTGAAACAGAAGCACCTTCCTCCTAGTGGCTCACATTGCACCACCACACCCTCCAGCCCCATTGCTACCACACGAGCCTCAGCACCTGCTGCTGCCCTCCGCCTGCAGGGGCCTGGGAGCTGTCCCGGTTTTCCCCATTGGGTCACTGCCCTGGCAAGAAAACAGGAAGACACCAAGCCTGGGCCAAGAAGGAGCTGCACCCCTCACCCTCACCCCTCACACCCACCCCCACCCTCACCCCTCACCTCCAGCCCCACCCTCACCCCTCACCCTCACCCTCACCCTCACTCTGACCCTCACCCTCACCCCTCACCCCTCACCCTTACCCCTCACCCTTCACCCTCACCCTCACCACTCACCCTCACCCTCACCCTCACCCCTCACCCTCATCCCTCACCCTCCCCCTCACAACTCACCCTCACCCTCACCCTCACCTCTCACCCCTCACCCCTCACCCTCACCCTCACCCCTCACCCTCACATTCACCCTCACCCCTCACCCCCACCCCGCACCCTCACCCTCACTCTAACCCTCACCCTTCACCCTAACCCTCGCCCTCACCCTCACCCTCACCCTCACCTCTCACACCTCACCCCTCACCCTCACCCTCACCCTCACCTCTCACCCCTCACCCCTCACCCCTCACCCTCACCTCTCACCCTCACCCTCACCCATCACCCTCACCCTCACATTCACCCTCACCCCTCACCCCTCACCCTCACATTCACCCTCACCCCTCACCCCCACCCCGCACCCTCACCCTCACTCTAACCTCCACCTTCACCCTAACCCTCGGCTCACCCTCGCCCTCACTCTCAGCCTCACCCCTCACCCTCACCCTCACCTCTCTCACCCTCACCCTCATCCTTACCCTCACCGTCATCCCTCACCCTCACCCCTCACCCTCACCCTCACCCTCACCCTCACTCTCACCCTCACCCTCACCCTCACTGTCACCCCTCACACTCACCCTCACCTCTCACCCTCACCGTCATCCTTACACTCACCCTCACCCTCATCCTTACCCTCACCCTTACCCCTCACCCTCACCCCTCACCTTCAACCTCACCTCTCACCCTCACTCTCACGCCTCACACTCACCCTCACCCCTCACCCTCACCCTCACTCTCACCCTCACCCTCATCCTCACTCTCACCCTCACCCTCATCCTTACCCTCACCCTTACCCCTCACCCTCACCCCTCACCTTCAACCTCACCTCTCACCCTCACTCTCACACCTCACCCTCACCCTCACCCCTCACCCTCACCCTCACTCTCACCCTCACTCTCACCCTCACTCTCACCTTCACCCTCACTCTCACTCTCACCCTCACCCTTCACCCTCACCCTCACCCTCACCCTCGCCCTCGTCCTCACTCTCAGCCTCACCCTCACCCCTCACCCTCAACCTCACCTTAACCCTCACCCTCGCCCTCACTCTCAGCCTCACCCTCAACCCTCAACCCTCACCCTCCCCCCTCACCCTCACCCTCAGCCCTCAGCCCCTTACCCTCACCCTCACCCCCACCCCTCACCCTCACTCTCACCGTCACTCTCACCCTCATCCTCACCCTCACCTTTCACCCTTCACCCTCACCCTCACCCTCACCCTCACCCCTCAGCCCCTTATCTTCACCTTTCACCCCGAGCCCTCACCCTCACCCCTCACCCTCACCCTCAGCCCTCACCCTCACCCCTCAGCCCCTTACCCTCACCCCTCACCCCTCACCCTCACCCTCACCCCCACCCCTCACCCTCAACCTCACGCTCAGTCCTCAGCCCCTTACCCTCACCCCTAACCCCTCACGATCACCCCCACCCCTCACCCCCACCCTGACTCTCACCCTCACCCTCACCCTCACTCTCACCCCTCACCCTCACTCCTCACCCTCACCCTCACCCCTCACCCTCACCCTTAATCTCACCCTCACCCTCACTCTAACCCTCACCCTCACCCTCACCTCTCACCCCTCACCTCACCCTCACCCTCACCTTCACCCCTCACCTCTCACCCCTCACCCTCACCCTCACCCTCACCCTAACCCTCACCCTCACCCTCATCCTCACCCTTCACCCTTCACCCTTCACCCTCACTTTCACCCTCACTCTAACCCTCACCCTCACCCTCAGTCTAAGCCCTCAGCCCCTTACCCTCACCCCTTACCCCTCACCCTCAACCTCACCCCCACCCCGCACCCTCACCCTCACCCTCACCCTCACTCTCACCCTCACCTCTCACACTCACCCTCATCCTCACCCTCACCCCTCACCCTCACCCTCACCCTCACCTCTCACCCTCACCCTCACCCTCACCCCTCACCCTCACCCTCACCCTCACTCTCACCCTCACCCTCACCCTCATCCTCACCCCCACCCCTCACCCTCACCTTCACCCTCACCCTCACCCTCACCCTCACTCTCACCCCTCACCCTCACCCTCACCTCTCACCCTCACCCTCACCCCCACCCCTCACCCTCACCCTCACCTCTCACCCTCTCCCTCACCCTCACCTCTCACCCTCACCCTCATCCTCACCCTCACCCTCACCCTCACCTCTCACCCTCACCCTCATCCTCACCCTCACCCTCACCCTCACCTCTCACCCTCACCCTCATCCTCACCCTCACCCTTACCCCTCACCCTCACCCTCACCCTCACCCCTCACCATCACCCTCACCCTCACCTCTCACCATCACCCTCACCCTCACCCCTCACCCTCACTCTCACCCTCACCCTCACCTCTCACCCCTCACCCCTCACCCTCACCCTCAACTCTCACCCTCACCCTCATCCTCACTCCTCACCCTCATCCTCACCCTCACCCTCACCCTCACCCCTCACTCCCCCTCTTGTCTGCACAGGAGGAGAAGGACAGCTATTATGCACGCCCTGCAGGGCAGTAGGCTGCCCGCCCTCAAAGTAGGCTGGCTGAACACAAGGCATGGCCATTTCTTGGAGGGAGAGCCCCAGTCCCATGTGTGCCCAGTATGCAAGGGGGGGCTTAGAGGAACTGGCCCCTGAGTCCCCCCACAAGTCTTCACAGTAGGGACTACTGCCTGCTGCCTTCCAGATGAGGAAACAGGCCGAGAAGTTAAACACCAGACCCAGGCCACCTGCCAGTGGAAGGAGGGGCAGGCGTCCCCTACAGGCACAGGCACACCCTGGAGGAAACGGTGCAGCCACGCCTCGGGCACGCTGGCCCCCTGCCCCGGACTCCTGCACACTCCGAAAGCTTCTGGAGCCTCTCCTTGCTCCCCTTCCACATTTGCCAGGTCAACTCAGGGCCCGTCTGGGGCCTGTGTGGAGCTTGGCCCTGGGAGGCTCTGGGCTTCTTCTGCTGTTTGAAAACCACCCTCCAGCTCAGCAGAGGGGTCTGACTGGCCACAGACCCAAAGCAACAAGGTGAAGTGACCATGGACTGAAATGTCTGAAACCATGAACCCAAATAACCATGTTCTCCTTAGGATGTCCCCCTTATCTATCTCAGGCATTTGTCTATCACAGTAATGGAAAGCTGACTAACACAGAAAATCGGGACCAGGAAGCAGGGTTCTTTCTGTGACTGTATCTGAGGATGTGATTCAGAGACCTTTGGAACTGCCTTACAGTGGGAATTGGGGAAAGTCTGGAGGAGAAGGTTAGAGAAAGCCCAGATTGCTATCAGCAGATCTTGATGTGCAATTCTCGTGAGGACCCAGAAGACCAGAATGCTGACAGGTATGCAGACAGTAAAGGTCAGGTTGATGAGGTTTCCGAAAGAATGAGGACTCCATTGGGATTTGGACTAGAGGTCATTCATGTTCCATTCTGGAAAAGAACTTGCCTGTGTTTTGTCCATGCCCTGAGACTTTGTGTGAGGCCAAATTTAAAGGTGATGAACTAATTTATGTAGGAAATTTCAAGGCAGCACAGTATTTGGACAGTGGGATGGGTGTTGTTGCTTTTATCCATATATACAGTGAAAATTGGGAGCAAGATACAAAGCCGAAAGATTTGAAAAACTTGCTGTATATCCAGAAAAGGAGTACTAAAAGTTGTATCCAAGGAGGTTGTGGTTGCTAAAGAAATTAACACTATTAAAATCAAGCCGAGCACTGTGGACTGGGTAACAGGAAGAAAACTGTGAGGGCATCTCTTGAATCAGCAAGACCCCATCTTTGCAGGTCCAGAGATTTGCCTGAGAAGAGAGACCCAGGGAGGGCAGCATACTCACACAGAGCTGTCCAGGGATGATTTTCCCAGGATCTTTTCCCTGTGTTTGGCTATCCAAGCCCTCAGGAGCTCCTGCAGTGGTGGTCCATGCAGGCTGGCTGATGTTCAGGCCAGTGGCAGACCTGGTGTGCAGATGTGCAGAATGCCAGGGGTCCTGCAGGCTTCTGGGATTTCCAAGGGAGGCCATGCAGGGTGTGGCAGGGTCAGGATCCCTGCAAGCAACCCCTGCCGGGGGGGGGGGTACACAAAACTGAAAGAGAAAGGAACCCAGCAGTGTGGACCCCAGGAAGTCAGAGATGCCAGCACCCCGGAGCTTGCTGAGAGCAGCCGCAGGTAATGTGGAGGGCCAGCCCAAGAAAGAGGCCATGGGCTGCAGCCAGGCCACAGGGGGACGCTGCCCAGACACTTTGGAGGTCACGTTCTGCCACTGTGTGCTCCGGGTGCCACACGTGGAGCTACAGGATTTCATGTTTCCCAGCTGGATTTGATCTTTCCTTTGTTCAATCTTTCTTCTCTACTCCCTTACACCTCCCTTTCGGAGTAGTAATGCCTACCCTGCGCCCCTGTATCTTGGAATCATATAACTTGTTCTTTTGATTTTCATAGCTGGGAGTTGCCTTGAGTCTCAGAGACTTGAGACTCGGCTTTTGGCAAATTCTGGCACTGTTTAGACTTTAGGGAGCCCCAGAGATTGATGCTCTGCATTTTGCATATGAGATGGACATGGGGGCAGGCAGGACCAAAATGTCATGGTTTGGATCGTCAGTTTCCTCCAAAGACTGTGTGTTTAGGACTTGGTCACGGTCCTGAGGCACTACTGGGAGATATGGAAACCTGTAGATGTGAGGCCCAGTGGGAGGAGTTTTGGTCCCTGGAGGAGTGCCCTCCAAGGTAGTGCTGGGGGCCTGGGGCCCTTGTCTCTCTCCTTGTCTTCCAGCCACCATGAGGTGAGCAGCTATGCGGCTCCATGCTTCTTCCATGACGTATCACCTTGCCACAGGCCACAGAAACCAGGCACTGAAACCATGAGCAAAATAAGCCTTTCTTCCTTTTAAGTTGTTTGTCTTGGGCATTTTGTCACAGCAATGGACTCTGAGTAAGACATCAGGGTCAGATGATGTCATGGGGGGTCCCACCTTGGCACTGGTGGCCTTGTAAGAGGAGCAACATGCTCACTGTGTCTCAGCATGTGACAACCCAGCAGGAAGGCCCTCACCAGATACCTGTGCCACGCCCTTGA
Source organism: Ictidomys tridecemlineatus (assembly GCF_052094955.1). NCBI lineage: Eukaryota > Metazoa > Chordata > Mammalia > Rodentia > Sciuridae > Ictidomys > Ictidomys tridecemlineatus. The sequence continues at coordinate 32,723,846 of NC_135488.1, read as the reverse complement.
CCTTCCCACCCTCCAGAACCAGGAGCCAATAAGCCTCTGTTCTTTGTGTATTATGTGGTGTGGAGTATTCAGTTTTAGCAACAGAAAATCAACTGTGATGGTCAGTTTAGCCGCAACCCCCCAGCCCTGACGTTCACTCTTTGCCATCGACCCTCTTCCCCTGAGTTTCTGCCTCTGGCCAGAACCTTTGCCTCGTCCTTTCTGTACAAACGTCCTGTCTAACGGGGGCGTGAGCCTTCTGCTCCAGCTCCTCTGTGGGTCTTGGTTTTCTTGGGAAGACTCCTGTGCACGTGGACGATTCTAATATAAATGTGTGTCCTTCTCCTGTTAATCTGTCCCGTGTCGATGTAATTCTTAGCCTCAGCCAGAGATGTCAGAGGGTAGGGAAATTCCTCCCCACACACCCTCACAACCAGCAGGAAGTGACCGGATGGCTGGGAGACCCTGTCCCTTCCCCTGGGCTGCCACCATAACCTGGTGGACACCCAGCCCCGCCTCCCCACTGACACCAGGATCTGGGGACAGGACCACAGTGGGATGTGCCCGCGTCTCCTGCCCTCCCACCCACCAGGTCTGTGCGAGGAGATAATGATCCATTTGTATTCATAATCCTATTGTTCAGAGGATTAATTAAAAAGCAAGAGTATTTTTAATCATCTGTACTAATTTAGGGGAAGAATTTAGGAATATAATTGTGTTATCTATAACTGAGGAATTCACACAGATCCCTCTTGGAATCAGAATATTAATATCTCTCCATGAGACTCTGTGACTTGAGCAAATCATCGCAGTCGTTCCTTCTAAATTAGCCAAATTAAATGAGGATAATTTAAAATGTTTGCCTGGGCAGACAGCAGCCATGTACCAGCAAAAAGACGGGCTTTCTCCCCAAGTTTAGGAAACCCACGTCTCGGACAGGCGGGCAAAGGAGTGCCAGGCCCCACCCAGGACCTGAGCTGGGGCTCAAGCCACAGGGCAGAGGACAGCTGTGTCCCTGCAGATATGGGCTTGGGAGGAGGGATTCCCCCCTGGGTTTCCACCTGAGCAGCTCCTTGAACCTTGGAGTGGGTGACCCACAACCTCTGTCCCCTAAGGCCAGCAGGAAGAACCAGCCCCCTGTGCAGCCAACAGACACAGACAACAAGCAGCCTCATGGGGAGGCGGCTCAGCTGGCCAGCACAGAGGACCTCAGACTGTGCCTGGGTTGGTGCCAGCAGAGCAGCCAGCCTAAGGACACCACCTACCTTCTGGGGGGAGCGAATAAGACCAGGTCAGAGACCCCGCAGCAGTTCCAGCCACCAAAGGGCCGGGGACAGGACCTTACGCATACCAGGCCATGGGGAGAAAAGGAACTCAAAACTCCGGGGCTCAGCTGTCTACCACAGTCCTCCTCCTGGAAGGACTCCCCACACAGTCCTCCCCGCACAGTCCTCCCATGGCCTCGGGACTCGTGACTCGGAGCTTCTTGTCCTTATTGGTGCACACAGGTCCGTGGCTCAGCCAGGGATAGAGGGTAGTGTGATTTAAACACTTAACTGCATACACACACGTGCACACCCACTCCGGCCATCATACATGTTAATGCACACACTCACCGGCTCATGCCAATCCTGCTGCTGGTGTGTACCTGCCAGGGACTTTGGGCCTCTGACCCTTTCTGTGAGGTGAGAGTGATATGGCTGGTCCAGTCTGGGGTGCAGCTGGGTCCACACAGCTGAACCAGTTAAAGCTCAGCACCATTGGCAGGCAGGACACTGACCCAGTGGCCCTTACCTTCTCCTGCACCCCTCCACTGCCCTCCACTGCAGGGACTGTATGCCCTCTGCCACCCGGCACTGTCAGGGTGGCCCTGTGTCCCACCCAAGAAGAAGGGATGTTTGTTATGTGTCTAAGTGTTGAGTTGTGGCCAAAGGACTAAGGAGGGGAGGAGCTCAGGGACAATAGAGCAGCAGGGACTGTCACCAGGGCAGGTGTCCTCTCTCCTTACTCTGTGAAGGGAGGCCTTCCCCGGCACCACCCAGGTCATGTGACCAGGGAGGAAATGAGGAGACACCACGGCTGAGAGCTCTCGAGGACACTGTACCTGCAACGAGAGGGCCCTGTGTGCACCAAGGACCAACAGCTCCAAAGCACCTGTGTCCTCCTGGGCCCCCACTTCACAGGGGCCCACGGACTCCTCCCCAGGCAGCTCCTTCTGGCCTGAGGCAGAACCCACGTGTTGATCAAGCGGAATCAGCGCTCATGAACACACAGCCCTGACCTGGGCAGCTGGGGAAGGCCCGCTCTCCGCCCAGCCCTGAGCTCCAGGGATGAGAGGCCAAGGGGAGACGTCAGCTAAGTTGTGATCAGAGTGAGGACACCCGGGCCACCAGGATGGAGCCAGAGTCAAGTCAGCGTGTGTGCCGGGGCCCAGCCCCCTGGGGCCCCTGCTCATTGTCGTGGAACAGAGCGAACCACTCTCCAATGCAAAACCATGGCTCCCAGGTGAGCAGAGACCAGGGCAGAGCTCAAGTTCAAGGTCACATCCTGAGCCCCTCTGCTTTTGAGTTCTTCAAGCTGTCCAGGGGAAAGGGGGTCCCTGGCGCACCACGCCTGGCTGACCTGGAACAGGAAGCGCTTCCTCTGCCTGCTGAGACCCGTGCAGGGCGTTCTCAGGAGCTCTCTGCAGGCCAGCATGGAGCCTGGGCACACAGCCTGGTGTGGGGGTCTGCCCTGAGAGCCCCCCGCCACGTCTGCACTAGCCTGCGTTCACCCAGCCTGTCCTGCCCACCACACACCCAGAGCTCCACTGCCCACGGACACTCAGTGAGAGCCACCCTGGGCCAGCCTTCAGGATGGGAACGGAGAGGCCACCCTGGCCTGGTCCATGCCACCCTGGCCTTGTCCACGCCACCCTGGCCTGGTCCATGCCACCCTGCAAAAGGAAACCTGGCTTTGCCTAATTCTTGAGAAGCTCACAAAGCTATGGCCACAGCATTGATCCCCTCTGTGATGGCCCCTGATCTGGTGGTGATCCTCCCCCCCACCACTCAGCACCCAGTGGCCACAGTCTCCCTGGGGAGAGAGCATGTCACAACAGCACAGCGGAGATCTGAGAGATCCTTCTGGGCAGAGCAGCAGGGCGGGGGGAGAGTGCTGGGTGTGAACAGGCACAAGTGCAAGGGAGGGCGACAGGAGGCAGGTGCCAGGGAGCCAGGGAGGCCTTGCGCACCAGGTGGGGAGTCAAGGGGCTCTACTAGCCCAAGCACCACCCAGGTTGGAGGAGGAACCCTGTCTGTTGCAACAATCAAGTGCAGGTGGAGGTATGGACCAGGGAGTGACAGTGGCCGTGGAGAGAAACCCTCAGAAATTACTGTAGAGATAGGAGGGGAAGGGGGGAAGGGGGGAAGGAGGGGAAGGGGGAGCAGGAGGAGCAAACGGGGATGGCATTTTAAATGACAAACCAAAAATATGGCAGTCACCTGCCACCTGCCACACAGAGCCAAGGTGTGCAAAGTCACGCAGCTCTAACAAAAAACAGCGAGCACGGACATCTTAAGTCCAGCTGCTGAGGCCGTGGTCCTGGAGAGCCACAGGCATTGCTCGACACCAGGCAAGAGAGGTGCCCACCGCCAGCCAGGTACAGCTCCAGGCTGGGCCAACATCAAGGTGCCTGAAGGAGAGAGAGGCGGAGTGTGCACCTAGGGAGGGCGACAGACAGCAATCAGCAAGAGGCCAAGCACTGGTGGTTGCAGGCTGAGGGAAGGGCTAGGCAGGGGAGGCTGGGGGAGGCCGGCAGCCAGGGAGGCTCACCGGAGGGTGTTTGGACTGAGGCCCCTGCAGGAGGCAGGAGGCGCCAGGGGAGCAAGCCCTGGAGGAGCCACAGGCCTGCTGCTCTGGTCTTTGGTCCCCTGACCTGGTACCCGGAGAAGCTGCACTTGGAGTGAGTGGGGAAGCACTTTCCCCTCCTCTCCTGCCCAGGAGAATTTTGAAGATCTGACGTTAGTTCCTTTAGTCCACAGTGAAGGACAAAGGCTGGGAGGGGCACGGGGGACACGTCCAGGAAGAACCATCAGGAGGTCATAACTGGGGCAGAGGTGGGCTGAGGTCCCAGGCAGCGGCCTCATCAGGGCCCTTAGCTGAGATAGGAGCTGGAGGACATGATGAGGAGACAGGTGCCAGGACCCCCCTGTGCTGTGAAGGGGCCTGGGGCACAGAGGCCCCAGGACAGGTGCTATTGTGAGGCCACTCTTAACACATTACCTGTCAGAGTGCGCTCGGAAACGGGTCCCCTGGTGGAGTCCAGGATGGTCCAGGGTCAGGCCTGGAACCAGTCCAAGGTCAAGCTGGAGAAAGGCTCCAAGCAGGGGACTCCTCCCGCCCACCTGGCTTCCTCTGCCCAGCAGCTGGCCCAGGAAGTGGCCGGCCCTCCAGGACTTTAGAGCCGCTGTGTGTCTTGTGCCATATGGAAAAGGAGCCATGCTCACTGAGAACCGACAGCCTCTTCAAGCCGTCAGAGCCGCTGCACGTGGAGTGAAAGGGGGGGGAAGACAATTTACAATTGCAAATTGGAGCTCCTCTCCAGAGCCAGTGATGATCTCGCTCCAGAGACAGATGGCGAGGAGTGTTCCAGGAACGCATTTCAACACATGGCGGAACAGCAGAGAGGTGGGGCCAGTGAGGCCCGCTGCCTGTCACTCCAACTTGAGGGGACGTGGGGCTCCCTGCCCACCTGCCTCAGAAGCCCACCATCCCCCTCCACTCTCACTGCAGAGGGGGCCAGAACCGCAGAGCCCCAGGGCCCGAAGCCCACAGGCGCAGACCCCAAACTCATGTGCCACAGCTGTTGGCAGAACAGGTGGGGACAAACCAGACCGACTCTCTCTGTGGCTTTTAAGTGAAGGTCAAGGAGGACAGACGGTCCAGGCTGCGTGCCAGAGCTCAGGCCCATGTGTGTCACACAGGAGCCCTACTTGGAGGGGGGACATGGAAGGGAAGGGGAGGAGCCCACAGCCCCTGGGCCTCAGGCAAAGAGAAGGGGTGCCCGTCCTGGGCGCAGGGCCACCCTTGCTCCCAGTGCTGCCTCTCTGCAGCCGGCATCGCTGCGAATGGGTGGTTAGCAGGACTGGGCTGTCCCTCCCAGAGCCCCCTCACTATGCAGCTGCCCGAGGCCCGCCACATGCAGCGAGAGTGGCTCCTGCAGAGAGAGTCCTGGACAGGTGGAGGGAGGCCACCCGTCAGGGTCCAGGCTCCGAGGAGAGGAAACTTTGGGAGCCTGATGCCAGCCCAATGCCACAATGCAGGTCCAGCTTAGGGGCCTGGGGTGGCCAGGTGAGTGAGGACAAGGACACAGCCCCACAGGATCCCAAAGCCTGGGTCAGGCTGGTCAGGGGAGAGGGAGTGGGAGGAGGATGTTCCCTGCGATCAGAACTCCCTGCTCGGAGGCAGGGAGGGGCAGCTGCAGTGCGGCCAGGCTGAAGGGTCAGCCAGCTAGAATCTTCCATGAGACGATAACAGAAAACGTCAGGGAGATGCAACAGACACACAGTGGTGCAAAGGGCCTGGTGCCCACTGGACAGAAGAAAGGGGAGAGAGGGAGGGGACGGGCCTCCTGACCCAGCCCCTCAGCCACTGCGAGGTGGAGAGAAAGGAAGCCCTGAGGACCTGGAAGGACCCCAGGATGCAGCAGCCTCTGTGGAGGGTGGACACGGTCAGCACCAATCCAGCAGATTGCACGGGTTTGGGGTGTTCGTTTTTAATGCACCCCCTGCTTCTCCCTAAGGGGTAAAAGGTAATGAATAACGTCTTAGCATCACTTTTGAAGAGAGACATTGTAAAATCCCAAAAAGACCTTCTAAAGGGCACAAGAAGAGCCAGGGTGTGCCAGGGTGTGCCAGGGTGCGCCAGGCTACGCTTCCGCACGGATCTGGCTGGCGCTGCCCTTCTCAGGGAAGACCCTGGACAGGGAAGGTGAGGCCCGGCTGCCTGGCCACCACGGCTCTGGGTGGTGTGTGCCCGACTCTGCACCAGGCTCTGCCCTCATGCCCCAGGCCGTCTGGGCCCGCAGGCCCCATCGTTCCCGGAGGCTGGGCCAGGAGGCTCTGGCAGAATGGTCCCATGGTGCTGCCCTGGGAACCTGTGCCATGTCAGGGCCCTTGAGGAGGTCACAAGGCCCAGGGACTTGGGCCATTGTGGTCACCAAGCACGCAGGCTGCCGCTGGGATAGCGTCTTGTTTGAGACACTGTCCCGAGCAAGTGAGACCGGCCGATGTGCTCAGTCGTTCGTTTATTCTTTCATGAATTGGGAAATTAATCCCGCAAATATTTACAGAGAGCTTTGCAGAGTTCTTTGAAGGGGAAATGAAGTTGCTGGCGGAGCTCCCTCCCTCGCCCGCCTCCCGCCATACGCTGGCTCCATGGGAGGTTTCAGGCCACTTACAAAACCTGCTCCTTGCTCCTCCAGCCGGACACTGAGGCTGGATGCTGAGGCCAGGAGGTCAGAGCCCCCCCGCTGTGGTTGAACCTGGAGAAGAGCCTTGGTCGGCTCCTTGGGGCTGACGGAGCAGCCCTGTGGCTGGCGGCTTCCACAACAGGGTGCGCATCCCCACGATTCCGAAGGCTGAAGCCCAGGATCAGGGGTCCCCGGTCAGTGCCTCCTGGGGCCCCTCTGCTTGGCTGGTAGCTGCCGTCTTCTCCTGGGACCTCACATCATGTGCCCAATCTGTGTGTCTGTGTCTCAATGTCCCCTCCCTATAAGGACATCTGTCAGATTGGATTAGGGCCATTGTAATGACCTCATTTTACTTTAATCATCTTTGGAAGATCCCGTCTCCACACGAGGTCACAGGTCAGGTACCACAGGTGAGAACCTCAGACCTGGGGCTGAGTCACCAGGGTCACAATTCAGCCCAGAACCATCCCTGAGCCTCACCCGGAAAGTCGGCATGATGGCTTCGGTCACACGGTCCCCAGGCAGACCTCCTAGGTGGGGCACGGGCAGCACTGTGAGCTTTAAAGGGCCGTGCCTAGGGTCACCCTTTCCTCTCCAGGGACAGGGAGCAAGACAGACAGGGCTCCGATCTCCCTGCAACCCTCTGGACACTAGGTCTCGAGGATGGGAGGGGACACTAGCATGTCCACCAGCAGAGAAAACCCTTTAAGAAAGGCCAAGTTTCCTTGAGAAGACGTGACCATAAGGTCAGCGCCGTCTCCCCAGACAACCGCTTCCCCGGCTAATTATGCGGCCTGCCTGGCTGATGGCACTGGATGCTAACAAGATGAGCTCTTCAGAGGTAATAAAAAAAAAACGGAAGTAAAAAAGGCGTCCCTGGGTGGGAGGGCTTTGGCGTTCCGTCTGAATTCCATAATGAATAATTTATATAAAAGCTTTATTGGAGCCCCGCACGCGCCACAGTAAATGTTCCACGAGAACATACGCAAATATTTCAACACCGATGTGTCTCTGGTGGCTTCAGCTGACGGCCCGAACCAGATTTGAGCTGCTGCATTGCTTATTTACGAAAAATATCATAATCTTGCTTTTATTTGCATTTTCCCGGCTTGCAAGGGGTGACGGATTCTCCAGGCAGGGCAGCCGATGCAGCTGCTGGGTGGGCTCAGGAGGGAAGGCGGGCGGGATGGGGGCAGGAGGTGAGGAGAGGGCCTCAGCACCCTTCACCCGCACAGCGGCACCTAGCAGAGGGACAGAGGGAAGGAGCCCGTGCTTTCCAGAACGTGGAAAGTGCTGGGCCACACATCCTGAGGGGTTTGGGGGTTTGAGGAGACCCAGTCGCTCAGCTTTGAAAGAGGAGCCCAGAGAGGAGGGTTGAGAGCAGGAGGCCTGGCAAACCCTTCTCCCAGGTGGTCACGTTCCCAGATTCAGCACAGGGATGGAGAACCAGAGCCCAGTAGACCCCAGAGTGGATGGGTCGGAGCTGAGAGTCCAGGGAGACCAGGCCAGCTAGAGTCTGGAGGACAGGTCAGAGAGGAGGCAACTGACTTCTGGAGGTGTGCAGAGGGTCCCCTTCAAGGGTCAAGCAGAGCCACAGATAGTGCGTGAAGGTGAGGAAACCACCCAGGGCTGGGAAAGGAGCAGCCAAAGGATTAGAGGAAATGGTGCCCCTTGATCATGGGGGGGGACAGACTGTCACTGTTCCTACCAGTCAGACTGAAAAAGCTCAGCTCCAAGGCAGCTCTGGGTAGAGATCAGAAGGAAGTGCCTCAGTCCCAGGAATAATTAACCGTGGATCATACACTGATCTATCTCATCTATCAAGTCTTAAACATAAGATCTGCAAGGATCAACGTGTTCCCACATAAGTCAACTGCATCTCGGGTAAGCTCAAAAAGAGTTTGGAAAGACAAAAACAAATTCAGCACCAAAAATGTAAAACTTCAGTGTCTGACACCTGATCAAAAACTTTAGGCAGGCAAAGAAGCATCACTATTATCACCATTATAACTCATCGTAAGCTCATAAGTGGCATGAACATTAGAATTAGCAGGCAAAAACATTCAAGAAACTATTATAAGTATATTCCACATGCTTAGTTAGAAGCATGAAAAATATAAAAAGGCCCAAATCAAATTTCTAGGCATGAAAAATACACTGAATATCATTTAATAGCAGATTAGACACTGAAGAAGGAAAGATCAACAAACTTAAAGAATAGTAATGAAAGTCTCCAAAACAAAACTCAAAGAGAAAAATAATTTTTAAAAATTGATGTAGCCAATGATGAATAAACTGGAAGAGAAATTAGGAAAACTCTCTCACTCACAATAGCTTCAATAAAATAAAATAAAATGCTTGGTAATCAATCTAACAAAAGAGATTAAAGACCTCTATAAAGATAACTATAGAACACTAAGGAAAGAAATTGAAGAAAACCTTAGAAAATGAAAAGATCTCCCATGTTCTAAGATGGGCAGAATTAATATTGACAATATGGCCAGACTACCAAAGGCACATACAGATTTAGTGCAATTCCTATTAAAATCTCAAAAACATTCTTCATAAATAGAAAAGGCAGTAAAAAAAATATTTGAAAAATAAGAGACCCAGAATAGCCAAAGCAATCCTTGGCAAGAAGAGTGAAGGAAGAGGCATCACAATACCAGGCCTTAATTATACTACAGAGCTATAGTAACAAAAGTGGAATGGCATTGGCGCCAAAACAGACATGAAGACCCATGGAAGAGAACAGAAGACACAGAGACACATCCACATAAATCCAGTTTTCTTATTCTAGTCAAAGGCGCCATAAACATACATTGGAGAAAAGATAGCCTCTTCAATAAATGATGCTGAGAAAACTGGAAATCCATTTGTAGCAAAATGAAATTTAACCCCTATCTCTCACTTTGCACAAAACTCAACTCAAAATGGATCAAGGACCTAGGCTCTAGACCACAGACCCTGCACCTACTAGAAGAAAAGGTAGGCCCAAATTTACATCATGTTGGCTTAGGAACCAAATTCCTCAACCAGACTCCTAAAGCAAAGAAGTAAACTCAAGAATCAATAAATGAGATAGTATCAAACTAACAAGAGAAGATAGAACCATCAAGAATGTGAAAAGAGAGCCTATGGAATGGGAGAAAATCTTTGCCACCTTCACCTCAGAGAGAGCATTAATTTCCAGGATATATAAAGAATTCAAAAAACTTAACACCAAATAAGCAAATAACTCAATAAATAAATGGGCAAAGGAACTGAACAGACCCTTCACAGAAGAAGAAATTCAAACTGTCAACAAATATATGAAAAAAATGTTCAACATCTCTAGCAATTAGAGAAATTCAAATTTAAACTACACTGATGGCTGTGGTTGTGTCTCAGTGGTAGCGCACTTGCTTAGCACGTGTGAGGCACTGGGTTTGATCCTCAGCACCATATGAAAATAAGTAAATGATATAAAGCTAAAAAAAATTACATTGTGATTTCATCTCTCCAGTCAGAATGGCAATTATCAAGAATACAAGTAACAATAAATCATACATGGCAAATAGGACTGGGAATTGGTGCAACCACTCTGGAAAGCAGTATGGAAATTCATCTGAAAACTTAGAATGGAACCAAAATTTGACCCAGTTATCCCACTCCTTAGTATATACCCAAAGGACTTAAAATCAGCATACTACAGTGATGCAACCATATCAGTGCTTACAGAAGCTCAATTTATAATAGCTAAGCTATCGAAACAACTTAGGTGCCTTTCACCAAATGAATGGATAGAGAAAACATGGTATACATACACAATGGAATATTACTCAGCCATAAAGAACAATGAGATTATGGCATTTGCCAGTAAATGGATGGACCTAGAGACAATCGTGCCAAGTGAAATAAGCCAATTCCTAAAAACGAAAGCCCAAACGTTCTCTCTGATATGTGAATGTTAACACACAATAAGGTGGGAGGGGAGAATAGAAGTTCATTGGATGAGACAAAGGGAAATGAAGGGAAGGGAGGGAGAATGAGAAAAGAGAGGAGAATGAACCAGACATCACTTTCCTGTGTTCATATATGAAGACATGACCAATGAAACTGCACATCACGTAAAACCACAAGAACGGGATCCTAATTACACTCCATGTATGTATAATATGTCAAAATACACTCCACTGTCATGTATGTCTAAAAAGAACAAATCAAAAAAATGAGTATAGAAAATTTATGTAGGATTAGTGAGCTTGGGAATAACTCCAAGCTGTCTGATGTCAATGTAATTAGAATCTCAGAAAGAGAAAAGGAGGATAGAAAATCTATTTGAAGAAATAATGGCTAAAAACACCCCAGGCTTGATGAAAACCACATATTTACTATTCCAGAGGCTCAATGTACCACAAGCACAAAAAAACATAAAGGCACATCATAATCAAATCGCAAAAGAGAGTTACCTTTAAAGTAGCCGGAGGAACACTATCACCTACAGAGAAACCTAGTTTAAAACGACAGCAGATTTCTTACTGAAACAATGTGAGCGAGAAGACACTGGGTCAACAATTCCACAGTAATTAGTTGAAAACTATCAACTAGAATTTCATACGTTGAAATGTCCTTAAAAATAAAGGCAATGATTCAATCTTCAGATAAGATGGCGTAATGATGCCCCATCTGGTTTCCTCCTTGGGATACAACTACAAGACCTGGGCAGATGTGTGGACTGGGTACTGGGGGACTCTGGAAATTAATTGCAGCAGACAGAGTAGGAAAGAAAATCAGACTTCGGGGTCTCACCAACCAGCAGTGAGAGTGCAAGTTTCCGCCTGTGTGGCTTGGCCTGAGCGCAGGGCAGCTTCAAACCCAAAATGGGCCTCAGCTCACACAGAGAGGGCCCTCAAATTCCAGCTCAAGGGCTGGGAAGGTGTCTCCTGACGCTGCAGACCCCCACATCCTTGCTCTTCTGTTATCTCTGACCCCAGCCCCCAGGCAATCCTGTGGCATTTGGGGCAGAAACCACAACAGGAACCACAAGAACTGAAGCCCTGAGGGATGAAACTTCTCCAGTTAGTGGATATGAGACTCCAGGAGGGTAGCAACCCCACTGCACCTCATCCTCTTCTGTTCCCCACCATTTGGCACCAGTGAAGGCACAGTCCTAGAAGTGCAGACAGGAGAGGGCAACGGACAGCCCTGGGCTTGGGGACAAAGGACCAAAATGGCTAAAAGGATTGCAGAGGTGGGAAAGTTCTGGAAAGTGGAGGAGCCTGGAAGTAGCGCCCACTGCAGGGCTGTGGTTCCAGGGTGGTGGGTCCCGGATGGAGGGTCCGAATCCCGGGGTCCATGACAGGAGAAGGTGAGCTGCCGGGAGTGGCCCGGGTCTAGGCGCCCACACGAGGGGGGACCTGGGAGGACTCTGCCGCCGCCCTGGAGCCTCGGTCCCCGGCTGCCTGTCCCCTGGAGCCGCCGGGGCGGTCCCCACAGCGCCCACCGCAGACCGCGCGCTCCTGGTTCTCACCTGAGGGCCCTCCTCGGCGGAGCTGCTGGTCACAGCGGGTGGAGTTTGATCTGCAGGGTCCTGTTCAGGACGCGGTGGCCTCAGCCGTGTGGCCTGCGCTGCGGACCTCAGAGGAGAAGAGGTAGCATGACCCACAGGCTCCTGGAGAGGGAAGGGGAGCCCAGGTGACCTGGGGGCAGGAGGCGGTTTAGAAGGGAGACCCGCCCAAGTGTCAGGTGTCACTGAATCTGTGTCCTTTTGTTTTCCTGTGGCACCTGTGGATTCTGGGGTTTAAGTCCTCGCTTTAAAAACCCTCTCCTGTTTCCTTCTGTGTACCTGACCCATCATTTTAAACCATGTTCCAAGGTCACTTTTTGGTGTATGTGGTTCTGGGGATTGAACCCAGGGCCCTGAGCCTGTGAGGCAAGCGACCTGCCTGAGCTCCACCCTCAGAGACCCCTGTAAACTTCTTCCTTTCTGCCACGGGGTCAAGTTGCCAGGGCTGACCTCGAAGGTTCCTCTTGCCTCAGCCTCCCTGGTGGCTGGCATGACAGGCGTGCACCTGGGACTGTCACACTGGAGCCTGTGATGGGAACTCATGTGCCTCTGTCCAGAGCTGAGCATGGTTCTGCAGAGCTGTGCTCCAGGCTCCCTGCAGGGCTGTGGAGGCTTCTGCTGCCCATCAGCCCTGGTGCCATGTCCAGGGCTCCTCCCAGCCGAGGGCAGGCAGCTGCCCATTGCTGTAGGATGACCTTATTTTCTTCTTATGGCACTCATACGTTCTCTGGAGTATGTTGGATTGTTTGTCCATTAGGAGTCTAACAGGTCCTCTAGAACCTTCAAACAATTAGTAAAATTCCTAAAGAGTAAGTGAGCATGCGCAGAATTTGGGCTAATGTTTTGGGAAGAACAATGTTGGATGATATTTTCATGGCTTAAATATATCATCCAACATGAAGTTACATTTTATTACTTACAAAATAATAAAATAATGAAGCAATACCATGGGCTGAGGCAAAATAAATCCTCAGGATCTTAGGCATTCTATAATAAATCTGCATCACTTGAAATATAGAGTTGATCATCTCTGGGTAATGAAATGGAAGTAAAGGTATCAAAGCAAATGATCATCTGTTTCCAGTTTTCTGTGATTTGGTTCAAGTGGTAAAGTGGTGATATTTATTAATAATAGATCAAATAGATTCATAATTCTTTTAGACTACAATTAGATGCCTTCAAACTTTAGGCTACATGGGCACATTTGAGAATGGTTATAGCCATTCTCTCATCCTTTGAGTCATTCCCCTCCTATGTCCTGTGAGACATTTTCTATGTGAGGCTTTAAGAAGAGAATATTCTGTAAAGAAAACCTTATGATCTGTACATTATAAAATTGAATGGGTTCATTCAGAAATCAAAAGTTCTATTGAAAGATATTTGCATTAGCCAAATAAAACCAATTTCTGGGCATCCTGGTGAAGACAAGATTTTATCTTTATATGTCTCATTGTCTCTGCCTCACGACCAGTGCGAACTTCATGAAAGAAGGTTAGGTTCATAAGAAATTGCGAGTGAGTTTTAAATTAAAGAGAAAAGATTCTCATTACCTTTCACACAGCTCTGAAACGGCTTCTCCTAGCTCCCGCTTCTGGCCACCTAATGTGGTGGTGAGGTTTACACAAGAAACTAGGGAGAGAAGAAACGGCAACATGGCGGCGGGCACAAAGAGATCAAGTCTCTGACCTCTTCAGCTGTGTGGGCATAGGGAGTCGTAATCTGTCTAAATGGTGTTTGCTCAGGATCACTAGGCAATGCTGAGCTGACGTGGAACTGGGGCGAGCAGTGTGGGCCTCTCAGAACACACACCGAGCCCAGATCGGCTGAATTCAAGCTCCCTCCCGTTCGCCTGCTTCTCTCAGACAAACTGCTGTGACTCAGCACTAACGATCCCGCGGAAACAACTGGTGGGCCCTCATGAACTTACGGAGGTAAATGCCAACTGAGCCTTCATAGGCAGTTGCCACAGGATTGAATTGGGGCTTGGGAGAGACAGTCAGGACCTACCCGTTGCAGTGGTCACCAGGCAGAGGGAACGAAATGTCACCATTTGCATGGGATACCACCATGGCAGAGAACTGACTTCACCAGAACGTGGTGGAGGAGATAACTTCATTGAAACCTGTGGCTACAGGTGTGTAATCCCCTAGCCATCTCCACGCAGCAGAGAAACCTTAAGGGCCCCTCCCAACTCTCCCATGAACGCAATAGCCAGACTCGAGGCATGGAACTCCCAGCTACTGCTCCCACCAGTGCTGACAACTGAGGTCTCCTGCACCAGCTACCGGGGGTGTGGCTACCGGAGGGCAAGCAAATTCGCTGGGGATTCTCCACCCCAAACTCCACAAACTTAGGGTCTGAGGGAATGGCAAACAGGGAGAGTGTGCCCAGGCATTCATGAAAACAGGCTCCAAGGAGCAGCAGACCTGGCGTGTAGCCAGTATTGTGGTGAACGTCACCTGTGAGCGGGTCCTGGCTTGAGAAAAAGTGGGGAAGTGACTACACACAAGAGAAGGCCCTAGACACTCAGGATTGGAGACCCGCCCAGTCTGGGAGGAAGAGCTGCTGCACAGTGATTGGTTCCCACCTATTGAGAGGAGAAGCTTGACCCAGTGGGCACAGCTCCACCTACTGGAAGAGAAGTTAATCAAACTCTAAGACTGCATTTATTAATTTTTTTAAATTTTTTAAAAATTTTTTTAAAAATTTTTTAATTTAATTTAATTTTTTTTAATTTTCATTTTCATTTTTTATTACTATTATTATTTAAAAATTTTTTTCTTCTTTATTTTCTATTTTTTCTTTTGTCTTTTCATTTCTTTTCAATTTTCTTATTTCCCCTTCCTTGAATTCTACCTGCTTACTCTCATTCTCTTTAGTGACTTCTTCCCTTCCCTTCTAATACCTTTTCTCCCAAGCATCAAATAAATTTATAGGAGTAAACAGTAACTCAGCAGTCAAACAGAACAAGAAGTAACATGTGCAGCATGAAAAAGCAAGGAAGAAAAGGAGTACAAACAATGCAGGACAGCCTAAATATTCAGGAGGACCTAGAGTCATCTGAAAAATGGTCATATAAAGAACTCAAGGAATACCTTAGACAGATGGAATGGAACCTTAAAGAGGATACGAGACAGCAAATTCAAACAGTGAAAGAACACATTGAAAATGAATTACATAAACAGATAAAAGAAGAAGTTAAGCATCTTTATCAGGCTATAGAGATTATAAAAAAATCAAACATTAATTCTAGAAATGAAGGAAATTATAAACCAAATTAAAAACTCAAATGAGAGTATCAACAACAGATTGGAGCAAGTAGAAGCCAGAACGTCAGATAACGAAGACAAAATATATCATCTTGAAAAGAGTCTAGCCAACTCAGAAAGGCTGGTAAAAAAATCACGAGTAAAACATCCAAGAGATATGGGATAACATAAAAAAAAAACAAATTTAAGAGTCATCGGGATAGAGGAAGGTATAGAGATTCAAACCAAGGGAATGAGTAACCTACTGAATGAAATAATTACAGAAAACTTTCCAGAAATAAAAAAGAAAATGGATATACAAATTGTAGATGCATACAGGACACCGAGCATACAAAATTACAGTAGACCAACGCCAAGACACATTGTTATGAAGATATCCAATATACAGAACAAAGAGAAAATATTAAAAGCTACAAGAGAAAGGAGGCATATTACATTCAGGGGTAAACCAATAGGGTTAACAACGGATTTTTCATCATAGACACTGAAAGCGAGAAGATCCTGGAACAACGTATTTCAAACACGGAAAGAGAATGGATGCCAATGAAGAATTCTATATCCAGCAAAATTAAGCTTCAGGTATGACAACGAAATAAAAATCTTTCATGATAAACAAAAGCTAAAAGAATTTGCAGCCAGAAAACCAGCATTGCAAAGTGTCTTGAGCAAAACACTACACGAGGAAGAAATGAAAAACAATAACCAAAACCATCAGTGGGAAGTCCCTCTGTAAAGACAGAGGGTGGGGGGAAAAGCTAATCATGGAGAAACAAACTAAAATTAAAAAAAAGATAAATAATCAAACATGGCTGCAAGTACAAACCATATATCAATAGTAACTATAAACGTTAATGGCTTAAACTCTCCAATAAAGCGACATAGGCTGGTAACATGGATTAAAAAAACAAATCCAACAATATGCTGCCTCCAGGAGAGACATCTGATTGGAAAAGACACACACAGGGTGAAGGTGAAAGGTTGGGAAAAAATATATCAAGCACACGGTCCTTGTAAGCAAACAGGGGTGGCCATCTTCATATCGAATAAAATCGACTTCAAGACTAAGTTAATCAAAAGGGATGAGGAAGGACATTATATACTGTTAAAAGGAACCATTCACCAACAAGACATAACAATTATCAATATTTATGCAACAAATAATGGTGCTTCGACAGTCCTAAAACAAATTCTCCTCAAGTTCAAGAATTAAATAGACCACAACACAATAATTATGGGTGACTTCACACACCTCTCTCACCATTGGACAGATCCTCCAAACAAAAGTTGAATAAAGAAAGTATAGAACTCAATATCACAATCAATAACCTAGACTTAATTGACATATATAGAATATATCAACCATCATCAAATGGATATACTTTTTTCTCAGCAGCACATGGATCCTTCTCAAAAATAGACCATATATTATGTCATAAGGCAACCCTCAGTAAATATAAAGGGGTGGAGATAATATTGTGGTGAGCCGTTCCTGCGGACTGTGGTCGACATTACATGATGGCGCTGGCTCCGCTGTGGTCTGTGAAGGACAACTCCGTATCAGAGAGAGTTGGCGTGTTGTCAACTCCTTATCAGAGAGAGTTGGCGTGTTGTTTTCTAGCACCCTGTGAGAAGGGTCCACGTGGCAGCTTCGCATAGGGGTTCGCGGTGCTTTCTTAAGGCTGGGAGGGGCATCCGAGAATTATTAGGAGAATTATTAGAAAAATATCAAGGGCCTGAATAAACTGCTGAAAGAAGATTCCTGAGTCACGTCTTTCTGGCTGGCAAGGGGGTCGTGACATAATATCATACATTTTATCTGATCATAATGGAATGAAACTGGAAATCAATGATAAAAGAAGGAAGGAAAAATCCTACATCACATGGAAAATGAACAATATGTTACTGAATGATCAATGGGTTACAGAAGACATAAAGGAGGAAATCAAAAAATTCTTAGAGTTAAATGAAAATACAGACACAACATATCGGAATCTATGGGACACAATGAAAGCAGTTTTAAGAGGGAAATTCATTGCCTGGAGGTCATTCCTCAAAAAAAGGAAAAACCAACAAATAAATGAGCTCACACTTCATCTCAAAGCCCTAGAAATGGAAGAGCAAAACAACAGCAAATGTAGCAGAAGGCAAGAAATAATTAAAATCAGAGTGGAAATCAACAAAATTGAAAAATGAAACTATTGAAAAAATTAACAAAACTAAAAGTTGGTTCTTTGAAAAAATGAATAAGATCGACAGACCCTTAGCCATGCTAACAAAGACAAGAAGAGAGAGAACTCAAATTACTAACATACAGGATGAAAAAGGCAATATCACAACAGATGCTTCAGAAATACAGAAGACTATTAGAAATTATTTTGAAAACCTATATTCCAATAAAATAGAAGATAGTGAAGACGTCGATAAATTTCTTAAGTCATATGATTTGCCCAGACTGAGTCAGGAGGATACACACAATTTGAACAGACCAATATCAATCGATGAAATAGAAGAAGCAATCAAAAGACTACCAACCAAGAAAATCTCAGGACCGGATGGGTATACAGTGGAGTTTTACAAAACCTTTAAAGAAGAATTAATACCAACACTTTTCAAGTTATTTCAGGAAATAGAAAAAGAGGGAGCTCTTCCAAATTCATTCTATGAGGCCAACATCACCCTGATTCTGAAACCAGACAAAGACACCTCAAAGAAAGAAAACTACAGACCAATATCTCTGATGAACCTAGATACAAAAATCCTCAATAAAATTCTGGCGAATCAGAAACAAAGGCACATCAAAAAAATTGTGCACCATGATCAAGTAGGATTCATCCCTGGGATGCAAGGATGGTTCAATATACGGAAATCAATAAATGCTATTCACCACATCAATAGACTTAAAGATAAGAACCATATGATTATCTCGATAGACGCAGAAAAAGCATTCAACAAAGTACAGCATCCATTTATGTTCAAAACATTACAAAAACTAGGGATAACAGAAACTTACCTCGACATTGTAAAAGCTATCTATGCTAAACCTCAGGCTAGCATCATTCTGAATGGAGAAAAATTGAAGGCATTCCCTCTAAAATCTGGAACAAGACAGAGATGCCCTCTATCACCACTTCTATTCAATATAGTTCTCGAAACACTGGCCAGAGCAATTAGACAGACAGAAGAAATTAAAGGCATAAAAATAGGATAAGAAGAACTTAAATTATCACTATTTGCAGATGACATGATTCTATACCTAGAAGACCCAAAAGGGTCTACAAAAAAACTACTAGAACTAATAAATGAATTCAGCAAAGTGGCAGGATATAAAATCAACACGCATAAATCAAAGGCATTTCTGTATATCAGCGAAAAAACTTCTGAAACAGAAATGAGGAAAAACACTCCATTCACAATATCCTCAAAGAAAATAAAATACTTGGGAATCAACCTAACAAAAGAGGTGAAAGATTTATACAATGAAAACTACAGAACCCTAAAGAGAGAAGTAGAAGAAGATCTTAGAAGATGGAAAAATATACCCTGTTCATGGATAGGAGAACTAACATCATCAAAATGGCGATATTACCAAAAGTTCTCTATAGGTTTAATGCAATGCCAATCAAAATCCCAATGGCATTTCTTGTAGAAATAGATAAAGCAATCAAGAAATTCATATAGAAAAATAAAAGACCCAGAATAGCAAAAGCAATTCTAAGCAGGAAGTGTGAATCAGGTGGTATAGCGATACCAGATTTCAAACTGTACTACAGAGCAATAGTAACAAAAACAGCATGGTACTGGTACCAAAACAGGCAGGTGGACCAATGGTACAGAATAGAGGACACAGAGACTAATCCACAAAGTTACAGCTATCTTATATTTGATAAAAGGGCTAAAAGCATGCAATGGAGGAAGGATAGCATCTTCAATAACTGATATTGGGAAAACTGGAAATCCATATGCAACAAAATGAAACTGAATCCCCTCCTCTCGCCATGCACAAAAGTTAACTCAAAATGGATCAAGGAGCTTGATATCAAATCAGAGACTCTGTGTCTGATAGAAGAAAAAGTTGGCTCCAATCTACATATTGTGGGGTCGGGCTCCAAATTCCTTAATAGGACACCCGTAGCACAAGAGTTAATAACAAGAATCAACAAATGGGACTTACTCAAACTAAAAAGTTTTTTCTCAGCAAGAGAAACAATAAGAGAGGTAAATAGGGAGCCTACATCCTGGGAACAAATCTTTCTTCCTCACACTTCAGATAGAGCCCTAATATCCAGAGTATACAAAGAACTCAAAAAGTTAAGCGATAAGAAAACAAATAACCCAATCAACAAATGGGCCAAGGACCTGAATAGACACTTCTCAGAGGAGGACATACAATCAATCAACAAGTACATGAAAAAATGCTCACCATCGCTACCAGTCAGAGAAATGCAAATCAAAACCACCCTAAGATACCATCTCACTCCAGTAAGATTGGCAGCCATTATGAAGTCAAACAACAACAAGTGCTGGCGAGGATGTGGGGAAAAATGTACTCTTGTACATTGCTGGTGGGACTGCAAATTGGTGCGGCCAATTTGGAAAGCAGTACAGAGATTCCTGGGAAAGCTAGGAATAAAACCACCATTTGACCCAGCTAATGCCCTTCTCAGACTATGCCCCGAAGACCTTAAAAGAGTGTACTACAGGGATACTGCCACATAGATGTTCATAGCAGCACAATTCACAATAGCTAGACTGTGGAACCAACTTAGATGCCCTTCAATAGATGAATGGATTTTAAAAATGTGGCATTTATACACCATGGAGTATTACTCAGCACTAAAAAATGACAAAATCATGGAATTTGCAGGGAAACGGATGGCACTAGAGCAGATTATGCTTAGTGAAGCTAGCCAATCCCTAAGAAACAAATACCAAATGTCTTCTTTGATATAATGAGAGCAACTAAGAACAGAGCAGGGAGGAAGAGAAGGAAGAAAAGATTAACATTAAACAGAGACATGAGGTGGGAGGGAAAGGGAGAGAAAAGGGAAATTGCATGGAAATGGAGGGAGACCCTCATTGTTATACAAAATTACATGTAAGAGGTTGTGAGGGGAATGGGAAAATAAACAAGGAGAGAAATGAATTACAGTTAATGGGGTAGAGAGAGAAGATGGGAGAGGAGGGGAGGGGGATAGTGGAGGATAGGAAAGGTAACAGAATACAACAGTTACTAATAGGGCATTATGTAAAAATGTGGATGTGTAACCGATGTGATTCTGCAATCTGTATATGGGGTAAAAATGGGAGTTCATAACCCACTTGAATCTAATGTATGAAATATGATATGTCAAGAGCTTTGTAAGGTTTTGAACAACCAATAAAAAAAAAAAACTAGGGAGAGAGGGAGAGCACGCCAGGGAGTGAGCTTTTATTGGTGAATAAACAATTCAAGGGAAAATCCCATCCAGTGAAGGTTAAGGGGGAGCAGAATCCCAAGGACAAGGACAATGATTGGGTCTTCAGGTCAGTGGCCAGGAGGCATCTGCAGGGACAAGCCCTGGGACCTTGGAAAGGGTGGGGAATGGCTCTGACACATCTGTGTTTGAGCGTCTCTCACCCTGCCAGGGAGGTAAGTCAAATCACGTAGGAGGATGGCCTCTCACAATTGTCGGTGTTTTTTCTTTTTGTTGTTGTTGTTAGAATGAAATTCATAAGTTGGCATTCCATTTTTTTCAGATGTGTAACTAGATGCCATTTAAATTACCCACTCTTAAATGGTAGACATTTTGTACATGAGCACTGACTGTCTGCACCTTTTTGAACAGCCAGTCTGGGCTCAGGAGCCCAAATACCAATGGTTAGCTGGAACATGTTCTTTATTTGGCCTATCCGTCAGTATCCCCTGAGGTCATCTGTTCAATGAGCTTCGTTACTCCTGCTCCCTCACTGGCTTTCATAGAAACCACATACTGTCTATGAATCAGGGACACCAATCCCACAACATTGTGTTCTTTGAGCATCCAAAGTCCCACTTTTCACTTCACCATGCCTGACATAGGCAGTAATATTTATCAGCAAATGTGAGGTTTTCAAAGATCCAATTCTGTGTGCTCCTTTCTCAAGGAGCATTAGGCAAGGATATAGCATACATAAATATTAAAAGGCTGTAGTTTTTAAAATGTCATCCATTGAATAGTTGATATATGTCTGAGATACTTTTTATTTTGGAGGAGGTATTATTTAATTATCCAACAGTTACATAATAGTGAAATGAGACACAAAGAATAAAATGCATCCATTTTATTCTTTGTGCCTGATGAATTTTATGAGTAAGGATAAGATACTTCCTTGTTCCAATGAAGATGTTGCCCACTTCTGTGAATGGATGTGGGGTGTCACCTGCTACTTGCATGTCTGCATGTTGTGCTTGACACTAATATCATACTTGGCAGGTGGCAGAAAGTCAATACTGAAGTTAAGCTCTTGTGTTCTACCAGTTGTGCTGCAGATCCTTGGTGTGCCACCTTCTGCAATCCATGCTGCTCTGTTCATGTTCCTATTGACTTCCTGGTGGTGAGTATCATGGTCTCCTGGTCTTGAGAATGGCCAAGCATTGCTCTGTGAATGTGGAAGATGGGCATGTGGAAGGCTCCAGGGAGGAGGGATGATCATGTACTCTAATCCATGTGCCTGTTTAATGACCTGTTTTTCTTCTTTGGTTTTAAGGGAGACAAGGCCCTCAGACACTTCTGTGCAGCTGGGAATGCAGGCTTCTGCTTCACCCTGAAGGAAGTGAAAATGCTCTCTAAGTGTACATCATGCTTAATTTTATGGAAGAATTCTATATCTAGCCAAACCACACGAGATTTCAAAAGCCAGCCCAATAACATTTAGAAGATTCATTCTCCAAAGCAGAGTCCTCCCTGTTGAGAGACTTCAATGTGGAGAAAGGAGAGCCCCTCTCTCCTCAGACTCCCTGCTTTGACAACAAGTGCACTGGAGAAGTTTGAATCAAGTGGGAGGCACATGGGCAGGCTTCCTGGATGAGGCCCTATTTAAGGGAGGATGGGATCTGAGGAGTGGACCAGAGAGAGGAAAGATGGGAAAGGGAGGGAAGCTGGCGAGGGCAGGGTGGCAGCATCACTGGAAAAGAGGCCCCAGGAGGAAATGCTACAGACTCTCAGCTGAAGACACCCGTGAGGGCTTGAGATGTTTTCAAGCACAGCCTTCCTTGCCAATATGTGAGCTTCGTGTTCTGCTGGACTTGGATGAGTTTAGTGATAAATGACATGCAGGGACCCACATGCAACAAACACATTTACTGATGGCACAAGGGCTTCAAAGTGAAACTGTGTCTGCCAGTTATTACACATCATTCTGTGGCACTCTAGTTCAAACAGGGACAGCCACAAATTGCTCACTGGGAACCCTCTTTGCTGCCGCAAGTGGACGCTGCTTGCATGAACCGCTTCACTTCTGAACTTCTAAAGTTCTCCTGAGCAAGCACATTCAGAACCCACTTCAGGCCCAATAGGAAAAGTGTACCTAGAAGAGAGCCCTTGTAGCTCTCATCACCAACTTTAAAGAGGAAAGCTGCCCTCTGAAGAAAATCCATTTGCCAATGTTTCACTGAAAGCAATGGTTCCTCCTTACTCAGAAAACAAAATAGAAACGCAGGAGCCTTCATGAGGGGAACCTGCATTTCTAATGGAACAGATACTTCAGAGAGAAAGTGAGAGTGCCGGCTCTGAGAAGCAGTTCTGCTTCATGCAGCTTCAACCAGAAACAAAACCCAATGTGCTTACAGAGAACAAGACCGTTCCTTCAATTGGAAGCTGCCTGCACAAAATGCTTCCATTCTGCACTTCCAAGCTTTTCTCAGCCAGCACGTTCAGTCAACACTTTACACCCAAAGTGCAAATTGTGCTACCCAGAGAGCCCTTGGACCTAACATCATCACCAGTATTCATATGGAAAGTTGGACGGTTGACAAGATCAATGGCCCAGAGTTTCATTGAAATATTTTTCTCAATTTTTTTTGAAAACTCACTGGAAATGAAAGGCCCACAAGCAACAAACTCTGCTTTATACAAGACACAGAAACTTCTAAGTAAAGCCCGGGACTGCTGGCTCTAAGAAGGGGTTCCAAATCCTACTAGTTCAACCAAGCCCAAATCCCAATGTGCTCTCTAGGAACACTTTTACATCTTGCAATTGAAGCTGTTTGCATACCCTGCTTCTCTTCTGCACTTCACACTCTAGAGCTGTTTGCACACCCTGGTTCTCTTCTGCACTTCACACTCTTCTCACTGAGCACATTCAGAGAACAGTGCAGGCTCAATATCCAAAGTGCACTAGCTGGAGAGCCCTTGTACCTTGGAGCAGTTGCTCAGATAGGTCTGATGGGTGGTTCAATTCCTCCATGATTCTTTGGAATCCATTCCTCAAACGGATTCTAAAAACTATCTTGAAATTGCATGAGCCTGACTACAATGACCTCTGCTTTATTGAGTGCATAGATGGTTCCAAGTGAAATGGTACCATCATCTCTGACAAGAGGTTCTGCTTCCTGCATGTTCAACCAGGGAAAAATCGCCACGTGTTCACTGAGAACAAAGCTACTTGTGCACAAAATTTTTCTGTTTGCCCCCTACATATGCATCTCAGGATGCACATTCAGAACACATTTCCTGCAAAAAACATGAGAAAATATCCTTGCAAAAGTCCACTCTGGTCTAGCATCACCAACATTGATTAGGAAATGAATTGCACAGGTTTCATTGTATTCCCTTGGTCTCCTTTTTCTAAAAACTCATTGAAACTGCAGGTGCCTGACAGCAACCAACTTACCATTGACCAAGAGCACAGTTGTTTCCAATGAAAACTGTGCCTGTTAGCTCTCAGAAGCCATTGGATTTAAGGCTACTTCAGCCAGGATCAAAGCTCAATGGGCACGATGAGAAAAATGTCATTTCCTAATGTGGAAGCTGCTTGCCAAAATTCTTCTGTGCTGCAATTCCAAGATATTTTCAGGAAGCACACTCAGAGCACAGTTTCAGCCCATATGCAAAGAGTGCTAGCAAGAGTGCCCTTGGACCTAGGTCAGCAACTTGGAGAACTGTGGGCCCACTGGGAAGAGCAATTCCCCAAGGTGGATTGAAATCCATTGCTCAATTGTTTGTCACAGAATTCACTTGAAATCCAAGTGCCTGCCTGCATTGAACTCGCACTGACCAATTGTACAAACACTTCAAAGGGAAACTGCCACCTCTGAGAAGCGGTGGTTCTTCATGCTAGTTTAAGTAGTGACAAACCCCAATGTGCTCACTGAGAATAAAATGAGCTCCTGAATGTTGAAGCTGCTGAGAGACTGCTTTACTTTTGCACTCCCAAACTACTCTCAGCAAGCACATTCAAAACCGAGGTCAGGCCCAAAATACAATGTTGGCTGACAAGAGAGGCCTTGCACCCAGGATCACCAATTTTGAGAAGGCAACGAGGACTGCTGAAAAGATGAACTCCACAAAATTCCATGGAAACCCACTCATCGGACCTTTCTGAGAACACTTGAAATGCAGGTTTCTGCATGCAAGGAACTGTGTGTGACAGATGGCAAAGTTTGCCAAATGCAAACATGCCTACCAGCTCTGAGAAGCCATTCTCATTCACACTTCTTCAACCTGGGAAAAATCCCCATGTGCTCACTGAGAACAAGTTAGCTTGTGCTACTTGAAGCTGCTTCCACAAACAGTTTTACTTCTGCACTTCTAAGCTGTTCTCATCAAGCACATTCAGAGCACAGTTCAGGCATGAAACACAAAGTGCACCAGAAAGAGATCACCAACTTGCAGGAGGAAAGAGGACCAGCTGAGAAGATCAGTTCTCCAAAGTCTCACTGACATCCACTTATCACATTTGTTTACAATATACACTTGAAGTGCAGGTACCCAAATGAGTGAACTGTTTTTGATCAATGGCACAGAGGCTTCAATGTGAAAGCATGCCTGTCACCTGTAAGGAGCAATTTTTCTTTCTTCTAGCTCACACAGAAGAAAACACCATGTGCCTACTTACAACAAAGTTAGTCTTGCAAGTTGAAACTGCTTGCAGCAAATGGCTTCCATTCCCCACTTGCAGCCATCAGTGGTTGACAGATGGCACAGAGGCTTCAATGTGAAACCGTGAATGCCAATCATTACAAGTGCTTCTGACACACTCTAGTTGAACCAGGGAAAGCCCAAAGTGGTCAATGAGAACACACTTTGTTCCTGCAAGTGGAAGCAGCTTGCATAAACTGCTTCAGATAGAAAATTCCAAGCTCTTCTCAGCAAGCACATTCAGAAAACAGTTCTGGCCCAATGGAAAAAGGGACCTAGCAAGAGGATCCCATACATATGATTACCTTCATAAGGTAGCTTCCCAACTTCTGTGTGGAACTGTGTTTCTCCTTGGCCCTTATGCTGTTTTGGAGACCACTAGCTCAGCTTTGTGCAGGATCATCAGACCTGGACTTTTGGCAAGACCTGTACAGCCCTCACACATGCTCAGATGCTACAGGACTTTGCAGACCAGTCCAGACAACAGTAGGCATCCATTCATTGTCTGCAGTCTACAGATTCCTAGATGCATGGCATTCATTATCATCAAATGCAGAATTTTCATCAAAACCATATATATATATGTATGTATATATATATATTTCCAATCTGAATCAAGAAAATCAGAAATATCCCCAAATCCAAAGAGTGGATCTCCTTTGTGATGCTACCAGTGGAAAATTCCACAGCTGACCTCATGGGATGGTACACAGTGAAAACACAGCTGCATGAAAAATATTACATGACATGACCTTCTGGTTATGTAGAAAGTGGCATGTGAAGTACACATGCATGTCTTCTTCAGACATGAGATTCATTTGCAAGACACCTTATCAATGGAAAATACTCCAAAATGGGAGAAATCAGAACCACATCTCCAAAGTATTTCAGAAGAGACCAACTCCATCTGTGTATCTATCGCTCAGTCAGTGTGTGTGCTCTAGTGTGTGTGTGTGTGTGTGTGTGTGTGTGTGTGTGTGCGCTCTAGTGTGTCTTTGTTTGTATTTGTACCAAGATAGCCGATACTTCATTGCCCCCATTGGAAAACTGACTCAGATAATGCCATCTGCCAAACTCCTAAAAACCAAACTTCTTGCTAATACAAGGAAACATTCCTTCCTGTTGGTTTGGATGTGTCCTTTAGGAATCACTGCTACATTTAGTATACTCAAATCATCACAGTAGATCAGGAAACAAAAACATATATATTTTAAAATAATAATATATTAATGGAAACAACAAATACAGGATAGAGTAACAACTGTGTTACTAAACAAGGTCAAGGACAATGGCAAACTATAGATACAAACTTTGAAGAAAATAATTATCAATGTAAATATTCCTGGGCTGCCTCAGCCCTGCCCAGGCA
This sequence comes from Ictidomys tridecemlineatus, assembly GCF_052094955.1. Classification (NCBI taxonomy): domain Eukaryota; kingdom Metazoa; phylum Chordata; class Mammalia; order Rodentia; family Sciuridae; genus Ictidomys; species Ictidomys tridecemlineatus. The sequence continues at coordinate 32,697,133 of NC_135488.1, read as the reverse complement.
CACAGCAGCAGAATAGTTTTGCAAGCATCCTCAGGAGGGCTGGAGCCTTCTTTGTAGGACGAGAGGGAGGTTGAGGCTGGATCCACTCATCATTATTTTGGGGGAGGCTCCTTTTCCTCAGCACGAAGATGGGTTTTCTGTGAGGGTTCTTTGCGTAAAATACGTTGGCCTGCGCTGGAATCCTCAGCTCTGGAAAGAGAGGGGTATACAAAATAAGGTGGCTCAGGAGGTGCTCTCTGGGACACCCCAACATCTGAGAGCCTGTGCCAGAAAAGGCCAGAGCCACACACCTGAGAGCTCTCCAATTCAGCACCAATACCAACAAGACAGCCTCCACAGTCCTCCCTGAGGAAGAACTAGGCAGAGCACTTCCACAGACCTAATGTCGGTTCCTACCAAAAGCTTTGGACTCCAGAACATCCCAGGTCCTCTTACATCTGCCAAAGTACACCACTAGGGTTTGCATCTGAAATCTCCCACAAAAGGCTCCTGTGCCGAAGATTCAGTCCACACATGAGCCATCTTCATGAGTGGGTTTGGAGGGAAGCATTGGATGGTGAGTGCTCTGGTGTCAACATAAAATTCTCATTCAAGATGAATACACTACTGGGAGGTGGGAGGGACTGGAAGAAAGGTTGAGCGTGGTTGGAGGAAGACCTAAACAGGGGTGCGCCCTGGGCAATAATACCTTGTTCCTGTAGGCTCCACTGAATCCTCATTCTCCAAGTAGAGGTCCTCCTTCTCCATCTTTCTCTCTCTCCCTCTCTCCCAGCCTTGTTCTCTCTCTCCCAGTCTATGCCTGTTTGGCAAGGGCTGAGAAGCTCTCCACTGCCACACACTAGAGCTTTATAGACAGCCTCAGTACACAACCAAAGAGAAAGTTGTGAAAGCCAGAGAAAAGGCCTAGGATTCCTCAAGTATGGCCACAGTGAGGACAGGCTGACCAGCACAAATACCACATTAGAGCCATGCTTCTGCATTGGTGGAGCCCACCTCCATGTGAACCAGGCTTCTGAGAATGGAGGCCACATTCCAAATGCTGCCCTATTGAGAACAATGGTTCCAAAGGCCAGCAAAGGGAATGCTTCCCTCCAACATGGTGTATGGTCCAGTGGTGCCATGACCCCAAGTGGGAGAATACAACAGCCCGCTTCTCCTTCCTCTGAACACGTGTTTCCTGTCACCCTCCTCTAACCTAGAGCCTGTTCTCCAACCCTTGTGGGTTGGATGTGAAGATCTCTGCTATGAATTTCTAAGGCTACCAAGGCCCCAGACAGACTTCCACTTCCATTGATTCTACTAACCTAACAGTAGGTTAAGATAGGAGACAAGTGATCCTAGAACTCATTGGGATGGTGGTCTTCAGCATACATAGGCTGGGATAATGGCTGCTGTGGTGTTTGGCTCACAAAAACCAACCAACCAACCAACGAAAAAGTGCTGGCATTATTATCAGATGAGCTTTGTGGCTACGTGCTCAGGAAGCCCTCATCTGACTCTAGTTAGGGATCATAACCTGGCTATTGTGATCACTCCTTGGCAAGTGAACTCAGGTACAGAAGACCATGGAATTTATGCAAAGACAGATGATTCAAGCTGTCTCCCAGGCTGTGTTTTCTTCCCAATTTCATCCTGTTACTGCTTGCTAGAATCCTGGCAATGCTCTGCCAAGGCAGAGGTTTTCTGGTCACACAGAAGGCTTTCAATCCTACTGCTTCAGTCCACAAAATGCCAGTTCCCTCTTTAGCCCATGCATTCCATGTTCCTCTGAAACCACTCCTATCCCAGACCATGAAAGCATACTGCTCCTGGAAAGAGGCTTTCCTCCTCACTCCTCAAAGATGTCAGCTTTGGATGCCTGTTCATGTACAGGGGAGGCACCTGGTGGGGAGCCACAATATCCACTGGGGTATACCATTGGACCTCGAGACCTTCCACCAGCAGAAGTGCAGTTGGCTTTGTGCACGAACCCAACACACCTATTGGAGTGTTCTTGGGGGTCAGAGACTACACTTTGGTGCTAAGAGTTGACCTGAGTCCACATCCTGACCCTTGCTCTCTGCCATCTGATTGTCCCACTTACTCTGACGGTGAGACATGATTTGGCCCAGCTCATAATCCTCCGGCTTCTCCTGAGTACGCAAGTGTAGGTCGAGGGCCCTGCGGATGACGACAGGAGCCCGATCGTGGCAGGTCACCTGGAGCAGCATGGAAGACAGGCCTTCAGGAAATGGGCCTTGAAGTGACTACTCAAGGACAGTGGGCAGGGGCATTCTGGAGGCACCTCCACTCTAAATACAAGGGCAACATCCATGACCCTACTACCTGAGGCTGACCTCCTGCTCATCGCGTGGGCTCTTCCCATAGGCTACTAGCCCAATCCTTGTACATAACTTCCTGGACCTGCCATTGCTCTTTGTGCAGCTGCACTTCTCTCCAAGTGAAAGGACCCCACTACCTGCATACAGATGCAATCTCATCCCACAAGTTGAGAGGAATTGGACAATAGCCTCCAAGATCCCAGGTCAGCCCGAGGATGCAGGCGGCATTGGGAATGGCCTAGGCACAAAACCTACAGGCTTTGGTCTGGATTGCCAGGGCCCAAATCAGACCCAGGAACATGACCACACACAGGAGTGCTGAAACATAGCCACGAGAGCTCCTGGCCTCCAGAGGCTCAGTGCTGGCTGGGGTGTAGGAGGGCACCTCATCCAGCAAGGGTGGTCATTGGGTTACCTGGACATTTAGTGTGCTTGTTCCACATCCATACTGACTCTGCAGAGAGACTCTCTCAGCTCCTTGTTCAAGGAACATGCAGAACCTCACACTGCTGTCCTCCTCCATAGACGTCAGCATCCCATAGAGTGGAACCTGCAATCTAGGTCCTGGCCTGTTCTCATCTGTCACCTATACCTGCCTCTGCCCTTCTGGACTGCATGCTGCCACCTGACACACAGACTCCCTCAGACATGGTGGTGGACAAGCTTCTGCTCTCCCTCATCTCAGCTCCAGCCCTTCACACTGACCTCTCCCTTCTTGATTCCCATCTATCCTCCTGATCATCCAGAAGCTCCAAATTCAAGAGGGCATGAGTAGTCCATGGTATTGGACCAGTGTCTGCTCCCCACCCAGGTGTAAGCACCAGGGGACACCCCTGCTCCCAGGCTTACCAGGACCTTCTTGGCCGACTTTGGACTTTGTATTTCTAAGTGGACACGAATTAAGCAGGTGTCTCCCACCTGCTTGTGGGAATGCGGCCTGGAGGACTTGCAGGTTGATTCTGAGAACTGTGGGGGATGGAACATCAGCAAACCCAGAAACAGAAAGCCACCCCAGCCTGTCAGTTGGCTCTATGGGCTTCTAGCACATATGTCCAGGTGCTGAGGCTTCTTATTTCCCCAGGTGGGAGTGGAATGGCAACACAAGTACAGCTTGAATAAGGTAGGTGTTTACCTCCTTTCTCTTGACCTCGCGGCGTTTCCTCACGATGAAATATTTTATCCGCGGGGTCCTAGACTGATACATGGGTGAGTGGTCAGGGGCCTTGATTTCTGCAGAGCAAAGTGGAGAGAATTGTTAGATGGCACTCAAGGATTTTACCACAAAACACACACAACCCCTGAGAGTCTCCGCCAGGGCGAGCCTGCACCAGAATTGAGAGCCCTCCTATCCAGCTACAGTGCCACCAAAGACTCCCTCAGTGATTCTTCCCTGGAGAAGATGATGTACAGGATTCTAAACCAAAAGAGCACCAGGCAATGGAAACAGCACCTTGGGCCCAGAACTTCTCAGTGCAGGTTGGATCTGCCAAAGGGACACTGCTAGGCTCTGCATCAGGATTGGCAAAGGCTCCTGTGCTTAGGCCTTTCTCCCCAGGGCAGCCATGCTCACACATGGGCATTCAGGGAAGCGTTGGATGGTGGGCGAATTCATCCCCTTGCCCTGGATGAATCCACTCATGGATGACTACGTGGAGGGGAGGTGGTATCCATCAGAGGTGTGTTGGGCATGGACATGGGAGGACTTCAGCAGGGTGGTGCCCTGGAGAACTCTATTGTTTTCTAGGTTCGCTCTCCTTCCCCTTGTTTCTCATCATGAGCTGTCTGCTTGGTACTTTTATTCTGGTTTTTGTTCTACTTCTGGCTCTTCTTTCTGTCCTGCATCTTCTTGTAGTTCTTTCTGGGTCTTTTTCTTGTTCTTACATGGTTCCTTCTTGTTCTTCTTCTTGTGTATCTCCCTCCACCCTTCCTTCTGTTCACTTCCTTCTTTTTCTTCTTCTTCCTCCTGCTCTTCATCGTGTGATCCTCTCCCCACTCAGTTGTGTCTTCTTTCTCCTCCTCCTTCTCCTTATATCTCTGGCAATGGTGGGGCGTCCTGAGGAGTTCAAATCTATCACACTCTTCTGCCCAGATGCAGCCTCCGTTCAGTAGTCCAAGATGAAATCAGTTCTCAATCAATGGCCAGGAGTGAAACCAAGACCGAAGACAAGTGACTTCCTTTCTTTGTCATTGTCACAGTCAGGAAAGACTTCCTAACAGACACCGTATTCTGGATAGGCTTCTACCTATGGAAGTCCGCACCTCATCTGGACCAGGATTGCTAAAATAGATTCCACCTCCATAAAGTTTCCCCAATGAAAACAAGGTTTCCAAAATCTAGGAGAGGGCCAGCATCACTGCCACCCTCCTGCCATAAGGCATAGATGCCATCACACCTAGTGGGTTCCAGGCCCCCCGTAGTCCTCCCTTTTGACGTCTGTTACACACAAACCTCCCCTGGTCTGGAGCCTGCTCTCAACTGATGCTTGGGTTGAAAGTCTGTTTCTGAAATCATCTTCGTAGATTCTCAGTTTGGTAATTCCTTTTGACTGGCTTATTTTTGTACTAGGGATAAAACCAGAGGCAATTAAGCACTGAGACCATTCCCAGGCCTTTTTACTTGGGTACAGGGTCTCCCTAAGTTTCTGAGGTTGTTTGGAAATCCCCATCCTCCTGCAATGCCTCCCAAGTCCCTGAGATTCGCAGACACTGCCCCTTGCCCAGCTCCTTGCACCTCAGTCTTCCTCATGTGTGAGACAGAGCCAACCCAAATGAGGTGGTGTGGGAAAATTGGAAAACTCACTTACGTGCCCTACAGATGGTGGGTTCTATTGTGGACAGGCTGGGATGGTGGAGGCTAGGAGTGTCTGGCTCACAAGAAAGGAAAGAGCACTGGCATTGTGGACAGCTCAGCATTGTGGCCTCTGTTCTTCAGATGCCCTTCTTTGTTGCTGGAAGGAATAATAACCTGGCCATTCTGATATCTTCAGGAGATGGGCACCCAGGCACAGAGGACTTGGAATTGTTCCCAAAAGAACCCAAACAGGCTGTCCCCTAGCCTTGACTTCCTCTTCACTGAGTCCTGTTCCCAGTTGCTGCAATCCTGACATTCCTGTGAGTAGGCAGGACTTCTCATATCCTGGCCATGGATTGGGACCTGTGCTGCTTCTGTCCATAGCAATGCTGATCCAATCAGGACCCATGTTCTCCTCCTCTTCATTTGAAGGCATCCTTATCAGTGAGCCATAAACCAAACTGATGATGGATTGAGCCTCTCTCTGCCTTGCCCTCATGGATATTAGCTTCACATTGCCAGACCAGGTCCAGGGGAGAACACATTTAGGGAGGTTCAACAGCCCCCTTGGGCCTCATTGAGCACCTCCACATTGGACACGCCCATCACTGCACTTGGTCTCCTGCACCAGGCCCACCACACTTTGGTATTTTGTGGCCAAGGCCCACTTTCTCTTGGCTATGAGTTATCCTGAGCCCACTGTGGATCATGTCTCCCCACTGTCTGATTGTCCTACTTACTCTCATGCAGAGGAATCATTCTCAGCATCTCAAAGTTCTCCACATCCTCATGCTGCAACAAATTTAGGTCCAAGGCCCTTCGGATGAGGCTCTTCACTGTATCCACACTGGTCACCTGGATCAGGGTGGAATAAATGTCATCAGAGAATGGCTTTTAGAGGAGCTACCCAGAAGACTGTGGTCAAACATTCAGGAGAAATCTCAGCTACATATACAAGGGCACAATCTTGTTATCCTGCTACCTGAGTGTAGCCTCCATATAACCCCTGGGTTCTTGCAACGTGCTACTAGAACAATCTTGGTACAAATATCTGCCTGTACCTGCCATCTCCCCTCCCCCTGGGGAGCCACATTCCACTCAGGTCAAAGGACCAAACTGCCTATGCACAGACATACTCTCATCTCACTGAGACGAGAGCAATGGGCCAGGGATCTGTGCACCAAGTGTGCTCTGGGGTGCAGGCTGCCTTTGTGCGTGGAAGAGGCAGACGCACTGAAAATTTTGGTCCTGACTGCCACTACACAAAATAGACTCAGATACAAGAGTGTGTACTTGAGTGCTTCATGATAGCCTTGAGAGGCCCTGGCCTCTGGAAGCTCGGTGGGGGTCTGGTTGTAATGATGTACTTGACTCAGCACTGGCAGTCACTGAACGTGTCTTCTCTGCAGCTGGACACCTGCAGCATTAGCGTGTCTACTGCACATCCATAGAAATTCTGTCAAGAACCCCTTTAGCTCCGCATTTACATACATGAAAAGGCTAACATTCCGAAGCTTTGGCATGACCCCCCAGGTGATCCCGACCCCAAATTCCCACACCTAGTCATGCTAAGGAGGTTCTCTTCCCTGCTACAAGGAACACATCCCCTCCTACACATGTGACAAGTCACTGCCACCTCCTCTGCTCCAACCTCACTCATTGAGAATACCAAGTTCTAGGCACTGCAGCCTGCACCCTGGACATATCTCTGCCTTCATCTGTCCACAGAACTTCCGTCTGCACTTCTGGCCTGCAAAACCCACACTACAACACCCACTCACCACTGGAGCTGGGCATGCTGATGCTCTCCCTCCTCAGGTCAAGCCCTTAAGATGGACCTCTCTCTTCTTTATTTCCCACCACAGCCCCGGGGTTGGCTGTGTCTCCTGCCTTCCACTGTGTGGACACCCAGGAGGCAGCCCTACTGTCGGGCTTACCAGGATGCGCTTTGCCTCTCTCTCGCTCTGTCCCTCTAGGAGGATATAAATAAAGCGGTTGTCTTCCACCTGCTCGCTGGAGTGAAGCAGTGAGGAGCTGCTACTGGTGACTTTTCTCATGCAGCACTCATTGCTTTGGGTGGCCTGGGGCAATGATCCTGCAGCCACTGCAGAGCTGCTGCTCACAGCTGCTGGGGTCCTGGATGCCACTGCCACAGAAGGCTCCAAGAACTGTGGGGGATGACAACATCAGCAAAGCCCAGCACCTGCACCCCACACAGCCTGGCAGTTGGCTCTGTGGGCATTCTACAACATCCATCCAGAACCTGAGGTTCTTGTCCCCTTGGAGGATGTGGAGTGGCACCAGGAGTAAAGAGTGAAGAAGGTGACTGTTTACCTCCTTTGGCTTGACCTTCAACGACTTGCTGGCATCTGTTTCCCGAAGAAGAAAGTCATAATGCACTCCTCCAATCAGGCCGTAATATACTTTCGCATCAGCAGGGACCCTCAGCTCTGGAGAGGCAGGGGCAGAGGCGTGGTAGGTGACACTCAAAAAATACACTACCCAACATCCCCCACAACTGAGAGCCTCTGCCAGCTCAGGTCTCACACACAGACCTGAGAGCCCCCGAATCCAGCTACTGTTCCACCAAAGACTCCCCACTGATTCCTCCCTGAGGACCCTCTATGCACAGGAGGTCCAGTACAGGAACACCTTTCAAGGAAATAGCCCCTTGTACCCCAGACTCTCTTAGTTCACGTTGGACCCAACAAAGAGAAACAGCTAGACTTTGTATCTGGATTGGTCACCAAAGACTCATGTGTTGAAGGTTTTCTCCCCACTGCAGCAATGATCACAGGTGGGTTTGGGGAAAAGCATTTGATGGTGGGTGCCTCCACCTTGCCAGTGGATTCATACACTCATACAGGGCTACACTAATTGGAGGGGTATGGTTTGGAGGTGTGTTGAGCATGGGTGGAGGATGTCCACAGCAGGGCTGTGCCATCCAGAGCAATATATTTCTCTTGAATTCCCCACTACTGCATTTCCTGCTCATGAGTATAATTCTCATTCACATTTTTAATCAATGTATTGTTATACTTCTTGTTCACCTTGTGTTTCTCCTTCTTGTTCTTGTTCTTCTTCATCTTCTCCTCATGCTTCTTCTTATAGTCATCTTGAACTTCTTATTCATGGTCTTCTCCTTCAACTTATTTTCATTTTTCTCCTCCTCCTTCTCCTCCTCCTCCTCCTCCTCCTCCTCCTCCTCCTCCTCCTCCTCCTCCTTCTCCTTCTTCTTCTTCTCTCTCTCTCTCTCTCTCTCTCTCTCTCTCTCTCTCTCTCTCTCTCTCTCTCTCTCTCTCCTCCCTCCCTCCCTCCCTCCCTCTCTCTCTCCAAGAACAGTCTACAAGCTGTGAAGGGTTCTATTCTACTACACACTTCTCTCTAGAAATGGCCTCTGGTCCTAAGTGGACTCAGTTTGCAATGAATAAAAAGATTGGAAGCCAGAAATGATTCTTCATTGAACTGCTTTTCTCATGTACTCATCTAGGTCAGGAAAGGCTGCCAAAGTAGGCACCCTGTGGTTGTCTGTCTTCTTTGACACAAGACAAAGAAGCCTCTCTTCTTGGCCCTTTGTGGATAATAGCTTTGCAATGCCTCCTCAGGCCAAGGAAAGAACACGATAGGCAGGTCCACAGCCCCTGGGGAACATGAAGAACCTGCAGATTTATGCCCCATCATTACACTTTGTTTTGTGCACAAGTCCCACCATACTCTTCCTGGGCATTGGGCCAACGCACACTGTGTTTTGTCTCCCAGTTATCGTGAGCCCACTGTGACTCACTGCTCCCTACCCTCTGATGGTTCCACTTACTCTGATGGTTCCAGACAATATGCAGAAGCTCATAGTTTTTTGGATCCTTCTGCTGGAGCAAGTGTACATCTAAGGCCTTGCGGATTACGACTGGAGTCCTGTCCTGGGAGGTCACCTGAGCAGGGTTGGAGAAAGCTCATCAGAGAGGGAATTTGGGAGTAGCTACCCAGAGGACAGTGCTCGAGGACAATCAGAGATAAGAGAGCTCTCAACACAAGGGCAGCATCTTGATACCCTGCTACCTGAGGCCTTCATGTGATCATGTGGGGTCTTCCTATGAGCCTCTAGTCCAATCTTGGTACAAGAGTTTGCTTCAACCTGCTATGCCCTACAGGGACAAGGGAATAAGGACCAAAAGGCACACTCTAGTCCCCACAGATGGGAGGAATGGTCCAGTGGACTTCCATATCCCTGCTCTGGTCTGGGATGCAGCTGCATTTTTGTGTGGACCAGGCACAAACCCTAGGTGCTTTGGTCTTGACACCCAGGCACAACACACACACGGACTCTTTAATGATAGGCATGGAAGCTGCTGGGCTCGAGAGTGTCAGTGCTTGCTGGGGTGTCAGGAGGTTTGGACCCAGCAGGTGCAGTGGTTCAACATGGCTCCCCTGGAGGTGGTCACCAGAGTCTCATGATGGATACTCCACACCCAGGAAGATCCTGCACAGAGAGCCGCTAAATCTCTATTCACATACATGCAAACTAGGACACTAATGGGCCCCTCCAAGGCCCCCAGTTGTCTGTGACCCACACCTACCCACCCTAATCATTCTACAATGGCTCCCTTCCCTTCAACCAACAACATATCCCCTCCCACACACAAGAAAATGACTGCCAACTCCTCTGCTTCAATATACTCCTCCTCAATACCACGGTTCAATATACTCCTCCTCAATACCAAGGTCAGTAGAGGATGGCCTGTACCCTCGATATTTCTCTGACCTCCTCTGAACCCAGCACTCACTCCTGCACTTCTGACCTGCACACCCCCAAACACGCAGGCCCACTCGCACCCAGACCTGGCATGCTGCTGCTCTCCCGCCTCTCTCTTCCTCACTTTCTGCTCTCCTTCCTGACCTTCCAGAAGCTCCAGTTCAAGAACACAGGCCTAGTCCAAAGAGTTTGCTGTGGACTCGGTCTTCCCCACTGTGGGCTCCCAGGAGACTCCCCTGCTCGAAGACTCACCAGGATGCTCCTATACTGTGTTGTCCTTTCATTTTCCAGGTAGATGCGAATGACGCACCTGCCTCTCATCGGATTGGTATATTTGGGCCGTGGGGAGTACTGAGTGGAGACCCCTGATGTCCTGGACTCCGGCTCTGCCCCTTCCCTGGGAGAAGGCTCTGGCTCTGGGGTTGGCTGAGGAGCCGTGACAGGAACTGAGCTTGTAGCTAGAGGAGAAAAGATGCCAACATGACTGCCTTGCCCTGACCTTCGCACAGACAGACAATACCCCTTCTGCCAGGAAGAACTCAGGCCCTTAGCCCACACAGGACCTCTTTGCAAACTAGGGTCACTTCCTGAATGGACAAAGGCTTATCCTAATTTCCAACCCAACACCAGGCATACAGACTCCCTGCAGTGGAACAACAGTCAGACCTTTCCTCATATACCCTTAGGTACTCACCACAGTCCACCTGGCTCTCAGGCTCTGCCTGGCTTGATATGCCATCTTCAATTGGGGCCAGGAGGTGGTGTGCTTGGTGCTCCAGGTTAAAGCCACTCAGGAGGAGCCACACGTATGGCAGCAGCTGCTGCAGACTCAGAGAGCCTGGAGGCTGATGGGAAGCCTCGGTGTGGAAGTTCACCCAGGTCCCCAGGAAAGAAGATGAGGCACTGTGGGGAGGCATGTGTGGAGTCAGCGAAACCCTGGCCTTGCCTTCGCCATGGCCTCCAGAGCAAACCTCTGACCCTACCCTCCTGAACCGTCCCTGGTTCTGAACACACCAGTCCACCTCAGGAAAGACACAGTGGCTGTACAGGCAGGGACAGGACAGGTCGCTAGGCAAAGAACCTTCAATGAAGGAGCGTTAGATTCATGGTATGACCAGCTCTCCCCTCCTCTGGGCAGGCCCGACACTCTTCTTCCTCTTGGCTACCTGCTCTCCAACCTGGAATGCACCTTCCAGGAGTGTCTGTCCTCCTGCCCACTCTTCTCAGGGCTCAAGAGACACCTCCTCCCCTGGCGAGGGCTGCAATGCTACCTCATTCTCTGTGAGCTCTCACTGAGTCCCCCTGAGTAGCGGTGGACCTCTCTTTTCCCATGAGTGCAGACCACATCTCTGTGGCCCTGAGGGAGGACAGGGAGGTGTAGAGTAGGGGATCCATTATCCCAGGGCCTTCCCCAGAGGACCATGACTACCTACAACTCCCCGCCTTACCCCTCCTACTGTTGAAGCCCCACACCTTACACTGCAGGCAGAAAACTGAATTGGGGAGAGCAGTCTTTCCTCAGCCTTCCCAAGTCAAATCACCTTGCAGGTCCCTACTCTAGAAACAGGAGCCTACCCTCTTGACCTCAAGCCCATTCCATGTTGAAGTTGGTCCAAGGGTCCACCATAGTCACTGAAGAGGACAATGTGCAGTTATGCCCCATGGAGTCAGGGATGCAGTCACATGTAGGATATGTACTCATGGCACCTGCGGTTTGAGGCTGATCCCCATGAAAAGGGACACAATGGTAGTCATTTGCACCCCATTTTTCACTGAATTATGAAACGTGACTGGAAACGTGTCTTCACACAGTGGGTGCTTTCTCCATGTTCATCAGTGAATGAGCCCAAACTGCTGATTCCCACATATCTCTGGGTGTGGGAGCTGCCATGTCCAAAGCCCCTGTCCAGCTATGTCCCAGCTAGGATGCTCTGTCCCACTATGGAAACTAACATGTCTTTATTAACCCAAAAGTGCTTTTCCAAGGCCCGAGTTTTGAGACGCCTCTGGCACAGATCTACGTTCTTCACAAAGCCAACATCACACCAGAAAGACCACCTGGCCTTGCTGAGTCCACCTGGGAATGAGCTCAGTGCACACCATTGAGCTGTGGTGCCCAGTGTGTGGGGACTGCTCCACGGACCTCTGTGGATCAGCTGGAGTCAGAATGGTTTCTCTGCCTGAGAGGGGAAGTTCACTCCCCTTGCAAGGCTGTGGCAGGCACCTCCAGGACTCGTCCCATTCGGGGCTGACATTCCACTATGAGTGTGGTCCTCTATCTCGCTAGGTATCACAAACCTTTGGGTCCCTGAGAGGTACATGGCAGCCCCAAGACCCAGGCATGAGGGGGCTACACACTTGGGCTTGGTGGTCTGGTGCTTACCTTGGGAACAAGAGATCCAGCACCTGCTGGGTGGGGATGGAATCCCAGGAGATTAACCCCATGTTGCTGCTGAAATGTAGGTTTCTCCCACAAATGACAGGCAGGAGCTCATTCCTAAGCTGGTCCTGCCTGTAAGGTTCAAGGCTCTGTACCCTGAAGGGCTCCTCCGTGTTCTCATCATTTTCACCCTGGGTTGGGACCAAAAATGGTGGGTTCAAAATGGAAATGGTGACAAACAGAAAAATGACTTGTGCCAATACACTAGAGTCAAAGCACAATGGGACAGTTCCCATCAGTACAAAAACACACACACACACACACACACACAGAGTCAGAATAGGAGTCCTGGGCCATTCATCAGGGATTAGACTAGAGGGCCTGCTGGGCTCACCTGCCCTGTGCTACTCACTGTTATTCTTGAGCTCCTCTGCGACAATCTCCAGAGGCTCTGGCGTCTAAGATGAAGCCTCACCCAGTGCATCCACAAAAGGGCTAGTTGGCCCCCCTGAGATTCCTGGGAGCCTGAGGCTCGGCATTGTTTGCAACCACAGGAGAACATCCTTCTCACTCCAGTTTCTCCAACCAAATGAGCTCGGATGGCTTGGTCAGTGAAGTGGGTGCCTGGATACCAGGGTTCCATGTTCTGTTTGATCCATTGTCAAGGCAATGATGTCATTTCCTGTGTCCATACCTGAGCCTCTTTTCACATAAGACCACTTTCAAAAGCCCTATGGGCTGCTGATTTCTCCTCCATGCCTACCCATCTCAGGTGCGCAGGTGTTCACCAACAACTACCCAAACATCCCCACCAAAATCTGCCCTGCTTGGTGCCACTAGAGTTCCAGCTTGGAGCCTTCAAAAATGCATTCACAACTAGTCCTTCCCTCTCAGCAGCTTTTGGACCCTGGTCCCATTAATGTGCAACTCATGCTGTGCCCAGTCTTTTCTGGAAAGTAGGGTAGCATCTAATCTCTAGGGTTTATTGTGTCTATTGGCCCATAACACCCTCTATTCTCTCTGAAACCAGAGATGGGACTCACAGGTGGCTAAAGCACAAATGTAGAGATGGGACAATCACAAGAAGGGCAGAGACAAAGAATCCACCCCAACTCAATCAGGCCTGTGTCCCACACAGGAATGTGGCCAATGTCCGTCCCATCGTGGCTGCAGTTCCCTCTCTACACCATGGCAAGTTGGAGGGGACTGAGATGCAGAGGCTGCTCCCCTCTGCCATACAACTTCCCAAAGCTTCTCCTAAGATTTCAAAAGGGCCAAGTGTGTCTAGTGTTGGGGTCTCACAGAGACTCCGAGTTACCACATCATCCTGCTGCCCAGAACCGGTTCACCCCTCACCTCAAGGGGGCTCAGCCTCTGGATTCATGGGAATTGAAGTGGGTACAGGTGATGGGATATCACCTCCAAGACTGAGTTATGCCAAGTCCATGACCCCTGTCTGCATCCCTGTCTCCAGCACCACTCCCCTCTCTCTCTTTCCTCCTCAGAGCAAACAAATCCATTTAGCAAGTGTGTCCTGTGATAAAGACATGACGGTCACACATCCTCTCATTACAAAAACACTGAGGCTCAGCCAACATGGATCCTACCAGGAACACAGGCATAAACTCAGAGTCCGATCCTCCCAGCCGAGCCTCAGTGGAGCCTGGACTCCCAGCCTCCTGAGTCAAGGAAACAGAGGTGCCTAGCCAAGCCACCTTGGATGCAGCCGCACAAAAACTGAACTCATCAATGCCCCTTGCTCTCAGTTTTGAGTAAGAGGGGAGGTGGTGTTTCACAACCCTGGACATCAAGTGCAGTCTCCAGGCTTTGGGGTGTACCCTGACCTCTCTATCTGCCCAAGCCCTCCAACTCACACTGGCCTTTTACCCAACCTCCTCCTAGGGCCAAACTCAATCCTGCCTCTCAATTTCTGCTGCCTTCGCCAACACACTGCTCCCCAAAATGAGCAGGGCTGGCTCTCTGTTATCATGCTGGTGCCAGCAGCAATGCCACCCCACTGACATAATTCTGAGTCCCAACCTAGGCACTCCAGCTGTCTTTGCCACACCTGGCCTGTTTGGGCTCTGGCTCTTGCTCTTTTCTTTCATGTGCATGTGTTTTGAGGTTTTGAGTTTCTCCCACTGAAGAACTGCAGCTGTAGCAGGGTAGAGCTCATGAGGGTGACATTCTGAGACACATCCAATTCCATCAGGACTGTTAACTGGGGTGATGCTGGAACACAGTGATGAGTGAACACATGGGAGGTGGTTGGACCCACCTTGCCTCTGAGTGCCTTCCTTTCAGGACAGGAATGTAGGGATGGGAGCCCCTGGCGTGGGATGCTTTGCACAAGGCGTGACCATGGGCTCTCTTTCCTGGCAAAAATGGCTCCAATCAGCATGGAGAGCACTGTCATTCCTGGTGGCTAACAACAGCCCTGGACCCCAGAAAGGAACCCACACTCAAGATTAACGTCCGAGTGTGCGTGTCCTCGAAAAAATGAGGTCTCCTGATCCCAGGTGCAAAGGGGTAAGTCCTCTAACTCCAGGGGCCATGAAGGGACATCTGAGTTTCCCTTGTCCTTCTTTCCCTCTCTGAACCCATGGTGTCCTCACACTAACCACAGTTAGGACCCTGGCCTCATTCCCCAGTTGGGATCATTAGACTCCATAAAGGACAGTCTCTAAGATGCTCAGTAAACCACCACCCTCTGCACAACCCATAACCCTATTCACCCAAGAGGCAAGAGGATTTCTATTCAGGAAAACCAGGAAAGGGAGAGCCTTTCTCAAGGACACAAGGACATTAGTGAGTGAGGGAGTGATTAATGGATGGAGAACTATTTCCACCACCAACTTCCAGGAGCATATATGGCCCTTTGGGCACAGGTACGGACCCTTTTTTTCCAATCAAGTTTTTCAGAGAAGTGAGGCTGCCTTCTAGATGGCACCTCCACACTAAGGGGGTCTCCTACTTCTTCCACATGTATATATTGCAACGGGCCTCCCACTGTGCATCTGAGAACACTCTGTGGGCATCTGTAGCCTTTCAAGACCCCAGAAACCATGCGGGCACCCCAGCACCAGCAGAGCATTTGTGCACATCACAACAATCACCCCGGGTGAGAACTCTCCATTCCACTCTGTACTATGCCCTGCCATCTGTACTGATCAGTCCAACCCCTCTCCTTCCTGTTTCTTGATTATACTACCATGGTTCCCACACATGGATGCCAGGGTGCTTGTGGACCCCCAACCATTTGGGTTCCAGGAACAAATGCCACAGTGGAATGTGTTTGCGAACTTCTGGATGACGGGAAGTCCCACCCTCCAGGTTTTCATCTTCAATGTAATGAGTGCAGAGGGAGCCAGGAGGGCTCTGTCAGGTAGAGAGGTGGGAGCTGATGGAGCCTCAACTAAGTGCCCAGGACTCTGGGTTCAGAGCTGGTGTTATGTGGAATTGTTGAGAGATGTGACGAAAACCCAGCTCACTATATGCAGAGACAGCAGATGCCCTCACGTGGTCAGGCTGCTGTGCTTCTCAGAGCCCCAAGATGTTCCACAGGTGTGGAGGTGGGGAACCCACGTGCCAGCCCAGGCTGCTCCTGAGCACCTCTACCTGGATTCGAAGCACGTGACTCTGCATCAGAGTCATCACATCAATGTATCCAGGCCCCCCACCCCAAAAGTTCTCTCAGAGACACTGAAGTTCAACTGGCTCTGGATTTGACCTTTTCTCTGGGATTCTGGGGGCCCATTAATTAGGAGGTCACAACAATTCTCAGCACACAGGCTGAGCCTACTGAGATCCCAGGAGTATCCAGGCATTGCTTCTATTTATAGTCCATCATGACCCACGACACTGTGGACACGTATTGCACTCACTAAAGAAACCACCAGGCCCAGGGCCTTCGTGCCACTGGCCTGCAGAGATCTGGAGGAGCAGGCAACCTATAGGCTGCGTGGAACCAAAGACCCTAGATCCTGAGATCTGAGCTGGACACACAGGTCATGTGCACACAGTCACCACTGTCACTGAGAGTGCAATTGAAACACCCGCAGAGTTAGCAGTGGACCTGGTATGCCCACGAGTGAGGGTGATCTGCATTTCTTGAAAATGATCGTGTCCAGAGAAAGGCAAATTTTGTAGGATTTCACTTATCTCAGATTCTCAATTATCAGGTTCATAAAAAGTAAATACCATGTTCTTTTCCTAGGCCTCAAGGGCACTAGAATTCAGCATTGATGGCAAGAGTATGTCCACGTGAGTTCTGGAGATGCATGGTGGTGACGCCTATACACCAACATGAACATGCTTAATGCCACTCAACTGTGTACTCCAAAATGGTTTAATTACAAAACGGATGTTTGGTGTCAATTACCACAATGTAAACACTTGGGAGACTGCTGATTGACTTATCTTAGCATAGTTTGTGTTGTATTGGCACTGGGTAATTCATAGCACAGATTTTATTTCTCAAATTTGGGAGGCTGGAAGACCAAGACCGGGGGCCAACTTGTAAGAACGTTCTTGTTGTGTCCTCCTGGGCAAGCAGGTGAAAGAGGGACAAGGGCTGATTTGAGAAGCCCTTTCCCAGGGAAGGAGAATCCATGGCCTAAGCACGTCTTCAAGTTCCCACCCACTAACACATCATAATGCAGAGACAGCATAGAATGACAGCCCATGCTCCCCAGAACATCCCAACTTTTGGCATGAGTCCATTTCTGCAACATTTCACAAGTCATGATTTTGGATAAGACAAGAGTTAAGCTGAACACATGGGGAGCGGGCTCCCTTCTCGTCTGCTGCTTGCAGTGTTGCAGGTGGCCTTACAAGCCATCACTGAGGTTCTGCACAACAGCTCCGACTGCCCCCCATCACATCTCCATGAGGCTGACTCACACACAAGTCCTGAACACTCCCAAGCCCAGAAACCAGAAATGTTACAAGAAATCCAAGGGAGATTTGTTCAAAGTCAGTCCAAAACACCTGTCCACACAGGCTCAAGTCCCTTACAAAAGTGCCCGAGTATTTGCATTTAAACCCTGCATATCTTCTTCCTGTAGCACTTCCATTATCTCCAGATGACTTCTGACACCTAATACAATGAAAGGGCAGTGTGATTCTCTGTAACACTGTAAGATCCAGGAAACAATGAGGAGAGAAGTATCTGTCCAGAGAGACACAACTCCTTTCCTAATAGTTTGGATTTCCAGCTGGTGGGGATCATGGATGCAGAAGAATGGGTGCAGGGCCAACTGCACTTTCTTGCTTTGCATTGAGGGGAGGAAACACTGCAGCCAGAATGAGGGCTTCTAGGAGCTGATATCCTTCAATTCAACATCTGGACACATCTGACCTTCAGGCTGGAAGACTTTCTAGCAGGGGATCCAAGGACTTGCCTACTGTGGAAGGAATCCAAAAGAATAACTTACTTTAAAGGACATCAAAGAGGTTCAGGAGGGAGGGAGCCAACCCAATTGTCTAGACCACTTTTAGAGGTCAGGGGGTGGGTTCCAATGCAAAACACCGCAGTCCCATGGAGAATTCTGCAGTGTGTTGGTGATTAAGGAGAATGTGTGAATCCAGGGGTCACTAGGTCCTCTCAGCCATAAGGAGGGAACCTGCCATAAAGGAACTAGCACAAGGGTGCGAGGAATGCTCACTGGGGGGAGATCTGAAGGAAGGAAAGTGTACTCATTAGAAAAGTGTGCCCTGAAAATTCTTAGCCAGCCAAAAGTCGTGCGAACTTGTGTGGAAAAAGAGTCTTTGCACAGTGATGAAGCTAAGAGCTCACATGATGGAACACGGCATCAACTGGGACCAAATCCAATTTCTGATATTCTTGTAGGAAGAGGAGAGTCTGGACCCAGAGACCAGGGAGACTTGGGGATACAGCCTAAGTGAGGATGGAGTCAGGAGGGGATGCCCATATGGGAACCACAGATCGTGGGCAGCAGTAGGAGAGTGGGAAGGGCTGGGAGAGTTGGGGGGACAGTCCCCTTGAAACTTGGGAGGGGTTATGGAACTGGGACAGCCCAACACCTACTGTGATGAGCCTCTGGAGCTCAACGGAAGACACATCCTCTGTTGTCGGCCACCCAGTTGACAGAGTTTGGTTGCAGCAGCCTAGGACCCAGCTGAAGGTCTGAGTTGGCCATGCAGGTTGGATCTGGACCACAGACACCCTCATCAGAGACTGTAGGGTCTCAGCCCTGAGGCAAGACAAGCACCAAGTCAGGCCAGGTGGGGAAACGGCGAGGCACACACTCTGGGGGCTGGTGCCTGTGTTACTGGGAGCACTTCTGATCCCAATTCCCTGATCTGCTGCCAACACAGGCTACAGAGGAGGGTACAGGGACACAGACCACGGATCTGCCCCACTCAGTGGGCCCAGGCCAATACCACACCCAGCAGCCTCGTGCCATACCCAGTGAGTCTCGAAGCGGCCCCCTCTTCCCATCCTGAGAGCTCTTCCCTTCCTCATGTGCCACTAGCTCCCTACTGTCTCTGGCAATATCTACTCTGTGAGATGACAACATCCATGGGTACTGCTCTCTCATCCCAGGACAGTGTGGTCCCACACACCCTGGTGAAATGGGCCGCCTGGAAGCTGGACCTGGAGGTTGTTGAGGCTGAATGGCAGGTATGGTCCTCTGGCACTTTATTATTTAAGTTAAAAACACAAAAACAAAAACAAAAAACGGGTCTTGGTGCTCAAAAATGTTTGATTTGCATATTCTCATCCCCTAACCCCAATATTTTCATTATTTCCTCACATATGAAATCTTACTAGGAGAAAGTTAATTTCGTATTATACAAAGTTGATTGAAATAACATTGGTATAAATAATCAATCACCATACTTTCAATTTTTGTTCCGCTTTCCTCTTAGAAACCACATGGATACAAGAGAACAGAGGACAGACTCATGGAAATGCTTGAAATGACAAGAAGCTCCCACTCAAGCTCAGCATTTAGTCCTGGACAGGGTAAGACCAGGCCACTTTGACATCTGTTCCAAAGAGTCTACCAGACAGAATCCTCTGACTGATCCCTGACTGAGCCATAGGAACTGGCTAGAAAAGCCTTGACATCCTCAATACATTCTTCACTTCAGAATACTTGACAACCATTGATATCCATCTCTCGTTACCTTGTTCCCCAGCCAACCATTCTTCAACAAATTCAAAGGAGCAACTCATGCAAGCACACAGAGAGAGGTGTTCACTACACACATCCATGTGTGAAAAAGACAACTGGTATTTCTTGTTGGGGCTATTTCAAATGAAATCCCTTCTGCATGACCTCCACAAACAAAAGGAAAATATTTGTGAAATTCCCACATAGAAGAGAAGATACACTTGCCAAGGAGGCAGTGCCAAGAATTTTGACACTGCAAATGTAGAGTGTGTGTTTAGGAAGCAGTCACAGTTTCCATGAGAGAGTCCCATGAAATCAATTGGGAAGATCCATGCTCTAGCCCTACCATGCACGTGATGTGACTTGAAAGAGTCATTTAGTCTTAGTAACCATCATCACTAACCACTAAGTCAATGAATAAAGGTCCTCAGGTATCAAGCGACAAAATGTGGGATGAGCATGGATGAGGATGGGTGGGAGAATCCTCCCCCTCTAACACAATTAGAGAAGGATGTGCTGCCCTCAAGTGGCTGGGGGACCTGGGATCCTGCCACAGAGGGGGATTCCAAACCTCACATCCCCTGACCCAGGCCAGAAGACCAGGTAGAGTCCAAGGACCCTGGGGTGGCCCAATGGCAATAAAGGTCAAAAGGAACTAGGGATCTGCCTGGACCCTCAATCCCCTACTCTGAGCAGGGCTGCATGACGAGGCCAGAGGCCATCCACAGCAATCTGCCTTTATAGGAAAACAGGGACTGCAGGCTGCCTCTGGCTCACTGAATCAGGGTGGTATTTTCATAAAGCAAGACCACTTCCTCACATTTGACCAGCAGCTCATGCGCTGACAGCACAATGGCTGGCTTGACTCAGGCCCTGAGAAATAAAATAGAAAATTCATAGCAAACACATCTTTAGCTCTTCCACATCATCAGGGGGTGCGATTCATTTCCGTCAACAAAGGGGTATGAAATGGTGTCTAAACATGCTGGGGACTCACCTCTGTGTGAAACTCTTCAGGAAAAAGGGGATCAAATCTCATGAAGCAACTCTTCTCCCTTCTAGCCCATGGGCAATGCAAGGAACCTGCATGATACCAGAGGCTCACTTCTCTCTCCTGATGTCTTCTGGAAATGAATCATTAATGCTTCCTTCAAGGTGAAACAGAAGCCTGCATTCCCAGCTGCACAGAAGTGTCTGAGGGCACTGTCTCCCTTAAAACCCAAGAAGAAAAACAGGTCATTAAAGAGGCATATGGATTAGAGTACATGTTCAATGATCCATCCTCCCTGGAGCCTTCCACACGCCCATCTTCCACATTCACAGAGCAATGCTTGGCCATTCTCAAAGACCAGGAGACCATGATGCTCATCACCAGGAAGTCATTAAAGGACTCGAACAGAGCAGCATGGGTTGTAGAAGGTGGCACACCAAGGATCTTCAGCTCTGCTGCTACAACACAAGACCTTAACTTCAGTATTGACTTTCTGCCACCTACCAAGTACGATATTAGTGTCAAGCACAACATGCAGACATGCAAGTAGCAGGTGACACCCCACATCCATTTACAGAAGTGGGCAACATCTGCATTGGAACAAGAAAGTATCTTATCCTTACTGATAAAAATCATAAGAAACAAAGAATAAAATGGATGCAAGATTTCTCATTTCACTATTACGTAGCTGTTGGAATTCCCTATTAAAAAATACTTCCTCCAAAATAAAAAGTATCTCAGACATGTGTCAACTATTCAATGGATGACATTTTAAAACTATGGCCTTTACTTAATATTTATGTATGCTATAGCCCTGCCTAATGCTCTTTGAGAAAGGAGCACATAGAATTGGATCTTTGAAAACCTCACATTTGCTGATAAATATTACTGCTTATGTCAGGCATGGTGAAGTGAAAAGTGGGACTTTGGATGCTCAAAGAACACAATGTTGTGGGATTGGTGTCCCTGATTCATAGACAGTATGTGGTTTCTATGAAAGCCAGTGAGGGAGCAGGAGTAAGGAAGCTCATTGAACAGATGACCTCAGGGGATACTGGCAAGTAGGCCAAATTGAAGAACATGTTCCAGCTAACAATGGTATTTGGGCTCCTGAGCCCAGACTGGTTGTTAAAAAAGGTGCAGACAGGCAGTGTTCATGTACAAAATGTCTACCATTTAAAGGTGGGTAATTTAAATGGCATCTAGTTACACATCTGAAAAAATGGTCTGCCAACTTATGAATTTCATTTTAACAACAACAAGAAAAAAAAAAAAACCAGACAATTGTGGGAGGCCATCCTCGCACGTGATTTGACTTACTTCCCTGGCTGGGTGAGAGGCGCTCAAACATAGTTGTGTCAGAGCCATTCCCCACCCTTTCCCAGGTCCGAGGGCTTGTCCATGCAGAGGCGTGCCTGGCCACTGACCTGAAGACCCAATCGTTGCCCTTGACCTTGGGATGCTGCCCCCCTTAACGTTCACTGGATGGGATTTTCCCTTGAATTTTTTATTCCCCAATAAAAGCTTACTCCCTGCATGCTCTCCCTCTCTCCCTAGTCTCTTGTGTAAACCTCGCCACCACATTAGGTGGCTAGAAGTGGGAGCTAGAAGAAGCCGTCTCAGAGCTGTGTGAAAGGTAATGAGAGTCTTGTGTCTTTAATTTAAAACTCACTAGCAATTTCTTATGAACTGAACCTTCTTTCATGAAGCTCGAGCTGGTCGCAAGGCAGAAACAATGAGACATATAAAGATAAAACCTTGTCTTCACCAGGACGCCTAGAAATAGGTTTTATTTGGCTCATGCAAATAGCTTTCAATAGAAATTCTGATTTCTGAATGAACCCATTTAATTTTATAATGCACAGATCACAAGGCTTTCTTTACAGAATATTCTCTTCTTCCTCTTAAAGCCTCACATAGAAAATGTCTCACAGGACATCTGAAGGGAATGACCCAAAGGATGAGAGAATGGCTGAAACCGTTCTCAAATGTGCCCATATAGCCTAAAGTGTAAAGGCATCTAATTGTTATCTAAAACAATTATGAACCTATTTGATCCATTATTAATAAATATCACCACTTTACCACTTGAAGCAAATCACAGAAAATTGGAAACAGATGATCATTGGCTTTGATACCTTTACTTCCATTTCATTACCCAGAGATGATCAACTCTATACTTCAAATGATGCAAATTTATTACAGAATGCCTAAGATCCTGAGGATTTATTTTGGCTCAGCCCATGGTATTGCTTCATTATTTTATTATTTTGTAATAAAATGTAACTTCATGTTGGATAATATATTCAAGTCATGAAAATATCATCCAACATCATTCTTCCCATTAGCCCAATTTCTCTGCATGCTCACTTACTCTTTAGGAATTTTACTAATTATTTGAAGGTTCTAAAGGACCTGTTAGACTTGTAATGGACAAACAATCCAACATACTCCAGGGTATGTAAGGGTGCCATAAGAAAATAAGGTCAGCCTACAGCAATGGGCAGCTGCCTGCCCCAGGGTGGGAGGAGCCCTGGCCATGGCACCAGGGCTGCTGGGCAGCAGAAGCCTCCACAGCCCTGCAGGGAGCCTGGAGCACAGCTCTGCAGAACCATGCCTAGCCCTGGACAGATGCACATGAGTTCCCATCACAGGCTAGAGTGACAGTCCCAGGTGCATGCCTGTCATGCCAGCCACCAGGGAGGCTGAGGAAGAGGAACCTTCGAGGTCAGCCTTGGCAACTTGACCCCGTGGCAGAGGGGAAAAAGTTTACAGGGGTCTCTGAGGGTGTAGCTCAGGTAGGTCACTTGCCTAACAGGCTCAAGGACCTGAGTTCAATCCCCAGAACCACACATACACCAAAAAGTGACCTTGGAACATGGTTTAAAATGATGGGTCAGGTACACAGAAGGAACAGGAGAGGGTTTTTAAAGCGAGGACTTAAAACAAAATCCACAGGTGCGACAGGAAAACAAAAGGACACAGAGTCAGTGAGACCTGAAATACCTGGGCAGGTCTGTCTTTTAACCTGCCTCCTGCCCCCAGGTCACACTGGGCTCCTCCATTGGCCCTCCCCTCTCCAGGGGGCCTGCGGATGGATCAGGCCACCTCTTCTCCTCTGAGGTCCAAGGCGCAGGCCACACTGCTGAGGCCACCGCATCCTGAACAGGACCCTGCAAATCAAAACCCACCAGCTGTGACCAGCAGCTCCGCTGAGGAAAGCCCTTAGGTGAGAACCAGGACAGCGGGGTCTCGCGGTGGGCGCTGTGGGGACCGCCCTGGGCTCCAGGGGACAGGCAACCCGGGGCCGAGGTTCCAGGGCGGCGTCAGAGTCCTCCTGGGGTCCCAACCTCCTGTGGGCGTCTAGACCTGGGCCGCTCCAGGCCAGCTCACCTTCTCTGCTCCTGGATCCCAGGAGCTGGACCCACCACACCTGGAGCTGCAGCCCCGCCTCCAGGGCACTACTTCCGGGCTCCTCCCACACTGAGCTGTGGGGGACCAGGCTCCATGTTCCCGCCCTGGCATAGGCCCCGCCCCCGTCTCCCTGGGGAAGGTGGGGCCCTTGGAGCCCTGCCAGAGGAGCTGTCACCTCAGGTGGTGTGCTAAGGCAGGACAGCAACTAACTAGAGTCCTAACCTGTCCCCAGCTTCCTAGGAGTTAGGCCTGTGGCTGCAAAAAACGAGATCCAACTATATGCTTTCCTATAAGAGACTCACTTTTACACTCAGAAGTTATAAAAGAAATCTTAATTTTATAAATTAATCCTCTATCTTAATTAACTCCAGAGTTTTAGAACAATTATCCTAGGGGCCACATTCAGGCTTCCAGCTGGCTGGAAGGAAACGGTGATCATGACCCTGGGCTGGCCTGAGCGAGGGGATCCCCGTTCCTGAGCTTCCTGGGAACTGGAGCAGCACCTTGCCCACTGTCCAGAAGCATCAAGGCATGGTGCAGGCCAGTTTCCCCCACTTCCAGGCGGGAGCAGCCTCAGCCCTCTTTGAAGCCACTCAGGTTCCCATGTCTACTCCTGACCTAGGAGCCGAAGACTGGCAGCCTCAGTGCCCCATGTGCACCCAGCAGTCATGCTGCGACTCCAGAGGCTGTTCTGCCCCAGGCCCCCATGGCCTGTGTTCCAGCTGCTGCTGAGTAACAGTGGTCGTCGCTGTGCTGCGCAGGGGAAGGCTGAGCCCTCCTTCCTTCCTTCCTTCTCACCCCCTCCTTTGCTGTTTGCTGCCCACCTCCCTGTTCATCTGTCTGGCAGGCTGGGCACTCCCACAGTGGGCACGCCTTTCCTTCTGGCACCTTCCCACTCCATGAGGCAATGCTGCTTACCTGTTTTTTTTTTTTTTTTTTTAAATTCCTTTAGAGAAACCTCCTGACTTTTCCAAACCTAAGATGGCCAGAAAGTTCTGTGTCACCAAAGGTTAGCTGAGTTGAAGTAGTAAGAACATATCCTCTTGACCTCACACGGGGACCAGCAGTCTCTGGTGGCAGAGGTGCTGTGATTGGGGTGAATGGGCCTCAGGTAGGCCATATCCTATTTATTTTTAGCAATAATATAACAGCATTAAAAGAGAGGAAAAGAATGCATCAAGGAGAGTAACTAAGAACAGAGTAGGGACAAAGAGCATGAGAAGAAGATTAACATTAAACAGGGATGAGAGGTGGGAGGGAAAGGGAGAGAGAAGGGAAATTGCATGGAAATGGAAGGAGACCCTCAGGGTTATACAAAATTACATACAAGAGGAAGTGAGGGGAAAGGGAAAAATAATACAAGGGGGAGAAATGAATTACAGTAGAGGGGGTAGAGAGAGAAGAGGGGAGGGGAGGGGAGGGGAGGGGGGATAGTAGAGGATAGGAAAGGCAGCAGAATACAACAGACACGAGTATGGCAATATGTAAATCAATGGAAGTGTAACTGATGTGATTCTGCAATCTGTATACGGGGTAAAAATGGGAGTTCATAACCCACTTGAATCAAAGTGTGAAATATGATATATCAAGAACTATGTAATGTTTTGAACAACCAACAATAAAAATAAAAAAAAGAAAAAACAATGCATCAAAAAGGCAAAGGGAAGTCCATTTCTAGCACCGCCACACACACATGCACGTAGCTTCCTTCTACAGGCCAGCGCTTCTTGGTGCTCAGAACTCAGAGTTAAAATTCGGAGCTTCCCCTCCCCTAAGGGGCTGAGAACCTGATCACTGCAAATTGAACCCTTTGTACAAGAGCTCCAGAACGAGAGAGGTAATTCCTATTTAACCCTGAGAGAAGGCTAAACAATATAGAGCACTAAGTTAGATCTGAAACAGCTCCAGAGTCAGAAAGCCAAGCCTTGGGGAGCCTGAGACACCTGTGTGCTCCCTGCCACGATGACAGCGCCCCCTAGCCTGTCCCAGCCCAGCCAGCTCGCTGAACAGTCTGCTGGGCCCCTGTGCAGGACCCTGGAGCTCTCTCCAGGGAGCAGGGGTCTGCCCAGCTTCATCCGCATTTTCAAGGTCTCTTGACACCCACAGGCTACACTCATGTAAGGCTGTGGGCTGGGGCAGCTAGGGCCCTAGGGGACAAAGGGCTCTGAGACAAATAGGGCTTCCTGCTCTTGGCGCTGCTGCTCCACTGTTCTGTGCTCGCTGGCGTCCTGGAAAGACCCCTCGTGTCTCCTGGGAGCAGAGACATGGCTGAGCCAAGGTGGAGCTGGTAGGCAGGGCAGGTGGGGCTGGAGGTGGATGCTCCTTGGAAAGAGAGGAGAGGGCTGCAGGTGCCACACTCGCTCCCTTCTCTCTGTAGGTAGCAGGATGGGTGGCGAGGATGCCCAGTTGGGTCAGTCCTGCCTTTGCCCCTACAGGTGCTCAGGCAGGGCAGCAACATCCTAAAGTTCACATCTGGCCCCTGACCTTGACCTATGTACACCGCAGCCCATGGTCCACGCTTTGGAAAGGCCTAGGGCCTCTGGTTTCACTGCCATGGCCTGCTGTCGGTGAGCCAGCCTGTCCCTGGGTCACAACAGCAGGGTGCCCAAACCCACCCTTAGCATCACCAGGGACGCACACGGCAGGATCTCGCCATGTGCAGAGGCAATGCCAGGACAGCCCAAGTCTGGGTAAGGGGCAGGGGCGGCAGCAGCAGGGCGCCTGAGAGGCATGCTCTGATATCAAAGGTCTGGGTGCCCGTGTGCACTACACTCAAGCGAGAGCCTCAGTCCCTGAGGTTGGGGACAAGGACCCAGGGCCCTTCTTAGTAAGCCAACACACAGAAGAGTGCTCCTAGTTTCATCCACCCCCTGCACCACAGTCAAACCTGACCTTGAGATGGTGAAGGGACTTAAAAGCTAGTATCTGGAGCCACAGAAACTGCCGGAAGCGCTGTGCTGACAGGGCAGCGGGGGTGCCCTGGGCTCCCGGAGGAGCGGCTGGCAGCAGCAGCAAGAGGGAGAACTAGGCCCCATGGGTCCGGCTGGCCCCTGACAAAGACCGCTACTGTGCTGCTTCTCCTCACACTGGGAAAAAAACACAATTTTCTGAGAAAAGATTTGCCAAAAAAAGGGCCACGAATATCCAGGAAAAGAAAAAAGAGGCGGGGCAGGTAAGGAGAGATTAATCCCCAGGAGCACGTTATTAACAGTTACTGAAAGACTCAACACCCGTGTGTGATGACAAGCACCTGTCAGCTCTGGAGAAGGAACAGGGGATATTTAAAGCAAGGCCCTGACCCAGGGGCGGAAGCCACCACTCAGTCTGCTTCCCCTGCTGCTCCCCAACCTGCATCAGGCTCACCGTCTCCTGTCCCCTGTGTGACCTGGAGGAAGGCCCTCTCATCCCTCCAATCGGTTAACATCTGTTTTAAATTCCTCAGTCCTCTTCATTTGAACAAATTTCAGGAAATGGCAGCATGTATCTACCTGGTGTGCACTGACATTTATTTGGATATAAAATAATTAGGATATAGATAATTATAGCCAACACCACTGTGTTTCTGTATAGCCAGGGACTATAAATATGGACTAAGTGTTTTATATACTTGCTTTCAATTAAACCTCATTACAGCTGGAGGGAATTGACATTGCTATTATCCCCATTTTAAAGAGGCAGCTACTGAAACCCCGAGAGAAGGTTACATGACTACAGGGGATCCAGTGAGAACTGGAAGCTCTGGGATCTCCCCAGGAAAAGGCAAATGAAACCATGGTGAGAAACTGCTGTTCACTTTTTAAACTGGTCTAAACAGAAAAATCATACCACATGCTGCCAAGAACACGGAATCACTGAAACCCGTGCACAGAGAGGGGGAGAGGGTCAATGGCACAGGCATTCAGGGAAGCAGCCAGACCAACACCAGATGTAACAACAAACCCTCTGCTAGGCAGTCCTACTTGAGATGTAGGTAGCCTCACATCCACACACGCAGAAACGTGTATGCAAATATTTAGAGCAGGTTTATTTATAGTCACCCAAACCTAGAAAAACCCAAATGACCACCAACTAGAGGATGATAAACACATGGTGGCATGTCCATGAAATGCAGCAGTAACCATTTAGAATGAACAGGAACAAATCACTAACAAAGGCAACAGCGTGGACGAGCCTCAGATGTATGATGGTCCAAGACGCCAGACTCAGAGGCTGCAGGCCGCAGGCCACATGAGTCCACCTATGGCATCTGGGAAAGGCCAAAGTGCTGGGGAAAAAAACTGAAGAGTGCTTCCCCAAGTCCAGAGCTGGGAGCTGACAACAGAGGGACACAAAAGAACCTTTGAGAGCAAAGGGAATATTCTTTGGATTGTGGTGATTGTCACGTGATCGGTACATTTGTCAAAACTCCAGGAACTGCAACCCCCAAATCATAAATTTTACTGCATGCAAGTAAAACCTAAATAAACCTAAGATTAAAAAAAAAAAAAAAAAGTTCATACTGTAGTAACTTGGCCACATCAGTGTTTATAGCAGCTCAATTCACAGTAGCCAAGCTACGGAACCAACCTAGGTGCCCTTCAACAGATGAATGGATGAGGAAAATGTGGTATCTATACACACAAGAGAGCATTACTTAGCCTAAAGAAGAAGGAAACTATAGCATTTGCCAATAAATGGATGGAACTGGAGATTATCATGCTAAGTGAAATATGCTAGTCAGTCCCCAAAAACCAAAGGCCAAATGTTCTCTCTGATATGCAGATGCTAAAGCACAATAAGGGGAGGGGAGGGAAGAAGAAAAGTTCATTGGATTAGACAAAGAGTGTGAGGGGGAGGGAGAGGGGCTGGAAATAGGAAAGACAGCAGAATGAGTGGGACGTCACTTTCCTGTGTTTACATATGAACCCACGACCAGTGGAACTCCACACTATGTACAACCACAAGAATGGGAAGTCGCACACCATGTATGTAGGATATGTCAAAATACATTCTCCTGTCCTATAAAACCAAAAAGAACAAGTAAAAAAAGATTTCCCTGAAGATAGGCCCAGGCATTGGTAAGTCTCATTTGTTCAAAAGTAGCTGAAGGATTTATTACCAAGTCTGTCACTTGAGCTTAGTGTTAAAGAAGAGTAAATGATGCTAAGCTTTATTATTTTTCTATTTCTCTTCTGCTCTTTGGCAAAAATAATTAATTAGGTAAAAAGTAAATGACAAGAGACAGCCAAGCAGGGGGGACCCAAGGCAGATGCGACCTGGGGCCGAGTGCCCCGCGGTCACTGCCCGGGAAGCGGGACGCACCTGAGCATGCTCCATGACCTTTGGGTGAGAGACCTCAGTTTCACCAGGAGTTGAGGCTGCCTCCGCATGGTCATCATCTGCTGGAAAACACTGCCTTGCGCTGTCAAACAGAAACAGACCCACAGCTGTCAGCGCTCGGAACGGGTAAGACTATTTGTTAAGACTATTAAGTGACAGGTCAGCACAACTGGTGGTTATAGCAGGCAGGAGGCGCCCACATCCCTCCGGCTGTCAGAAGAGACCTGGCGGTGACAGACACCTGCGGCCTCCCTACAGCACCCCTGGCCACTAGGGCAGATGGCCGCAGCAGCACGCAGGGAAAGGGGGAAGGGCACATGCGGCCCCAGGAAGAAGCACCTACACCCCAAACCCCAACTCCTTCCTGTTCCAAGGAGGAGAGAGCCTGCCACTGGGGCAGCAGCCAGGGTTGGTGTCCTGGACCACACAAGGACGGGAGGGCTGAGGCGTGCGAGGGGGCTCCAGCCGTCAGCCCACAGCTTCCCGGGGGAGGGCCCATCTGTGCTGCCCTCCACTCCCTTCCCTGGTGTCCCCTGGCCAACAGACATACTGACGGGTGCTCCATCTTCCTGGAGGGTGAGGTGGCATGCATGTCACGATTTCAATGCCTACACGCCCTGACCCTGAAATGGGCCATCTCTGAGGAAGCCGGCTTCACTCACTCTGTACCTGCCACAGCATCAGCTCAGCGTTCAGCGACAGAACTAACGCAGGGCCCCATTTCTCACGATTTTCAACATTATAGTCTTACATGTGCTACCAAAATAACAATCACTGAGATAAAAATGACTAAGATCACATCACCAAATGGCACATCTTAAAACATGGGAATCCAAGTAGAAACTGTCATGCTTACTGGAATATGGCTGCCTTCTCTGAAGCCTCTGCCATTTGTTTCATCTTTAAGGAAAAGGAGGTGCCACGGTTTGGATCTGAGGTGTTCCCCAAAGGCCCACAAATTAAAGGCCTGGTCACCAGCCTGTGGCACTGAGGGAGAAGGTGTGGGACCTTTAAGAGATGGGGCCTTATGGGAGGAGGCTAGGACACTGGTCAGTTGAAGATACTGGACCCCAACCCTTCCTCTGAGTCCTGGCAACCATGAGATGAACAGGCCTCCTCTGCCCTGTGCTCCCACCTTGATGTCACAGGCTCAAAGAAATGGCCAAGCAATCATGGACGGAAACCCGTGAAGCAAAATAAACCTCTTTCTTCTGAAGTTGATTATCTCAGGTACGTTGTCACAGTGACGGAAAGCTGACAGAAGGCAGCGCACCACTGCAGTACCTCTTCTGGACACTGAAGGGTCCACTTCAACACCTTTTTCATAAGGAGTGCCACCATTCAAGAAGAGCTCGTAAGTTCTGTGAAAGAATAACATACTATGATGGCTGCGCATGGCGGGCATTCCGTAGACACCTGAACCAGAAGTGAAACATTTTTAGCACAAATGTATTCATTCTAATTATGTCTCATTGATGGATGAGAATGACAGTGTTGACCCTTCCATGGGGTGTCATCTCAGCAAAGAGACTCTGTCCCAAGCATCAACACAGGAAATGTACTTATATGAAAATGAGAAAGATTTCTGTTATTAAGATGGGCCTGAGGCTGTAGCTCAGTGGTAGAGCACTTGCCTTGCACACGTGAGGCACTGGGTTCGGTCCTCAGCACCACATAAAAATAAACAAATAAAAATAAAGATGTTTTGACTTGAATGACTTGTTAATAGCAAGTAATTACTGTTTTTAAATGTGTTGAATCAATATTTGAAATTAACCCATTATGAATTTATATGATTTTTAAAATAAAACAGTAACATAGATCGTTGTAAAATGTTGGAATGGGGGCTGGGGTTGTGGCTTGGAGGTAGAACACTTTGCGTAGCATGCGTGAGGCACTGGGTTCGATCCTCAGCACCACATAAAATAAAAAATAAAAATATTGTGTCTACCGATAACTAGAAAATAAATATTTAAGAAAAATGTTGGAATGGCATAGACAGGACACGTAAAAAGTGAAAAATTCCTCTGTCCTTCCCCCTACTTCAGTAAGTCTCCTGCCCTGACTGTCACCCACCCTGTGACTCCCTGTGCCTCACAATACACATCAGAATGCTTCCCTATCGACCGAGCTCCACCTTCTAGGAAATAACTGGGACCTCACTTTGCCAAGGTGGAATTTTGGATGTTTCCTTATTTTTTTCTTCTAAGTATAAGTGAAAACCCTGAACATATTTTTTAAAGAATCATAAGAAACTTGAGTTTCTGTATTCACTCCTGATAATGGGGCGCCCCTCCTGCTCCGGCTAGGATGAAATTAGAAACTAGGGTTCAGTGGTAAGGAGGCTGTGCAGGGCATGTTATCCAAGTTAATCCTCACCAGGAGCTTGTGGGGTAGGAATTATTTCCCCAGATTAAAGGTGGGGGGAATTTGGACACTATGGCGCATACCTCCTGTTATACAGGCAGTGTGGGACCCAGCACCCTGAGTTTCCGTAATGACAAATTTAGAATCTTGATCACCATCCTCCCTACTGCTTGTCCATCTGTAGCCCTCTGTGAATGTCCTGTTTATATCCTAGACTTAGATCTTTATTTTCCCCATTTAAAAATTCAGATGAGCTGGGTGAGGAGGCACATGCCTATGATCCCAGTGACTTGGGAGGCTGAGGCAGATGGATCACAAGTCAAAGACAGCCTCAGTAACTTAGTGAGGTCCTAACTAACTCAGCGAGACTCTGTCTCAAAATAAAAAATAAAAAGGACTGGAGATGTGGCTCAGTGGTTAAGCACCCCTGGGTTCAATCACTGGAACCAATAAATAAATAAATACAAATTCAGATGATCTTTTACTTATTAGTTTTCAAGGGCTCTTTTTACGTTAGGGCTAACAACATTCCAACTTTGTGGTATGCATGAGGATATTTGCTTCTAGCTTGCACTGTGCTTTTAAAGTTTAAATTTGCTTACAGGAGGGCTGGGGCTGAGGTAGAGCACTTGCCTAGCAAGTGCGGGGCCCTGGGTTCAGTCCTCAATACCACATAAAAATAAATAAATAAAGGTACTGTGTCCAACTACAACTAAAAAATAAATATTAAAAAAACTGCTATAATTTCAATGTCCTACACAGATTCACAGAGGACCTGGGGACCCTGGACTTAGCTTTTGCACTGTTTTCAGCATGGTGGAATGTGCCAGTACTTCAGGGAACAGTCCCAGCAGGCAGACAGTGCAAGCATATTCTAGAACATGTCCTATGTGTCCTTCTCCCTCTCTGGGGGAGGGTGTGTGTGTTGCTTTCATACACTACTTTATACAACACTAAAATCAACATTAAAAGCCCTCGCCCCAAAAGCTGTTGACATGCCAACAGAACAAACCTGAGTTCCTTGATCCTAAAAAAAGAACTTCTACAAAATCACACAACTGCTAGGAATTCGCAGAGCACTTACTTTGCTGGTATTGGAACGCCACTGGCATCGAAGAGCCTGAGAAACACCCAGCCGCAACTCAACTCTCCTCTCTCACCCGTTGACTAGGAAATAAAACAAGTCTGAGAAACAACATCTGAACGAGTCAAAATTATAAGCACATGCAAGCCCCTGAAAGGAACAAGGCCAGTATCCCCGCTTAGGGCTAAGCAGTTCTGCCCCAGAAAATCAAATGAAACGTGGTGGGTCCCACGGTACAGCAGAGGTGGCACTTTAAGTGATGCTCACCTTTTGTCAAAATTTCCCTTGAAAATCCCTGAAACTGTTGATGTGCCAACAGGTGCCTCAGGAGCTGAGCACTTCCTGTGGCATCACCCAGAGGCACATGGGTGCTCCTGAATCAGCAAGCTCTGTCTCCCTGCAGTGGACTGTGGGGATTCAGCATGCAAAGGCCTTGACACCTGGAAGTCTGCCCCACTGTCCACTGCCAGAGGCCACTGGGCCTGGCTCCGGGCTGCTCCTCTCCTCGCTCTGACTCATCTGCGACTCCCCTGGGTTTACTTGTCCTAAAGAAACCCGGGATGATGCAGTACACAGGGTACCTGTGGTGGCTCTGGGCTACGAGGGGCCGGGTTCCTATACTGCATTCAGATGCTGCTAGGGGGTGGGAGATGGAGGGCTGCTAGCATGGCCACGCCTCGGCTCCAGCAGTTCACATGACACCATGCTTCTGGTGTTCCCTGCACAGAACCGCCACCTGGCCAGGTCTCTCAATAAGAATTCCTGACTGCAGGGCCAGGTGCACTGGGTCCTGGGGTTGAAGTGCCATGGTGCTTCTGATCACTTTCTGAAAACCCCTTCTGTTCTGAATTTCCATTCTTTAGGAGCTCTGGCGTTCACTGGTGCTACACATGTAAGCAGGTCCTGTTCATCTTAAATGCCACTGAGAAAGCAGCACTGCATAAGAATCATCAGCACTGCCAGCTCGTTCCACCAGAGATGAAAATCCCACCTAGGGAAACCCTCCAGGACTTCACTCACAGACACACACACTCCAGCACTCCTTTTTTTTTTTGGGGGGGGGGGGACTGATCCCAGGGGTGCTTCACCACTGAGCCACATCCCCATCCCTTTGAATTTTTTATTTAGAGACAGGGTCTCACTAAGTTGCTTAGGTCCTCTCAAAGTTGCTGAGGCTGGCTTTGAACTTGCCATCTTCCTGCTCAGCCTCCTGAGTCGCTGAAATCACAGGCCTGAACCATGGCACCCAGCCTGCCAATTCCCTTTTAACTGGTATATTATAAAGTGACATTTATCCTGCGTCTGACATACATTGCGAAGAAATTCCAAGTTCAAATAATATTCCCAGGTCTGGAGATGAAGAATTGGACCTGATAAAACAGTCGCCATGGAGCAAGCATGGCAAGAAGCCAGTGACCTGGAACGATAAAGAAACATGGGTTACTGACCACAGTGCACAGTGGGAAGGGGCGTTCTGCCCCGTCCAAGGCACAAGGCTTGTGCCTCTGCATTACCACAAAGGTCTCTTAAGGAAAGTTAAGAGCAGACGGACTGACCCATCCACACCACTGACTTGGTAAACACACTCAGCTCCCTTGTTGAGGGAAACACCTTTCTCTTCACTTACTTTTCTCCGAGCAGGGCTAACATACAACCTGTGCAGCAAACCACCCCAAGGTGCTCAAGGCCCACTTGGCATATGCTGTAAGGTTTTTATGCCAATCGCTGTTCATTTTAAACAGAATTGAGTGGCTGGGCACACATGTCTGCTGGGCTTTCCTGATGCCTGCCTGGAACAGGCCCCCTCCCCTTGGGCTCCTCCAACCCCTCTCCCTACACAGCATCCATCCCCCCCTTCTTGCCTATAAAACCCTACCCCGTCTTTGAGGTCTAGTTTTCTTTTACAAAACCTCCTGAGGCTCAAGGGCTAGAATTAACTTCCCTCTCCTCTGTGTTTCCCAAAGCGCTTGGAGACCCATATCCTCACAGCCTGCCTGATCAGAGTAATCCATAGCGCCCGCCCCACAGGGCCACTCTAAGGATTGAATAAACCAGGGACCCAAGGGCCTGTGCGTGGCTAGAGCATCCTAAGTAGAGAGCATTCTTATTATTTGCACCTGTGTTTCTTCCCCACTGACATACAAGTAAACCCTCATGCACTAGGAAGAAGTGGGCACGTAACGGATACCTCAGTTCATTCAGGAAGGTGACAAGCACTTTGTTATTCCTCCCAAAGCTCACCTTTATATCCTGAGAAAGCATGACACACAGCTGTGCATCACAGAACTGTGAAATGACAGACCCAAAGATATGTGGTGTGTCTCCCTGGAGGCAGGGAGGTCAGGAGGTCAGGAGGCCATGCTCACTTTCAGGCATTGTGCTGTAGTCAAGCAAGGATGCCTGTGGCACCCAGCAAGCTGCGGGCCTCACTCACAGCCAGTGCCCTCTCAAGGAACCCCCATTTGTGTTAAGATCTTTATTAGGAGAAGGGTAATTAGGGTGCAGTAACAAAGGGAGTTAGTTGAGGGAGGGAAGTAAACACTCAAGTAATGAAACCTGGGGGTGGAAGTAGGTGAACTACAGACAATTTGTATTATTAAAAGAACAGAGAGACATCTTGGATTCACTAGCATCCATCCCTGCGAGACTGACTCAGTGGTAGAAACCTTAACCTCATCCCAGTTCTGACAGTCCGGAGTGTACTGGTTCCCTAGGCGGCACCTTT
Source organism: Ictidomys tridecemlineatus (assembly GCF_052094955.1). Taxonomy (NCBI): domain Eukaryota; kingdom Metazoa; phylum Chordata; class Mammalia; order Rodentia; family Sciuridae; genus Ictidomys; species Ictidomys tridecemlineatus. The sequence continues at coordinate 32,661,849 of NC_135488.1, read as the reverse complement.
CATTTCATCAGAGGAAAACACAACTGTCATTAGTGCAGTTGTAAGACTCCATTTCTGAAAAACACTTCACTTCCTAAATTTTATCTTCTTGTCTGCATTTTTCATCAAATGGGCATTTCCTAAAATTGAAATCCAATGAATAGGATGATTCATTGGAATTATAACCTTGGTGAGTCAGAAACACAAATAACTTTAATCAAAGTCCTCCTAGAACAGTAAAGAATCTAAGGGTTCACATGTGGCTCCATGTGCTCTGTGCTGAATGTGATGCTTCCACAGCCTCGTCTTAGGTCTTAACTGCTGGTCGCCTAGGAGGAAAGCAGGGTGTTTCCTGTTCTGCTACTCAGCACATTTCTTACCTGGGGAGAAAGGTCCAGGTTTTGGGCTTTTTGGGTTGCCACGTGGCCCTCACAGTGTGAATGTTGCTCAGGACCTGAAAGATTTTCCGATTTCAGATCAGGCTGTAGGAAGTTCTTTGAAACATCACCCTCTTAGTCCCAGATAATTACCAGTGGCTATATTGGTCAGGGCAGAGGGAGAGGAGGGGCTTCCATTTTTTATTTCATGCAGTTCTGTAAGATCTGGGTTTCTTTCTTCATCCAATATAGTATGCATCTAACTTTTCAAACAGTGAAAACAATGGTCCCAATACTTATTAATAAAACAATGAAGGAGCTGATAAAATAGATTCACATTTGTGCCCTTGTGACAGTAATAAACCACATCAAGTGAATACTCAATATCTGAGATATGCTTACTAGAAGAGGAAGTGACACTTTAGGTAGAAACCTCAGAAGCCTAGAGGATTAAAACAGAAGATCTAACACTTGTGTCATCAGAGTCCCAGAGGAGAGGAGTTTAAAAGGTACTGTAGGAAATAATGGCTGAAAAATCCCCAATTTCAGCCAAAGACAGAAACCGACAGATTTAAGAAGCTGAGCAAATTCCAAACAGGGGAGATCCAAAAGGATTTGTGCCAGGTACACCACACTTCTAAAGTAAACAGGAAAAAAAAAAATACACTGAAGGTAGCAAGAGAGAAAAACAGCCAGGTTAAGCCAGGGGAATGACTCAGATGGCAGTGGGTGTCTCGGCAGAAACCAGAGGCCAGGAAGAGGTGGCACCACGGTGTTTAAGTGGTAGATGAAAAGAACTGTCAATCCAGAGTCCCACATCTAGTGGAAAGGTCCTTTAGGAAGGAAGGGAGACAGATACTCAGATAAAGCTAGTTTAAGAGAATCTGTCACCCTGAAGGGATGGTTAAAGGACACTCTCTGTACAGAAGAGACAAGCTAAAGAAGCAATCTTGGAACATCAGGAAGGAGATCAATGGGAACAGTAAAGATCTGATTAAATACTACTAATTTCTCAGTTGATGGTTAAAGCAAAAATTGTAAGACTAGATGATGTGGTTTCAGTGTATGTAGAGGAAATGTGCAAGTCAGTTGTGAGTGAATGAGGACAAAGAGAATTAGAGAGAGGGACAGTCTCTGCCTCTCTCTCTCCAACCAGAACGCTGCCTGTGGTCACTGTGATTAGCTGGGTGTATAAAATGACACCTACAGCAAGCACCCAGGAAGCCACCCAGAGAGACCACTCAACACCACGGATAATTCAGAATGGAGTTCTAAGAAACGAATAAGCCACACGCAAGGAGGAGGAAAGAGAAGAGAGGACAACAGGGAGAGAGAACAAAGCCGGGCTCCCTCCCAGCCCTAGAAAATAAAACAAAAAAGAAAAGCAGGCAGCAGACCCAGAGGCTTGAGGCTCCCCCCGACGCTGAAGGTGTGGGTGCACCCGCCCTGCGAGGACGGTGGGTGCTGGGAGGGCGTCCTGGATTGGCACTGCCCAGGCTCGACAACAGAGCTTTCCTTTGTAATAGGCTAGATTTGTTAAAGAAGCCTTCAAAGAGCAAATAATGCAATTTTCTAACTATTAAATGTGATGCAAAACTTCTCGATTTCGAACTCTGATAAAAATTAATTTCATAAATGAACTTCTAGGATCTGGATATAAAATGAATCCCATATTTTCTGTTATTAAAGTGAAATTCTAGTTTTTGTTTTCGGTTCTCACGTGAGAACAGGAGAGTACAGCAGGTCCTCTCTTCTTGGTCACTGCTGACACCTCCTGGCCCGTTTGCGGTGGTGCTTTTGTGCACAGTAGCCCTGTGGTCACCCTTACTCCAAGTTCAGGTGGAAGAAAACCACCAGGGCAGCGCCACACGCAGTCCTCCCCGAGGCCTCCCTACCTGTGTGCGGGTGACCATGGTCTATCCAGGGGTGGATGTCTGAGACCTACTGCCCGCTCCACACCTGCTCTCTCTCCACCCTCCACACTCAGCCCACCACCAATCCCGTTGATTCCCGCCTCCTGCATCTCCCCCGACCTGATCTCCACCCAAGCTGTAATCGTCATCACTCTTTTGGTTGCACTTATTATGCTCCATGTGTTGTTCTCCATGCTTTACTTATAATAACCCAGTTTGCTCACATTGATCCCAGGAGGTACAAGAGGAGGAGCCTGAGAGCAAGGTCAAGGTCCCATGTTGTGCAAATGCCAGCGCCAGGGGCAATCCTAAGCAAGCTGGATCCAGATTTTTGCTTCTTCAAGATGATGCCTATTGTCCTCTGCCTGCCATGCCAGGGCCCTGACCCCAGTGATCCACTTGAGTCCCCTCTGGCTGCCCTCTCCTCCCTTTAACTTACCTTTTCTATTTATTCTTCGGAGAGGAGCCAGAGATCTTTCTAGAACATGAATCTCATCATGTCACCTCCTTCAGTGCCCTCTGCTGTTTTTAGGACAGACGCGCACTGCTTCTCACACTGCCTGCCTTCCAGACACTCCCTGTCAGGATTCCACACTGGCAGCCACCCTGCTCCCCCTGGAGTCCCCTCCCCAGAGGGCCTCTGCCTGCATGTCCCACGGAGGCCTGGGGCTCCTCAGCTCAGAGGGTGAGGCTGTGAGGAGCTCTTCTGCGGCTCTCACCCACTCTGGGAACCCCTCTAACTAGGCTTTAGCTGACATCTACCAGACTGTCTGTTTCACTTCCACTTTGTGATTAGTACAAAATATTTTCTAATTTCCCTTTGACTCATTGATTATTTAGAAATCTGTTAATTTCCAAGCATTTGAAGACTTTGCCCACGGATCTTTCTGTTACTGATATCTAGCTTAATCTCATGTGCTCAAAGGCCATACGATACCTGGCTCTCAACTCTATTTTAGACTTGTTGGGGTTTATTTTCTGACCCAGGTCCACCTGTGTAGACTGGTGGATATTCCACATGCACTTACAACATGCTTCTTACTGTTTAGAGGTGAAGTGCTGCTCAATACTGATCCTACCTAGTTTGTCAATAGGTTAATCAATTCCTAATATCCTTTCTCATCTTCTGTCTGCTTGTTCTATATTCCTAAGAGAACAGTAGTGAAGTTTCCAATTATAATGGTGGCTTTTCCCATTTCTTTTTTCAGTTCCATCAATTTTTAGGTCATGTGTTTTGAAGCTCTAACATGGGGTGACTGGGTATGTATCTACTTTGTTTGACATTTTTTTTTTTTTTTTAATGCACTGGGAGTTGAACCCAGGGCCTTGCAGATGCCAGGCAAGCACTCAACAACAGAGCCACATTCCCAGCCGGACATTAATATCTTGAATAGTGAACCCTCCTCCCTTTAACTTACCTTTTCTATTTAAGGTGGGCTTCTTGTATGGAGCATCTAAGTGGGTCTCTCACTGTAACTCTTACATTCCCCTAATAATGTATTACATGTTAGGTATATTTTTATATGCCTATTGGTTTCTCATGTTTTCTTTTTTGAAGGGCCTGTTCAAGTTTTTGCTCATTTAAAAAACTGAGTTATCTTTTTTATTTCTTAGCATCCTTGACTTGTTCTTAATCTTAGACTAAAAAAAAAAAATTCTACATTTCACTGTCAATGAGAGAAATTCAGGTTTTTCTTGTTCTTTATAAATTTGAGGAAGTTCCCACCTGTTCCTAGTTTGTAGGGGATTTCTTAAAACTCGTGAATGGGCACTGGAATTTGTCAATGTTTTTTCTTTGTTTATTGAGATGTTCACATGATTTTTTCTTGTCTACTAATATGATGAAATAACATTACAATTTCGCATGTCCAATGCTGGATGCACAGGTGTGTACATCTGAACATGGGGAGAAATTCCAGCTGGTCGTGACCTACTGTCCTTTCTATAAATTGCTAGATCCAACTTGAGAATGTTGTTTAGGATTTTAGTTTCTATATCCATGAAGGATACTGGTCTTGTAATGTCATCATTTGGTGTCATGTTTTTCCTAGATTTAGGAAATACGTTAGGGAATGTTTTCTCCTATTCTTTGGAAGAGTTTGCATAAGATGGGTATTATTTCTTCCTTAAATGTTTGCGGGAAGTCACTAGAGTGAAGCCATAAGGACTTGGATTTTTCATTGTAGGAATTTTTTTAATTGAAGTTGTAATTTCTTTAAAACAGAAATTCAAATTTTCTATTTCTTCTTATGTCAGTTTCAGTAAATTATGGTTTTTTATAAAATTATCTATTTCATCAATGTTGTCAGATTTACTGGCATACAATTCCTTATAATATCCCTTATTGTCCTCAGTGTCTGCAGGATCAGTAATGATATTTCTATTTCAATAGGAGATATTGATAATTTGTTTTCTTTTCTTTTTTTTTTTTTTTTTTTTTTTTTTGTACCAGGGATTGAACTCAACCACTGAGCTACATCCCCAGCCCTATTTTTTTTTTTTTTTTTTTTTAGAGACAGGGTCTCACTGTATGGTTTAGCACCTCACTGTTGCTGAGGCTGGCTTTGAACTTGCGATTCTCCTATCTCAGCCTCCAGAGCTGCTGGGATTACAGGTGTGCATGTGCCACCTCGCCCGGCTTTCTTTCACTCTTTTTAGTCAGTCTTTCTGGGCATCTTTCAATTTTATTAACCTCTTCAAAGAATCAACCTTCATCTCCATTGATTTTCTCTTCTGTCCATCTGTTTTCTATTTCATTAATTTCTACTCTTTGTTATTTCCTTTTTTCTACATTCTTAGGTTTAACTCACTCTTCAATTTCTAGTCTCTTAAGTTCCCAGCTTAGATCACTGATTTTAAACCTTCCCTCTTTCTAGTATATGCAATTAAAGCTACGAATTTCTACCTAAGCACCACTTAAGCTACATCTCATGAAAGATACATTATTTTTTTAGAAGTCATTCAGACTATCATTTGGTATTAGGTAAAAAATGGTCTTTTAGGAATCAGGGAAGAGTTGAGCAGAAAAGGATTCCAGGAGACCTCACGGGAAATGGCGATGCTCCATATCTTGCCTGGGGAGCTGGATATACATTGCATTTTCAAAAATGCAATGCTCTATACTTAGACCTGAACTGTACACAACACTAGAAGACAGGTACCAGTCCCTCTCATAAGTGAAGAAATCTAAGGCCCAGATGGGTTAACTGTGTGTGTACCAACATCACACACTGAAGAGCCAGGGTTAACCTACTGCGGTACCACACACTCACACACACAGCGCACTCCACATTTAATGTGTGGTACCACACAAGGGCTTCTCCATCATCCTGTGTGAGATGGTTCAACTCAGTGAGCTTACCTTACTGCCATCAAACAGACAGAGGCAAACATGTCTGCTGAGCACCTGGATGCTCGTTCCTGGGAGAGGAATCATCTTACAGCTCCACAGGGTGAGGATCAAGGAAACACGACTTGGCCTTGACTTAATCTGAAAGAAAAACATAAAAACCTATTAATAGTGGTACAAATCCATTTCCAAAGCATCATTTGTAAAATACAGCTTAAGAAGATATACATAGAATACAAAAAGGAAAACTTTTACATGGATATACATACACAGAGTTTCAATAGTTTGTTCAAAATCAAACCCAGTTATTTCAGGTAAATATATTTGAAATATTTACATTTTTTTCTTAACTACTTAAAAACTTCAATGAAAGACTACTAGTACTAGCAGGTAAAATATATGACCTGACCCTCGAATCACTGTATTCTAGTCTCCAGGTCCATTCCCATACGATGTGTGGAATTGAAGACAGTTACCCTAGCATGACAACCAAGATACCTGGCATTAATGTCACCCAGCTACCTCCTCTTTGGCTTTGACATAGAATGTCATGTTTGGTCTGACTGTTCAAATCTATTTCACAGATAAAGGTCAGATTGTGAATACATAAACTGGCATTCTGTATTTTTATTTTTAAAGAACAGCTTCAATCAGCTAAACTTTACATTCTGCTTTATGATCACAAGCCTTTTCATTTAAATAATTTATATTGTTGCAAAAGATAAGATAATATCAATAATCTGTCACCTTTTTATTTAAGTAATGAGAGCTGGGTTTTTAGTTCCCGGGCACAAGTTCACGGCATTAACTGTGATCTGCTCAAGCACTGGTGCACCAAGCAGCCCCTCTGCCCAATCGCAATACAGCACCTCCTACTAAGGTGCCAGTTGATGCTCAGGGTGAGAGGATTAGGGGCACCAAGTTCTGCACCCCCCTTCCTACCACCCCGGCCAACACTGAGGGGTAAAGTCAAGGTAAATGGGAAGAGAGTGACATACTCTAATGCAGTTTATATCTGTTACAGGCACATATAAAGTAGAATTGGCAGACTTTCGTTCTGAAGGGTTCACAGATCATTAAATACCTTTCCTAGGGTCAAACTCAGAACATATCTGCTTTCCTTCTTGTGAATAATAAGAAAAGTGTACTCTTCAGGAACAGAATTTCATCCCTCCCTTCCCCTGAGCCTTAAGTCCCATCTCTCCTTTACTACCTTCTCTCCCTTTGAATGCTACAGAGTCAACCCAAGACCTCATGCTTACTGGGCAAGTGCCCTACTTCTAAGCCACGTTCCTGGCCCCCATCTCTTCTTCAACTGTGTCCAAGAGACCAGTTCAAACTAACAAGATTCCAAATTCATTTGGAAAATCTGGTAGGTACAACAGAGGAAAATTTTCCAAACCTCTTACTTTAGGTCCGTACCTGGTAGTTCCATGGTTTGTTACTGAGCATCTCAGTACACTGGAAGCCAGATGTTTGACATTTTGCTGTAAGGGCAGTTCCTTTTGGAAAAAGTTCCATATCTATACTCTGACCCAGGTCAATAAGTGCCAAACCAGTAGACAAATCGCCATCTTCATCGTTCTGTTCCAAAAACCTAGATTAAATACAATTCAGGACAGGAAATGAGCACAAATGACAAAGGGCTGCTAGATGTTCAGGAAAGAACCCTGTTCAGAGGTCCACACTTGCCTGTTTCCCAGTATGAAATTGTCTGGCTTAATGTCTCCGTGAATGATCTCACAGCTGTGGACGTGTTCAATCATGTAGAGCATCCTGATAGCGAAAGAGATGACGAGAGCCTGGGGCATCACTTTTTTGGGGGTATTTTTGTAGAGGTTAATGGCATTCTAGAAACAATGCAAATGGTATCCTGAGTTGGATGAGGATTAATGAAATTTCAAGTCAAGGACTTTGCCCCTGTTTAGCACTCCAACTAAAGCTCTAACCAGAAAATATATGGGTAAGGCACAAACCAGAAATGCACTTAAATTCATATCCATATTATAAAAACAGAACACTTACTAATAGTGTCCCATAGCTGTAGAGATCTCCTACCAAGATGCTCCCATTCTGGAATAAGTGGGCAAAATAGAATTTGATAAACATGTGGTGCACAGCTGGCTTTAGTCTCTCCATCAGCTGGGTACCAATGTAGAATTTCCAGAGGTTGGCAGACTTCTAGACCTACAAGCAAAACCAGGTATGTGTTATTTATATCCAGAGTCACATTCTGGAAAATAGTATCCTAATAAGGGACATGAGAAAGTAATGACATTATGATTTGTTCTGCAGAAAGCAATTCCAGATCCTCATAGTATTGTTTTATTTCTTAATTGCTCAATAAAAACATCACTGTCTTAAAGGAAAAAAAAAAAAGAGGCTGAAAATCATTTCTCTACAGTTCAAAAATGTATTTGCACCATTTACCTTTAGGACACATTTCTGTTTATTTTTGGTCTCATTCACATCTCCCTGGGTAGCTTCATAGACTTAGGCGAAGGCCCCTTCTCCAACAAGGTGATTGACGTAGACCAGTGAAGAACCTGGGAAGAGATAAATGTGTCAAAATGACAAATGGGCTCAAAATATTAAGGACTTTATCCAAATGAAGAATTTGTAAAATTTTCTTTGTACTTGAATTGCTTTCATAAATAAAAATGGCCACAGTTGCTTGGGAAATGTTTTACAGGCTTAGATGAAAGGAAGTAAATACCTGCAACAAGAGCCCCCTTACCAAGTTCAGGGCAGCCTGCGGGGGTCACTAAGGTGCGTGGGTTTGGGCACTCAGTGCCTCCCCATCAAGGTTCTCGCATTTTAAATTGAGCAGCACCTGTGCTGCCCATCTTGCAGGCAGATGACAGGAGAAATCCTCCCTGAAGTGATACATAAAGCTTTTTGAAATAAACACATTTTACAATAGGATAAAAATAAAAAAGACATCTTGACCAGGCTCCAATAGCTAGTGCTGCTCTCCAGGCTTTGCAACGCTGCTCAAGGGTGACAAGAAGAAGAGAGATGCCGGAAGGTCGGCCAAGAAAGGCAAGGACCCAGTGAATAAATCTGGAGCAACGCTGAAAAGAAGAAGTGGTCCGAAGGCAAAGATTAGGGCAAGCTCAACATCTAGTCTTGTCTGACAAAGCTACTTATGACAAACTCTGTAAGGACGTTCCCAACTCCGAGCTTCTAAGCACAGCTGGGGTCTTCGAGGGATAAGGACTTGCGGTTCCTTGGCCAGGGCAGCCCTTCAGGAGCTCCTCAGTAAAGGACTTTTCAAACTGGTGTCAAAGCACAGAGCTCAAGTAATTTACACCAGAAATACTGAGATGGAGATGCCCCTGTTGCTGTGCAGATGCACTAGCAGGTCCAAGCAACTGTGCATTTGGAAAAATAAAACTTTATTAAAACAAAACAAAAAAATTAAAATAAAAAGGGCAAAATAAAATGATAGCAAACATTTGCAATAGACAATTTAAAATACTTAATTCAACTTTTAATTTTACATAGTTTTTGATTGATAGAAAAGTGGCCAAGAAAGCGGAGTTTCTGCATCCCACATGGCTCTTATGTCATAGACAAGGAACCAACCGAGGAGTGCTGCTGCTGCTGACTGAAATCCACACTTGCAGACTCACTAGTTTTTCTGTGTTTCAGGATACATTATATTTAGTCATTCTATCTCCATGGCTACTCCTAGCCTGTGACATGTCTCAGACTTTTCTTGTCTTTTTTTTTTTTTAATTGACCTTGATAGTTCCAAAGAGTACTAGTCAGATGTCCTTCAAATTGGGTTTGTTTATATTTTCCTTGTGGTTACACTGGGGTTATTGATTTTGGAGAAAAAGACCATGGTGATGTTGCATTTGATTCTTAAAAATTCTAAAAATAATCCTCCCATTCAAAATCAAATATATATTTAAAAAAAAAAATCTGTGACTTCCAGTCTAGCACATAAGCAGCTTGAAAGCTGTCACTCCACTTTTATGGCAAGAAAGTAACTGGACAACTGAAATTCAACAGCTCTTCTTGAACTATTAAAAAACTGAGATCAGAGGGAAAACTGCTGCACCCAAAGTGGGGAGACGGAGAGGAAGACACAGAGATTCACAGCAGACACCACGCTGGAATTAGCAATGGGAAGGACAGTACTCCTCAGATTATCTAAGAAGATGACTCGGTTGTTTGGTGCACGTCTGCAATCTCAGCGACTAAGGAGGCAACTTAGTGAGACCCTGTCTCAAAATAAAAAATTAAAAGGACTGGGATGTGCTCAGTGATAAAATGCCCCTGAGTTTAATCCCTAGTATAAAAAGAAAGTCTCTAGGGAACCTTAAAGGCAACAGGGAAGACAACACAGCTTAACTTCTAGCCAGATAAAGGTTACACCAAAGCCTAACTATCTCAGTTCCATTTACACAGTCCATCAGGTCTGGCCAGCAACAAAATTGACAAGGCATATTAAAAGACAAAACACAGCTTGAGGAGGCAGAGCAAGCACTGGAAATGGGCAGAGATTTCAGCATTATCAGACCAGGATAGTTTTTAAAATTGTTATGAATGTGCTAAGGATTCTAACAGAAAAAGGAGACAATTTTCAAGAACAAATAGCTCAAATAAGCAGAAAGAAGCAAAAAGAAATGCTAGAAATAAAAAACCCACTCTGTGCCAGAAACCAAGAATGTCTTTTAGTAGACTGTACACGGCCAGGGAAAGAATCAGTGAGCTCCAGGACACCCTAAGAGAAAAACTGAAATGTAAATTGAAAAGAAAAAAGTGTGAGTTTTCAAAAATTCAAGACCAACACCAAACCACAGATCCTGGAATCTCAGAGAATACCAGGCAGTACAGATAGAAAAACCTACACCTAGGCACATCACAAAGAAAATGCAGAAAATCAAAGACAAAGAAAATTTTGAAAAATGCTACAAAATAGAAATAGCTATAAAAAGAGCTTACTTCCGGAAGAACAAGGATAAGTACATCAGATTTCTCCTTAGAAACCACACAAGCAAGAGTGTGCAGTACAACATTTAAAGGGCTGAAAGAGAAAAACCACCAGCTAGAATGCTCTACTTCATGAAACTATCCTTCAAAAGTGAAGGATAAAGACTTTCTTACACAAAAATGGAGGGAATCTGTCACTGGTAAACGTGCACTGTTCTTCAGAGAGAAGGAAGATAATATAGGCCAGAAACTTAGACTCAAAGAGTGTTAAGTAAAATACTTGATGTTTCTTATTCTAAATTATCTAACAAAAACCCATTTGTTCAAAACAATAGTGTCCACCTAGTGGTGGCATACCAGTGGATAAGTGAAACCAACAGCAGCAATGACAGAAGAGGTGGGCAGGAGGGAGGGAATGACACCCCTGCTGCATGGTGTGGGCCCTGCTGTGAGGGGGTGACGTGCTATCGGAAAGTGGACTTGGACTGGCTCTGAGTGTATATATACTGCACACTCTGCAGAATCCACTTGCAAATGTGACAAAGATAATATTATTGATATGCTGAGAGAGGAGACGCAACAGAATATGAAATAATTCAAAGCCAAAGAAGGCAGAGAGTGGGGGGAAAAAACCCACAAAGAACAAGTGTAATGACTAGAAAACTAACAAATGAAATATGAGTCCAGCTATATCAATAATCACTCAGAACACCAATGATCTTCACCCACCAATGAAAACACACACATTGAAAGTATAACGACAAATGCAGATTAACAGTTAATAAGATATAGGATGCTAACAGTTATCTCAAGAAAACAGAAATAGCTGTATTAATTCCATACAGCAGATTTCAGATCAAGGAAAATTAACAGGCATAAAAGGGGCATTACAGAATGAAAAAGGGGTTAATTCTCCAACAGGACATGTTGTGTATACATCTCATGAAAAGAATGTGAAAATATATGAGGCATGCATTGATAGAAATGCAAGCAAAATGGGTGACTTCACTATTACACTTGGAGATTCCTATATCCTTCCATCAGAAATGGACCATTAAGGGGCTCAGGATGTGGCTCAACTGGTAGAGGGCTCGCCTGGCATGCGTGAGGCACTGGGTTCAATCCTCAGCACCACATAAAAATAAAAAAATAAATATATTGTGTAAAATATAAATATATTGTCCACCTAAAACTAAAAAATAAACATTAAAAAAAAAAAAAAGAAATGGACCATTAAACAGAAAATTGGATCTGAATGACATTTACAGAATATATGACATTCTCACACTGACTTGGAACATTCACCAAGACAGACCACATTCTGTGCTGTAATATACACCCTCACAAATTTAAAAGAATAGAAATCATATAATGTCTGCTCTCAGACCACAGTGGAATTAAACTGGGGATCCATTAACGCAGACAGCTGGAAAGCCCCTACATCTTGGGAGATTAAACACACTTCTGAATAACACATGGATTGAAGAAGTCTCATGAAGGACTTAGAAAAGAAGAAAGAGTATATAACTAAAAATAACACATTTTTAAAAAGAATTGTTTACAAAAAAGTAAGAATAAAAATAACCAAAAAAAAGATACAAAATTAATGATTTAAGGTTCCACCTTAGGAACTTAAGAAAAAAGAACTAATTAAATGTAAACAAAAGAAAATATTATGAAAGAAATCAATAGAGAAAAATAAGAAAACCCCAAAAATTGTGTTTTTGAGAAGATTAATAAAATTGATAAACATCAAGTCAGGTAAGCTAAGAAAAAAAAAGACACAAATAATGAGAAATGAAAGGCTCATGGACGCTAAAGACATAATAAGAGAGTATTCAGAACATAATGTTCACAAGTGAGAAAAACTTAGATGAAATGAACCAATTCCTTGAAAGACAAAATCTATCAAAGCTCATAAAGAGAATTAGATAACTGGAATAGTTCTGCATCTATTAAGGAAATTGCATTAATAACTAATAACCTTCTAAAGCCGAAAGCACCAGGTTCAGATGCACTCACTGACAGATTCTATCAAATCTGTAAGGAAGAAATTATAGAAATTCTCTATAATCTCTACCAGAAAATAGTGGTAGAGTATACTTCCTAATTCATTCTATGAGGTCAGCATTTCCAGGTTACCAAAACCAGATGGAGATATTATAGGAAACACTACAGACAAATACTTCTCATGAGTGTAAAAATCTTAACAAAACATTAGCAAGTAAAATCCAACAATGTATACAGTAAGTTATATACCACGACTGTCTTAGTCTGATTTCTGCTGCTATAACAGAATATTATGAACTGGATAAATTATAAAGAAAAGAGATTTATTTGGCTCATAGTTCCAAAAGCTGACAAGTCCAAGATTGAGGGGCTAGAACTGGTGAGGATCTTCATCGTCCATCCTAAGATGGTAGGAGCATCACATGGTGAGGGTGAGGCGGGAGATGGCCTGCCAGAACCCCCATTACAACTAACCCACCCAGCAACAATGGCCTCAGTTCAATCGTAAGGGTATGCCTTCATGGCTTAATCAACTCTTAAAGATCCCACCTCTTAAACTGTGACAATAGCAATTAAATTTAAACATGACATCTGAAGGGGACATTCAAACCATAGCAATGATCCAAGAAACACAAGGATAGCTCAACATCTGAAAATCAGTTAACCTGACCCATCATACCAACAGGCTAAGAATAATCACATAATATAATCACATGATCATATTAACATATGCAGGAAAAACATTTGATAAAATCCAACATCCGTTCATAACAATTCTGAGCAAACTAGCAACAGAGAAACTTCAACTTGATAAAGAACATGTACAAAACCTATATCCAGCATCAGACCTGATGGTGATACACTACATAGATGCAGCCCCAAGGTCAGGAATGAGGTGAGGATGTCTCTTATCATTTCTATTCAGCATTGTACTAGAATTCCCACCTAGTGCAATAAGATATTTATTTATTTATTTATTTATTTTTTTAAAAAGAAAGAGTGTGGGCTGGGGATGTGGCTCAGCAGTAGCGCGCTCGCCTGGCATGCGTGCGGCCCGGGTTCGATCCTCAGCACCACATACCAACAAAGATGTTGTGTCCGCCGAGAACTAAAAAATAAATATTAAAAAAATTCTCTCTCTCTCTCTCTCTCTCCTCTCTCAATCTCTCTTTAAAAAAAAAAAAAGAAAGAGTGTGAAAGTGAGAGACAGAGAGAGAATTTTTAATATTTATTTATTTTTTTTAGTTTTTCGGTGGACACAACATCTTTGTTTATATGTGGTGCTGAGGATTGAACCCGGGTCGCACACATGCCAGGTGAGCACACTACCGCTTGAGCCACATCCCCAGCCCAGCAATAAGACATTTTAAAAAAATAAGTATACAGATTGGAAAAGGAAGAAATAAAACTATCTTTCTTTATAGATGACAGGACTATCTAAAGAATCAACACTAACAAAATCTCCTGGAACTATTAGTGGATACAGAAAGCTTATAAAACACAAAGAAGATATATAAGATACAATTACTTCCCTATGTTCCTGAAATACACAATTAGAATGAGAAATTAAAAAAACAAAGAATACTTAGGTAATAATATATATTATGTACCAGATCTATATGAGAAAACCTAAACTCTGATGAAAGATCAAAGGAGATTTAATTGGAGAGATTTCCATGAACAGGGATAAGATTCAATTTTGTCAAGATGTCATCTTTTCCCAACTTGACTAAATGCAATCTCAATAAAAATCTAGAAGTTATTTTGTGAACACCAACAAACTGATTCTAAAGTTTATATGGAAAGGCAAAAGACCCAGAAAGTCAACACAATATTGAGATGGAAGAAGGAAGTAAAGGGCTGACTTCATCCCACTCTGAGACTGACCATAACCCTGTGGTGCTGGCAAGAGACAAGCAAACCCATGGAAAAGAGCTGAGTCCAGAACAGAACCACACAGACTTAGAACTGCTCTTGGGCAAAGGATCAAACATGAGAAACAGTGTCTTCAGTAAGTGGTGCCAAGCATTCAGACATGCACAAGTGACAATGAACCTAGACACACACCTTATACCTTGCACAAAGGTTAACTCAAAATGGAGCACAGACCGAAACGGAAAAAATAAAACTGTAAAACTTCTAGAAAAGAATACAGAAGACTATTTAAGTTTCCACTGGTGCAATGAGTTTTTCGATGTAACACCAAAAGCATGACCTGTAGGGGGAAAAAAACCTGATAAACTGGACTTCATTAATATTAAAACTTCTGTGCTTTAAAAGACACAATTTAAAAAAAAATAGAAAGACAAACCAGACTGGGAGAAAATCTTTGCAAAACAAGTATCTAATAAAGAACTGCTATCTAAACTATTTGAGAAATTCTTGATATTTAACAATATGACAATTAAAAAATGGGCAAAAGATCTGAACACATAGCTCATTAAAAGTATGCAGACAGCAAGTAAACACATGAAAAAATGTTCACTCTTACTGGTGAACATCACTGTTGTCACCCTGAAATAGTGAGACACTATTGCACACCTACCAGAAGGGTAAAAACAACAGCAAAAGCTGCGAGGGTGCAGCAGGGAGTTCTTGCTCACTGCTGATAAAGACACAGATGGTATGGCCACACTAGCAGAGCTTGGCACTTTCTCATATAAGCAAACACTCAGCCCTCTGTATATGAGGATCCAAATCTATAAACTTTTTTTTTTTTTTTTTTAAAGAGAGAGAGAGAGAATTTTTTTTAATATTTATTGTTTTAGTTTTTGGCAGACACAACATCTTTGTTTATATGTGGTGCTGAGGATTGAACCCGGGCCGCAGGCGTGCCAGGCGAGCGCACTACCGCTTGAGCCACATCCCCAGCCCCCAAATCTATAAACTTAACCAACTATAGATTGAATATGTACAAATATTTTTAAATCATTATTCCTTAAATAATAGAGCATATCAACTACTTACTCTGTACAAAGTATTGTAAGTAACCTCAAAATTATTTAAAGTATATGTTAAGTTATATGCACGGCTACCCATTTTATATGAGAAACTTGAGCATCATGGACTTTGGCACCCACTGGGTTCCTAGAGCTAGCCTGTGCAGACCTGAGGGATGAGTGTATATTCATGCCTCGAAATCCAACAATCACACTCCTTGGTATTTACTTCAATGGGTTAAAAATACGTCCATAGAAAAACCTACATACAATGTTTAAAGCAACTTTATTCATAATTGCCAAAAGTTGGAAGCAATGAGGTGGCCTTTAGTAGGTAAATGGGTAAATGAGCTGTGGGGTACAGGGCCATCCAGACGGTGGGGACTATTCAGTGATTCAAAAAAAGCTAGCAAGCCATGAAAAGGCAAAGAGGAGCCTTAAATTCTGTTGCTAAGTGTCAGGAAATGGCCTGATGGGCTACAAACTGTAATTTCAAACACATGACATTCTAGAAAAGGCCAACTGTGGAATAAAGGGCCCAGTCAGTGTCTGCCAGGGCTTCTGGGGTGCAGAGGAAGGGGAGAAGGGGAAAGCACAGGAGACTCAAGGCAGGCCAATTATTCTGAAGTGCCCTGCAGCGAGGAGATCTGCCAAGCGTTCCAAACCCCAGAACGCACAGTACAGGGAACCTCGAAGGAAATCGTGGACTTTGGCCACATACCGGTACTGGCTTATCACTGTCACAATCAGCAGGCACACTTATTCAAGACGCTAACAGAGGATCTGGGAGGGGCAGGGAGGTAGGCATGGGGAACTCTGATGGCCCCTCAATTGTTCTGAAGGCCTATTGCGGCTCTATGTGTGAAAAGCCTTGCTCTCGCCTTATCCACAACCACCCACTTTCCCACTCCCACTAAGCCAACTATTTTAGTTTTGAGTATTCTTCAAGAGTTTTCCAGAAATATTATCAAATGAGTATATAATACTATCCCTCTTCTTAAGAAACATGTAACACACACTGTCCATACAGAATTAGTTTCCATTCTGCCAAGTGTGGTGGTGCATATTGTAATCCCAGCTACTTAGGAGGCTGAGGCAGGGGGATCACAAGTTTGACACTGGATTGAGCAATGTAGGGATACGTTGTCTCAAGATAAAATAAAAAAGGCCAAAGATGTAGCTCAGTAGTAGTCCTTGCATAGCACGTGTGAGGTCCTGGGTTCAAGCACCAGTACTAAAAAAAAAAAAAAAAAAAAAAAAACCCAAGTTTCCATTTGGATGATAAAAACTTATAATAAGATGGTGGTGACAGTTGCACATGTGCTTATTATCAACGTCCTTAGTGCCTCAGTATATTGAAAAGTGGTCAGAATGGAAAAAAAAAAATCCTCATTTTGTTATCAATGCCTGTTTTTGACTATAAAATCTGTAAGAAATTCTTAAATAGTCTAACTGCATTTTTAAAATTTTGCAGTTCTGGAGATCAAACCCGCAGCCTCACACATGCCAGGTTAGTGCTCTGCTGCTGAGCTTCCCCAGCCTAAGCACGTGCATTTTTACTTTGATAGAGATCTCCGACTTAAATGGGTTCCAGTCCAACAGCACTCATGGTTCTATAGCCATGGATTAACAAGATTTCTCAATACTGTAGCTGTAACTCTTTACTGGGGCTGGGGGACAGGAGGAGAATCTCACATACACATGAATCACCATCAACGTTCCATGGATGAACAAGAATTCAAAGCTATATCACCCATAAAGTTCTTACCCAATTGAAATTCAGTCTTGGGCTTGATGGACGGAAGTTTACACTGCCACTCAAAAGTATTTGGATAGGAACTCACTGGTTTAGGAAGCCCAGACAGAAGTTTGAGAATCAACTTATCATCCCACGGATTCTCAATAGTGAAGTCTTAAAGGAACAGGAATAAGAAAAGAAACATGAGTTCAGTATTCAAAGATTTTACTTAATAAATTTTAGATAAAGCAAGTGGAGACATTCATTCATTAATTAAGCTTTCAAAAGTCTCATCCTTTAGAGAGCATTGATTCAAGTAATAGAGAATTGTTTCCAAAAGTCAGAACTGGGAGTTGTGCAGTTGACCATCTGCCATTTTGGATTTGAAAGTTTAAATCAACATTCAGGGTGACAAAGGGATATCATCTGCATCTCACTCCGCTCACCTAAAATGCTAGGTCCTGCCTTTAGCAGTGATGGCTGCACATTTAAGGCACAGATGGGGTTGGTTAGTGACCTCAAATGTGCTCAGACAGATACACGGTCTTTAACTGCTTGCCCACTCATACCCACAAAACACAATTTGCACATGAGTTGTACTTTGGTCTAAGATAGAAAACAATTTCTAAAGGGAAGATGAAGGTTTCTCTCCAACTTAGAATAATAACGTATTCTTATTAGTGGCAATTATGAAAGGACTGCTAGGGTAGAACCTAGCCTTGTCCCCTAGCCACTCTATCTCTGGTCCATATTCTCTACCAGTAGGTGAGACTGTCTGGGTGACAAGAGGTAGTAGGAGGGATCTCTTTAATCTTGACCCTCTGTTGACTTTTCTGTAAAGTGGGGAAAACAGCATTAGATTAAATGCCTGACACACAGTAGGCCCTTGAATTCCAATTCCCTCTTCCAACAGTACTTAACTTGAAATCTAAAATTAAAATGGATCGATTTGCCCTTCAAGTACATTCCTGCTGGACTGCACTTCAGTACAGTGAGAAGTGTCTGACTGTAGGTTCTACTCAATGGCACACGGGTCCCCCTCTGAGTTCTTCCACAGAACAGCTCTTCCTATGCTGTGGTCCTAATGGCATGACTAAGCCTGAGCCTCTGTGCACACCTGGAGCACTGACATCCCCATGGGGACCCATCTGCATCCGGTCTTCTTGGGGCCTGGCACTGGCATCGGACAGGTCCTCCACAACGGCACGGTCAGTGTCTGTGAGTTTACAAGCTTCAAGGCCCCATACAGCTTCCTGGGTAAGTGCAGCACCCAGGGCAGGCTGGCTGAAATGGTGCAAGGATGCCAAAGAGAGGTCTCTGGGGCATGTGCCTTCTGGGCTCTTCTCTTGAATTGAACTGGATGTGAAGAAAATTATAGAGAAAATCAAAACACCCTATTATTAGAAGCCTAATGGACTTGATCACACAAAAGTTCTACAACAGAGTTTCCTTTTCATTCTAGGAATGTCACTTCAAATATGCTGCACAGCTTGAGTTGATTAAATCATTTTCTTACACAACTATAGGCAAATACAAAGCTAGTCCAATATTAATAGAAATAAAAATCAAAGACATGATGATATACTAGATAAATGGGGGTGGTGATATGCTTGGTATTATTTAGCAGGGAATGTCGAGAGAAAGGGTATCTCAGCAGCACTGCTATGATCAAGACTGGATATCTAACTTCTTTCTAAAAATGACTTCTTTTATAACATTCAGACAACAAAAAAATGTCAACCACAATCTAACAAAATCCTACACATTTCCATACATATGGGTGTGTGTATATACATGCATACACAGCTGATTCCCATTCATAGGTTTCAGATTTGTGAATGCACCTATGTGTTAAAATTTACGTAAACATCCAGATCAACATTCTATAATTTTCAGTCATTTGCAGACTTTAGAGAAATGAAAAATCTGGGTGCGTGTTCCCAGGCCAGGTGGAGCAAGGTGAAGCCTACAGCTTATGCTCCTCACTGCCCTGCTTGGAGTCTAATGCCATGGTTTTTGCATTTCTGTGCTTTTTGTTGGGATTTCAGGTGTTTTGCTGAAGTGTGTCTATTGTTCCTAAACATAGAAGGCTCTGAGATGCCTTACAGAGAAAACAGGTAAGCCTCATCCAGGCACAAGTGCAATGTAAGTCATGAGTAATATGTGTTAAATAAGGTGACTTTAAACAAACATGGCAACAGGATAAGCATGTATTTCCCCTGGACAAGTGTCCAGTATACACTACAAGGAACAATGAGAATCAATCATGTATATCTCTACACCCACATTTAACCCTTACATCTATACATATACATCACAAATAAATATGTCCCTTTCTCAACTGCAACAATTTCTTAGTATTCCCTAGTTTCCCAAGACCATGATAGTTCAAATAGTACTGGCCACTATTTGGCTTCTCAAATAGACACTAGGGGTACCTTACCTGTACATTGAAAAATTGTTTCCATACCTTATACTACCGATACTGGTAACATGGGTATCCAAATTACTGTCAATGCATAAATGATTAACAAAATCTTTCTCTCTTGTCCATAAGAATCTGAGTCTGTTAACTGTTAGCTCTTTTCCCCTAAAAACTTACTCTGTCACCATTGGTTATGGTTAAAAATAACCCTCACTGGTTAACTGTATCTGGAGTAGAATTACAAATATCTGCTAGGAACCCATAGTTTCAGTTATTCATTTTTCAGAAAAAAAAATGAATTAGCATAAGCATGTAGAAAATGGTTAACTCACCAATAATAAAATAATGCAAATTCAATAAATTTTGGTTTTTAATTGAAATTGTGCCCAGTGGGTTTTCTCATGGGCACCCTGGGACCTGATGGAGGTGTTGCATAAGGCTCTTAAGCGAGGATCCTGCACTTGGTTCATGTGAGCCTTGCTTCCTTGCAACTGAACTGTCACATGGGGCCAAAGACAACAGTTCCTTGGGTAGGATGCACCCAGCCAGCAACTGGGATTTCTGCCCTATGTACTTCTAAGTTAATCTTACATCAAGGATGGCTTATGGCATTCTTGTGAGTCAAAGGTCTGGCTGGGCTTAGCCACTCCTGATGGCTCTTGTTATCAAAAACCTCATTCAACTGTGACCCAAATAAACAAATGATTGGATAAAAGATGTGAACAGAAATTACTTAAGAAAAAAAAAATAAATGAACCTAAACATATAGAAAGTGATTAACATCAATAATAAAATTAATGCAAATTCAATATATTTTTGCTTTTTAATTGAACTTGTGCCTTGTGGGTTTCTAATAGGAGGCAGTGAGAAGAAGGGGTCAGCACTCAGACAAATACAGGTTCACACTCCAATTCTGTAAATTTGCAGCCTTATGACTTTAAGTCAATAATTTATCTGAGACTCAATTTCCTTATCTATAATGGAAAAAGAAAGAATAGTCCCCACAACTCAGTTATTATAAGGGCTAACTGAAAGACAGAGTCCAGGAAAAGCGTAAGTACTGTGTCTAGAATAAAATAGTTACCCAGAAGATGGCAGCCTTGGTTAGGATCTCTGAGGTTTACAGCCTGCGCAGACATGGTGGGGTTTACGGTGCCGAGTCTACCTTTACTGCTTATTCCTTAGGAGGCTTAAGTACCTTCTCTTCTCTTTAAAGGAAGTCATCAATTTTCTCAATTTTACTGGGTATGAAAAGCAATTCTGTGTTTGCCCAGTTCTGCAACAGTCTTCACATGGCAGGGTCTCTTTTTGGTAAAAGGCTTTCCAGTTCTAATCCCCAAATGAGTACAAGTCAGTTGCAGACTCTGTCACCCTAGCTGCTTCTCTCACTGTCCTGATACCAAGAGGGGGGCTCATTACTGGGCTTAGAGGACCTTCTGACTACAAGCTGCCAATTGTTAAGCACTTTATGAGTTGTTTAGGATGGGATTAGGCATTCTCTTACATCTGGAAAAGGAAAGCTCATGGAAAGCTCAAGTGGAAATGCAGAGAAGGGCACAACTGCAAGTTACCTGAACTTTCTGTCTCTCAAGGGCTCCACCACATTCTCAACACAAGAACTCAACGGCACATGGGTGCACTGCGTTGCTATCATGCTTTCTGAAATACACAAAAACGAGAGACACAAACATTTCATGCATGTATATGCACGCGCATACCATTTGACATGGTTACAATTCTAGAATTCCTTTATATGATGACTTTCATTATAATTTCAAAATAGTGTTCCATGGCAAAGTGCGATAAGATGCGGAAAATCAAGATCACTCAACCCTCTCGTACAGGGGAGCACTTCAGTTTTGACATCTGATCTATAATGATCCTTCAAGAACAAAGAGTCCAGAGAGCAGCAGGTCCACTCCAGACAGGATGACCACACAGGTGGTCACTGGCATGGGTGACAGGTCACAGCCAGGTTCAGGAGATTAGTGAAGTGAAATTCCTTGGCAGTTATTTCATTATTGCTTTTAAGAAGTACCAGCAGTGACAGAGTTTGGCTGGTAAATTGGTAGTCACTGAAATGGTACCAAAGTCCCAGATCTCATAATATTTATACTGTAGGTTGGTAATAAAAAACTAATAATTATCTGTGCTCAATGTAATGCCACATATCAGGGTTCAATTCAGAGATATATATTTCTTTTATATAGGGTGCTATATTTGGGATGCAGTAGAAATAAAAGACTATTTGTGAGTTTTGTCATTATTCCCTTGAAGCAAAACACTAAAAAACAAAATTATTTTATGTGTAATGTATCCTTGGCTGCATGTCTGAAATAATAAAAATTTATAGAAATGTATCAAGGACCAAAATTGGCTATTTTTTTATTCATTAAAAACCATGTTTAGTATTTTTAGCATTCAAATAATTATCTGTAGTGCTCCCCTCTTGACTTTTGAAAAACATAATCATACTCCTGTACAAATGGTTTGGACTTTGTATATTTGCCTTTATATGCTTCTATAAGTTTCCCCCATTTCTACCTATGATCTGTTATTAAATTTTCAAAATATGTGGACTTTATGAAGTTAGTATGCCAAAGAAAAAAACAATTAATGGATTCCAAGCCCCTTTATGGTTTTCGAACGTCCCCCTTAGAATTTTCAAGAACACTATAATAGTAATGAACCAACTAATACTAATGTTTGTAGAAGACAGACACTGAAAAAGTATGTCGCATACCTTTATCTTCCAGATTGTTCACTGCGTCTGCTGGAAGCTTGTGGAAGGGGGTAGATGCAAGCTGGGCAGCAGAGGTGAAGTCCCCTGTGCTCTTAGGACTGGGTGCCAGGGTTCTGTTGCAGCGAATACCCCAGACGGTTGAATCATCCAAAAACTCTTCAGAATGAGGCACTTCCTACAACAAAGGAGGAGCTGAAAAATAATCGCCATCTTCTTGTTTTGTCTGTGAAATTTAGACATTAAGACTTCAAGCTGGGTGCAGTGGTACAGAATGTATCCCTGCCATTCAGGAGCCTGAAGTGAGAGGATCACGTGAAGTTTGAGACCAGTCTGAGCACCACAGCGAGATTTTGTCCCCAAAAAACATTTTACCCCTCATCTTTAATACATCTCAGTGGAACTACAACACAAGGGTCACATTTTTTATTTTAATTCTACATTTTTCTTTAAATTTGAAAAAAAAATTCCAGGTTTATAGAAAGATTACAAAGGTGGCACAGTCTCATATAACCTTCATTAAGCTCCCACTAGTGTCAATTTCTTCTAGATCCTGGCACATTTCAAAAAGTTAAACACCACTTGTAGCTATCAGTCCTTATCTGGATTTCACAAGTCCCCTCCAATATCCCTTGGCTGTCCCGGATCCAGTCCAGGATGGCATGTGGACTGTCCTGTTGACTTTGTCTCCTCTAGTTTATGACCATCTATCAGTCCTTCCTACTCTTTCCTTGCACTGAAATTTGTGAACACTAGTCAGGAACTGTGCAGAATGTCCCCCTAATTTGGGCTCGTTTTCTCACATGTAGACTAGAATTATAGGTTTTGGGGAAAACTTGGGGTAAAGGACCTTCTCATTATACAGTGGGGATGCATGCTAGCTAGCCACAAGGCTTGTTCCTGGTGAGGTTAAACCCAATCACTGAGAAGGCATTTGTGAGGTTTCCTCACGGGAAACCATTTTTCCCATTCTCTATTTGTTAGAGAATGGGAAAAATGTCTTACCCAAACTCAAGGGAGGTAAATTAAACTCCACCTTCTAGGATGTCATTAAAGCATTTGTGGACAAATGTTAAACCACCGCAGAATCAACAGTGGTGTGATATTTGGAAGCTCCAGAAGTGCCTGTTTCTTCCTGAAGTTTTACTCACCAATGTCTGTTCCTTAGTGGATCTTGCCTATAGCATTTATTTTATTGGGACTCTAATGATGCCTTCCACATCACTTGGAATTCTTCTCTAAGGAAGAATCATCCTTTGCTCCCTTTTATTTATATCAATATCTGTTTTATTTCTTGGGTGATAATTCAATATTACTTTATTCTACTTATTGTTCAAATTTTTCTAGGTTTAGCCATTGGCTCATTCAGGTTGGCATCTATATTCTTTTGATATGCCACATCTTTCTTGGTTTTCTTATAGGAAAAAACAAAACCCAAAATCCTTCCTTAATTTTCTAGCACAATATGCTCCAGACTTATCTTGTATTTTTCTTGCCCCAGCCCCTAGAATCAGGCACTTCTCCAAGAACAGAATTACAGGTCAAGTTTTTTAGAGTCTGTAGGGAAAGACAAATTGCTGAGTCAGGTCCATAGCTCATGACCCCCTTTGGTTGCCCTTACAATGCCACCCATGGTTTTTATTTTTTTAATTTGTTTAGATACGCATGACAGTAGACCGTATTTTGACATATTATACATACATGGTGTATAACGTAGGATTCTATTCCTGTGGTTGTTCATGATGTGGAGTTATACTGGTTGTGTATTCATATATGAACACAGAAAAGTTATATCGGATTCATTCTGTTGTCTTCTCTACTTCCATCCCTTCCCTTCATTACATCCCTTTCCTTCAATCCAATGAACTTCTGTTTGCCTCCCACCTTTATTGTGTATTAGCATCCACATATTGTAAGGGTCCGGCGAAACGTCGGAGTAAGAGACCGCAAGAGACTGTCTTATGCAAAAGCAGAAGGGTGGGTTTATTTGGAGACCAGCATGCTAGGGCTCTCTCTATAGCAAAAAGAGATAGAGCCCTGAGAACAGCTTGAGCAGAGCTTATATACTTTCCTTGGAGAGGGCAGCGAGAGAAGTTACATTTTGTAGTTTGGCAGTTGGGGACAGCTCATTCTGGGAACAAGATTAGCAGACAGTCCACAGTTAGGGACAGCACATTCTGAGAACAAGATTAGCAAACAGTCCTTAAAATTTCAACAGTGTTTTGTTAAGCATATAGAGAAACGGAATGACAAGTACCTTTTTTATTAACCTTTCAATATCAGAGAGAATATTTGGCCTTGTTTTTTTGGGATCGGCTTATTTCACTTAACATGATAGCTTCTAGTTCCATCCATTTACCAGCAAATGCCATAATTTCATTCTTCTTTATACCTGAGTAATGTTCCATTGTGTAAATATACCACATTTTCTTTATCCATTCACCCGTTGAAGGGCACTTAGGTTGGTTCCATAGCCTAGCTATTGTGAACTGATGTGGCTGTGTCACTGTAGTACTGTTTTTAAGTCCTTTGGGTATAAACTAAGGAATGGGATAACTGGGCCAAATGGTAGTTTAATTCAAAGTTTTCTAAGGGATCTCCACATTGCTTTCCAGAGTGGTTGCACCAATTTGCAGTCCCATAAGGAATGGATGTAGACCTTTTCCCTCACATCCTTGTCAACATTTATTGTTACTTGTATTCTTGATAATTGCTATTCTGACTAAAGTGAGATGGAATCTCAGTGTAGTTTTAATTTGCATTTCTCTAATTGCTGCAGATGTTGAGTGTTTTTCCATATATGATTTGACCTTTCGTATTTCTTCTTCAGTGAAGTGCCTGTTGTGTTCCTTTAACTATTTACTGTTGGGTTATTTCATTTTTTGGTGTTATGTTTTTTGGGTTTTCTTTGCATATGCTGGAGAAATGCTCTACCTGAGTGGCAGATGAAGAAGATTTTCTCTTATTCTGTAGGGGAGAGGATTCTCCCTCTCTCCATGTTTTCAATTGTTTACTTTGCTAAACTTCTTAGTTTGGCACCATCTCATTTATTGATTCTTGATTTTGCTTCATGCATTTTAGTTGGTTCCTAAGTGAACATGATGAAGAGTTGGGCCTACATTTTCTTCTAGTAGATATGAGTTCAATTTCATTCTGCTCTAGATGGATTTCCAGTTTTCTTCTAGTAGATATGAGTTCAATTTCATTCTGCTCTAGATGGATTTCCAGTTTTCCCAGCACCATTTGTTAAGAGGCTATCTTTTCTTCAATGTATGCTTATGGTGCCTTTATCTAGTATGAGATAACTGTACTTATGTGGGTTTGGTTCTCACACATAATTTTTATATCTTCTGCATTGTCTTCATAAAATCCACCATCTCTTCCAATGGAGGCGAAACTGGCAGATTGCTTCTTCAGATGATATAAGATAAAGTACTGGCTTATGTTTAGCATCAGGATATATGGAAAATGCATTGTGGGTTTGGTAAAAGTAATAGTTCAACAAAATGTACCTTTAAAGTGATGGCACTATGTCTGCAATTCACTTCATTATTTGTGAAAATTTTAAGCTCAATAGATCATCAGAGGGATTAGGGAGCCAGGCAATAGTTCATCCAAACAACCCCCCAAGGGACTACAAATAGGAGCCAGGACTTGGTGTCCTAGTGAGGTGCTTGGTGAGCCAGTGGCTCTCAATGGTGCCTCACTGCCATGGGGTCAGGCAGGGGCTGGGGATCGAGCACACTGTGGGTATACTTAGGACCAGGGTGGAAGTCAATGAGGACGGACACAAAGGCCACCGTAGTGGAATGCAGTGGGCTACTGGGCAGTGAAGGGTGCCTGCTGAGCTGTGCTGAGGATGGTCCATCTCAGTTGGATTCAGATTTGTTGGGTTTCTCACTGATATTCCACTTAGGCCTCACTTCCTCCATCTAGGAAAAACAAATATCCCCAGGTGGCTTGTTCTTACTAGAGGGAAGGCTCTTTGAGGGCAAGGATCATATCAAATACATTTTTATTTCCTATACATATTAGATATCTGGCACATCACAGGTATTCAAATAATTGTCAAACAATATTCTAGCAATATTAGAACAATAACAAGTATTCTAATAAGTAGAATAACGATTTTCTACTTCGCACAATATACTGTGGTTTTATAGACATCACACCATTTGAGTGGCATAATCACTTGGCAGATCTGTGTCAGATGAAGTAGAGATTGGCTTACGTTTGGTTTTGAAGGAAGTCTGTTGCTAGAGCGTTCTCCAAAGGTCCTGGCTCCTGTGGGCTTGTTTTTAGGCTGTGGTAACCTAAAGAAAAGATTTATAAAATCAAAAACAGCAAAATATGGTGATGAAATAAATGCTACCACTTGATCTAATGTTAGAAAGATTCTCCCCTCATTTATTAAGGGGTTTCTTACTATTGCACTTCCAGAAAAAGTGAACTGACTATGTAAATATAAGTTGACTAACAGTTACCAAAGAGAGGGTAGAAAATGCAATTTTTGTTAGTTTTTAAATTGTTACAATTTTTTTTTTAGGAACAAAATAACAATTAGAAGCATGGCCAATAAAATACCTTGGATGCCTTGAAACACCTTAGCTCTTTTCCCAGTGCCTGGCTGAGATAGGGAACTTCTCTCTGCATGCTGGTCATGCTTTCTCCATTCTGCCTCGGTGTGAATTTCCTCCATACCAAGACACTTGTAATTCACCCAGATACCTCTTTTTCCATAGTTTAAACTATTAACCACTCTCTAGTATCATGTGCCTCTGCCTTAAAACATTCTCTCTGCAGCGTTACCCAGTGTAAGCTGCCTCCTTTCCCACTTATCAATCCTGCAAATGTAAACAGCACAGTACGGACAGCTGCACTGATTCCTCTACATTCTGAAACAATTTCAAACCAGAGAATCCTGTTCTTTGACAAATTCTAATGCTTTCCTTTTTCTACTGTGCTTTCACTTGGAGCTCTGCCCTCCTGGAACCCATGCACAGCACTGTGGCTCTGCAGAACACTGGCAACAAGCTCCCAGCTGTTGGTAGAAAGGCTTATCAGTGCAGAGCTGGGCCAGAACCAGACCACCCTGGCAGACAGTCCAAATTCCCTCCCTGCTGCCTCACCATCTTGAGTCCTGCAGGCACCTCCAGGCATCCTGTGGCAGTATGACATGTGTCCCCCCAGTGATATATTAACTTGATGTTTCTTTACCCATAATTTTCTTTGTTTCCATCTTCAAAAATAGGAAAAGCATATGTCAAAGTGACAACTTTATTGACTCCCCAAGCCCCAGAAGAATTTGCATTTTCTGCAAGAGAATAAAAAATGTATTTCATGACTGTTCTAGGAAAAACATGACCCTTTACACTAAAACTTCAACTACAAATGAAATGGGAGGTAGAGGGGAAAAGCTTATAGAAAAGAACTGGCATCAGTTTTTAAATACTAGGTGGTAAGGCAAATCACTTTGAAGTGGGATGAAGTGATTTAACTATAATCACTGGGCAGCCTCAGGTCCCAAATGACTGCCACACATCAAGAACACAGTTCATCATTCTCCTATGCCACTTCTATTATCACCTGACTCATTCAATAAAAGCTCTCAGTGGTTTTAGTTTTCATTTGCTTTAAGAAAAATCTCTTCTCCCAACTCCAAATGGATCCTACTGATCTTTATTACAATCTCTGGCTCCCAGCACATGAATCCCCTGGCCCTAGGTAAGAGGGCTAGTTGCTGGCCTCCAACCACCATCTGGCCACTTTTCTACCAAGAAGGCCTCAAATCACTCCTGGACTACTCAGCTCTTCCTGATGTACCTCCCCATGGGGATTTTATCCTCCTTTAGATATCACTGTTATAGCAACCCAACCCACCTAACCCAACCCAACATAATGCAAACCCCAACTCTACCACACGCATGAAAACCTTGTCCAACTCTGCCACACTTCTATTTCATGCACTTTCTGTGATGACCAAGGCAAGGCCACATCTTAGGTAATCCCTGACAATGCCTGGGCTCCACCCACAGTACAATGCATCAATTAGCTTTCAAATAAATTATTACTTTGAAACTGGGCTTCAAATGCGTCTTCATTTTGGTCTAGAGATGGCCATTCATCTTTGTCATCAGAAACATCAGGAAGTGTAGTGTAGGAGCCTGGAACATATTCATGATGAAACCTAAAAACCAGAAAGAATATCCATCAACAGATTGCAAAAGAGTTTAAATTTTTTATAGTTTAAGGTGCTACACATTCAAACAAAATGGTTTACCCAGTGCTTCCTTGGTGTGCACCGTGGACGAGGGCTGGGCTCTGGAGGGTGTTGCCTGAACCATTCCCAGTGACGTGTTTGGAGTCGCATGGAAAGAACTTGCGCTGGCCACCTTGTGCGTTTCATACACTGGCAAAGGAACAGGACCAAGAGCAGGATCATCAGGTCATTTAAAACGTGTTAGAAGGCACACAACTGCTTCAATAACTTACTACAATTAGACCAGGTTACCGTGGTAACCGTAATTGTCAATAATCATCACTCCAGACCCACATACTTATCTTTGTAAGAATACATAAAGTAGGTGAGGCAAGAATCATAGTTTCACACAAAATAAAGCGAAGGCTCAAAGACACCGGGTGTTTGGCCTGAGATCAAACCAATTAGAGTTTTGTCACAGGTAGCATCCTGAGCTCCACCATGTCTCAAGTACTGTCTGCTTGTGGTCAGAGTGTAACCCCCACCCCCCCACTGTCAGTCCTAGACCACTTTCCATCCCACTCAGCTTGAGCCAGTGGTGTACAAGGCCCGCACAGCCTGGGCCCTGCTTGCCCAGGTTTCAGTGTATTCCTCTTTGCCCTGCTCGCCCTGAAGCTCTGGCCTCTTTACTGTGCTTAGAACACCAGGGATAGTCCTGCCTGGGAGCTCTGCATCTGCAGTTCCTCTGCTTGAAAACTGGTTCTCCGAGGTGGCTGCATGAGTAGCTCCCTCCCTATTCCTCTATGCAGGCATTACCCTCACCAGCATCTTCCCTGTTCACCTTCTCTGAAATCTAACCCCTTACTTCAATATTAGCCCTTTCATTCCTGGGGGGATTTTCATTGTTTTGTCAAGATTCCATCTCTAACGATGTAGAATGGTTGGTGCCCAGCATCCAGCAAGCAGGCACCAAGTCTCAGTTGAATAGAATGAGTCTCCAGCTGTTTCAGAGGGCCCACCCTCATTAATAGTCAATGGAAAGAATGCCACAGCCACCTGCAGGGGGAAGGGAACACCCACACTGTCCCAGGTAATTTAATAAACTATGCACACACTTCCAGTGTGGTGCCAGACAGGAGAACAGTATTCGTAGTTAAACTTTGAATCACCTTTCTTACTCGACCCAACTAACATGACTCATTTTAGATTAATGTACTGAGAAAGTTAATAGAAAAACTTGCATAAATTAATCTTTCAAAGAACTCTGAACTGATAAGATATTTACAATTAATACCATTGTTTTCAATAGTCTGGGGCTGAAATAACCCCTGGATTCTAAGAAGAGGATTCCTAACGCTTAGGTTTAGTAAGGTCAGAAGGCTTCCTGTCCCATAGCCCCAGTACAGCCCAAGGAGTGTGCCCCAGCAGGCCAGGATGAAGAGACCCCCATGAAGCTCACCTTCTTTGGTCTCTGCTCCACTCTGTGGCTGGAATCCATGAGCACTCTGACTCATACATCTGGAAGAGAAAACCCTGAGACACACAAGAATCAACATGTCTTACAAGAGAGTTTCTCATTAACTCTCAAGAAATAATAGTAAAAGAAGCTGGTCAACAATCACAGCCTGTTGCTGAAACACAGATGAAGCTGCTTAGATCCACGGTGTAAATAAATGAAATGTTTTTTCTCTTCAGTTCTTTTTGAGGAAAACACTCTTACAGATAAAGGCCAGGCATGGAACACTAGTATGTCGTGTCACTTCTGTGTCTCGGCACCACAACAACCAGCCCTCCTTGTGGCAGGACAGGACAATGGCTTCCTAGTTCCAATGGGCTCATTTGCTGTACAGCATAAGGGGCTGACTGGGCACTGATGCCCAACAAGGTGGAGGCACCAATGTGCCTCAGCTGAGCGAATACCTTTCTGATGAGCCCACAGCCTCAGGCTAACATCCAGATTTTAAAACAATAGCTACCAACAAAGATAAGAAAGCTATGCAAACCACTTGCATTAAAGCTGTGGTTAGTACACTAGGGGCAGGGGCCTCACCTCATACTGCCCAGGATTCCCTTAAGGAATGTCATTAAAATGTGAAGTAAAAAGCACAAAGCACTTTTAATTAAACAATATCATATCAAATCACAAGTTGCAAGACAGTCACAGTGACTGAAGATAAAAACAAACAACAAGTGATGTGACATTAATTCTAATATCTGAAACCCATAAAACTCTCAAAATTGGGAAAAAAAACTTTCACAATAGTGTGGACGTGGCTTGTGACATGGAGTCACAAACATGGATCCCATACTGCTCCGTGGGAGGACAAAAGGAGTACGAGGGCATGCCAGCCACTGCCTGGAGTAATGTCCCCTGCAGGCCTTGGCCACAGCCAGGAGGCAAAAGGCAATTCCAACTACAGGTGTTTATTCTTCAAATACAGAGCGACTTGCGTTTCAGGAAATTTTAATTTATAATTCAGAAGAAAAGTATGAAGACAAACAAATCTAAAATCTAGAAGAGGGATAGATCCCTCTAAAGAGGTATAAAATACACATGTTTGAAAGTTTTGGGCTCAATTTTTTTGATAATTTTTTTCAACAACATATTCATGTAAATCATTTTAGCTGGGTATGGTGGCACACACCTGTAATCCCAGCTACTCAAGAGGCTGAGCCAAGAGAAGCCCAAGTTTGAGGCCAGCCTCAGCAGCTTAGTACATACTCTCAGGAACAACAAAACCAAAAAAGAGATGAGGATGTTGCTCAGCGATAAAGCACCCTCAGGTTCAATTTCCAGTACTGCAAGAAAAACATTTTTTAATAGAGATACCCCATCTCTTACATAATGCTCTTGATACTGCAGGTCATAAAAAAGAACCTGACAGATGCCATTTACACCACTCTCATCTCCAGGACTGGCTTTGACTTACCTGGACTCTGTCACTGGCTGGGCTGTCAAAGGAGTAGGAGGAGCTATGCTCTGGCACACTGCTGGGGACACCAAAGCAGGAGGAACAGCATCTGCCGCAGGAGGAACAACAGGAGGCACCTCTCTGGGCTTCTCGCTCAAGTTCTTTGGGGTTTGCTGATTGAGTGACAGAAGACATCGAGCACCAAGTTCCCACTGAGCACCTGTGCCTAGCCCCACACATGCTGAATCCACCTTTCATGCCAGACAAACAAAGGAACAAAAATAAACCACAAAGACCAGAATGTTATTATCAGGTATTAGAGCTTTCAAAGCATGTGACCCTTATCCTTCCAGGTGCTTTAAAACACCTGGAAATTTTCAACAGTGACCAAAAAAGACCACTCCAAAACATAACAAATGCTTTGTTGCTTCCAACCCCGGCTGTGAATGCCACTCACACTTCTAACCATTGGAAAATAACCAGCCTCTGCAGTCATATCAGTATTTAAGAAGTGTCTTGTTTCTCTTTATTAAACTGAGGGAAAAAAAAACAATAAATCAATGTTACCAAACGCTCACAATGGTGTTCTCTTAAACTACCCTTGATAGGCAGCGTCGTCTTCCTAAATAGGACATGTGTATATGAACTGCCTCAGAAATAGGGTTCATGTTGGGAAGAATTAGACTAAAGGTCTTTGTTTTTCTACTCACAAGTACATAGATTAGAACTAATGTTACCAACTTAAAAGACAGAAGGGTTAATTCCTTGCCCAAAAAGTATCCTTACAAATTGTTAGGAAAAACATCAAATGTCTAGAATATTGTTTTAAACAATAACACTACTTATCAAAGAATATAACTTAAAACGACCTACATCATTTCCTTACCTACTAAATTAGTACAGATCAAAAATAATTGTACACCCCAACTGGAGGAGGAGCCCAGCCTCCCGCCTGCACGGTCGGCAGACCATGCGACCCGGAGAGGGGGCACAGCTGCCCGCCAGAGAGGTAGACAGACCACCCCAACTGGAGGAGCCGCCTGCCCATACGGTCACCTGACTGAGCTCTGGACAAACATAGGTCTCCCCAACACCCCCCACCTCATCAAACACCTTATGAGAAAAACTGATGGAACTCATCTTGGAAAATCCCACCAACCCTTAAAACTCAACAACCGGTGGGCGTGGCTACCAGTTTGGTTCTTCAGCGGATCAGGCACCTGGTTTACATCTCAGAGAATAAGAGTGGAGAGGCCACAGGTGGAAGTTCAAGTCCTCTCATACTGACTACCACCACCACCCTGAACCCAGAGACTCCAGCTAGGAATTGACAATGCCACCAACTGGAAGATATGAAAACAGAGTTCTGAGAGGCATTTTTTTTCTTTCTTTTTTTATCTTCTCTCTCTCTTTTCATCCATTCATCCAGTCTCCTCTACCCTTCCCACTGTGGTCCTCGAAACCTCAACATATGTGAAACCAAGAATTGTGCATGAAAAAGGCCTTTAACAACTGAGTCACCAGAATAATGTAATATAGAGGAATTCCATATGCCCCACCTCTCTCCCCCCTTTTATTTCTTTTTTCTCTTATTTTCTTTTTCCCACCCTCTTTTTTCTCTTTCTATCCTTGTTATTTGTTTTTCTCCTTCTTACTCCCTCTATCCCAAAAGACACAACATAATCTATGGGACACAATGAAAGCAGTTCTAAGAGGAAAATTCATTGCTAGGAGTTCATTCCTTAAAAAAAGAAAAAAAAAACATATAAATGATCTCGCACTTCATCTCAAAACCCTAGAAAAAGAAGAGCAAAACAACAGCAAAAGTAGTAGAAGGCAAGAAATAATTAAAATCAGAGCTGAAATCAATGAAACTGAAACAAAAGAAACAATTGAAAAAATTGACAAAACTAAAAGTTGGTTCTTTGAAAAAATAAATCAGATCGACAGACCCTTAGCCATGCTAATGAAGAGAAGAAGAGAGAGAACTCAGATTACTAGCATACGGGATGAAAAAGGCAATATCACAACAGACACTACAGAAATACAGAAGATAATTAGAAATTACTTTTAATCCTTATACTCCAATAAAATAGAAGATAGTGAAGGCATCGATAAATTTCTTAAGTTATCTGATCTGCCCAGATTGAGTTCGGGGGATATACACAACTTAAACAGACCAATATCAATTGAGGAAGACAGGGATGCCCTCTCTCTCCACTTCTGTTCAAGAAGCCATCAAAAGACTACCAACTAAGAAAAGCCCAGAACCGGATGGGTATACAGCAGAGTTTTACAAAACCTTTAAAGAAGAACTAATACCAATACTTTTCAAGCTATTTCAGGAAATAGAAAAAGAGGGAGAACTTCCAAATTCATTCTACGAGGCCAACATCGCCCTGATTCCTAAACCAGATAAAGACACTTCAAAGAAAGAAAACTACAGACCAATATCTCTAATGAACCTAGATGCAAAAATCCTCAATAAAATTATGGCAAATCGGATACAAAAACATATCAAAAATATTGTGCATCATGATCAAGTAAGATTCATCCCTGGGATGCAAGGATGGTTCAATATATGGAAATCAATAAACGTTTTTCACCACATCAACAGACTTAAAGATAAAAACCATATGATCATCTTGATAGATGCAGAAAAAGCATTCAATAAAGTACAGCATCCCTTTATGTTCAAAACATTAGAAAAACTAGGGATAACAGGAACATACTTCAATATTATAAAAGCTATCTATGCTAAGCCTCAGGCTAGCATCATTCTGATGGAAGAAAAATTGAAGGCATTCTCTCTAAAATCTGGAACAAGACAGGGATGCCCTCTCTCACCACTTCTGTTCAACATAGTTCTCAAAATACTGGCCAGAGCAATTAGACAAAAGAAATTAAAGGCATAAAAATAGGAAAAGAAGAACTTAAATTATCACTATTTGCGGTTGACATGATTCTATACCTAGCAGACCCAAAAGGGTCTACAAAGAAACTACTAGAGTTAATAAATGAATTCAGCAAAGTGGCAGGATATAAAATCAACACACATAAATCAAAAGTATTCCTGTATATCAGCGACAAATCTTCTGAAATGGAAATGAGGACAACCACCCCATTCACAATATCCTCAAAAAAAATAAAATACTTGGGAATCAACCTAACAAAAGAGGTGAAAGATTTATACAATGAAAACTACAGAACCCTAAAGAGAGAAATAGAAGAAGATCTTAGAAGATGGAAAAATATACCCTGTTCATGAATAAGCAGAACTAACATCATCAAATTGGCAATATCACCAAAAGTTCTCTATAGGTTTAATGCAATGCCAATCAAAATCCCAACAGCATTTCTTGTAGAAATAGATAAAGCAATCATGAAATTCATATGGAAAAATAAAAGACCCAGAACAGCAAAAGCAATTCTAAGCAGGAAGAGTGAATCAGGCGGTATAGCAACACCAGACTTCAAACTATACTACAGAGCAATAGTAACAAAAACAGCATGGTACTGGTACCAAAACAGGCGGGTGGACCAATGGTACAGAATAGAGGACACAGAGACCAATCCACAAAATTACAACTATCTTATATTTGACAAAGGGGCTAAAAGCATGCAATGGAGGAAGAATAGCATCTTCAACAAATGCTGGGAAAACTGGAAATCCATATGCAACAAAATGAAACTGAATCCCTTTCTCTCGCCATGCACAAAAGTTAACTCAAAAGGGATCAAGGAGCTTGATATCAAATCAGAGACTCTGTGTCTGATAGAAGAAAAAGTAAGCTCCAATCTACATATTCCCTAAAGACCTTAAAAGATCGCATTATAGGGATACTGCTACATCAATGTTCATAGCAGCACAATTCACAATAGCTAGGCTGTGGAACCAACCTAGATGTCCTTCAATAGATGAATGGATAAAAAAAAATGTGGCATTTATACACAATGGAGTATTACTCTGCACTAAAAAATGATAAAAGCATGGCATTTGCAGGGAAATGGATGGCATTAGAGCAGATTATGCTAAGTGAAGCTAGCCAATCCCTAAAAAACAAATGCCAAATGTCTTCTTTGATATAAGGAGAGCAACTAAGAACAGAGCAGGGAGGAAGAGCATGAGAAGAAGATTAACATTAAACAGGGATGAGAGGTAGGAGGGAAAGGGACAGAGAAGGGAAATTGCATGGAAATGGAAGGAGACCCTCATTGTTATACAAAATTACATATAACAGGAAGTGAGGGGAAAGGGTAAAAAAAACAAGAGAGAGAAATGAATTACAGTAGATGGGGTAGAGAGAGAAGACGGGAGGGGAGGGGGGATAGTAGAGGATAGGAAAGGCAACAGAATACAACAGACACTAGTATGGCAATATGTAAAAACGTAGATGTGTAACCAATGAGATTCTGCAATCTGTATACGGGGTAAAAATGGGAGTTCATAACCCACTTGAATCAAATGTATGAAATATGATATATCAAGAACTATGTAATGTTTTGAACAACTAATAAAAAAATAAAAATAAAAAATAAATAGAAGAACAGAAAAAAAAATAATTGTAATACAGGTTTACTTACATATTGTTTATATAAAATGCTTGGAATTAGAAATGTGTCAGGTTTCAAAATTTTTTCAGATTTTGGGAATATTTTCATAGACTAGTTAAGCATGCATCCCTTATTCAAAAATTTGCAATCTGAAATGCTCTCAGATCCACAACTTTCTGAGAATGGGACATGACACTAAAAAAGTTTCAGATTTGGGAGCTTTCCAGATTTCAGAGATGCTTGACCAATATTCAGTTCTGAAGAAAATATTTTAAAAAGAATAATCAGAGATTTTCTCTACCAGATAGCAAAATAGGAAAGCTATAGCATATATACAATATGGAAAGATCAAGAAGAGATATACTCTCACTCCTCTTCTCTATCCAGAATTCCCCTAATCCTCCCATGCTCCCCCTTCCTACCCCACTATAAGTCAGCCTCCTCATTTGATTTTTTGGCAATTGGAGAAAGGGAGGGGGCAGGGGATTAGCAAGGGAGGTGGAATATAATGGACATCATTATCCAAAGTACATGTATGAAGACACGAATTGGGTGTCAACATACTTTATATATAAACAGATATGAAAAATTGTGGTATATATGTGTAATAAGAACTGTAATGCAAA
Source organism: Ictidomys tridecemlineatus (assembly GCF_052094955.1). Taxonomy (NCBI): domain Eukaryota; kingdom Metazoa; phylum Chordata; class Mammalia; order Rodentia; family Sciuridae; genus Ictidomys; species Ictidomys tridecemlineatus. Next base: position 32,625,144 of record NC_135488.1, on the reverse strand, counting down.
AAAAGGTAAATAAAGGCATGAATTGGCGTGAACATACTCTATATACAAAGATAAGAAAAATTGTATCCTATATGTGTAATAAGAATTGTAATGCATTCCGCAGTCATGTATTTAAAAAAAAAATCAATAAAAGAGTAAATAATATATATATATATATATATATATATGTATAAAGAAGAGAGATAGTGACTAAAACAAATATTAGAAATGAATTTTATAATATAAAAACTTAGTATGTGATAAACATATTTTGAATAAAGGGGCCAAGCTGGTCAATAAATGATTTATGGACAACTGGCAATTCATTTTGGAAAGTACATCTTCATGCCACCTCTACACAGGAAAATCCTATAAAGGGACCTGGAGGACCAGACCCTTAGGGTACTGAGTATGATGGAGGGACAGAGCTGTGCATCACATTTCTTTTGTTACAACACGCTTCCCAAGAACAAAAGGGATTACATTTGTAAAACCGAGAGTCAGAATGATCCAGGACTTTCCAATACCAATGGTAGAAGCCAAAAGGCAACGGGCAATGCCTTTGAAAACTCTAAGGGAGGCTGAGGCAAGAGGATTGCCAGGTCAAGGCCAGCCTGGACAACTTAACAGACTCTGTTCCAAGATCAAAAGCAAACCAACAGAAAATGCACTGAGAGTATAGCTCAGTGGTAAAGTAACCCTGGGTTCAATCTCTAGTACTGCATAAAATCCAAAATGACTTGAGGGAAAATGATTTCCTTCCTAGAACAGTTCTAGTCAAATCATCAACCAGTGTGAGGGTAGAACAAAGACACCATTAGACAAGCAAGAGATCTCAAAAACTTAACCCCTCATACATGCTTTTTAAAAAAGTTATGAGAGATTGTGTACCTTTAAAATGGGGACCTTAAGGAAAAGCAATGGCATGTGAATCAGGGATATACCACCAGAGAGAAGCAGGAAGAACCACTCCTCAGAGGCTCTGGGAGACATCTGGCCAAGAAAAGGGAATGGGAGTGCATCTGATGTATTGGATGTGATTGATGAATATTTTAAGTTTCTTCAGAATTTGGGGATAGATGACTGATAAGAAGCAAGAAAATACATAAAAACAAAACAATGAGACAATTATTTTAACAATTGCTTATATCTATCAAGGGAAAACACAAGTTATATAAAAATTGAAATAAACATTAAAAATGAAAAAACCCAATAGAAAAATAGACAAATCCATCAAAGTCAATTTATTTGATTGGTACCAGGGATTGAACCCATGGGTGCTTAACCACTGAGTCATACCCCCGGCCCTTTTTATTTTGAGACAGAGTCTCCCTAAGTTGCTGAGGTCAGCCTTGAACTTGTGAGCCTCCTGTCTCTGTCTCTGGAATCACTGGGATTTTAGATGTGTACCACCACACCTGGTTTTATGGTCAATTTAAAGAAAAAAGAAGACAAAAAGCCACTAAATCAATTAAAAATGTCCAGTACCACTTGTAATTAAAGAAACAGGTGGTTGAAAATACTTAGGATAACTAACATTATCAAAGTGTATGTGAGAAACAAGTAATTTTATATACTATTGATATGAGGTAAAATGAAATTTTTTAGAGGACAGTATTTTAGGTGCACAAACTTCAAAGGCAACAGTTGTACTTCCATCATTTCTAGAGAAACAATCTTGTATCATGTTTGTAACAGTCTCTGTATGATGTTGGTACCTGCCCTGCTGTAAGTATGACAGAAGACCATGCTGCAGCGGGTAAACTGGGTCTCTGTGCAGTGATATTGAAAGATATGTTTGTAGAAAAAGCAGAAAATAAGTCTTATTTATATGGAAAATTCAACTGTGTTCATTTTTATGTGTGTTCATGCACAGCATATATCTGGAAAAAAGATAAATTTCAGCAATTAGCACTGAATAAGAACATTCGTGGATATTCATGTATGTTTGAGTCTTCCCCCGACCCGTGTGGGCAGCTGAAATTAAGGTCACTTGTGTGAATTTCCAGGGACATCAAATAAAACACAGACACACGCTTTACCTTTAAGCAAGCTTCAGGACACGGCTTTTCTGCTCTCGGCCTCAGGCTCCCCAAATGGGGGAGCAAGAGAAAGTCACGAGAGGCTGGCGAGAGAGAGCAAGCACATTCGGAAGCGGGCTTTTATTGGGGGACCTTATTCTTAGAAAGTTCCATCCAAAAAAGGCCAGAAGGGGCAGGGTTACAAGGGATAGATGAGTGTAATTCAACCCAAGGGGCCATGGAGCAACACACCTACATCTGAAGGCACGCCCTCAACTTCCTGGACCGGGGCAATGTCCAGGTCACTATAAGATGTAGTGACTGGTCAAAGCCTCTCGGCTCCAGGATGGAAGGTGCAAATCATTCAGAGTGGCTCCCCATAATTGGGTATACATACTTATATCTAGTGAATGTTCTGGCATAGATTTTGCATAATATATATATATATGTATATATATATATATATATATATATATTACACACACACACCTTTCATTCAATATTAAAAAAAAAATCATTGCAGTCATGAATTTTCTATCATTTTAAAAACATGCATTTAAATAAGCTTTACCTTTAAAGTATCCTATGTCACAGACAGACATATACAATGTGGAAGATAAGCAAATGTAATATAGCTTAAATTATTCCCAATCTCTCCCATTCATAAATAATTTCAAGAAAATATGTGGCTGTAATATTCATCCCTATTTCTTCTTCCCACACAAGACAATGGCAAACAGAAATATGTCTAGATGACACATTATTGGAAGTCTATAGTCATTGTATGAAAGCCAGAAAAAGGACGCTAAGTGCTAATGTGTGAATATATAAGCATGGTCACACACATACATGAAACCTCAGCCCTCTATTCTCTACATTCCTTTGTTCATTCTTCATTTGAATGTCTTTCTGAATCACACAATTTTAAATTTTGGAAAGTTACTAGCTAGAATTAACTCTAAAACAGGGCCTAGAGAGCCAACAATCCCCACCGCTGGGCACAGGACGCCCAGGTCAGAGCATGTCTGTACCTAAGGCTTTTCCTGGACACTCGGCAGGTCCTCCTGGGACAGCTCCACCACTTGATGCAAATTCTTATGAAGCTCATCCATTTTCTGCTTTAATAGCTGCTCTTCAAAAGCATTTGCTTCTTTCTTTTTCATATAATGTCTGTCTTCATTTACTTAAGGAAAAAAAAAAGGTTTATATGCAAAGCTTAAATTCAGTTCATCAGAGGAATACATAACAAATGGATAAAGTCCAATTTTAAGATGGCAAGTCCTATTTTAAGATGGCAACATTTTTTAGTTTTTTCCATATTTACAATCTTTATATGCCCTTAGCACAGTAACTATTAAATTCAGAGTATAAGTTACAAAAATTTATGAAGATCAAGTCTACCTGGTAATAGCACAGTATCTTATTAAATGCTTCTCATAAAACAATTGGGGTTGTGCTAATCATTTGAAAATAATTGATCATTTCAGTTTTTAAAAAAGATACGATTCTCTAGGAAGTAAAAGTAAAAGAGTTGGGGCATCAAGCATACTGTCAGTCACACAGCTCAAAACTGGCTCATGAGACAAAGTAGACTCTGGCTGGACACTTTCAGGCTGTGGTATGTGAATGAAAAAATTATCCAGGCATAATTCAAAATGGATCTCCAAGAATACTGACTTTTTGTTGTTGACCAAATATGAAAACGGGCTGGCCTGGCGTCAGTTTTGTTCTCCTCCTTCTCCTTTGCCTCCTGCCAGGAACTCGGTTTGCTCCTAGGTTCCGGGTGACGGTGACAACTCTGATCAGCACTGGCCCACGATGATCACATTTGGTGGACTTGCCTTCATGCCCTCCTTTGCTATTCGATGTGAAATCACTCTAAGCCTCAAGGCATGGGAGTATTAGACTCCAGTAGGGAGAATACGTCAATGAGTGGTATGGGTCTCCAGCGGCCAGTCTTAAGGAATACCAAGTTTCTAGAAGCACTGGGCGCACTTCCTGGCTGCCATGTGGAATGCCAGCCATCCATCGGGCTGACCCAGGCAGTGTCTTCCTCATCCCTGGCCCAGGGGATATTTTTAGGCCCAGGGGGATATTCTTGGCCAGCAGAGGGCTCACAGGGACATGGGGTCCTTCCAGCTCATGGCTCTGCCCCCGCCCCAAGCCTGAGACAACAGAGCCACATTCCCAGCCTGACATTAATATCTTGAATAGGGAACCCTCCTCCCTTTAACTTACGTTTTTCTATTTAAGGTGGGCTTCTTGTATGGAGCATCTAAGTGGGTCTCTCACTGTAAACTCTTACATTCCCCTAATAATGTATTACATGTTAGGTATATTTTTATATGCCTATTGGTTTCTCATGTTTTCTTTTTGAAGGGCTTGTTCAAGTTTTTGCTCATTTAAAAAACTGAGTTATCTTTTTCTACATTTCACTGTCAATGATAGAAATTTAGGTTTTTCTTGTTCTTTATAAATTTGAGGAAGTTCCCACCTGTTCCTAGTTTGTAGGGAATTTCTTAAAACTCGTGAATGGGCACTGGAATTTGTCAATGTTTTTTCTTTGTTTATTGAGATGTTCACATGATTTTTTCTTGTCTACTAATATGATGAAATAACATTACAATTTCGCATATCCAATGCTGGATGCACAGGTGTGTACATCTGAACATGGGGAGAAATTCCAGCTGGTCGTGACCTACTGTCCTTTCTATAAATTGCTAGATCCAACTTGAGAATGTTGTTTAGGATTTTAGTTTCTATATCCATGAAGGATACTGGTCTTGTAATGTCATCGTTTGGTGTCATGTTTTTCCTAGATTTAGGAAATATGTTAGGGAATGTTTTCTCCTTTTCTATTCTTTGGAAGAGAGTGCATAAGATGGGTATTATTTCTTCCTTAAATGTTTGCGGGAAGTCACTAGAGTGAAGCCATAAGGACTTGGAGTTTTCATTGTAGGAAGTTTTTTAATTGAAGTTATAATTTCTTTAAAAGAGAAATTCAAATTTTCTATTTCTTCTTATGTCAGTTTCAGTAAATTATGGTTTTTTATAAAATTATCTATTTCATCAATGTTGTCAGATTTACTGGCATACAATTCCTTATAATATCCCTTATTGTCCTCAGTGTCTGCAGGATCAGTAATGATATTTCTATTTCAATAGGAGATATTGATAATTTGTTTTCTTTTCTTTTTTTTTTTTTTTTGTACCAGGGATTGAACTCAACCACTGAGCTACATCCCCAGCCCTATTTTTTTTTTTTTTTTAATTTAGAGACAGGGTCTCACTGTGTTGTTTAGCACCTCACTGTTGCTGAGGCTGGCTTTGAACTTGCGATTCTCCTATCTCAGCTTCCAGAGCTGCTGGGATTACAGGTGTGCATGTGCCACCTCGCCCGGCTTTCTTTCACTCTTTTTAAAGTATCTTGGTCAGTCTTTCTGGGCATCTTTCAATTTTATTAATCTCTTCAAAGAATCAACCTTCATCTCCATTGATTTTCTCTTCTGTCCACCTGTTTTCTATTTCATTAATTTATACTCTTTTGTTATTTCCTCTTTTCTACATTCTTAGGTTTAATTCACTCTTCAATTTCTAGTCTCTTAAGTTCCCAGCTTAGATCACTGATTTTAAACCTTCCCTCTTTCTAGTATATGCAATTAAAGCTACGGATTTCTACCTAAGCACCACTTAAGCTACATCTCATGAAAGATACATTATTTTTTTAGAAGTCATTCAGACTATCATTTGGTATTAGGTAAAAAATGGTCTTTTAGGAATCAGGGAAGAGCTGAGCAGAAAAGGATTCCAGAGATGGCGATGCTCCATATCTTGCCTGGGGAGCTGGATATACATTGCATTTTCAAAAATGCAATGCTCTATACTTAGACCTGAACTGTACACAACACTAGAAGACAGGTACCAGTCCCTCTCATAAGTGAAGAAATCTAAGGCCCAGATGGGTTAACTGTGTGTGTACCAACATCACACACTGAAGAGCCAGGGTTAACCCACTGCGGTACCACACACTCACACACACAGCGCACTCCACATTTAATGTGTGGTACCACACAAGGGCTTCTCCATCATCCTGTGTGAGATGGTTCAACTCAGTGAGCTTACCTTACTGCCATCAAACAGACAGAGGCAAACATGTCTGCTGAGCACCTGGATGCTCGTTCCTGGGAGAGGAATCATCTTACAGCTCCACAGGGTGAGGATCAAGGAAACACGACTTGGCCTTGACTTAATCTGAAAGAAAAACATAAAAACCTATTAATAGTGGTACAAATTCATTTCCAAAGCATCATTTGTAAAATACAGCTTAAGAAGATATACATAGAATACAAAAAGGAAAACTTTTACATGGATATACATACACAGAGTTTCAATAGTCTGTTCAAAATCAAACCCAGTTATTTCAGGTAAATTTTGCATAAAGTTATATTTGAAATATTTGCATTTTTTTCTTAACTACTTAAAAACTTCAATGAAAGACTACTAGTACTAGCAGGTAAAATATATGACCTGACCCTCGAATCACTGTATTCTAGTCTCCAGGTCCATTCCCATACGATGTGAGGAATTGTAAAGAGTTACCCTAGCATGACAACCAAGATACCTGGCATTAATGTCACCCAGCTACCTCCTCTTTGGCTCTTAGATGCTTTGACATAGAATGTCATGTTTGGTCTGACTGTTCAAATCTATTTCACAGATAAAGGTCAGATTGTGAATACATAAACTGGCATTCTGTATTTTTATTTTTAAAGAACAGCTTCAATCAGCTAAACTTTACATTCTGCTTTATGATCACAAGCCTTTTCATTTAAATAATTTATATTGTTGCAAAAGATAAGATAATATCAATAATCTGTCACCTTTTTATTTAAGTAATGAGAGCTGGGTTTTTAGTTCCCGGGCACAAGTTCACGGCATTAACTGTGATCTGCTCAAGCACTGGTGCACCAAGCAGCCCCTCTGCCCAATCGCAATACAGCACCTCCTACTAAGGTGCCAGTTGATGCTCAGGGTGAGAGGATTAGGGGCACCAAGTTCTGCACCCCCCTTCCTACCACCCCGGCCAACACTGAGGGGTAAAGTCAAGGTAAATGGGAAGAGAGTGACATACTCTAATGCAGTTTATATCTGTTACAGGCACATATAAAGTAGAATTAAAGATCAAGAGCATATTCTACTTCAAATACTGGCATAGCAAGAATCTTTTTTTCTTGGTGGTACCCAAAAAGTGTGATCATGAGGTTCTGCCGACTTTTTCATTCCCACTCAACTAAGATCATGTCACTTCCACTCTTCCTGACGGAGCTGGCAGCTTCCCACTGCAAGAGATCTGAGATGAGCAGCTCGCAGAGAGCAAAGTCTGCTTAGTTCTTGGTCTCAGAGGTCTTAGTCCATGTTCGCTTGGCTCCACTGTTTTGGGGCCAGTGGCAAGGCAGAGAATCAGAGCGGGGAGCACATGGTGGCGTGATGTGTCACCTCGCAGCAGCCAGGAAGCAGATGGGAGAGAGGCAGGGGCTGGGGTCCTACAATCCCTTCATGGGTGTGGCTCAGCCATGTAACTTCCTCTCACTAGGCCCCAGCTCCAGGTCCTACCGCTTCCCAATAGCCCCCAGGCTGGCAGCAAGCCTTGACCCATGGGCCGTGGGGCACCTATCCAAAGCACAGTGCTGGCCAACACTGACTGCGTTCTCATACTCTGCCAGGCACTGCCAAAGCCTTCATAAATTCTCACAACCGCTCGATGTTAGGAGGACTGTCATCCCTGTTCCCAGATGAAGACACTGAGGTAAAGCATGATGAACAGGGAGACTCAGTATTACATCCTTTGTGGCCATGGGAGAAGGGCACAACCGCTAAGAGAAACCAGAGTCAGGGGACCAAGTCTAGGTGCTGCCTTGGCTATGTGAACACCACTGCTTTAAAGCCACATGTCACTCATGTGCTGGCCCCAGGACAACGGCAGCCAGGCTGCAGCATCTCTGTTGTCGCTGTACTCACAGTGCCTGTTTTCGCGTCCCACATCAGATCTCTGAAGGCCAGCTGTGATGCCGTGAGGTCAGGTTGCAGAAAGTAACTTGCTCGAAACTGATTCCCTGAAAAAACAGCTTTCCTTTATTTTCTTATAAAAAGAAGAATGAAATTCAAAACCAAAAGTCTAAGACATTATGCTACAAATTTAGGAAACAGATATTTCCAAAATGCCAAGGGGCTTACTAGCAACTTGCTTTCCAAGACAGATGAACCAAGATAGAATCATGCTCAAAATTTTAAGATAAAAACTGATAAAAGACTACTTTAAGATAGTTTTAAGGAAGATCTTAAAGAGTTTAGACCAACAACATGCTTCACAGTGAAGATGATTTATTCAAATATTTCTATAAAATGCAGAAATGTGTAACATTTTTTTATATATTTTAGAAAAAATACATAACCATTAGTTTTGCTTCTTTTTTAAATTTTTTTAGTTGTTGATGTAACTTTATTTTTATTTATATGTGGGGCTGAGGATCGAACCTGGTACCTCACACATGCTAGGCAAGTGCTCTGCCATTGAGCCCCAGCCCCAGTCCCAGCCCTGCTTCTTTCTTCACATATATGTTTTTAGTTGTAGACGCACAAAATACCTTCATTTTATTTATTTACTCTTCCGTGGTGCTGAGGATGGACCCGGTGCCTCACATGTGCTAGGCAAGCGCTCTACATTGAGCCCGGCCCCAGAACCTAGTTTTACTTCTTAACACAAAAGTGCAGGAATCCATCCACAAAATGCACGAGGACCTTTTCAACACTTAAGCCAGCGAGGGGGTAGGTCTCGTATTTGGGAACTTATAGTGGCACTTCTGCTATTAAGACCACCCAATGCAAGTGAACTCCCCCTCCACTCTGCCAAAAGGTCCTGCGCAGCACCGGAGATGGGTATGACCTGTCAGGAATGAAGCAGCCTACCTGTCCCCACCTCTATCCTGCTTTGGTGAAGAATTTTCTACCAAAAGTCTTTGATGTGTTCCAATATAAATAAAGCAAGCGCGGGCTCCATTCTTTGTTAGGAGCTAGACCCATCTGGTCAGCTTTGCCCTTTGATGCCCCTGCTCTGAAACTGCTTTCCTGTGTTCTGAGGTCATCTCGTGGTACTTTTTTTTAACTATTACTTCCCAGCCAGCCCATCCCTCCGAAGGGAAGCCATTCCCTTGCCCACGCAGGATATGGGAGATACATAAGCATTTTTATACTTCTCTTCCATAGTTTATCATGAAGAATATTTATTATAAAATCACTTTTTTGTTTAAGAAATCATTTAAGTCCCTGCCCTGTGCCATGGGCTGTGCTAGGAGCTGCAAATGGAGCCGAGAATCCTTGTTGACCACAGCTGAGTGAGGGAAACAGAGAAGTAGGCACATGAGACTAGTGCATGTGCTCACAGGGTGGGAGGGAAGCCGCGCTGCCAGAGCGGGCATCGCTGCCAAGGTAGAAGGGACCCTGAGACTACAGGATGGGAAGGGGCAGGAAGAACCTTCCCAGCAGAAGGAACCTTGAAGCAGCCCTTCCACCCACAGTTAATGGCTCAGGCACACAGGAGCCAGCCTGCCCCTCATGACTCCCCTTCAAAATGAGCTTCTAGACAAAAGTTGCCAAGTAGCGGGAAATCCAGGGTGAACAGGAATCAGAAAGCCCACGGAACGCTCCAGGAGAGCACTTGCTGTGAAGAGGAGCAGAGGAAGGGAGGCTTCCTCGCTGGGATGGGATGGGCTGGTGGCACTATGCTGGGACGGGATGGGCCGTTGGCACTGTGGTGCGCTGCTCACAGTGGTGGCAGGGGAAGGCAGGACAGGCAGGCTAGAGAGCAGGAAAGGGCTGGCAATTAAAGAGAATAGGGAAGGGCTGGAGCCCACAACACAGGTAAACAGATGGCCCTCTCATAGAACTGGAGTCCTTGCTTATGGTCACAAGAGGGACAAGGAAAGGACGTGCTCCAAAGAGAAGTGAGACTCGGCATCTTCCTCAACTTGTTTTAGCTACCAGAGAAAAATTAGCCTCCAAGCATGGCTGCAGAGGCCGAGCGCCACCGTACCTTCCTCCAGCAGCTGGGAGAGTGTGGAAGGCCTGAAGCCTGCGGGGATAGCCCCCATGCTGGTTAACACACCCACGGTGTTCATCTGCCGAAGAGAGGACAAACAAAAGTGGTCTGCTCGCTTCCATCCATGGTTCCTCACCTCCCCACTGTGTCCCTTCAGCACCACAGCAAGCCCAACCCAACGGGAAAACACCATGTGCACGTGTCGGGAAAGTGCTGCAACGTGACCCAATTCCTGAGAGGACGTGGCCATCACTGGATCTGCACTCTCACAAGGACTTGGGGCCCACATAGTGCTGGGCGCAGAGCTTTGTGTTTCTAGATCACTGCTTCAAGTACATTCTGACTGTAATGCTCCTGCTCCACCCCCACCCCAACTGCACTGCCTTTCAGCAGATGATACCACTAGCATCTCCTTGGGAGTTAGAAGAGCAGTAGAAGGTCAAGAAGATGCTAACTGAACCGTTCATGGTGATTACTCACGGGGTGGAGAATTTTCATTTTGTCGTGTCATTTTTTTTAAATGACAGTATTACAGATAGTGTCTTACCTTTCTGGGTTTTTCAGACTTTTCAAATAATAACTAAAATCTAATGCCAGCCTTTGCCAAAATGATAAATAATCTGGATAGGATCAATGAGAAAGATTCCGAGCTCTGAAATCACACCATGAATGAGATGATCTACTCTTCTTGTACAGAAGCCCTAATGAGAAATGCTGGTTGCAGCTCAGGCTTGCTAAGGCAGAAAGAGAAGCCTTCTGCCCTGCACCTTCCACACCTGAGCCTGGGTAGATCTAGGCAGTCTAGAAGAGTCTCCATCCTGGTTTGAATCTGAACTCAACCAGAACTAAAGGTAATAGAACACTTAGGACATCCCAAATGTCTTCATTGCCAAAAATATTATAAGACATCAAATATAAAGTATTATTAATAAGACAGCAGATACCAACCTCTGAGATAGCTTTTTGAACAGCACTGCGGCGAGTATCAGTTCTGGGGAAATGAAAGAGCAGGTAAGTGCAGGCGCAGCCTCTGCCCCTCACCACACGAATCAGAGAACAAGTACAAACACTCAGTAGATTCTGAAGACCAAACAATCTCTAGGCGAGACCAAGCTAGAACTAAATGCACTAAAAATAATTGCAGAACTAAAGTAGCCATGACCTTTAGGTCAACAATAATATGAAAAGCTCTCTGGGTATAAGTTGACTCCATTTCAAGAAAATCTTGCATTATTTTAATAGTAAAAATAAATAAAAAGTCGGCAGAAGCTGCTCGCTCTCCCGCGCTCTGTACCTCTGATTAGCTTCGGATTCACCCTCCGTCCCCCCGGTGTCCTCCTCACTGCCCTCTTCACTTGTCGCCTGCTCCTCTTCTTTGTCACAGGGCTGGAAAAGTGTTGAAACAGGAAGTGCTTTCCAACTAACACAAAAATCAACCAATAAAAATGTTACGACTTTCAGAAACTTTCAGGCACAGAGGGGAATTTATATGCGACAGGGAAAAAATTTCAACCCATGACTGATAACTTCACTATGTGAAACAATGACAAAGACTAAAGTAAACAGCAAATTCACCAAAATAAATCCCAGGTAGAATTTATTCAAATGAAAAAAATTAAAAGAATTACCTTTGATAAGAGAAAATAAAGGTGGAGTAAAGCCCTTTGCAGTTACGATACCAAAATTTAAAAAATCATAAATGGAAATGCTAGCAGATTTCACTAATAAAAAATACACGCAGCTGAAGGTCAATAAAGAAACCATTAACACCAAGTTCTAAGGGTTAATTTCATAAAAAGCTCTTATAAATCAAGAAAAAGATTTTTTAAAAAAATTCATTTGAAAAATGGTCAAAGAAACTGAACTGGTTATCCACAAAGAAGAAGCGCAAATGGTAGTAAATCAAATGAAAGGATGCTCGGCCTCATTGGGAGTATCACAAGTACAAATAAAAACTATGAGGCTGTTTTGTTGACCACATTGGCAAAGGCTAAGACAGACTGGTACTGGCCAGCCTCGGCAGATGCATGGGGAAATAAGCCCTCTTGACATAGGAGGCCATAATTTTGCCAAGACAAAATTGGCAAAATAAATCAAGATATAAAGGTGTAAACCCTTTGAAGCACTGACAAGCATGTAGGATTTCACCCAAGAAGAACAACCAAGAGTCTACAAAGAGGTACATTCAGACTGATCCAAACAGGCTGCAGGTGGCCACCCTCCACCTCTTCCTCTCTAGCAGAACCACTGACTCATCGGGTCTGCTGAGACTCCATCTGGCCAGCCAGCCTCCCTTGCAGCTAGGTGTGGCCTGGGGACTAAATATGCTGGTCGTCGAGACGTGGCTGAAGTTTTCTAACTTCCAGAAAACTTTTTACCTCCTTAGATAGCAGCTCATATTTCTTGATTCTTTCCTCTTTTTCCTTTTGCTGCTCAGAATCATTAAAGGATTTGGCCACTGACTTAACTAAAGAGGTAACCCAGGAAGAGCTGCCTCACTTGGAGCTATGGAGTTGCAGGTGGGGCCTGAACCAGCACCAGAAAGCCATCTCCACACTCCTTCCATGTGTGGGAGAAGACGCAGCTACCTCAGGTGAGCTGCTTTGGGGAGATTTTTTGGTAACTCATAGAAGCTAATTTTAGGTTCTTTGTGGCATAATTGATGGTGATTATAGGTTGCAAACACCCTGAATAAATGTCACCACGAGCTGGAATGCTTGCTGCCTTCCAAAGGACCACCTAGACCTGTCCTGCATGGTGCATAGCCCTTCGCCACCCGTGGCTACTGAGCTCTTCACATTAGCACAGGTTGAGATGTGCTGTCCACGTAAACACACACTGGATTTTGAACCTAATATAAAACAAGTAACTCAATATCCAAATATAGATCATGTGTTGAAACGATATTTTTGATATATTAGACAATATAAAATATTAAAAATAATTCCCCCTATTTGTTTACTTCTTAATGAATGTAATGAAAATATATATTTGTGTCTTTTGCTGGCAAAGAATTCCTAAAACTCTTGGAATCTCCTGAATTCTTATCCATAAGAAGTTTTCTTATTCCTAAGAAGTTCAACCATTCTAGTGTGCAGGCTAGTGAGGTGCCTCTAGAGGACCCCTAGACAGCTTCAGGAAGGGATTAGAGGTTGGAACCTTCAGCTCTTCCTTCCAAACTTTAGGGAGGATGGAGGAGCTAGAGATTAAATTCATCACCAATGGTCAGTGGTTTAGTTAATGAGAATAAACAAACTTCCATAGAAACCCCCGGGAGGCTGAGGCTTCGGTATCTTCCAGGTGGGTGAATACACAAAGGCTTTGGGGAACAGCACGCTTAGGTCCTGCATGCCCCACCTCAACATCTTGCCCTGTGCGTCTTCTTCACTGGTGTTCCTGAGTTGCATCCTTTATAATAAACTGGTACATCCAAGTATAGTTGTCCCGCAGTATCCTCAGGGGATTGGTCCCAGGAATCCCCATGGATACTAAACCTAAGGATGCTCTAGTCACTTATATAAAATGATACAGTATTTGCATATGACCTGTATACATCTTCCCACATACCTTAAATCATATACAAAATACTTATGATCTCTAACACAATGTAAATGCCAAATAAATGATTATTGTATTGTATAGTTTAGAAAATAATGACAAGAAAAAGAAATGTACATGTTCAATATAGACGCAACTGTTTTAAGATATTTTTGCTCTGTATCCTCAGATACAGAGGACAGACAGGAAAGTGTTCTCCCAAGTTCTGTGAGTCACCCTAGGGAATCATGAGACCCCTGCAGAAGGAGATGAGACTTCTGAATTTTTGGCCAATCAGTCAGAAGTACAAGTGGCTGCTGGGACATGTGACTGGCATCTGAACATAGGGCAGTCTAGTGGAACTGTGCCCTTACTGTGTGACACCTGTGCTAAATCCAGGAGTTAAGGCCAGAATCCAACTGAGTTGCTGGACACTGGCTGGTGCTATGGAGCTGATATGGAAAATGACACCCGTGGTGTCAGAGAATAACCCCGCCCCTCCGTCAGGAACTCAATTACAAGAAGAATTTCTCCTTTCTTAACGCAAAACAAAGTACAAATTTAAAAATAAAAATAAAGCTCACTAGTCATGAGTAGCATTTCATTACTAATGCTTTAAAATATACACTGAAAAAAGGAAATACTTCCTTAATTCAATATTTATCCTAACTTTTATCAAATGCTTCCCTACTGCCATACCCCAATACCTTTGTGACTATAAATGAATCATTCCTTTGGGTTGCTCAACACACATTCAAATTCTACATGCAAATGGGGACCATTTCCACAAGCATTTATGAGGACCCGTACTTATTCTAGCAATTTGATTATTGCAGAAAATATTTTTGAATTTGTAAGTCTCTCTTTGGAAAATTTCTTCCAGGAGTATCATATAAATCCCTGAAGAAAAATGATTCTATTAAGTTAAGCCCTATTTTGAAACAAAAATAGTTTACCCAATGTTCCTACCTACCTAATCCATGTTTTCAACAATACTTGTCCATTGAAAACAATACTTGTTCATGTACGAAATATAATCCATCCTTGAAAAACAGTAATTTCCACTACTGAAGACATGTAAAAGCAAAGACTTTCTTAGAATATACATTATTATTTAGTATTGGTGGCATTTTTCCAGGAAAAGTTAAAAAAAAAACCTATGAATTAAAATGTATTAGCTGAGTGCAGTAGCACATGCCTGTAATTTCAGAGACTTGGGAGTCTGAGGCAGGAGGACTACAAGTTTGGGGCCAGCCTCAGCAACTTGGCAAGGTTCTAAGCAACTTAGCAAGGGGTCCTGTCTCAAAGTAAAAATAAAAAGGGGTGGGGACGTAGCTCAGTGGTAAAGCACTCCCAAATTCAATCCCTGGTACCAAACCAAACAAAAAACAATAAAGATATTACTTGTACAATATTCTTGCATATTTTACTATTAATGAGTGTCACACTTTGAAGTTAAACAAAAGATCAAGATTTATATATTCAATAAAAATTTCTGGGGCTGGGGATGTGGCTCAAGCGGTAGCGCGCTCGCCTGGCGTGCGTGCGGCCCGGGTTCGATCCTCAGCACCACATACCAACAAAGATGTTGTGTCCGCCGAGAACTAAAAAGAATAAATGTTAAAAATTCTATCTCTCTCTCTCTCTCTCTCTCCTCTCTCACTCTAAAATTTAAAAAATAAATAAATAAATAAATAAATATCAAAAAAAAAAAAAAATTTCTTTGAATCATTTCACTAGCAGAAAACTGTCTCAAATCCTTTACAAACCACACCTGCATGGCTGAGGCTGTAGGTCAGGGGTAGATCACCTGCCCGGCTAGGCCAGGTCTGATCCCTGCTCTGCATAAACAAACAAGACCCCACAACTTCATTTTTCTATCCCACCTGCCACTTATGTATGCACAGGCCTAGAATGGACGTGCGCCCCTTCAAGTCTAAGCCAACAGGAAGAAGTGTGATAGTGCTCCCCCTACCTCAGCTAGAACACTGCCTAACTCACCTGAATAACTCGGTACATATGACATTCAGAAACTAATTATAAAATTTTACCCCTTGTTAAGATTTATCAACACTAAAGCCACATCTTTAGAACAGGTAACTTTAATAATAGACTCTCACATAACTACTGCTTGTAAATCATAATCCCTTATTTAAACAGACTGAGCCTTTAGAAACATTCTCCTTACACTAGGTCCCCGTCTTCTCTACTTACCTTAAATGTAAGGTCCCCAACTTGCTGAGCAGTAAAATCTCCAAGAGCAATATATTTTCTACTTGTTTGTTTAGGACATTCATTTTCTTGTTCCTCTTCCTCTTCTGATTCTTCTTCCTCTCCACCACTTTCTTCCATTTCGTCATCATTTTCACCTTCTTCATCTTCCTCAGAAGAATCCTCATCTTCCTCTTTGTCAGTAAGTACATCAGTTCTACAAAAAGCATTTGTATGAGGAGATCTCTTGGAAAAACATGCGAATACAAACCCAGTTGGAGCAGAACCTCTGTACCTTGAAGAACTGTTCCATTTTTGGAGCTGGCCAAAAAAAAAAAGCAATGAAAGGAAAGTACAACTAATGGTTCCCACAACCGTGCTGAGCACACGTGACCTGAAGGACTGAGGGTGGACAAGGAGCCGGTTCATATGATCGAGGCCTGTGCTACAAGAGCACCCCACCCCCGGCCTGGGTCCCCCATTCAGGACACGCTGCTTGAGCGCTCTCACACAGTGCTTGAAACACAAGTGGGGGTTTTGATTCTGGCTCTCTCTCTTCCGTGGGTGACCTTCTTGTAAGCTCTCCCTTTCTCATAAATAAAGTTGAGATAACAACAGAACCTGACTCCTAAGGCTGTCATGAGGATGAGGTGAGTGACAATCCGTAAAGTGTTTAGAACAATGTCTGCCTGCAGTGAGCTTCCCATCAGAGCCAGTTAGGATGAGGGCTGAGGCAGTGGCTCAGTGGTAGAGCTCTTGAATGTATACTGGAGTATCTGGATATACCTAGAGCCATTTATCTTCATCACTATTGTATTTCTTTCCTCTTAATCAGTGTTGCTAAGAATTTATCAATTTGATTAATATTTACAGAAAAGTCAATGTTTGGCTTTGCTGAATGCACCACTGTTTATCTGTTGATGTCACTGTTTTCTGTTCCCATTGTATTTTTTCCTTTCCCTTGGGTTTACCTTGTTCTTTTTTCTGGCTTCTTAAGTTAACAGCTTCAATAATTGATTTTTGGTATCTTTTAAAATTATTCATTGAAGCCATGAATTCCTTTCTAAGCACTGCCTTGGCTGCAACCCATGAGTCATACATCCTTTTTAAAATATTTTTTTAGTTGTAGTTGGACATAATAAATAAAGGTATTATGTGGTGCTGAGGCTCAAACCCAGCGTCTCATATGTGCTAGGCAAGCACTCTATCGCTGAGCCACAACCCAGCCCCAGAGTCATACATTTTTATCATTTGAAATATTTTCCAATTTCCAGTGCAATACTTTCTTGAATTAATGCATCATACAGATAAAGTATGTAACATAATTTGCAGACTTTTAATGATATCTAGTTATTTTTCTGTCACTGAGCTTTAATAAAATTCTAAGAGATCAAAAAATATATACAATTTCAATTCTTT
This sequence comes from Ictidomys tridecemlineatus, assembly GCF_052094955.1. Classification (NCBI taxonomy): domain Eukaryota; kingdom Metazoa; phylum Chordata; class Mammalia; order Rodentia; family Sciuridae; genus Ictidomys; species Ictidomys tridecemlineatus. The sequence continues at coordinate 32,607,882 of NC_135488.1, read as the reverse complement.
GAAATTTATTGAAAATTGCTCTCTGGTCCTATATGGCTCATTTTGACTAATGTTATATGTTCATTTGAAAAGAATGCATATTATTTATTTGCACAGATTTTTATAGTTGTTTGTGGTGGAAAAGTTAAGTAAAATATCAGCTATTCTGACATTCTTAATGCTAGAATTCAGTGAAAATTCTAGAATCTTCGAGTCAATATTCTTACCATTTTTCCCACAGTGTAAAAAGCTGGGGAAGAGCATTTGAAGGGTCTAAATAATTGATATTTTATTGCTCCCTACAAATTGGGTTTGTTTATACCTACAAGTCTTTTGTAATTTGTAAGAGAGATTATTAACATTCTCTCCAGCAGAAAAACAATTATGTGTCTACTTCAAATTTTTAAAAAACATTTATAAGAAAGGGGACCCTGTCAGTAGACACTGCAAGTCATTTTCCTTACCCATCAACACTGACACTCAGGGCGTCATCCTAGTTATTTAACACTTGTTTACGTAGCTTCTCGCACCTCTGATTTGCTTTCCCAACTACATCTTGAGTAATCTGAGGGCAAAGACTAGGACGTGCACATCTTTACATCTCTCTTGGGATTTGACGTGTCCTATCATGCACAATAACTACTCATTATTCAGACCATTGTGGTCATTTCCTCATATCTATGCTGTTATAGCATATATTTATTTCAGAATCAAATGTAAAAATGATAGCAATATAATATCTGAAAGAAAGGAATGAAGGCAAGAAGATAGCATACTCAGTTCTATGTTCTCTGCTTGTGGTCACAGCAAGCGCCTGCAGCTGTTGAGTGAGCTTGTCCAGAAAATTCTGCTCCTCCTCCTTTCTCTGATTATAGTTCCTGACGGGTGCAGACTCATCCGCCTAGGAGAGAATATTTCATTGAAAAATGATTTTTAGTTTCCTAATTACATTCATCTTAAAAAAATAACAATAAAAACCACAGTAAGTGCTGTAGGACAAAATAAAGACTAGTGTGAGATTATACTTACCTTAGGGAAATACATCAGAGTTACAAGAAATGTAGTGAAGTAATTGAGTTGGAATGCAAGCCAAATGAAAACACAAAACCACATGGTTTTGTTTTCGTTTTGTTTTTTGCTGAGCACTGCAGACACTCTAGAGTCAAGTAGGGGACAGGGTCTGACAGGATATTGGCTCCAGAGTCAGAAAGGAGAGGGCTGGTCCCAGGTTCTGCCGCTTACTGACAGAGACATTGTTTCTTCACCTTTGAAGGCTGTTTTCCCATCTGTGAAATGGGTTAACTAGGTTTTCAAACTCGGGGCGAGCCTGCCTCCTGCGTTGAAAAGTTCTGTGTCACTGCAGAAATGCAGAGGAGACACTCAGATGCAGTAACAAGGATTCAGACACAGGCAGGGGACACTTTCAGGTGACTTCCACTTGCTCCATGAGCCTCTAGCCCTAGACACGTAGATGAAACTCAGGCCCATAGGAAAAAAAAAAAAAAAAAACTCCTGAAGGGATGGCCAAGGGTAAAGCTGGCTCCTCCAATCTGGCAGTCATTGCTGTAAGAGCCACCACCGAGACGAGACTTCCTTCCACTCACCGAGGGCTAGACTCTACCCACAGTGGGATTAAAATCAAAATGGCTCCAAAATGCAACTCATCTAAATTATACAATGCACACATTTGAAAGGCAGTGTCTGGTTTCTGGGTCCTTAATGCTGAAGACCTCAGCAGGGCTGGAGGTTCTCTTCTGCTCTGAAGCACACCTGGGAGACCATGCCCCCACTCAGCACCTCTGGGTTGGGCTTTATTTCTAATGCAACCCAGGAACTTACCGACTCCAATTCATTCTTCTTCATGAAAATATTTATATAAAAAGTTTTTTTTCTAATATGATTCACATAATACTTACTTTTCTTAGCTTTTGAAGAACATTTTTATTCTCATCTATTGCCTATTTTAACTGGATACATCTAAATTTAAAAAAAAAAAGAAAATATAATGATTTTTCTGTTGTCACAATTAGAAAGCTATTTAAAAAAATCATTCAATCACTAAGCAGGCAAGGCCATTGGCTACTGTTAAAAATAATGTTTAAAAATCCACATGTAAAAACCTTTGTACCCATTGCTTTAGATGATCCAAGGGGCGCTCCAAGGCCCTGGGCAGGAAAACCAGGCTCAGAAATGTCAGGGACCTGGGGCCTCAGTCTCCTGAGTCTAAAATGAGGAGGGGCTCTGGGTTCTAAGACGCCTCCCCAGCTCTACAGTTGCCAAGGCCAAGGAACTGGACATGAGACACAACTGACCCCCACCACAGCTGTGTAAGTCTCCCAACAAGCCCGATTCCAGGCAGAGAAAATAAGGTTCTAAAAAGAACCACAGTGGGTCCCTGGGAGGGCAGCAGGGAGGGCAGGTGGGCACCCGGACTCCGAGTGGGCACTCGGACTAGTGGCAGTGGCAGTGGCTGCCTCTTCCTGCCACTGCCACTACACACCCCTTTTGAACAGGCTCTCGGGACAGGTGCAATGCTTTGGGCTACAGAGACAGCTCATATATCTCAGTTGAAGTCTCAGACACCCAGAGAAGAGATACAAAAAATGACCAAAAATGGGTTACAACTGATGATAGGGGAGTTTTCCTTCTTTTTCTTGATACTAAGGATTGAATCCAGGAACACTGAACCACAGAGCCACATCCCCAGCCCTTTTCTGCATTTTATTTAGAGACAGGGTGTCCCTGAGTTGCTTGGAGACTCACTAAGTTGCTCAGGCTGCCTCTGAACTCATGATCCTCCTGCCTCAGCCTCCTAAGCCACTGAGATCACAGGTGTGTGCCGTGGCACCCAGAGGAGTTTTCAAACATCAAATCTTTTTGTACTATTCGGAGCCCTGGCTTTTCTCTCACTCTCTGAAAAGTGACTTCTGTGTTACTGGAGCTGTTTTTCTCTTACAGATGTGAGTGAAATGACATAAAAGGGAAAAGGGGTAGGAGTCAAAAGTCCTTTGTGAAATGGGCAGAAAAAGAGAAATGGCAACATGAAACTGGTTGACCCTGCCAGGTGCCTGCCCCAAACCCTCCTCTGGCTTCCTCTATCCTGTGACCTGCCCTCTGTTCTCAGCCTCCACTGCAGGTGGTGGGGGGACACCTGGGCTGGCCAACAGAACATAAAAGAGCATGCTCAGGATGCCCCCTGCCCCCAGCCTCTACAGCAAGGCATTAAGAAACCCCCTCCCCTTCCTGCTCTTAAATACTGCCCCCTAAGGACTTTGCAATTCTGAGGACAGACATCATCAACAAGCTGAGGCTGGCAGAAGAGACAGAACGTCACCAACCGCTGGTCTTGGGACATCAGGAGCCACTGACCCACCTGGGAGAATCCAGCAGCAGAGTTTTGTCAGATGAGACTTAGTAAAGCTGCTTATTTTGACAGATGGCCTGTTGAATGAAAGAACTCAGAAATCTCACTTGAGAGCCAGAGTGCAAAATGATTTTTTTATAATACACAATCCAAGAAAATATCTGCTTCATATCTATAAAATTATCAAATCCTCAAACAGCCCAGATTCTTAAGATTCCTGGTTCAGGATAAAAACTAAGCACACACCCATCTTCGCTGCCTCCTGAAACCGAACAAAAAATGACTAAAGTGTTTTCGAAGGTAATAACCCCAAACAGCAAAGAATGGGAAAGGATCATGGGCCAGCAAGAGAGGGCAACAAATTTCTGCTTCATGGAAAAAACAGAAGCATGTTCGTTTATCAAGTGACACTCTTATCAAGTGTCACACAGGCACAAGGGACACCCGGCAGAACACTCCAGGATCATGAAGATCTGTCTAGGATGCACATGGGTGCACGTTTAGGGAAATCAATCTTAAAGCCATCAGGGGTCTTTGTATTACTCGGGGAAAGAGCAAAGATTCTCATTAAGTTTACATTTAGTTAAGGCTCTTTTGTAATAAAGGTAGCAACTTTTAAAGTTTATTTACAGAAATCCTCAGCCTGTTAGCTCTCTTCTCTTATCTCACCTTCTGTTTTCCCACTGAACCAGAAGATTCTTCTTAAAATATAATAATAATAATAATAATAATAATAATAATAATAATAATAATAAAATGATTTGGGGAGAATCATAATTACAAAAGAACTTTCCAGCACACCTATTCCTGCACTGAAGGCTCCTCAGACTAAAGGCTGGTTCCTGACCCCATGATGAGCCCTGTCCACCTGCAAAGAACTTAATTTGCATTCAGCATATGGTGCTAACAGGAAAGACACCAAGATATGCCACAGTGGAAGAACCTGAGAAAGGGCTCTAGAATAATCAACCCAGGCTCACATTCTCAAATAAAAATGAATAGTAAAGGGCCACCAGACTAAATAAAGAAAACCAGCAACATAAGGGTAAAATGTAAAATTAATAAATAAATAAATAGGAATCCGAGCAACAAGGAAGCAAAGACAATTCAAAGAACAGAAGAAAACTTAAAAACAAACCTAAGCATGGAAGGAGAAAATCTGAAAGCAGGAATATGATAGTATAAAAAAAAAGACTGAAAACAAGAAAAAACACTAGTAAATGAACAACATGATCAGTAAAATAAAACATTCATAGAAGTTATAAAAATTTTTGTTAGTGTTATATTTGGAATGTCTGATGGACTTAATTGTGGCTGCTACACAAAATACTGTCAGTATTTGTTACCCAATCCTCAATTACAATTCCATTTAGGAGGGAAAAAAAAAAGTCAAGAGAAACTCCCAGGCATAAGAAAAAGACAAGCAACAAAAGTATTCATGAGAGGTTTAGAAACCTAGACAATCTATCCAAGATATTCAATACCCGACTCAAAGATGTTTCAGAAAAAATAAATAAATGGAAGTAAAGAAGTGATCTTTAGTAAAATAAAATTTCCCAGAGCTCATGAGAAATATATGAGTTTTCAAAGTGAAACTATCCACTTGGTGCTAAACAGATAAAAACAATGCCAAAATATATTCTGCTAAAATTTCAAAACACCAAGGCTGAAAAGTCAACAGGCTAATTATTAAGGAACGATAATTGGACTTACCAGCATCACTGCATGCAAAGAAAACTCAACAATGCCTTCAAAAGTTTTAGTAGCAATTATTTTAAATTCTATAACCAGCTAACTATTCATCAAACATAAGGGCAAAATGACATTTTCAGACTTGCAAACATCAGTGTGAATTTTTAAGGGACTGTGAAGGGATCATTTTATTCACAAGCTAACTATGGCTTAAAAATACTTATTATTGCCAGGCGGAGTGTCACACATCTACAATCCCAGCAACTCTAGAGGCTGAGGAGGAGGATTGAAAGTCTGAGGCCAGCCAGGGCAACTTAACAAGACCTTGTCACAGAAGAAAAAAATAAAAAGGACGAGGGATGTAACCATGTGGCAAAGGGGCCTGGGTTCAATCTCTTCTCCCCATAAACACTTAATATTTTTTATTTTGAGAGAGAGAGAGAGAGAGAGAGAGAGAGAGAGAGAGAGAGAGAGAATGAATTTTTAATATTTATTTTTTAGTTTTTGGTGGACACAACATCTTTATTTTATTTTTATGTGGTGTTGAGGATCCAACCCAGCGCACCAGGCATGCCAGGCGAGCATGCTACCGCTTGAGCCACATCCCCAGCCCCAACGCTTAATATTTTTTAAAAGAAAATTCAAAACTTAGCTTTCCCCAGGGCTTCAAATATAGTCTGTATATATTATTTTGTTTTTAAATCTAGCAAAGCAAGCACGATTACCTTTATTATTTTCTTCACTATTATTAATTAACTTAATTTGAAATAATTCCTTAAACAATCAATCCTGCCAATAATGGTAAATTAAATTCCATTTGACATTTTAAAAATTATTTATATTTTACTTTGCCTTTAGACACTTTGAATTGCTGGCTTAAGTAAAACTTTTCCAAATGCTTCTAATAAATAATTTAAGTTAATAGAATGAATCTCATGCTCTTTTCTTTTCTTCCCCATGGTCTTATTACTTAAGTATTTACTATTTATCTCCTGGTGCCCCTTCTCATGTTCTTCTGAATGCTATAAACTCTTTAAATACCCTCAAATATGCAGATTTACTTAATGATGTTCTGAACTTAATGCAAAAGTGTTAACAGTCTAGTTCAGTTTAGTTCGTTATGTCTATTTAATGTTAAAATTTCCCAGGGATTAAAACCAGAAACTACTTACTCATATAGAGAACACAGTATCTTTTCAAGAAAATTAAAGGTCATTATCCCAAGCAAAGACAAATTGCTTCTAGCAAGATTTCTGATCATTTCTGGGCTACATGAGCCAAGGGTCTAGGGTAATTCTGCGTGAGCCACCACAGTGCATTCTGAGCAGATTTTAGTTGCTGCACAATAGCAACAAGCCCACAACCACTAGGTGTAGCTGGTTCCTTCTAGACCTTCATGACATCACCCTGCAATCCTTCCATTTGGTTGTAATGGACTAAACCCTGCACCTCTGAGGTTCTCAAGTGCTCTCCCTTGCTTCAGGAATTCTGTATTCCTTAGCCACCTTAAAACATTTTCATAGGCTCCCAACTTTAGTGTCTTAAAGCCAAGTAATGCTAGATGCATTAACTAACTGCTGTGAGCCTTGATTTTCTTATTTATGTTAATAAGTACCTTATGGTATTATTGAAAAAATTTAAGAAAAAGTTTGAGGAGTACAGACTATAATGCCCGGCACATACAGGGTATAAAATAAATGAAGGGTACTTCTTTTTAATATTTACTATTCTTTATTTGATCTTATCATTTCAAATTAAGACCAGGTAGATTTAGATAATGATAGGAAATATTTAAAAGTACATTTTAGAAAATCTTATTCACTGTTACCTCAATATTATCTACCATTATTATTTTGTCTTTCGGGTGAAACAGAGATAAATAAAAAGAAAAAGCAAGAAAGGAAGGGAAAGAGGGCAAGAAAGTCTCAAACAACTTCTGTGCCTTAAATCCAACTCATTGAGATATAAGCTTAGTCCCAAGAAAACCCAATAATTGAGCATACTTTACCTTTGGTAAATATCTCGACTTTTATTAGGTTCTAGAGCTTCTTTCAATCAGCTCTCAGAAAGCAGACTATCAACCTACGGCAAACGGAGACAGTTTAAAACATCATATTAAGTTATGATTCTTACATTTCAGTTATGTCTATTTACTTTTCTCCCCTTATGAAATAAACATAATAAATAATACAATAAAGTCGAAAGAATTTTATAGCAATACCTATATGCCACTACCTCGATTCTACTGTTCACATTTTACCCTACTTATTTAGTCTATCTATCCATCAACCCACTTTATTTTTATGCATTTTGAAGTCAACCGCAGTCACCAATACACTGCCCCCTAAATAATGTGCTATAGGGACCACTAAGAGAGCTGAATATTTGATGTAAAACATACAAAGACATGCACAAACCTAAAAGGTATATCTGCTGCATTTTGACAAACATATGTGTTTATAACTGAAACCTCATAGAAGAACTCCAATGTCCTTTCTAGTAAATTCCATCCCATTCCTCCTGAGACAAACTTGTGTTGATTTTTGTCCACCCTAAATTTTGCCTGCTCTTGAACTTTTACATAAATGAACTTGTACAGTATGAACTCTTGTCTACATGAACCATGTAATGTTATGCTTCCACACTGTTGTATCATAAGTTTATTCCTTATTACCAAATAGTATTCATTGCATCGAATGTTACATGACTTTGTCCTGACTTCCTGTGTTACTAAAGACTACTTGCATCTTTGTCAATGTACCCCTCCAAAAAGGCACATCTTTCTTTGGTTTCTTTTCTGCAGATTATGTGCAAAAGATAAAGTAGATAAAAAAGTAAATTCCACTAGCTTCTTCTCTGTCCTTATTATTTGGCATCCACCTGAGTTATTTACAAAATTCATACACTCAGTGACCCAAATAGAAAGGTGATTCCTTGTCCCATGGATATCATGCTGGAAATTTATTCCACTTTCTTTTTTTTTTTTTTTTTTTTTTTTTAAGAGAGAGAGAGAAAAAAAAAAATTTATATTTATTTTTTACTTTTCGGTGTACACAACATCTTTATTTTATTTTTATGTGGTGCTGAGGATCGAACCCAGCGCCCCCAGGGCATGCCAGGTGAGCACATTAGCGCTTGAGCCACATCCCCAGCCCCGTCCGTCCACTTTCTTTTCAGGTCTCTTTTGTGGATACAAGAAAGAATGAGCTAATACTATTAAAACGTCCTTTCCAGATATTCAAGGTATCAAGTGGTTCCTGAATCAATTTGTCCCCAAGTTGAATAATTTTGTAATCATCTTTTATTTTTGCTTTACTAACTGCTTTTATAGTTTACTTTTGAAAAATTTCCTGGTTCTCTAAATGTCCTACTAAATTTAAAATTAAGTGCAGAACCACAGTAAGTTACCGGTAAGTAAGTCAATACTCCATCAAGTTTTATTTTTCATTTCTACCAGGAGACAATTTTGCTTTTGCTGTACCACTGTGATTCCAATACAAAGTCACTTAAATATTTATGTGCCAAATTCTTTGGTACATTTTAAAATTTATTTTTTTAAATTCTTTTTAGGTACCAGGGATTGAACTCAGGGGCACATGACCCCAGCCCTATTTTGTATTTTATTTAGAGACAGTCTCACTGAGTTGTATAGCACCTCATTTTTGCTGAGGCTGGCTTTGAATTCACCATCCTCCTGCCTCAGCCTCCAGAGCTGCTGGGATTACAGGCCTGCATCACTGTGCCTGGCTTATTTTTAACTGATATAAAATAATTTTATTTAGAGTAAAAATCTTGGCAATAGATCCTTTTTACAAAATAAAATTAGCAAACTGATAAAGAATCTAAAAAAAAATGAACCTATTAATTGCTATTTACTTTTTTTTTCTCGCAAGGTAATAGACCTGGGATGAAATGTCACACACCTATAATCCAAGCTACTATGGAGGCTAAGGCAGGAGGATCACAAGTTCAAGGCCAGCCTCGACAATTTAGCCAGACTCTGTGTCACAATAAAAAATAAAAAGGGCTAGGGATGTGGCTCACTGGTGGAGCACTTACATGCCTAGCATGCACAAGGCCCCAGACTTATCCCCAGTGCCACAAAAACAAATAAATAATAAAAGAGCTGGGATGTGGCTCAGTGATAGGGCACACCTGGGTTCAATCTCAGTACTGGAAAAAAAAAAAGGCATAGGCATTCGGTGTACTTAAAAATGAGAAAAAACACTACTCCCAGCATTCCACCACAGAGATACCATTTCAGCATGTTTTCTTTTATATCTTTTTCATGTACTATATATAGAAAAACGTCATTAAGATACCTTTTATTCCGTTTTGTTTTTGTTAACTTGCCATTTGATCACAAATATTTTCCCTAACACATTAACATTTAACAAAAGTTTAGTAATAGTATTATTATATCCCATCAAAAGTTATTCATTCCCCTATTACTTCTCATTAAAGTGTATCATTTTTTCTATTAAGCAACAATGAGACCAGTACTTTTACTATCTATCAATCTCTGTCCCAACGTTTCATTATTACATAGGGCAGGTTTCTGGAACTCCACTACCCAGCCTGGGCGCATGCACATGGGCTACACCTCCTCGAAGTGCTTTCCAGAAAGCTGAACCTGACACCCTGGAGCAGTGAGTCTAGGTGCCAGGCCGGCCACGCCTCCCCCAAGACTGAGAGTGGCCATTTTCACAGTCTTTGGGAGAGTTCATCTCCTTTGCCACTGGTTTATCTTTGAAGTTAACTTTCATGCTGACATCACTTGTGTGTCCTCTAGTTAATGTCCCTGCTCGCCCTCCAGGTCCTGCAGTCCTGACACAGTAGGACTCTTCCTGAGGCTTGGGCCCCAAGAGCGGTGGCTCCAGGGACAGGGACCCCGGAAAGCGCGGAGCGGGCGCGGGTAGGGCAGCTCCAGCGCAGCCCTGGGCTGCAGACCCTGCGGCTGGGGGCCGTCAGGGCGGGGGACACGGTCTCTCGTGGACGGTCGGGAGGTTCCGTGGCTGGCCCGGCCGGGCGCAGCGCGGGCTGGAGCGGAGTTTCGCGCGGGGTTTAGCGCGGGCTGGAGCGGGGTTTGGCGCGGGGAGGTCGCGGGGTGCGGAGCGTTTGGGTCGGACGCCGGCTCCCAGGGAGTGGGGTCGCTGGGAGGAAAGCCCCGCGGCGCCCCGCGCCCCCTCGCCCACCCCGCGGTGCGCCCGGCCCCACCGTACCTGCTGCTTCAGGCCAGGTCCAGCTTCTTCTGCGTCGTCGCCAGCTTGTCCTGAAGCCTCTGCTTCCTCCAGTCCAGGTTGCGCCTCCTTAGCCGGTTCGCCTGCCAGCCGAGGAGCACTCCGGAGGCGAAAGCCACCAGCACCGACACCTGCAGCGTCCTCTCCGACACGTCCGCCATCGCGGCCGCCCGGCGTGCACCGCGGCCTACGGCGCTGCGCGAGGGTCAAGCAACGCCGCGTTCACAGCGGGCACCGGGCGAAGAGCTGGCGGAGCAGCGGCTTGGGCGGGGCGTCCTGCTGGGTGTGTCAGCAACAGGTCAGCCTTCTCCAGAGACCTTCCCAGTGCTTGGAGAGCCCGTCCGCACCCCTCTGAGCCCTCCACAGTGTCCCATCTATCATTAATCAGATGTTTCCTTGCACTATTAGCTGACATTGGTGTCTTGCCAAGTGTAAGCTCAGCACCTCTTTATTTTTGCTCAGCAATAGAATTTGAACCACGTGTGCAACTTAAAATCCTCTGGTAACTCGTTTCTTTCAAAAATAAGTACAAGCAGATAAAATTGTTTTTAATAATATATCTTATCATTTCAACATCACTTTGGAAATTATTTAAGAGATTTCTGGTTTTTGTATTGTCTTTGAAACTTGATGTATATCTTTACAATTAACATCAATCATACTTTTTAAACACTGAGTTTTCAGTGGAGATATGTGATCTGTATCTAATTTTATAAAATTTACAGTTGAAAAAGAAGTCTCATTTACTTACACAAAATTTTTTTTCCTGAAACTGAGTTTACTATGGGTTTTTAAATTAAATTGATCATTAGATTTCTTTAAATTGAAAATGAAGTTCTTAGGGCTGGGGCCCAGTGGAAGCGCTCTTGCCCAGCATGTGTGAGGCACAGGGTTTGATTCTAAGCACTGCATAAAAAATAAATAAAATAAAGGTCTGTCAACAACCAAAAAAAAAAATTTAAAAAGAAAATGAAGTTCTTTTGTCACAATAGCCATGCTATGCCAGAGCTAACAGGAGACAGAATTATTGAGATGAGGGGCACACACACTTCTAATGATACAGGTCACTGTGATCCTGCGTGTCCCACTTCCTGGTGTTCAGGCACTTAAGTGTGCAGATCCAGAGACTTGCTTATAACTAATAGAATAAAGCAAAGGTGATACGGTGTCACCTATGATTGCTTTATGTTACATTGAAGGCTTTCCTTACAGCTTGATGAAGAGGGGGAAGTGTTGAAGGAGTTGACATCAAAGAACTGTGAGTGACCCCTGGGAATGGCGGGGTGCTCCAAGCTAACAGCTAGATCCCTTATCCTACAACCACAAATAAACCAGCTGTCTGCAACCTGAATGAACTTGGAAGCACATTTTCCTCACTGGGGCCTCCAGATGAAAACACAGCCTGGCACCTTAGTTGCAGCCTTGTGAAACTTTTAACAGAGGACCTAGCTAAAGACTCCTGGCCCATGGAAAGTGTGAGAGAATAAGGGTGTATTGTTTAAAGTTGCAAAGTTTGCAGCAATGTGTTACACAGTGTGGGGAAAACACTTTCCCACTCTGGTTTTCAGTACCAACTACCTCTTATGCAGACGCTCAGTACTTCAGACATCAGATGTGGGAGAAGCCCCACACACCAACCAGTTCTGCAGTGAACACCAGCAGTTGAATGTCCTCCAATTCTATCTGGAAATAGTGTCAGATACTACAAGTTGAGAGCTCAGAATCACAAGACTCTGACCACACCCCGCCCCCTTCAAATTGCCAGTTTCAAGTGGTAGGTTGTCACTTATACTTCAGACAGGTATAAATCAGGAGTTCCCACAGCCCTGTCCTCGGGTTTGATTTGTTTGCTCACAAAACTCAAGGAAACACTTTACTCATGTTTCCCATTAGTGTCATCTCATCTCTTAGCTCACCCTGTTGTGTTTTCAGCACAGAGCCGACCTCCGCTACCGCCCTGGGTCCAAGCAGTCCTGGCCTCTTACCTGAGGGGCTGCAACAGCCCCCACCGGCTTTCAGAGTTTCTCTTCCTGTCCACCATGTTCTATTCCCCACACAGCAACCAGAGTAGGTGGGCCTGCAGGGAAGAAGTTGGATCATGTCACTGCTCTACTCAAACCCTGGAGTGTAGAAGCCTCTGTGGTGGCCCCGAGGGCTCTGTGTGACCAGCTTCCCTAGCCTTAGCTCTCAAGAGCCTGCTCACTGTGACCTGAACTGGTGGAGAATGTTCACAGGGTGGGACCCTGCCGTTCTTCTTCTTCTAGATACTCCCTGGCTCGTTTCCCCATCTCCTATAAGTTTTTTTTTTTAATCAACTTTCACCTCTTTATGAAGCTATCAGACTAGGTAAAAATCTCAAACTCAAAACTAACTAACTAACTAAATAAGTCACTCACAAACTCAGCCATTCCCACTCTTGGTGTTCCTGATCCCCATGGTCCTTTTCTGTCTCCCTCTAGTCCTGGCTCCCTGCCACATACAGCAGGATTTACTTATTACATTTACAGTGCAGTGCCTCCGGCCCTCCCCCCACCTAGAATATAAGCCACTTGAGAGCAAGGATTTTCGTCTCCACTGTGCACCATGAATCCTAAGTGCTTAGAACAGGGACTGGCAGATAACTGACACACAGTGAATATTTGATGTTGATGACAGTAGGGAGTGGTCAGCTGTACCTTCCGGGTGAATGGCTAAATTAAATCAGTCTCTCCTCTCAGGTCCTCCCTTCCCCCCATCCTCCTCTTCCTTCCCTCTTCCTCTTCCTCTTCTTCCTCTCTGCAGTGCTGGGCATGGAACCCAGGACCTCCCACTGACTAGGCACGCATTCTGCCACTGAGCTGTGTACCTCCAGCTCAGAACTGAATTTTGAAAGATAAGTAGGTTAATCGGAAGAAAACATGAAATTTCTCCTTAATTAAGTTTTCTCACTTATAAAACAAAAAGTTTGGTATGATGTGTTAATTTTAAGTCATTTTGGAGTCTTTTTCTGAGACTGTGTACCTGGGCCACTAGTGGTGTTCAAATTTGAACCTCATTTGGAATTCTGGCCTCATCCCTAAGATGCCTTGGGCTAAAAATAGGCAGATCCTGGACACGGGAGCCTTAGACCTACAGAGCCAGCCAGACTATGCAATGCCCTTGTTTTAACATGAGGAAACTGGGGTCATATTCAGAGAGCTGCTGGGAAGAGACAAAGATCTACAATCTTAAAATCCCTCTTAAGAAGCCAACATGTCCCCAGCTTGAATCTTTGTATTTTTTTCACCTTGGAAAATTGTTTCATTGGGACATTTTAGTGGATTTGATAATGGCAAACTGGTTTTGAGGTGAATATTAAATTTGGATTAATAATAGGCTGAATAGTCAAATGTCATGAGTTAATTGATTACAGGGTGTCTTCTGAAGGATACATTAATTGCTGCTGTTGAGTTTGCTGTTTGAAGCACTTACCAAGGGAAAAGACATTATCAAGTACCATACTGAACCTTTGCTGCTTATGTAAATTCATTTAAAGTATATAAATGACGTTACCTTCCTCTGCAACTCCCAGGCCCTGAACAGTAAAGTGGTCACTTTATACTTCAATGTGCCCCAAAACATGAATCTGTGATCTGATTAAAACAGAGCATTCGCCTTCTATTAATCCAGTCCCTGTCGCTAATAACACAGCACCAGAGTGGAGGAGTATAAAGAGGAGAGGTTTGTTTCCTAGGTCTACATCAGGGGCAAGGGCAGCAGCTGAGGATGGTCTTCTTGCTGCAGAGCCCGAGCCAGGGCAGAGCTTCACATGGCGAGAACCACAAGTGTAAGGATGGGTATCCTCCGAAATCTCCACTCCCCTCCCTTTATAAAGTCACCTGTATCCAATCATGGGGACTTCACTGGGGTGAATTTATTTAATCCTAATCACCTCCCAAATATTTCATTTCTAAACACCATAGGTTTTTTTTCATCTTTTAATTTTCATTTTGAATATATTTTTAATTTATTGGTTCTTTTTAGTCATACATGACAGCAGAATCCATTTTGATATAATTATATAAGCATTTATTGAGTACATTTTATTCACAGAAAAACAAACTTTAAGCTACAAATCCCAGATTATACAGCGGGAAGAAATTTTCTTCGTTTTCCACACTGATGGAAAGGTTCATGCTAAATGTAAAAAAGCCCTATAATTATATTCACAACATTTCATGTGATTGTTCATAATACTAATACAATTTTGTAAGAATCAATATGTTTGAGGTTAAGCATAATAATAATGAAAAATGCAAAATCTAAGAGAAATTACATCAAAGCCTTTGTTATATCAAATAAAAAATGCAAATTTGTTACTAAGCACATAGACAAATGGCAAAATATATTTATATAGTAAAATATATATGTCTTCAAGTTAGACAATGCTACAGTAATGTTGGAGTGGTCGGACTGTAGTTTGAAGTCTGAAGTTTGCAGCTCTGCACATGGATTTTTGGCATTCACCATAGTGTTTGATTGACCTGGTAAAGGCTCTCTTTCCCATTCCTGTCAGAGGAGAAGTCAAAAGCAATTTGCATTTCTATTGCAGGGACAGCCTTATATTTTCACTGTCTTGCTTCAGGGTTCTGTCCATTTGTTCAGAGGAACCTTGACAATCTTGAAATCCTGCAAATAGCATGCTGGTCCATTCATGGCAATGGGCTGGTAACAGGAAATAGTAGGAACTGTGGGTGCCTTTGTAGGACAGGTACAAGTCGGAAGGTCATAGAGACAACTAAGTACAGGGTCAAGCTGCATGGTGAGTGTCCAGGTGTCCAGTGGTCTGGGCAGGTCAGGATATCCCTTCTAAAGCGAAAACCACCATGGCTCTTTCAAAAACGGCCTACCTGGAGCAAGTCCGTTCACCTAGCTACAATCCTGGGTCTATGAAATACAATTACTCCTCATTCCTCCCGAGTCTGTGAATTTGACAACCTGCTAAAACGTATGTGCAACTCCAAAACCCATACCCGCAGTACTCAATTCTCATAGCGCTTTTGCAGGAATTTGCAGACATCTGCAGAACTGCCAAGCCTTGGGTCCTTTCACGTGCACACCCCCAGCTGAGGTCATTCAAAGTGGTACTCTGACTTTTTGCTTCAGTTCTCACTTGCTACAAACAAGTGTCCTTTTCTATTGAGTCCACGATTTTTTTTTTTTGCATGTTTGCATTTTTTTTCTTGGAGATTTTGCTGTTTCAAGTGGCCCCAAGCAAGCACTGAAGTGCGGTGTCGTGTTCCTAAGAGCAAGATCTGGGACTTACCTGTGGGGAAAATATGCTAGGTAAGCTTCACTGAGGCAGGAGATACAGTGCTGTCAGCTGTGAGTTAAGTGAGGGAAACAGAGGTGCACATTGAACAGGGCTGCAGCCTGACCAGTGGGTGAAAATGTGATCATAGCCCATAGGAACCTACCCCGAGGGGCAGCAGTCAACGTGGCTAATTCAGTGGTCAGGGACTTTAGGACAAGAATACCAAGCATCAACAGTACTCCGACTGTTTGAGAATCAAAACTCTTCTTCAAATCTACCTTCTGGGGAGAATAATGGTTTCAAGTGCAGTTAGATCACAGTGGGGCGATCGTGGTTTACAACAGCGTATCACAAAATTATAAGGAACTAGAAGAGAGGAGATTAGAGCTTCCTGACACTAAGAAGTGGTGAACGTTTAAGAGGAGGGCGATGCTAATCACGTTGTACGTGCTGTGTGTATGATCACCACTCCACACACTTGCATGTAATAATAAAATCCATGCCTAGAGGAATTTTTCACGCCTTTTTTGTTTTATTACTGGGGATTGAACTCAGGGGCACTCGACCCTTGAGCCACATCCCCAGCCCTATTTTGTATTTTGTTTAGAGACAGGGTCTCACGGAGTTGCTTAGCGCCTTACTGTAGCTGAGGTTGGCTTTGAACTCGCCATCCTCCTGCCTCAGCCTCCCAAGCTGCTGAGGTTACAGGTCTGTGCCACTGCACCTGGCTTCCCTCTTCCTTTTCTTCTGTTTCCCTCCTTCCCACTTTTCCTTCCTTCTCTCACTCCATCTCCTTCCCTCCCTCCCTCACTTTCTTTTTTTCTTTCTCTCTTCTTCACAGTGATTGTTTAGGTGTAGAGACCTTGTCAAGTTCACTTTCGGCCTGGGTACATCATAGGTGCTACAGGGAGGCAGAGGCACGTGATTTTTTTCTTCCCAATGATGTCAGGAGTCGCGGTGGCCCTGGCCCTCACCCCTGAGCTCAGCAGGAACTGCACGTGGTCATTTCTTCTTCATTTCTCACCTGGAATACAGCAGTAAGGAGAAACTTCCTGCCATCCACCCGGGGGTATCCTGAATACAGTTTGATTAAATGAGATTAAAGTTGGGGTAGATGTTGGGTCTTCTCCTCATTTACCAGTTCTCCAAATAATGAATTGGTTTCCAGGCCCCCTCTGGCTGAACTCTTTATGTCATTAGGAACTCACAGAGTTCAGCTTACTTCATGTTTCAGCCTGTGGCCATGATTGCCCTTGTTGGTGCTCCAACGATGTCATCTCTGGCCAGTGAATCTGGTCCCTGAATCCTTCCATACATGACCAGTCCTCTCGGGTCAGTCCCTTTGCTCTCTGGCATGACAAGATGTCCCAGGCTCATTTATGTACAGTGGTCCTTGACTTAATGATGCTGTGAATTTACAATTTTTTTCTCAGCTTAACCACTGAGCAATACACCCAGCCCTTTTAAAAAACAATGTTTAATTTTGAGACAGGGTCTCATTAAGTTGCTTAGGGCCTCATTAAGTTGCTGAGTCTGGCTGGCCTTGACTTTGCAATCCTCCTGCCTCAGCCTTTGTAGCTGCTGGAATTACAGGCGTGTCACCACTCCAGGCTAACAATCTTTTGACTGTGGGATGATGTGAGTGTATACCCACACAGCCACTCTGCTTTTCATTTTCTGTACAGTATTCAATAAATTATGTGACATACCTGACACTTCATTATAAAACAGACTTTGCATTAGATTACTTTTCCCAGCGGTAGACTAATGTAAGTCCTCTGAACATGCTTAAGGTAGGCAAGGCTAGGCTATGATATTCCATAGGTGAGGTTATTAAATGCACTTTTGACTTAAAAATGTGTGAGTGAGTGTGTGTGTGTGTGTGTGTGTGTGTGCACGTGTGTGCACACACTGTGGAACAAACCCAGGGCCTCATGTATGCAGGGTGAGTGCTGCATCACTAGTCATACCCCACCCCCACATTTTCCACTTATGATGGATTTATTAGGCTGTGACCCCATTGCAAGTCAAGGAGTAGAGTATTTCCGTCTCTGGAATAAGCCATTTCTCCTTTTAGTAATACAAACTATTTAAAAACTGCATCTGCACATGGGAGATGCCTCATTCTCTTATTCCCCAAGATGACCTTATTTTTTCCCCCCGAGATGACCTTTAAAAAGGTTTCTAGTATCACCTTCCTTCGTGTCTTTATTATGAGTGACTGTTTACATATTCAAGCCCCCCCAGGTAAACGGAAATATGACACGTACAGGTCTTTTCCAACTTTCTCTTTTCTTTTTTTTTAAATTTTTTCTATTTTTTTATTACTAGTTGTTCAAAACATTACAAAGCTCTTGACATATCATATTTCTTTCATTTGATTTAAGCAGATTATGAACTCCCATTTTTACCCCGTATACATATTGCACATTCACATTGGTTCCACATCCACATTTTTACATACTGCCATACTAGTGTCTGTTGTATTCTGCTGCCCTTCCTATCCTCTACTATTCCCCTCCCCTCCCCTCCCCTTCCCTCCCATCTTCTCTCTCCACCCCATCTACTATAATTCGTTTCTCTCTCTTGTTTTTTTTTCCCCTTTCCCCTCACTTCCTCTTATATATAATTTTGTATAACAATGAGGGTCTCCTTCCTTTACCATGCAATTTCCCTTCCCTGTCTTTCCCTCCCCCCTCTCGTCCCTGTTTAATGGTGATCTTCTTCTCATGCTCTTCCTCCCTATTCTGTTCTTAGTTGCTCTCCTTATATTGAAGATGACATTTGGCATTTGTTTTTTAGGGATTGGCTAGCTTCACTTAGCATAATCTGCTCTAGTGCCATCCATTTCCCTGCAAATTCCATGATTTTGTCATTTTTTTAGTGCAGAGTAATACTCCATTGTGTACAATTCCACATTTTTTTTTTTTATCCATTCATCTATTGAAGGGCATCTGGGTTGGTTCCACAGTCTGGCTATTGTGAATTGTGCTGCTATGAACATCGTCTTTCTCTTTTCACTAAGTAGTTCCTTTCAGCAGTTTGGCTAAGTGTCCCAGGAACCTGTGTATTCAAGGTTTGGTTCTCAGGGTAGCACTATTGGGATGTGGTAGAGGATTTCAGAGGGAGAATTAATAGAGGTCTTTGGGCCTCTGGGGGCACACACTTAGAGGGGATTTGGGAACTGTGCCCCCTCATCTTCTCTTTTGCTTCTTGGACACGAGGTGAGCAGTTTTTCTCGGCCACGTGCTTCCCATCATTGCCACCCAGCAATCCCACTAAGAAGCCTAAATATACTGGGTCTTCCCAAACATGAACTAGATCCTCCAAAACTGAGCCCCAAATAACCATTTTCTCTTTATAAGTTAATTATCTCATGTCTTTTGTTATAGGGATGGACAGCTGAGTAACATACTGGCCATCGCCTCATGGTCTATAGGTATATCCCCCATTTTTTTTTCTAGCTGGCGTATTCTACCAGTCCCCTCTTAGTGAATATTTAGATTGTTTTATCCTTTTGAGAATAAATAGTAAAAGAAGAGAATCTGCAAAAAGAAAACAAATATAAGTACAAGTATGTAGTGAAGAACTAACCCTGGCCAAAGAGAGCTCTAGCCTCTGCCCTCAGTCACCGGGAGGTCCTCTGGACTGGGAACGTCCTGCTGGGCAGAAACATGGAGTTTGCCTGGGGGCTCTGGGCTATGGAGTATTAGTTCCAACCTCTAGAGAAACCAAGCCAAAGGTATTAGCCCAGAGATAGGCGGCAGTCTACGGGTTAGCCACGCAGGCTGTGACCAAGTCCCAAGAAAACCTCTGGGCACTGAAGCCTTGGGTAAACCTCCTTGATGCAGGGTCTTGCTGAGTTGCTTAGGACTTTGCTAGACTGCTAAGGCTGGCCTTGACCCATGATCCTCCTGCCTCAGACTCCCGAGCCACTGGGATTACAGGCGTGCACCACTGCACCCAGCCAGGAACACATGCTTTTAAAGTCTACTTTCATAGGCTCAAGAGAGGAAGAGAGAAGGACATCTCTCCCCTTCAACCCACTGCTTCTTTTTAGTCAGTTTGAGCAAACTTCAGTCCTGTACTTGCCTTATAGAAAGTTCCCTGTGAAGACTAACCAAGATCAAGGAGGAACCTCCTGTGGACAGAGGTGCCGGGTTTCTGTTCTCGTGACTAAAAGGCTCAGGGGTCACTCTAGTTAAACTGGGCTAACTGGGCTGCACGAAACAACCACACAAGAGACACAAATACCTATTTCTTTGGGGTTGCTGTGACAGCTCCTCTGACCTTAAAGGTCTGCAGAAAGAGAGAGAGAGAGAGAGAGAGAGAGAGAGAGAGAGAGAGAGAGAGAGCACGCGCTGACCCCTTTTATTGAGGAGAAGCTATTCAAGTGAGGCAAGGGGTCAGGTTTCAGGGGGCTGAGTATCTTCATGATGTCCACTGTCAGCAGGTTGACTGACACCTGGGTAGGCCATACCCAAGGGCACAGTAAGAGGAAGGGACACACACTAGGCACTTCCATGGAAGATTCTATCCTAAACAGGGCAAGGGTTTATATTACAAAGGAACAGGTGAGCATAGCTTCACCCATGGGGCTGTAGCAAGACACACCCATTTCTGTGACTAAGTGCCTCAGCACCCAGCTGGGGAGTGTAACTCAGTCACCTGTAAGGTTGGCCTCCCACACAGAGGGTGAAAGTCTGACCTAAGCCTGGGATGCAGGGTAGAAGGCCATCCACAGTGGGTGCAGGTAGGATATTTGTTTTACAGAAGCATGTGTGCCTGCTTGTGTACATGCAGATAAGGAGCTGTAGGGAAGGCTGTCCATCAAAATGTGCTCACAGTGGCCTCGATCTTTGATTAGTTGTTTTAACTCTTCACACTGAACACATTTACAAAAAAAAAAGTTATTTTAAAAGACACTACCATAAAACAACCATTCTATAAGTTGTCACTTAAGATAGAAATGGAATATTTGGCCTTTCTCAAGAGCAGGCAGGCAGTTTTATAAGATCCATTCAATCAACAGTTGCGAAGGTGAGTCCTGGATACATCCTGTAGACAGCTCCGTGGCCAGCAGCCAGTGTGAATTTTCTTTACCATTCTAGGTCGGGTGCTGGGAATTCAAAGATAGAGCCTGCCTGTCTTCTTCCTCTGACAGATGCTGTGGCCTGAGGGGTGGGGGGACTACATCTGCAAAGTGCCACGTGGCTGTCTTCATGAAGAGTCAGGACCAGAGAGGACGTGATCCGCTGGCCTTGAGAAGTTGAGGAAGGGCTCAGAGGGGATGTGAGGTGGGGCCTGGGTGGGAACAATCAAAGGTGGGGCTGCAGATGTGGGATTTGGCCGCCCCCCAGGAGCTGAGGCCACACAGTGGGCACTGCGGGCCAGCCTTGTGACTGGAGCATGATGTGAGCTCTGAGGCGCAGGCCAGCGTTCTGCCAGGTTTCCACCTTAACACACTGAGGAGACTAAAGTGCTTTCTCACACAGCCTGTATTGCCAGAGGTCCGTGAGGCCAGGCCGCATCCTCTGAGTGGGGTCTCACAGGCGCCCATAAATGCACGGGCTGAACCTTGCTCCTTCCTGGAGGCCTGGGGTTGCCCCTGCAGGTGGAGGTAACAGCTTTCCAACCTGCCCAGGGTCCTTGATGGGCTTGGAGCGGTTCACCTTCCCTTCCGTCCTCTGCTGACATTAAGAGCCCTTGGGATTCCATGGGGCCAACCCAGGTCATCTAGGGTGACCTCCCTATTTTTAAAGTCACTTGATTAGGAACCTGAATTACATTTGTAAACTCCTCATTTGTCTGAAAAGAAATAGATTATGCACTTCCAGGGATAAGGGATAGAATCCTTGGGGCTGTAATTCTGCCCATCTTTCTCTCTCTGACCTTGACCTTGCCAGCCATCAGGACCTAGCAGATTCCTGCTGAACCATCCAGAAGGACAGTAGGTGCCTACAGGTGACAGAGCCAGTCACAGCCTCTCCAGGCCTCGCCCTTCTGTTGGAGGTGACCAGAAATTTGGTTGGTACGGGTGTCCAGCAACACTTGCCCTTGCTGGCTCTTGGTGGCATGGAAGGATTTATCATTATTTTAAATTCATAGCCAACATTAAAAGAAAAAAACTCAGGAACAGGATCATGAAAAATCAGATTTCTGCTGGTCTTGGTGGCACATGCCTATAATCCCAGCAGCTCCAGAGGTAGAGGCAGGAGAATCGAAAGTTCAAAGCCAGCCTCAGCAAAAGTGAAGCTCTAAGCAACTTAGTGAGACCCTGTCTCTAAATAAAATACAAAACAGGGCTGGGGATATGGTCAGTGGCTGAGTGCCCCTGAGTTCAGTCCCTAGTACACAAAATAAATAAATTCACATTTACCAGCGCCCAGCAGCAGGCGCCCCTGCGCATATATTAGCTCATTTAATTCTCCAAAGAAGCTCTGGAGGAAGGTTCCCTTCCTATTCCGCTGATCCCGAAGCAGGGCATACACAGTGTCCCGCTGGGGCGCAGTCTGCACACTGGGCCAAGGACTGCTGACCAGGCCACCCGCGGGGGTCCTCGCAGCCCCGCATGCGGTCCACCCCGCCCCGTCCCGGCCAGCGCGTCCTGGAAGGGGCCTCCGGAGCTCTCGCCGTTGGCCGGAGCAGGTCCTTCGCCCCCGGGCCCACCCGCCTTGTCCCATTGACAGCCCAGCACAACCGGGGCCTTCCTCCAGCCTGCTGGGGGCAGAGTCCGCTGGCGCGGCCCTGATGCTGGAGCATCCCTTTCTGGTGCGCCGCAGCCGCGATGCCCTGGACCGGCCCAGCCGCGGGAGTGACTCGCTTATATCTGGAGCCCCGCGATTAGCCTCTCGCCCAAAAGGTAAGGGGCGCCATCCGCGGTGCCCGAGGGCGCCCGGATCGCAGCGCATCCAGTCGCCCTCCCCGCGCCAGATGCTTCCCCAGAGAAAAGCCCCGGGAGAAAACCAACCGGCTAAAAGCCAGCACCGGCTGCTGCGAACCCTGTGGGGACATGGGGCAGGGAGCCCCTCTGCTCGGGGCGCTTTCTCTGTCCTCTGCGCCCTGAGAGCCCGGCTGCTCTGGAGAGCTGCGAAGCCAAGAAGCGCACAGTGGGCTGGAGGGCAGCCCTGCGAGTTGGGGGTCACTTGGAGCTGTCAAGCCTGTGCCACAGGAGAGGCCTCCGATCCGCGGGGACTGAGCCGGATTGCGTGGAGACCTGATTCCAGGTCTTGCTGGCCTGGCTCCGGAGCCACGCACTGCGCTGTGTACCCGCAGGAAAACAACCAAGGGTCCCATCGCAGGATGGGGTTTGCAGCCCTGGCTTTTCCTGGGCCTGTGGGATCCAGCTCCACAGTGGGCTCTGTGTGTTTGCTGTGACAGACAGGCTCCTCTGGATGACTTGGTGCTTCCAAGCAGCTGCTCCTGGGCTGTGTTCTTTGGCGGGATAAGAAACAGAGGGTGGAGAGAGAGGCAAGAAGCCCTGTTCTGATGGAGCAGTTTCCAGATCACCGGCTGGTCTCCTCCTTGAGCCTCTGTAAGGGGGGATTGGTAAATCGCAGTCACCTTGTGGGATGACCACGCAGGTTGGGTCCAGCCCAGTGTCTGGCACACAGTGATGCTGGTCATTTCCTTCAGGCCATGCAAGTGTGTAGGAGGTCAGAGTGTTTTAGTCCTGCTTCCCATCTTTCCTGGGCTGGCCCTGCCATTCAACTCTGGGCTGAATGGCATCCCCTGCTCCCTGGCTTCCCAGTGGGCTAGTAGCCTGCTGGAGAGAGTCCACAGGGCCCTTATGTGTGGGGTGGAACATTGGGCTTCCCATCTGGCCTGCTGTTCTCCCACAGAAGTCAGGCCCCTTCCAACAGGTGGATTCTACTAAGTCCTCTCTGTGAGTGAGTGGGTGAATGAATGAGTGAGAAGGCAAAGGACAGGAGGAGGAGATGGTTTCTTGGTTCCCAGTCTTGCCCTTGGTCCCAGCATCTACAAAATGACAGGCTTCCTTGTGATCATGAGAGCCTTCAGTGGAGAGAAAATCATTTTAGCCAGAGATGCTCGATGCCCTCCCTCTGTGTGTTTCATATTTCTTTGTCTAAATAAGAGACGCATGCAGATGACTAATACTTTGAGAGATCAAGAAATACAGCTGGGCATGGTGGCACTGGCCTGAAATCGCAGTGGCTGGGGAGGCTGAGGCAGGAGGATCTCAAGTTCAAAGCCAGCCTCAGCAACTTAGCAAATAGAAGAAGAACAGAGAATAAGTCAGAGTCCTGGCTGACTCCAGTGTGAGCCGTTTTGTTTAATGCATGTCTACAGAAGCCATAGATTTTGCGACTCCAGGTCTTTCAGAGACCTCCTCCAGGCAGCAGGCACTAAGGGTAATGCACCTGGTACCAACAGACAGTCCTCAGCAGAGCCCCATATTTTCTGAGGTGGCAGAACATCTAGATCTGGGGAGGTGGGTGGCCAGTTGACTGGGTTAATCTTTTGTAAGTTAGCTTTGGGTCACAGAACAGGAAACTGCATAGTCCCTGAAAAATGCATCAGCATCCCTCACTTTCAGAGTTGAAATAGAAATATCCCAATGCTAGGGATTCCCAACCTCACTGTTGGTCAGACTCATTGGGAAGTTTTTAGGAAGGTACTTTGTTCAGCTTTGCCCCTGAGATTCTGATTTTACTGGTCAGGATGTGGCTCATGCCACCAGTAACTTGAAGGCTGCTAGGGGATTCTGAGGTGCAGCCAGGGCTGAGAGCCTGTGCCCCAGCTGTTTCTTGTCAACTGTCCTCTGTGGTCACCTCTTGATATTTTGTGTGCTTCTATTTGAATGTTCTCACTCCTCAACTTTTTCATGCAGGTCTGTGATTACTCTGTCTTCAAGCTCTTGGGTCCCTGGTGTTACCTTATAGCCATTTGCAGAAAAGTTCTTGTCAGGGGAAGATGGCAGTTACCAGAAGCCTGCAGAGGGCTGGCCAGGGCTCCCTGGGCTCACCAGAGAGCAGTGTGGGTTTAATCTGCAGTGCCCTCAAGAGCAACATAAAACCAGCCAGCTAGGTGGGAATGATTCAGTGACAGAGGGGACAGGGCTTGTGATGACATGGAGGGCATGTCCCTTGCCCTAAGAAAAGCACAGTCACCCACCTCCAGCTGTGTCATGGGGTTGATCATAGATTGCAAAAATGCTCACCAAGTCTTCTGATCCTTGAATGCAGGCCCCTTTGCAAGGTGACTTTGCAATTCCTTTCCATACAGTTAGGGTCCATTTCTCCAGCCCTTGAACCTGCAGTTGGCCATGGGACTTGCTTTAGCCAATGGAACATTAGCAGATGTCCACAATCAGAGGTGTGCGAAGCCCATGAGTGTTGGTGCTTGCTCTCTCAATGCTCTGGACGCACATGGCCAAGAGATGTGAGCAAGATCCTCCTAGAACACCCAGTGCTCATGACTTTCAGGATCAGCTAAGTAGACTCCAAAAGGACTGCCCAGCTGACCTGCAGAACACGGGAAAATATGAAGTTCAGGTGATGAAGTATTGGGGCGAACAGCAATAACTAACCAGCCAGCCCCACCTTGCCAGATGTTATCCATCTTTTAAAGAGAAATCATAATTTCAAATTTTTGTGTAAGTTCCAGTTTTGAAAAAAATTGAATTAGTAGCCAATATCCTAAACACATTCTACAGGCCAAACAAAACATACCTTTAGACTGCACTTGGCCTGTGTGTTGTTGGTTTGCAAGTGGCTATGCTGAGGGACACGAGGTGTTTGTCCTAATGCCTGTTTGCAGTCACTCACTCACTCACCCTTCTTGCCAGAGTGGCCGGTGCCCTCCACCTGTGGCTGCTGTCTGTACGGGATGCGCACTGTACGGGCACTGCCCCAGCTTCTCCGGGTGGTCTTTCCATGTGGAAAGGTGGGATCACTCATCCTCCTGGAGAGACTGCAGTGTGAGATGGAGTCCAAGGAAGGACAGTGCGAGGGTAGCACCTGAGCATGAGATCAGGTGTGGAGGGGGAGCCCGTGGAGGGCAGTGGACAAGGAATCCCATCTGTTTTTTCCAGAGAATGTTGTTCCTGGAGGGAAAGCCAGGGAGAGAACGTTGGAGAGAGGGGATTGTGGGGCCCCTAAAGGCCAAGCCAAGGATTTCCCACTTGGTTATCTGGGCAAAGGAGAGTAGCTCTAAGGGAAGAGAAGTCACTGGCAGCTTTGCACAGGGGGCCCTGGGAAACAGGGGCCTGCTCTGTTTACCCACGTGCAGGATGAGTTTATGGCAGGACTGGAGTCAGGCAAGATGGGGGCAAGACTGTTTGTAGTGACAGAAGGAGCGTTGGCATTGGGAGGAAAAACTCGAGTGGAAGAATGTAAGTTAAGACGTGTGGGGACTTCTCTTGACCTTGAGATAGGGCTAGTTTTGCTGATTTTCTTATCTATATCATCAAGACATGTTGGTGTGTTTTCAAAGCACTTCCATCAGCAGCTTCAGATTCCCGGCTCCTGTCGCCTGCCTGCCTGACGGAATCTGGGGCTCGCGGTTTTCACTCCTAGGGCAGGGGAGACGGAAGAGGGTGTCTGCTGGGCATTTGGAAGGAACGTCCTTGCTCTCCCCTGAGAACCTCTGGAATCATCTGTGCCTCCTTTCTGTGCTCTCCCCTCCCTTCTAAGGCTTACAAAGTTGGGACAGGAGGGGAGGGAGGAAACACAACTGTTTACAATCCAGTTTTCAATCTCGAGGAGAAGAGGAAACGTCACAGCTATGAGAAGAGGAGACAAGGGAGTCAGGGAGGTGCATCCCTCACGGTGCAGTGAGAACCAACCTCAGGAGGGAAGCTGCAGGGAAAGGCCAGTGTAGACCCTGCTTCCCACTGTCACTGGACCGTCAAGTCACATTTGAACTTTAAAAAGCGGATCCCAGGTCCCGCCTCCTGTGGGTTCTGACATGGCTGGTGTGGGGTGTTCTTGGCACCAGGGTCTTTGAAAGCTCCCCAGGGAGTGGACCCCTGCCGTGGAGACTGAGAACCCCTGTGTCCACCAGGGCCCTCTGTGGGCTGGTGCAGCCTGTAGGAGGTGCCTCCAGGGGAGCATCTGTATTTGGTGGTTGCCATTTTCATGGTAGAGACTGACAGTGGTTCCCAAAGGCTATCATTTGGATCTAGAATGTTCCCCAAAGTGCCATATATTAAAGGCTCCATCCTCAGCCTGTGACTCTCTTGGGAGGTAGTGGAATGTCTAAGAGGTGGGGTCCAGTGGGGGATCTTAGGTCATTAAGGGTGTGCCTCTGAAGGGCATGTTGGGACCCTGGTCCCTTCCTGGCTTTCTCTTTCTACTTCCCAGCTGCCGTGAGGTGAGTGGGTAGCTCTGCCATGCACTGCCTGCCATACTGTGCTGCCTCACTACAGGTCTAAAGCAACAGGGTCAATCAAATGTGAACTGGATATGGAAACTGTGAGCCAAATAAACTTTTTCTCTTTATGAATGAGCAACCTCAGCTCTTACAGTGGCAGAAAGCCAACTAATACACCATATGAACTTGAAAAGTATAAAGTGTTGGAATGGGGTGTCTAAGATAGGTCACATTCTTGGGTTGGATGAAAAGAATTGGTTTTCTGGGAAGACACAAATGGCTTTAGTACAAGTAAGCGTGCTTACTACAGTTCATCTGCTGAGAACAACATTTCCCAAGTGAATGGGCAGGAGAAAGAAGTTGCACAGTAACGGGAAGGAGGGAAGTAGGCCCAGAAGGCAGAGTAGAGGAGATTGCAAGTGGAGACAGATGTCAGAAATGTGCCTCCTCTTAAGGCAGGGAAAGCCTCGAGAGCACTTCTGTGGGCTGTCCTGGAGCAGGCTTGGTGTTACAGAGCCTGAGCAGATCTTGACAACCAGGGGTGTCCGCATGGCCAGGGGCACTGGAGGGAAACCTGTGCTGGTCTCATTAAGGTCTGTGTCTGGGTGATGTCTCAGGGAGATAACCCCCTGGCCTGGCTCCCAGGGATGGTGGGAGTGGTTTTCCCATCCTCCCTCTGGAGGGCCTGCGAATGGTCTACCTCAAGCTTGTGAGTGTCAAAGGGCTCCTGTCTCAGGGTCCAGTCATAAGGATGTTAATAGCTTCATTTTTTAAATTTCTTTTCCTGGGTGTCAATCAAATCCAGGCTTTGTACACGTTGAGCACACACTCTACACCAAACCCTGCATCATCTTCTCAAACCAGGAACAGCAGCAACTTTAAAAAGATATTGCTGTGAATACTTTTTTAAAAAGTCAGAATTCTTTGCTGCCCCAGTATGATCTTTCTGAGGTTTAATAGGACTTTATTTTTTTAAACATATATTTATTTTTTTCTTTTTCTTCTTTAGGCATAAAAGACAGTAGAATCTATTTTAACATTTATATAAGGTAAAAAATTTTCTTAAAGTTGATGTGCATGCACTGAAAAAGCTAGAAACAAATCAACTCTTATTGATACAAGATGTTTTTACCTAAAACAGAATTCTAAGAGTATACTGGGAAACTCTATATTGCTCAATATTAAAGATGCTTGATGGAAAAATAATTGATATTAATAGTTTTTCTATTAATATTTTATTAGATATGTTAAAGAAAAATGTATAATGTGTCAAAAACATAGATAGTGCATCTTAGGTTTTGGTAATGTGCCCTGGTGAAGTGTCCTCCTGCCCTGGAATGCGTGAGACTCCCAAAGTAATCCATTCTTACAGCAGTGAATCCATCTCTAAGGATATGGTTCTGCATCAACTTTTAATTCCAGCATTTCTTTTCTGTTTGGATAATTTTTAACAGCTTTATAGAACTATGATTGACCATCTGCATACAGTTGGCAATCTTTTGACCCTATGAATACGTGATGCATTTTTACTGACCAGTAAGAGACACCCATTCAAAACAGGCAGGAAGATGGCTTCTGTTTACAGTGGATAGCTCAGGCAGTCAATTAGCTTATCAGACTATTTTTCTTTCTGAAGTCTATGGAAAGGGCTAAATAGCTGGTCAGTGTGTGTATGTTCTTATCTCATCGATGCAGAATCAGAATGTGAATCATCACACAGGGAGGCAGCAGTCCTGGTCCTAAGGAAAGGCAAACAAAGTCTCTAGAAGCCCCTTTGGCTGGTCGGTGTTAGACACTGTTTAAAATCACATCACCCTTAGTGACAAGCAGGAGAACGTGCACGCACGTGTGTATGTGTTTGGGCGCCCGCGCATGCTTACCTGCACAAGTCTTCTTTCCCATACCATTTGGAAGCCTGTGGGATATCTATGTCTTCTTTCATCAAGAAGTAATGCACTTTTTTAATCCTACAAAAACACTCATAGGGCTCCAAGATATTTATGTGTGCACGTGTGATATTCTTGTGTGTGTGTGTGTATAATATACAAAAGAATGTTGAGCTGAGCACATTGGCACACGCCTGTAATCCCAGCACTTGGAGGCTGGGGTAGGAGGATTGCAAGTTCAAAGCCAGCCTCAGCAACTTAGCAAGCCCCTGTCTCGAGGCGGGGGGTGGGGGGTGGGGGGGTAGGGGGAAGGGGGACTGGGGATGTTGCTGAGTGGTTAAGCTCCCTGAGTTCTGTCGTACCCACCTCCATAAGAATATGTAATGCAACTATGTTTGAATAGAAAAAAAAATGAGTACTATCAGAATGATAAGTTGCTTGTTAAGAAGAATGCAACTCTGTGTCCTGACAGGGGGATAAAGTCCAGAATATATTGGCTGAAATGTGTCCATCATGAGTTACATGAAAGCCTTGTGACTGG
Organism: Ictidomys tridecemlineatus; assembly: GCF_052094955.1. NCBI lineage: Eukaryota > Metazoa > Chordata > Mammalia > Rodentia > Sciuridae > Ictidomys > Ictidomys tridecemlineatus. The sequence goes on along the minus strand of NC_135488.1, from coordinate 32,578,574 downwards.
TTTTCAGTTCCATGTATGTATAGAGATCTACCTTAAGTAGATTTGGAAGACATGGATAATTCACTTGTCAGATTTCGCCTCAAAAATCCCTTCAATCACCCACCAAAAAGCTTAAATATAATTTGGGGTTTCTATACTTGGGTTTGTGTGCATATACTCATATGTATATTTGGACAGACGGAACCTTTATTTATGTGTAAATATGCCACGTAAGCCATGTACATATTCTGTTCAGTGTTTTCTTATTTTCCTTCCTCAAATGAGAACCTGTATTTGAGTTCTAGAAAATGCAGTGTGCACGTGGCCAGCTCTGCTGCAGGATCCTTGGTCCCAGGGCACCCACCAGGAAAGGCACCTATGGCTCTGCTGATGGTGGCAACCTCTAGGGAGCCAGGCTGGAGGTGGAGGGGCAGGGCTCCCATCTGTGCCTGATGCATTCCAACAAGGAAAAAGCAGTTTAGTTCCTGTGCTGATGTTTTCTCCCTTCCAGAACCTTCTCTTGGAGCTGCCTATGTTTCTGATGCCCAGTACAACAGGAACATTCCATTCCAAACTTCCCCTCAGGCTATCAGGTAATTTAATCATCTAGCTGTCCACTTGTCCACCTTAAGTTCTAGAGGTTGAGACAAACCTGGAGGCATTCTTTCTACAGAAACTTTTCAGAGGGGTCTAGGTACGGCACATAATTTGGGTAAAACCCAAGAGTGTTTTGTTCTGCGGTGCTGGGAGCCGACCCAGAGACGGGCCTGTGCTAGGCAAGCGCTCCACCATGGAGCTGCAGCCCAGCCCCTGAGCCTGGTGGTTTGGGTTAAGTTCTAAGAGCACAGTGTCCCACGTGCAGGGAGCATCCGGTCAGTTAAGAGCAGATCGGGGGTAATGGACACCACCAGGGCCAGGAGATGGAGTGCCCAAGCTGGACGCACATGGCCACCTTTCTTCCTAGCCAGCGTTACCTGGAGTGCAAGGGAGGGCTTCTCTTTTCCCTTCTGTCACATCCTAATGCTACCCACACATTCACTCCTTTCCTGGGAATCCAGCCTTTTCTATCTCCCCCTAAAGTTTTAACTAAGACCAAGCCCTTGGCTAGAGTAAGGAAAAACCCTCTCTTACATCAGCGCTCGGTGTCAGGGTCTCCAAAAGCAACAAACACCTCATGTGCCCAGACTGCCAAGCAGGAGTGGGGGACTGTCCCACCCTGCAGGGATCTGGCGTGTGGCAGCCACATCTGTCCTGAGTATACCGCGTTGAGACAGGCTGTGCACATTTTCACATTGGACTCAGCCACGCCCACATGGCATTAGGTCACTGTAACTGAGGGTTCACCTTGTCAGTCTCTGGTTCAGAGTGTTCTCTTATTACTGTCACAACAACTCTGTGAAGAAGGTGCTAAAGCTGGCTCGAGACTGTCCACCAAGTGTGCTTTGACATATGATCATCGTCTTGATGTTTTCTGTTAGTGTTTTATAGTTTGAGCTCAAGTAATATCACCCTGCTCCTGAGAACCTAAAGGGCATGTGACCCATCACGAGTCTTATTTATTTATTTGTTTATTTACCCGTTTATTTGGCAGTGCCGGGGATGGAACCCAGGACCTGGTGCGTGCTGGGTACTGCTCTACCACTGAGCTGCCGTCCCAGCCCCGGCCCCTGTTCATCTTAGCACAGAAGTTTGAGTGTTATATAACTCCTGCTCAGTGGTTAGAACCACCTTTACTGTTTTTCCTCTCCAGACTTTACCATTTTCATAATCACTGAACCATGCGGATGGCCGCATACTTCTTCATCTGTGTCAACCTCTCTCTTGCCCTGTTTGAGGAACAGGTGCTGTTTCTGCTACCATTCTTGGTAAGCATTAGATAAAAGATGTTCAACCAGACCTTGTCACCAGTGAGTGGGGCCCCTTGCTTCTCCCTTGTTTTCCTCAAATGTCAACAAATAGGAATTTGACTTTATTTTTTTCTTGCTGGGGCTTCAGAGAATTCTGCTTGTTGGCTAATGTGCCAATCATAACGGATTTTGAGGGCAATGGAACTTCAGAATAAGCTGCTGAATTTGTAAAATGAATCAATTTTTAAATCCCGTCAATATGATGTCTCAGGGTAAGCTACATCAAATATATGTTTAGTCAGTGCAACGTTGTTTGTTTCCTTCAAGAAAATGTTTCCTGATACATATAGGCCAGGAGCCAAAACCTGGAGACTTTCTCAGTTAAGAGAAGCCAGGAACTTTGTGTTTCATTGGAGAGTTTCTGCCTAAATCTCAGAAGCTAAACCTCAATGACACGATCTGATAGTGGGTTTATTGCAGAATGTCCCCCATTCCTAAAATGATAGTATGGACCATATCCCGCCAGGCCAAGGGTACTTTTGGCTTCTGCCTTCTATTTGATGATATTTTCCCCTCTCTGCTCCCCCCAGCTCACTCTTGAAAGGCCTTCTGTTCTGCCAGCCATAGTGACATCTGCTGGCGGACATGGGAAGTCACAAATCTGGGGGACCCTCTCAACCAAACCTTGTTAATGCTGCCATTTATCACAGGGGCAGGGGTGCGGGCTCTGGAGGGCTGGGCGTCCTGTCATTTCTCCCATACCCTCTCCCAAGATAGCAACCATGTCTCAAGCAGCCAGTTCTCACCTTCCATTCGCAGAACTGAAAGTCAGGCAGATGCAAACCCCAATGCTAGCGTGGGCCCTGGAGAAGAAGCCACCACTCCAGGTGACAATAGACTTGACTGGATGCTTGGGGACTGAAGCAAGGCAGTTCTCACCAACCTCTGCACCCTCCTCATTTTCAGCAGGCCTCTGCCTGCGGCTAGGAGAGGAGTGGAGCTCTGTCCCCCACCTGGCCCCGCTGTCTCAGCGCTGCTTTAGGGGCAAACTTGCAACTAGGTGAGTTGAAAGGGGATTATTCCAACTCAGAGTTTTTTTTCTTCTGATCTAACACAGGACATGTCCACTTTGCATTTCTGAGAAGTTCATGGTGTCCTAAGAACTCCACTTCACTTTGGCTACTCAAAGTGGGGTCGCTTGGTCAGCAGCACCAGCATCCCCGCTCAGAGCTTGTCAGAAACGCTGCCACTCAGAGGTGCTGGAGTTTTGCACTGATAGAAGCCACCTTTGAAACAAGCCCCAAGGCCATACCTTCACACACCCAAGCTCATGTGCTTGTACTCCACACTGGGTTCCTCACCTTGGTGCCCTTGGCCCATCAGGCCATATCCTTCTTAGTCTGTAGAGGTCTTCCTCGTGCAGTGTAGACATTCAGCAGCACCCATGGCCTCTACCTGAGTTTTGCACCAGCACCCCTGACTTGTGATAACTCAAAAGGTCTCCAGGCATTGTAAAATGACCCAAGGGCAGGGGGAAAGTCACCTGTGTTGAGACCCATCATCTTCAGGGTCACCTGAGACCTTGTTACAAACACACATTCTCAGACTCCGCACCAGATTGGCAAAACCAGGAACTCCAGTGGGGCCCAGGAAATTAGTTAACTCTCTGTGAGACACAGGCACTCTGAGGTGGAAGAGGACTCGGGAAAGGCCCTGCAGTGAATCACTATTTGGTGACAGACCAGTCACAGGGGCCACAGCATGACCAAGAGGTTGCAGGCCGTGGGTGATAAAGAGCCCAAAGCAGTAGCCACCTGGGAGGGTTTGCAGCCAACACTTCCCCCTGTGCTATCTCCATGACCTTGGCCAAGTGACCTGATCTTTCAGTGCCTCAGTTGTCACCTATGGAAAATGGGGACAACCAAAGCACTGTTCCTCTTGCAACTATTGAGGGATGAGGAAGCTTTTATGATGAGGTGCTTAGAAGAGTGCTTGGCTCCAAGACCTTTGGACAAGTCAACTAACTGGTCTTGTCTTCACCATCACTGGCCTGTCTTGCCCCCGACTGTTCCCCTACAAGCCAGCCAGGCATGTGCTTCATTCTTTGCCACATTCTCAGCAGGAAGCCCTGCCCTGGCCTGGACCAGGCTCTCAATGAACATCTGTGGAGAAAGGCATTGCAGTGCCCACGAGGACATGAGGACACCAGCAGAAGCCCTCTGTCTCAGGGGCTTGAACTTTGCTGTGGATCCTGTATGTTCTGCAAAGGGACCCCAGCTTCCTAGATCCGATTCTATTAGGTGTCCTTGCAAATGTGGCAACTGAGCAAAAGTGAGCTTCTCCATCTGTGTGGATTAGATGGGACCTCAGGTAGATCTGCAGGCTGTTGTAAACAACAGCCAATCAACATACGCTTAGAAAATCATGGAAAGACTAAAGATGGGGGCAGGGTGCTTCACAGATGCTGTGTGTTTTCTTCCTCTACTTCTAGGATTCTCTCTACCCACCTCCTGAAGTCAGTCATACAACTATCCCCATTTCAGATATGCAAACACTGAGATCCCAAGAGGTTACAGAACAAGCCCAAGCTCATTGTCCAGTAAGCAGTGAAAGTGTTCTTCTCATGCTGGTCTCTGATTCCAAACCCACACCTGCCTTTCTTCCCAGGGCACTTCCTGGTGTGCACACAGGGATGACATGCCTTAAGATTGGGAGGACAATCCTAATTTCAAACCTTCTACCTCACGTTATGCTGAAGACAATCCTAAGCAGCAGAGCACGTGTCTTATTTGGTTTAAAAACTCCATCTCTGGTAGTAATGAGATCTCTCTGCCACAGCCCCGCCAGACAGCCATTTGGAACCACAGGAGTGTGGAGAAAGAGTGACCACAGGAGTGTGGAAAAAGAGGACATAATTCAGGAAAGTGAAAAACAAAGAAGCAAGAGCTGAATATACTAGAATGGACAGAACCAGCAGAAAGAGCTCAGCTGAGAGAGGCCTGGAGCAGGGCTGGGGCGAGCCAGTGCATTCCACGGGTATTGATGAAGTTCTGCTCTGTGCCTGGCACTATGCTGAGAAGTAGATGCTGCATTGAGTACAGTCTCTGACCTTGCCCTGCTAAAGATCCCAGTCTGGGGATTTAAAGCTGGATGACATTGTCCAGCACTATGCCATTTCTTCACACCCCAGCTGACCTAGAGCCCCCAGCACCATGGCCCATTTGCCTACAGTGAAGGCCAGCAGAAGAATCCTGCCATGGCTGGCAGGAGTGGTTGGAGAACCCCTAGCTCTCTCACCTGTAGGAAGGGTTCTATTAATAACATGATCTACATGAACCTCCAGCACTCCTTATCAGAACTGTGTTTACTCACTTAGTGACAACAACTGGCTGGTACACCCTGTCTTCCAGATCCTAATCACTTCCTGTTCCCACCTGGAGTTTTCTAGCATCGCCTTCCAAGAAACTACTTGCTAACAAATCTGGATCACAGAGTCCCCACACTCAGGGAAGCCAGAGCATGAAAGAAGGTTCTAGAAAGATGTACAGTGATCCAAGTCTATCTGGCCATTTTATGCCTGAATTTATAGTACTCCTTGGCTTCTCTGACTGCCCTGATAAGTTTAGGAGAAAAGACAAGCCATATTTTGGCATGTAAAATGCATTCAGGCCGAGTCACTTTCACACAACCTACCAAGTAGGGGTAGAATGAATTTTAAGTACAACAGAATGCCGAATGCCTACTCATTCCAGTGAAGACATGCTGCAAATAAGACTTAGAAGATGTGCTGCAAACAAGACTTAGAAAAGTGTCCTCAGAGAAGATTCTATCATTCTGCATTTGCTTCTGAAAGTTGAAGCACACAGTTCTAATGAGCCCAGGAAGAGGTTGATACCCAGTTGAGTTGGCATATGATGTGCCAGAGCTCAGGACTTCAGGGCTGCTGTCAGGTGGTTCCCGGGCTCTTCTGGTCCTCACCTTCACTCAGTGTCTTTTTGTTGGTGATGTAGTTCAGCAATGGATTACTGGCCCAGAGACTTGTTCAGTATTGCTCAGCAGCAGTAAAACACTGTCACCAGTTGTAGGTAGCCAACTCCAGGTGAGAAACTTGATAGATGTTAATGCTCACAGCTTCAAACCAGCAAGCTGCCCCTCAGTGATCATGCTCTCTAAAATATACACCATGCTAAATTGTGTGGAAGAATTCTACGTCTAGTCAAACCACAGGAGCTTTCAAAAGCAACCCAATAACATTTAGAGGATTCACTCTCCAAAGCAAGCTTGCCAATGCCTGAGCGCCCACACACTCTATTGGCGCCAACCTCACCTTCTTTTAGAATGCACACATCCAGCAAGATATCATCGCCTGTGGTGGTTGAGCGGCCTTTCCAATGGACAAGGTAGATGTGAATGTATCACGTGAATAAATCAGCATTTACCAACAACTGGAAGAAACAAATTCACTCTCTGTTATATGATGATAAAGCTGCTCTGTGATCTAGACCATCCCCCTCTCCTGCATCCTCTCTGTTTGCCTCTGCCTGGATGGACCTCCAACTCAGCCCAGAAAGATGTGTCCTTTCTAGTCAGAAGCCCTGTCATGGCTTCCAGTTCCAGGCCCTGATTCCTGGTTAACTGCAGCCAGAGCTCACTTTCAAGGTAGTTTCTTCAGATCCCTTCCCTACCCTAACCACAGTGTGGGCTCTGGCCCTACCCTGACTCTCTACACCACCATTCCACATTATGGTCTTCTTCTCCCTCATTGTGACCCAGGACTACCCATGACCATGACCAACTGTTGAACCAGTGCCTCAGAGGGTAGAAATGACCAGAGATTGCTAACTTGAAGATTTCACAGATAGTTAATGAGACATCTTGACTAGTCAAATGACATAAGAGGAAGTCAATGAATTCTAACCTCAAGGGCAAATCCTACAGTACACTGGCTCTCAAATTCAGCTACACACTGGAGCCACCTGGGAGCTGTGCATAGTACTGACCGCTGGACTACCCACTGGCTCTGGGCTGATAGAATGGCTCTGGGCTAAGATGAGACACTGGGGTTTGTAAATTACCAGTTGAGTATAATGTAAAGCAAACTTTGAGAACACTGCTTTTTCCCCACATGAAGAACTGTGTGCAAACAGATGCAGAATTACACAAATCTGCAGCATAAGTCTCCTTGAGATCCATAGATTAAATGCACTGCAGTGACCAGCACCCTGGCTAGGAACACCACCAGCCCCCTGGAAGCCTCCTATTTCCACCTTCCAGGTGATCACAGCCCTGCCATCCAAGCATGGAGGAGTCCTCCCTGCTGAGAGATCTCAGTGTGGAGAATGGAGAGCCCCTCTCTCCTAGAGTCCCTGCTTTGACAACAAGTGCACTGGAGAAGTTTGAATCAAGTGGGAGGCACATGGGCAGGCTCCCTAGATGAGGCCCTATTGAAGGGAATCTACATTTCCAATGGAACAGATGCTTCAGAGAGAAACTGAGAGTGCCGGCTCTGAGAAGCGGTTCCACTTCATGCAGCTTCCACCAGAAACAAACCTCAATGTGCTTACAGAGAACAAGACCGTTCCTTCAATTGGAAGCTGCCTGCACAAAATGCTTCTGTTCTGCACTTCCAAGCTTTTCTCAGCCAGCACGTTCAGACGACGTGAAAGTGCAAATTGTGCTACCCAGAGATCCCTTGGGACATCACCAATATTCACGTGGAACATTGGACGGTTGACAAGATTGATTAATGGCCCAGAGTTTCATTGAAATATTTTTCTCAAATTTTTTGAAAACTCACTGGAAACGAAAGTACCCATGAGAAACAAACTCTGCTTTATACAAGACACAGAAACTTCTAAGTAAAGCCCATAACTGCTGGCTCTAAGAAGGATTCCAATTCCTACTAGTTCAACCAAGCCCAAATCCCAATATGCTCTCTAGAAACACATTTACATCCTGCAATTGAAGCTGTTTGTATACCCTGCTTCTCTTCTGCACTTCACACTCTTCTCATTGAGCACATTCAGAGAACAGTTCAGGCTCAATATCCAAAGTGTGCTAGCAGGAGAGCCCTTGTACCTTGGAGCACTTGCTCAGAGAGGAAGTGTTAGGACTGATGGGTGGGTCAATACCTCAAAGATTCTTTGGAATCCATTCCTCAAACGGATTCTGAAAACTATCTTGAAGTTGCATGAGCCTGTCTGCAATGACCTCTGCTTAATATTGAGTGCATAGATGGTTCCAAGTGAAATGGTGCCATCAGCTCTGACAAGAGGTTCTGCTTCCTGCATGTTCAACCAAGGAAAACCCGCCACGTGTTCACTGAGAACAAATCTACTTTGTGCACAAACTTTTTCTGTTTGCCCCCTACAAATGCATCTCAGGATGCACATTCAGAACACATTTCCTGCAAAAAACATGAGAAAGTATCATTGCAAAAGTCCACTCTGGTCTAGCATCACCAACATTGATTAGGAAATGAATTGCACAAGTTTCATCTTATCCCCTTGGTCTCCTTCTTCTAAAAACTCATTGAAACTGCAGGTACCTGACAGTAACCAACTTGCCATTGACCAAGAGCACAGTTGCTTCCAATGGAAACTGGGCCTGCCAGCTCTCAAAAGCCATTGGATTTAAGGCTACTCCAGCCAGGTACAAAGCTCAATGGGCACGAAGAGAAAAAAGTCATTTCCTAATATGAAAGCTGCTTGCCAAAATTCTTCTGTTTTGCACTTCCAAAATATTTTCAGGAAGCACACTCAGAGCACAGTTTCAGCCCATATGCAAAGAGTGCTAGCAAGAGAGCCCTTGAACCTAGGTTCAGCAACTGGAGGAGAACTGTGGGCCCACTGGAAAGAGCAATTGCCCAAGGTTGATTGAAATCCATTGCTCAATTGTTTGTCACAGAATTCACTTGAAATCCAAGTGCCTGCCTGCATTGAACTCGCATTAACCAATTGTACAGATGGTTCAGAGGGAAACTGCCACCTCTGAGAAGCGGTGGTTCTTCATGCTAGTTTAAGTAGTGACAAACCCCAATGTGCTCACTGAGAACAAAATGAGCTCCTGAATGTTGAAGCTGCTGAGAGACTGCTTTACTTTTGCACTCCCAAACTACTCTCAGCAAGCACATTCAGAGCGGAGGTCAGGCCCAAAATACAATGTTGGCTAGCAAGAGAGTCCTTGCGTCCAGGATCACCAATTTTGAGAAGCCAATGAGGACTGCTGAAAAGATCAATTCCACGGAATTCCATGGAAATCCACTCATCAGACCTTTCTGAGAACACTTAAAAAGAAGGTTTCTGCATGCAAGGAACTCTTGGAGATAGATGGCAATGTTTGCCAAATGCAAACATGCCTACCAGCTCTGAGAAGCCATTCTCATTCACACTGCTTCAACCAGGGAAAAATCTCCATGTGCTCACTGAGAACAAGTTAGCTTGTGCTACTTGAAGCTGCTTCTGCAAACAGCTTCACTTCTGCACTTCTAAACTGTTCTCATCAAGCACATTCAGAGCACAGTTCAGGCATGAAACACAAAGTGTGACAGAAAGAGATCACCAACTTGCGGGAGGAAAGAGGACCAGCTGAGAAGGTCCGTTCTCCAAAGTCTCACTGACATCCATTTGTCACACTTGTTTACCACATACAGTTGAAGTGCAGGTGCCCACATGAGTGAACTGTTTTGGATCAACGGCACAAAAGCTTCAATGTGAAAGCATGCCTGTCACCTGTAAGGAGCAATTTTTCTTTCTTCTAGCTCACACAGGAAAAACACCATGTGCCCACTTACAACAAAGTTAGTCCTGCAAGTTGAAACTGCTTGCAGCAAATGGCTTCCATTCCCCACTTGCAGCCATCAGTGGTTGACAGATGGCACAGAGGCTTCAATGTGAAACCGTGAATGCCAATCATTACAAGTGCTTCTGACACTCTAGTTCAACCTGGGACAGCCTAAAGTGCTCAACGAGAACACACTTTGTTCCTGCAAGTGGAAGCAGCTTGCACAAACTGCTTCAGTTAGAAAATTCCAAGTTCTCAGCAACCACATTCAGAGCACAGTTCTGGCCCCATAGAAAATGGGTCCTACCAAGAGGATCCCTTACCTATGATCACCTTCATAAGGTAGCTTCCCATCTTCTGTGTGGAAGTGTGTTTCTCCTTGGCCCTTACACTGTTGTGGAGACCACTAGGAGTTCAGCTTTGTGCAGGATCATCTGACCTGGACTTTTTGCAAGACCTGTACAGCCCTCACACATGCTCAGATGCTACAGGACTTTTCAGACCAGTCCAGGCAATAGTAGGCATCCATTCATTGTCTGCAGTCTACAGATTCCTAGATGCATGGCATTCATTACCATCAAATGCAGAATTTTCATCAAAAACTATATATATATCATTCCAATCTGAATCAAGAAAATCGGAAATATCCCCAAATCCAAAGAGTGGATCCCCATTGTGATGCTACCAGTGGAAAATTCCACAGCTGATCTCATGGGATGGTTCACAGTCAAAACACAGCTGCATGAAAAATATTACATGACATGACCTTCCTGCTATGTGAAAAGTGGCATGTGAAGTACACATGTATGTCTTCCTCAGACATGGGTTCATTTGCAAGATACCTTGTGCAATTGAAAATACCCCAAAATGGGAGAAATCAGAACCACGTCTCCAAAGCATTTCAGCAGGGACCAACTCCATCTGTCTATCTATCTCTCAGTGAGTGTGTGCGCTCTTGTGTGTGTTTGTGTGTCTTTGTTTGTGTTTGTATCATGATAGCTGATACTTCATTGCCCCCATTGGAAAACTGACTCAGATAATGCCATCTGCCAAACTCCTAAATACCGAAGTTCTTGCTGATAGAATGAAACATTCCTTCCTGTTGGTTTGGATGTGTCCGTTAGGAAACACTGCTACATTTAGTATACTCAAATCATCAGAGTAGATCAGGTAACAAAAACATATATATTTTAAAATAATAATATATTAATGGAAACAAAAAATACAGGATAGAGTAACAACTGTGTTACTAACAAGGTCAAAGACAATGGCAAACTATAGATTCAAACTTTGAAGCAAATAGTAATCAATGTAAATATTCCTGGGTTGCCTCAGCCCCGCCCAGGCACACAGCAGCAGATTTTTGCAAGCATCCTCAGGAGGGCTGGAGCCTTCTTTGCAGGATGAGAGGGAGGTTGAGGCTGGATCCACTCATCATTCTTTTGGGAGAGGCTCCTTTTCCTCAGCACGAAGTTGGATTTTTTGTGAGGATTCTTGGCATAAAATACATTGGCCTGCGCTGGAATCCTCAGCTCTGGGGAGAGAGGGGTGTACAAAAAGAAGGTGGCACTCAGGAGGTGCTGCCTAGGACACCCCAACATCTGAGAGCCTGTGCCAGAAAAGGCCAGAGCCACACACCTGAGAGCTCTCCAATTCAGCACCAATACCAACAAGACAGCCTCCACAGTCCTCCCTGAGGAAGAACTAAGCAGAGCACTTCAACACACCTAATGTCTGTTCTACCAAAGGCTTTGGAAGCCAGAACATCTCAGGTCCTCTTGCATCTGCCAAAGCACACCACTAGATTTACATCTGAAATCTCCCACAAAAGGCTCCTGTGCCGAAGATTCAGTCCCCACATGAGCCATCTTCATAGGTGGGTTTGGAGGGAAGCATTGGATGGTGAGTGCTCTGATGTCAACATGAAATTCTCATTCAAGATGAATCCACTACTGGGGGGTGGGAGGGACTGGAAGAAAGGTTGAGCACGGTTGGAGGCAGACCTAAACAGGGGTGCGCCCTGGGCAACAGTACCTTGTTCCTGTTGGCTCCACTGAATCCTCATTCTCCAAGTGGAGGTCCTCCTCCTCCTCTCCATCTTTCTCTCTCTCCCTCTCTGCCACCCTCGTTCTCTCTCTCCCAGTCTATGCCTGTGTGGCAAGGGCTGAGGAGCTCTCCACTGCCACACACTAGAGCTTTATGGACAGCCTCAGTGCACAACCAAAGAGAAAGCTATGAAACCCAGAGAAAAGGCCTAGGATTCCTCCTCTGAGTTATTTTCCTCAAGTATGGCCACAGTGAGGACAGGCTGACCAGCACGGATACCACATTAGAGCCATGCTTCTTTGTTGGTGGAGCCTGCCTCCATGTGAACCAGGCTTCTGAGAATGGAGGCCACATTCCAAATGCTGCCCTACTGAGAACAATGGTTCCAAAGACCAGCAAAGGGACTGCTTCCCTCCGACATGGTGTATGGCCCAGTGGTGCCATGACCCCGAGTGGGGGAATACAACAGCCAGCTTCTCCTTCCTCTGAACACCTGTTTCCTGTCACCCTCCTCTAACCTAGAGCCTGTTCTCCATCCCTTCTGGGTTGGATGTGGGGATCTCTGCCATGAATTTCTTAGGCTACCAAGGCCCCACACAGACTTCCTCTTCCATAGACTCTACTAACCTAACAGAAGGTTAAGATAGGAGACAAGTGATCCTAGAACTCATTGGGATGGTGGTCTTCAGCGTACATAGGCTGGGATAATGGCTGCTGAAGTGTTTGGCTCACAAAAACCAACCAACCAACCAACGAAAAAGCGCTGACATTATTATCAGATGAGCTCTGTGGCTACGTGCTCAGGAAGCCCTCACCTGACTCTAGTTAGGGATCACAACCCGGCTATTGTGATCACTCCTTGGCAAGTGGACTCAGGTGCGGAAGACCATGGAATTTATGCAAAAACAAATGATTCAGGCTGTCTCCCAGGCTGTGTTTTCTTCCCAATTTCATCCTGTTACTGTTTGCTAGAATCCTGGCAATGCTCTTCCCAGGCAGTGGATTTCTGGTCACACAGAAGGCTTTCAATAGTACTGCTTCAGTCCACAAAATGCCAGTTCCATCGTTAGCCCATGCATTCCCACGTTTCTTTGAAACCACTCCTATCCCAGACCATGAAAGCATACTGCTCCTGGAAAGAGGCTTTCCTCCTCACTCCTCAATGATGTCAGCTTTGTATGCCTGTTCATGTCCTGGGCAGGTAACCTGGTGGGGAGCTGCAATATCCACTGGGGTACACTATTAGACCTCAAGAACTTCCACCAGCAGAAGTGCAGTTGTCTTTGTGCAAGAACCCAACACACCCTGTTGGAGTGTTCTTGGGGGTCAGAGACTACTCTTTGGTGCTAAGAGTTGACCTGAGTCCACATCCTGACCCTTGCTCTTTGCCATCTGATTGTCTCACTTACTCTGACGGTGAGAGATGATTTGGCCCAGCTCATAATCCTCCGGTTTCTCCTGAGTAAGCAAGTGTAGGTCGAGGGCACTGCGGATGACGACAGGAGCCCTATCCTGGCAGGTCACCTGGAGCAGCATGGGAGACAGGCCTTCAGGAAATGGGCCTTGAAGTGACTACTCAGGGCAGTGGGCAGGGTCATTCTGGAGGCACCTCCACTCTAAATACAAGGGCAACATCCATGACCCTACTACCTGAGGGTGACCTCCTGCGCATCGTGTAGGCTCTTCCCATAGGCTACTAGCCCAATCCTTGTACATAGGACTTCCTGGGCTTGCCATTGCTCTTTGTGGAGCTGCACTCCTCTCGAAGTGAAAGGACTCAACTACTTGCATACAGATGCAATCTCATCCCACAAGTTGTGAGGAATGGGAGAATAGCCTCCAAGATCCCAGGTCTGCCCGAGGATGCAGGCGGCATTGGGAATGGCCTAGGCACAAAACCTAGAGGCTTTGGTCTGGATTGCCAGGGCCAAAAACAGACCCAGGAACATGACCACACACAGGAGTGCTGAAACATAGCCACGAGAGCTCCTGGCCTCCAGAGGCTCAGTGCTGGCTGGGATGTAGGAGGGCACCTCATCCGGCAAGGGTGGTCATTGGGTTACCTGGACATTTAGTGTGCTTGCTCCACATCCATATCGACTCTGCAGAGAGACTCTTTCAGCTCCTTGTTCAAGGAACATGCAGAACCTCACACTGCTGTCCTCCTCCATAGATGTCAGCATCCCATACAAGGGAACCTGCAACCTAGGTCCTATCCTATTCTCATCTGTCACCCATACCTGCCCCTGCCCTTCTGGACTGCATGCTGCCACCTGACACACAGACTCCCTCAGACATGGCAATGGACAAGCTGCTGCTCTCCCTCATCTCAGCTCCAGCCCTTCACACTGACCTCTCCCTTCTTGATTCCCCTCTATCCTCCTGATCATCCAGAAGCTCCAAATTCAAGAGGGCATGAGTAGTCCATGGTATTGGACCAGTGTCTGTTCCCCACCCAGGTGTAAGCACCAGGGGACACCCCTGCTCCCAGGCTTACCAAAACAGTCTTGGCCATCTTTGGACTTTGTGTTTCTAAGTGGACACGAATTAAGCAGGTGTCTCCCACCTGCTTGTGGGAAAGCGGCCTGGAGGACTTGCAGGTTGATTCTGAGAACTGTGGGGGATGGAACATCAGCAAACCCAGAAACAGAAAGCCACCCCAGCCTGTCAGTTGGCTCTATGGGCTTCTAGCACATATGTCCAGGTGCTCAGGCTTCTTATTTCCCCAGGTGGGAGTGGAATGGCAGCACAAGTACAGCTTGAATAAGGTAGGTGTTTACCTCCTTTCCCTTGACCTCGCGGCGTTTCCTCACGATAAAATATTTTATTCCCGGATTCATGGACAGACACACCAGTGAGTGGTCAGAGACCTTGATTTCTGCAGAGCGAAGTGGAGAGAATTGTTAGGTGGCACTCAAGGATTATACCACAAAACACCCACAACCCCTGAGAGTCTCTGCCAGGCCCACCACACTTTGGTATTTTGGGGACAAGGCCCACTTTCTCTTGGCTGTGAGTTATCCTGAGCCCACTGTGGATCATGTCTCCCCACTGTCTGATTGTCCTACTTACTCTCATCCTCAGACATCATACTCAGCAGCTCAAAGTTGTCCACATCCTCATGCTGCAACAAATTTTGGTCCAAGGCCCTGCGGATGAGGCTTGTCACTGTCTCCTGACAGGTCACCTGGATCAGGGTGGGACAAATGTCATCAGAGAATGGCTTTTAGAGGAGCTACCCAGAAGACTGTGGTCAAACATTCAGGAGAAAAAGAGGCAGATGCACTGAAAATTTTGGTCCTGACTGCCACTACACAAAACAGACTCAGATACAAGAGTGTGCACTTGAGTGCTTCATGACAGCTTTGAGAGGCCCTGGCCTCTGGAAGCTCGGTGCGGGTCTGGTTGTAATGATGTACTGGACTCAGCACTGGCAGTCACTGAACATGTCTCCTCTGCAGCTGGACACCTGCAGCATTAGTGTGTCTACTGCACATCCATAGAAATTCTGCCCAGAACCCCTTTAGCTCCATATTTACATACATGCAAAGGCTAACATTCCGAAGCTTTGGCATGACCCCCCAGGTGATCCCGACCCCAAATTCCTACACCTAGTCATGCTAAGGAGGTTCTCTTCCCTGCCACCAGGAACACACCCCCTCCTACACATGTGACAAATCACTGCCACCTCCTCTGCTCCAACCTCACTCATTGAGAATACCAAGTTCTAGGCACTGCAGCCTACACCCTAGACATATCTCTGCCTTCATCTGTCCACAGCACTTCCGTCTGCACTTCTGGCCTGCAAATGCAAAACCCACAATACACAGGCCCACTCACCACTGGAGCTGGGCATGCTGAGGCTCTCCCTCCTCAGGTCAAGCCCTTAAGACAGACCTCTCTCTTCTTTATTTCCCACCATAGCCCCAGGGTTGGCTGTGTCTCCTGCCTTCCGCTGTGTGGACACCCAGAGGCAGCCCTGCTGTCGGGCTTACCAGGATGCACTTTGTCTCCCTCAGGCTCTGTCCCTCTAGGAGGACGTGAACAAAGTGGCTGTCTTCCACCTGCTCGCTGGAGTGAAGCAGTGAGGAGCTGCTACTGGTGACTTTTCTCATGCAGCACTCATTGCTTTGGGTGGCCTGGGGCAATGATCCTGCAGCCACTGTAGAGCTGCTGCTCACAGCTGCTGGGGTCCTGGATGCCACTGCCACAGAAGGCTCCAAGAACTGTGGGGGATGACAACATCAGCAAAGCCCAGCACCTGCACCCCACCCAGCCTGGTAGTTGGTTCTGTGGGCATTCTACAACATCCATCCAGAACCTGAGGTTCTTGTCCCCTTGGAGGATGTGGAGTGGCACCAGGAGTAAAGACTGAAGAAGGTGGCTGTTTACCTCCTTTGGCTTGACCGTCAACGACTTGCTGGCAGCTGTTTCCCGAAGAAGAAAGTTATAATCCACTCCTCCATCCAGGGCGTAATATACTTTCCCATCAGCAGGGATCCTCAGCTCTGGAGAGGCAGGGGCAGAGGCGTGGTAGGTGACACTCAAGGAATATACTACCCAACATCCTCCACAACTGAGAGCCTCTGCCAGCTCAGGTCTCACACACAGACCTGAGAGCCCCCGAATCCAGCTACTGTTCCACCAAAGACTCCCCACTGATTCCTCCCTGAGGACCCTCTATGCACAGGAGGTCCACTACAGGAACACCTTTCAAGGAAATAGCCCCTTGTACCCCAGACCCTCTTAGTTCATGTTGGACCCACCAAAGACAAACAGCTACACTTTGTATCTAGATTGGTCCCCAAAGACTCATGTGTTCAAGGTTTTCTCCCCACTGCACCAATGATCACAGGTGGGTTTGGGGAAAAGCACTTGATGGTGGGTGCCTCCACCTTGCCAGTGGATTCATCCACTCATACAGGGCTACACTAATTGGAGGGTGTGGTTTGGAGGTGTGTTGAGCGTGGGTGGAGGATGTCCACAGCAGGGCTGTGCCATCCAGAGATATATATTTCTCTTGAGTTCCCCACTTCTGCATTTCCTCCTCATGAGTATAATTCTCATTCACATTTTTAATCAATTTATTGTTATACTTCTTGTTCGGCTTGTGTTTCTCCTTCTTGTTCTTGTTCTTCTTCATCTTCTCCTTATGCTTCTTCTAATAGTCATCTTGACCTTCTTATTCATGGTCTCTTCCTTCAACTTATTTTCATTTTTCTATTCCTCCTTCTCCTCCTCCTCGTCCTCCTCCTCATCCTCCTCCTCGTCCTCCTCTTCCTCCCCCTCCTCATCCTCCTCCTCCTCCTTCTTCTTTCCTCCCTCCCTCCCCCCCCCTCTCTCTCTCCAAGAAGGGTTTACAAGCTGTGAAGGGTTCTATTCTACCACACACTTCTCTCTAGAAATGGCCTCTGGTCCTAAGTGGACTCAGTTTGCAAGGAATAGAAAGATTGGAAGCCAGAAATGATTCTTCATTGAACTGCTTTTCTCATGTACTCGTCTAGGTCAGGAAAGGCTGCCAAAGTAGGCACCCTGTGGTTGTCTGTCTTCTTTGACACAAGACAAAGAAGCCTCTCTTCTTGGCCCCTTGTGGATAATAGCTTTGCAATGCCTCCTCAGGCCAAGGAAAGAACACATGTTAGGCAGGTCCACAGCCCCTGGGGAACATGAAGAACCTGCAGATTGATGCCCCATCATTACACTTTGTTTTGTGCACAAGTCCCACCATACTCTTCCTGGGCATTGGGTCAATGCACATTGTGTTTTGGCTCCCAGTTATCCTGAGCCCACTGTGACTCACTGCTCCCTACCCTCTGATGGTTCCACTTACTCTGATGGTTCGAGACAATTTGCAGAAGTTCGTAGTTTTCTGGATCCTCCTGCTGGAGCAAGTGTGCATCTAAGGCCCTGCGGATGATGACTTGAGTGCTGTCCTGGCAGGTCACCTGAGCAGGGTTGGAGAAGGCTCATCAGAGAGGGAATTTGGGAGTAGCTACCCAGAGGACAGTGCTCAAGGACAATCAGAGACAAGAGAGCTCTCAACACAAGGGCACCATCTTGTTACCCTGCTACCTGAGGCCTTCATGTGATCATGTGGGGTCTTCCTATGAGCCTCTAGTCCAATCTTGGTACAAGAGTTTGCTTCAACCTGCTATGCCCTACAGGGACAAGGGAATAAGGACCAAAAGGCTTTGTACAGACACACTCTAGTCCCATCAAGATGGGAGGAATGGTCCAGTGCACTTCCATATCCCTGCTCTGGTCTTGGATGCAGCTGCATTTTTGTGTGGACCAGGCACAAACCCTAGGTGCTTTGGTCCTGACAGCCAGGGCACAACACACACTAGGACTCTTTAATGATAGGCATGGAAGCTGCTGGGCTCGAGAGTGTCAGTGCTTGCTGGGGTGTAAGGAGGTTTGGACTCAGCAGGTGCCGTGGTTCAACATGGCTCCCCTGGAGGTGAACACCAGAGTCTCATGATGGATACTCCACACCCAGGAAGATCCTGCAGAGAGAGCCGCTAAATCTCTATTCACATACATGCAAACTAGGACACTAATGGGCCCCTCCAAGGCCCCCAGTTGTCTGTGACCCACACCTATCCACCCTAATCATTCTACAATGGCTCCCTTCCCTTCAACCAGCAACATATCCCCTCCCACACACAAGAAAATGACTGCCAACTCCTGTGCTTCAACCTCCACAGTTCAATATACTCCTCCTCAATACCAAGGTCAGTAGAGGATGGCCTGTACCCTCGATATTTCTCTGACCTCCTCTGAACCCAGCACTCACTCCTGCACTTCTGACCTGCACACCCCAAAACACGCAGGCCCACTCGCACCCAGACCTGGCATGCTGCTGCTCTCCCGCCTCTCTCTTCCTCACTTTCTGCTCTCCTTCCTGACCTTCCAGAAGCTCCAGTTCAAGAAGACAGGCCTAGTCCAAAGTGTTTGCTGTGAACTCGGTCTTCCCCACTGTGGGCTCCCAGGAGACTCCCCTGCTCGAAGACTCACCAGGATGCTCCTATACTGTGTTGTCCTTTCATTTTCCAGGTAGACGTGAATGAGGCACCTGCCTCTCACCCGCCTGTTGTACTGGGGCCGTGGGGAGGACCGAGTGGAGACCCCTGATGTCCTGGACTCCGGCTCTGCCCCTTCCCTGGGAGAAGGCTCTGGCTCTGGGGTTGGCTGAGGAGTCGATACAGGAACTGAGCTTGTAGCTAGAGGAGAAAAGATGCCAACATGACTGCCTTGCCCTGACCTTCTCACAGACAGACAATACCCCTGCTGCCAGGAAGAACTTAGGCCCTTAGCCCACACAGGACCTCTTTGCAGACTGGGGTCACTTCCTGAATGGACAAAGGCTTATCCTAATTTCCAGCCCAACACCAGGCATACAGACTCCCTGCAGTGGGACAAGAGTCGGACCTCTCCTCATATACCCTTAGGTACTCACCCCGGTCCGCCTGGCTCTCAGGCGCTGCCTGGCATGATATGCCATCTTCAGTTGTGGCCAGGAGGTGGTATGTTTGATGCTCCAGGTACAAACCAACCAGCAAGAGCCCCATATATGGCAGCAGCTGCTGCAGACTCAGAGAGCCTGGAGGCTGATGGGAAGCCTCGGTGTAGAAGTTAATCCAGGTCCCCAGGAAGGAAGGTGAGGCACTGTGGGGAGGCAGGTGTGGAGTCAGCAAAACCCTGGCCTTGCCTTCGCCATGGCCTCCAGAGAAAACCTCTGACCCTACACTTCTGAACTGTCCCTGGTTCTGAACACACCAGTCCACCTCAGACAAGACACAGTGGCTGTACAGGCAGGGACAGGACAGGTTGCCACAGGCAAAGAACCTTCAACGAAGGAGCGTTAGATTCATGGTATGACCAGCTCTCCCCTCCTCTGGGCAGGCCCGACACTCTTCTTCCTCTTGGCTACCTGCTCTCCAACCTGGAATGCACCTTCCAGGAGTGTCTGTCCTCCTGCCCACTCTTCTCAGGGCTCAAGAGACACCTCCTCCCCTGGCGAGGGCTGCAATGCTACCTCATTCTCTGTGAGCTCTCACTGAGTCCCCCTGAGTAGCGGTGGACCTCTCTTTTCCCATGAGTGCAGACCACATCTCTGTGGCCCTGAGGGAGGACAGGGAGGTGTAGAGTAGGGGATCCATTATCCCAGGGCCTTCCCCAGAGGACCATGACTACCTACAACTCCCCGCCTTACCCCTCCTACTGTTGAAGCCCCACACCTTACACTGCAGGCAGAAAACTGAATTGGGGAGAGCAGTCTTTCCTCAGCCTTCCCAAGTCAAATCACCTTGCAGGTCCCTACTCTAGAAACAGGAGCCCACCCTCTTGACCCCAAGCCCATTCCATGTTGAAGTTGGTCCAAGGGTCGACCATAGTCACTGAAGAGGACAACGTGCAGTTATGCCCCATGGAGTCAGGGATGCAGTCACATGTAGGATATGTACTCATGGCACCTGCGGTTTGAGGCTGACCCCCATGAAAAGGGACACAATGGCGGTCATTTGCACTCCATTTTTCACTGAATTATGAAATGTGACTGGAAACGTGTTTTCACACAGTGGGTGCTTTCTCCATGTTCATCAGTGAATGAGCCCAAACTGCTGATTCCCACATCTCTCTGGGTGTGGGACCCGCCATGTCCAAAGCCCCTGTCCAGCTATGTCCCAGCTAGGACGCTCTGTCCCACTATGTATACTAACATGTCTTTATTAACCCAAAAGTGCTTTTCCCAAGGCCCGAGTTTTGAGACGCCTCTGGCACAGATCTACGTTCCTCAAGAAGCCAATATCACACCAGAAAGACCACCTGGCCTCGCTGAGTCCACCTGGGAATGAGCTCAGTGCACACCATTGAGCTGTGGTGCCAGGTGTGTGGGGACTGCTCCACAGACCTCTGTGGATCAGCTGGAGTCAGGATGGTTTCTCTGCCTAAGAGGGAAAGTTCACTCCCCTTGCAAGGCTGTGGCAGGCACCTCCAGGACTCGTCCCATTCGGGGCTGAAATTCCACTATGAGTGTGGTCCTCTATCTCATTAGGTATCACAAACCTTTGGGTCCCTGAGAGGTACATGGCAGCCCCAAGACCCAGGCATCAGGGGGCTACACACTTGGGCTTGGTGGTCTGGTGCTTACCTTGGGAACAAGAGATCCAGCACCTGCTGGGTGGGGATGGAATCCCAGGAGATTAACCCCATGTTGCTGCTGAAATGTAGGTTCCTCCCACAAATGACAGGCAGGAGCTCATTCCTAAGCTGGTCCTGCCTGTAAGGTTCAAGGCTCTGTACCCTGAAGGGCTCCTCCGTGTTCTCATCATTTTCACCCTGGGTTGGGACCAAGAATGGTGGGTTCAAAATCGAAATGGTGACAAACAGAAAAATGACTTGTGCCAATACACTAGAGTCAAAGCACAATGGGACAGTTCCCATCAGTACAAACACACCACACACACACACACACACACACACACACAGTCAGAATAGGAGTCCTGGTCCATTCATCAGGGATCAGACTAGAGGGCCTGCTGGGCTCACCTGCCCTGTGCTACTCACTGTTACTCTTGAGCTCCTCTGCGACAATCGCCAGAGGATCTGGCGTCTAAGTTGAAGCCTCATCCAGTGCATCCACAAAAGGGCTAGTTGGCCCCCCTGAGATTCCTGGGAGCCTGAGGCTCGGCATTGTTTGCAAGGACAGGGGAACATCCTTCTCACTCCAGTTTCTCCAACCAAATGAGCTCGGTCAGTTAAGTGGGTGCCTGGATACCAGGGTTCCATGTTCTGTTTGATCCATTGTCAAGGCAATGATGTCATTTCCTGTGCCCATACCTGAGCTTCTTTTCACATAAGACCACTTTCAAAAGCCCTATGGGCTGCTGATTTCTCCTCCATGCCTACCCATCTCAGGTGTGCATGTGTTCACCAACAAGTACCCAAATACCCCCACCAGCATCTGCCCTGCTTGGTGCCTCTAGAGTTCCAGCTTGGAGCCTTCAAAAATGCATTCACAACCAGTCCTTCCCTCTCAGCAGCCTTTGGACCCTGGTCCCATCATTGTGCAACTCATGGTGTGCCCAGTCTTTTCTGGAAAGTAGGGTAGCATCTAATCAGGGATTGGTGTCTCTGATTCATACATAGCATATGGTTTCTATGAAATCCAGTGAGGGAGCAGGAGTAACGAAGCTGATTGCACAGATGACCTCAGGGAATACTGACAGGCCAAATGAAAAATAAGTTCCAGCTAACCATTGGTATTTGGGCTTCTCAGCCCAGTCCTGTTTTTAAAAAAGGTGCAGACAGGCAGTGTTCATTAAAAAAATGTCTACCATTTAAAAGTGGGTAATTTAAATGGCATCTAGTTACACATCTGCTAGAATGGTCTGGCAACATATGAATTTCATTCTAACAACAACAACAAAACATAGAAAAAAACATAGACATAAAGATAAAACCTTGTCTTCACCAGGATGCCTAGAAATAGGTTTTATTTGGCTCATGCAAATATCTTTCAATAGAACTTCTAATTTCTGAATGAACTCATTCAATTTTATAATGTCTGAAACCCTCTGTGAGCATGGGAAGCACGGCTGACAAGACACCTACAGGGGTGTCTCTTTGCTATCACCAAAGACCATTTCCCTCCCGGGGCAGCTGAGAGCAAGCTGGGCCTTGGAGCAAGGATTAGTGCTTAGGTATAGACTATGCAAGCAAGGGACAATGTCTTTAATAAAACTAAAATTAAAAAGTCACATTGAAAAATTTTTAAAAAGAAGAAGAAAATAAGGTCAAGTAGAGGAACGGGCAGAGGCATCCAGAGGAAGCCCATTTTCACAGGAGAAAATCCCCCAGTGAAAAGCATCAGAATAGATACCAAGAAAAATACCAACAAAAATAGTGTGCTCCCACTATGTATCTACTCCACATGCAAAAGTTAGAAAGCTAGATAATACAATCCTGGCCACAGGTAGAGCTATTCAGAAGAGCCACCTGGCAGTGCTTAGTCAAAGAAGGAAGCATGCACACTTTGACCTAGAAATTCCACCTGTGTGTAAACCAGGTGGTGCTTAAGCAGTTTCACAAGGGGATATGCACAGGGAAATTTATCTTCAGGTTCCTTATAGAGTTGTCTGTGCTTACAAAAGGTTGAAGGCTGTCAGGGTGCCCACAGCTGGGAAAGTCAAAAGCTAAAAACGAAATGGATGCCAACCTGGATATATTAGTAGAAATCAATGAAAAACAATAGATTTACATGACAGTAAAATCCCTGAGTTCAAGTTCTTGCTAGCCTACCTACCAACAATCATGCTTGGTTAAGACACTGACATACTTCAAGGCAAAAAAAGGAGAAAATATAATGTCATTATTACTTTTCTTAAATGCAAAAAAGGAAATGGTAATATTTACCCAGCCATGACCTGTTATGCATAATATGTGAGATTATTGTGGACATGTTGGTAAATGATGATCTACTCAGATACGTTCCTTGACTCACCAAATGCAAAGGTCCATGAAGAATTACCGTCTCCACACATGAATTCATCGTCAAAAGCCTTGAGACAACAGGGGCTTCACAAAATGGCTTCTTGGCCAACTTGATGAGTGCGTCCTCGGACAATGCTTCCACCTGAAAGATGTCACCAACTTGTTCTCATTCACATTTCCACAGTGCCACAAAAAAGAAACAAAGTCTGATACTCTATTGAGTGAATCCTCAAGTGGACCAAACACCATACTTCCTTCCATATTTTAGAATTAACAAATGCAACTTCAACTCAATAACTTGCATTGGGCAACATGCAACCACAACCTCTTACACGTACTCTTTTACACACTCATGTGTCCTAGGTTCTGATCTAACTGTCCATTGAGCAGTCAGAACACGTGCTACTTCACATTCCTTATAGGCGACCATCCCATTCTCTGCCAAGCTGAATACAAATCCCTGGTCACGGGAGAATGGAAGCATATCTCCCACAACAACATGCATCAGGAAACATCGGGGTTTTCAATAAAAACTCCGGGGACACCCTTTTGAAAATCACTTAACCCCTGAAAAGGCGCCTGCCATTCTCCTTGCTGTGGGGGCGGCATATTTGAGTCGATTTTCAAACACCTCTTCACAGTTGAGAACATCACTGCACACACACAAAATAACAACAATTATAATAATAATTATTATATTATTATTATTTTAATAAAATCACTGCAGAATGGCACGGAGTAGGGAAGCAGCTCAGGACAGGACACCCGGGAAGCTGAGAGAGTGCTCCCCTCACCAGGACAGAGTAGCAACCCCAGGGGCAGTCCCCAGAGACCCACCTCCTCCAGCCACACCCTACTGCCTACATTACCACCCAGTTAGTCCCCACCAAGGGACTAATGCACTAATTAGGTTAAGGCTCTCATAACTTGCACTGTATCACAGGGGAACTTTTGAGGGACAGTAACAGACCATCACATCTGTGAGCTGCAAACATCTGTACCCTCACCCTTTCTCATAGGATGTATTCCTGAGCTGTCAGCCTCAGGCCTTCTGTAGTTTCATGGATTGGAAATCTCACTTATAAATGGTGCATCCAACTGAACACACTGCTCTACAGGGAGTCAGGTATTTCTGGTCCTATATACACTGGACAGAGAGATGTTGAGGTCCTACTAGGTGTCAGGTACTGTTCAACATTCCGGGATACAGCACAGACCTGGCCTTGGCCTCCCAGAGTCTGTCATTTAGCTACTTGTTTATGTGTAGCCTGGGATTAAGCAAGCTTTGAGGGGAAGGTAGGGGTGTGTGTGTGTGTGTGTGTGTGTGTGTGTGAAGATTGTCACCATTCACAGATTACATTTAACTAATTAGTGTTGGGAGCATCAAAGGCAAATGAAACAAAACCTCTTCCCCAGGGCAAAAGAGGGGAGATAGGGTGCATACTCAAATTTTAGTAATTTTATAGGTTACTTCCGATACACTGTTATAATTTTCCTTGGGTCTCTATGGTTCTACCCCTCATAAAAGAAGTCTGTATTTGTTGTAGAGGGATCTTTAAATAATATATTATGGAAAACATCAAAAGAAAATGCCTTGCTTAAGAAAACAGCAGGCATACTAATGACCATTATAAAACATTGGGGTTTTTAAAGTCAGCATCCTGTTTTATACACAGCCTACTGCTAAGAATTACGCTTCACACCTGGTGTGGTGGTGCAAAAAATATGTGGTTGGCCATTATTTTTCACATCCAATGGACTGGTTTTTTTTAGTGTATTGATGTTATATTTTTATGAACAAAACTTCAGTTTTCATGAAGTCCAATATTTCTATTTTTTTCTAGTTGCCTGTGCTTTTGGCATCTTATCAAAAAAAAAAAAAAAATCATTGTCAACTCCGGTGTCCTGAATCTACTGCCCTATGTTTTCTTTTGTAGGTGTTGTATTAGGTAAGAGTTCAACTTCATTCTTTTGCATGTGTATGTCCAGTTTTCCCCAAAATGATGTGCTGAAAAGACTGTTCTTTTCCTCACTGAATGGTTTTGTGTCCCTAATCAAGAGTCATTTGACCACATACACCAGGGCTTACTTCTGGGCATTCTATTCTGTCCCTTTGGTCTCGGTTTGGCTTCCTGTCAACTCCGCCGAAGGAGCTGAGGCCACACAGTGGGCACTGCGGGCCAGCCTTGTGACTGGAGCATGATGTGAGCTCTGAGGCGCAGGCCAGCGTTCTGCCAGGTTTCCACCCTTAACACACTGAGGAGACTGAAGTACTTTCTCACACAGCCTGTATTGCCAGAGGTCTGTGAGGCCAGGCCGCATCCTCTGAGTGGGGTCTCACAGGCGCCCATAAATGCACGGGCTGAGCCTTGCTCCTTCCTGGAGGCCTGGAGCTGCCCCTGCAGGTGGAGGTAACAGCTTTCCAACCTGCCCAGGGTCCTT